>NC_081825.1:210256269-210867269 GCF_030867095.1 Alligator mississippiensis | reverse complement strand
TGCTTGGATTCATTAAGGGTAGGTCATGCCTGACCAACCTGACTCTTCTCTATGACAAAGTGACCGAATCAGGCGGGGGAGAGAAGAGAATGGTGGATGTGATGCAACACTGTCTCTCACAAACTTCTCATTGATAAGTTAAGGAAATACAGACTCAAAGAAAGTATTGTAAGGTGGATACATAACTTGTTGGATTATTATGATTAATAAGTTAGATAACAGTAGTGTAACTAGGGGGTACAACTGTGGCATGAACCCTAGGCACTAGATTAGAGGGGGCACCATTATGGCTCCTTTCCCTTGGAGTTTTTGCCATGGCAGGCACAGCCCAGGCATAGGAACCAGTAAGGTGCAGCCCCATGCAAGCTGCCTCTGTCTTCTCCCTGGGCCTGGCCCTGGACTTCACTTCAGCTCCACCTGCTGCTGCACTGCTCTACATCTCTGGGACGAACGCAGGAAGTGATAGCTAGAGGATCAAGGGGGGAGCCTGGAGACTCTGATGACAAGGGGGGAGTTGAAAGCCAGGGAGGAGGGGGCTCACCTTAACTCCTTGTGGGCCACCAGTTGGACAGCCCCGTTTTAATTTATTCCACATAACTTCTTGAACATTTTCAGCTAAAGTTTGCTTTGTAGAAATATACCTTTGTCTTTTTTTAATCTTTGAAAGGTTAAAAAAAAAAAAAGAGCAACAAGGAATGCATAGCTTGTACCATTGAAATCTCTGAGTCACTTTTATTATAGGAATCTTTACTAACAGCAGAAGATAAGGGCTGAAGGCACTAAAAGTGACCTTTTGGTGACTCATCTGTCATGTTCATTGAACACACAAAAAATAGGCATTGAATTTATAAGCACTGGTATCATTCATTTCCCATATAATCAGAGGCAGCAGCAGTTTGCTCTCTGACTGAGCCCTACCCAGAGATTTTCCAGTTGTTATATAAATGAGTTTGACACTGCAGCATGTTTTCTGGTCTGTTCATTATCATTATTAATCATGTTTGGTAACCAAATAAGAATGGGGTCCCAGTTCAGTATGCAATATGCAAATAAAGCATAGCAGATGGTTCAAAGAACAGAAGATTGTCCCTGTTCTGATGATTTTTTTTAATCAAAATATTTGAAATTGGTGAGGCCTCACCTGGATTACTGTGTCCAGTTCTGGGCCCCACAATTCAGGAAAGATGTAGACATATTCGAAAGAGTCTAGTGGAGATCATCAAAATTGATCGGAGGCTTAGGAAACATGAATTATGAGGAAAGGCTGAAAGACAGGATTATTTAATCTATAATAGGTGACACGATCTGTGGGTAGGAGAGAACAACTGGTGTGATGTAACTTGATTTTAGCATGGCTTTTGACACTGTCTTCTATGACATTCTTATTAAGAAAATAGAGAACAGGTAAAAGTACTGTAAGGTGGATACAAAACTGGATTGTAAATGGTTAGGCAGACAATGTAAATGTATTAGAAGATGTAATAGCAACAAATATCATACAACTTCTGTGTTTTTGAGGGGTGTTTTTATTGGTTGAAGAACAAGTTAACTGGAAAGAGAAATGAAGAAAAAGGAAATGCTGGGCAGAGGAGAGGAGAGGAGGGTCAGTGAGGTAGGCATAGAGTATGGTTTTATTTAATTGAGTCCTGCTAACTTCAGCTGTTTTCCATAATTCTTGATGCTAAAGAGAACTCCTGTTACATACATAATACATTGTAGCATTGTTAGGACTTTTTCTTTTATACCCAACATTCTTTTTTCTTTTTTTTTTTTTCATTTTTTTAAATTTCTATTTGTTTAATCAAATAGCAAAGAGTAGGTTTAACTTTGCCCAAATAAAAGTTGTTTCAGCTGAAACTCAATTGTCTTCCCATATGGGCATTTTTCCCTATGGTAAAAGTGCAGAATTTCTGAAAGGTACCTATTTTACTAATTTTAGAAAATGAAGCTCTTTCTTTATATACACAATTGATGGGAGATGCTCAGTAGCAGAGCAGTGTTACTGTATTGTTTAATCTTGCAAGGAATAGTTTGCTCTGTGTGGTCATTCTTTGGTTGGCTAGCCAGGGTGGCCACCAGGAATAGTGTTCTTCTGTGAAGTACTCATGTGCCTACCATGGTCTGAACTGAAACCGGTAACTGTGTTCATGTAGAGTAGTAAATGCTTACCAGGTGGGAAGTTTAGTCATTATTGACCAATCTTTGATGTTAAAATTGCAATACTGATATGTTAAGACCCATATGCCATTAATAATTCCCTGGACTGTGGCTCATGATCATTACTGCCTTTCTTTTATCCCTCTCACTAAATAATCATGTCTTTCTTTTCTAGAACTATGCCTCTAAACAAAGTCCAGATTATGGGTTAGAACACCAAACCCAGAAAAAAAAAAACAACTAGAGGATGGATTGGGTCTTAGGCAAGTAAGTGGATAGGTGCTGGAAATCCCACAAACTGGGCTGGAGGCGCCTCTTTGTCTGGTGCATGTTGATGCATGGGCCAGGAATCCTACCTCCTTATTGTCTTTGTAGTTGCATGAAAGAAGGATTCCCTGTATCCCCCACTTGAGCATAAGGGCTGTGGCGATGACAGATCCTTGTATATTTATCTTTAATACATGTGTGAAAGGGTCACTCGCAATCTGGAGGCTTTCTGTTCATTTGAATTTTCCTCACTATAGTTCTGTGGTGGCCAATGCCCAGCTGAGGTTGTATCATACGATACATCTTGGTTCCAAAGGTGCCCTGGTGGCCTTTTTTTGTTGTCTGCTTGTACAGAAGGAAAACTCAGCTCTCAGTTATGTTGTTGTTTTCCCTAAGAGTTAATAAATTTTTCATGGGAGCAGAATCTGACATTATTGCTGTATCTAATAATAAAATTTAAAAAAACCCATCAAAGCTTAACTTGTACTTCTGTCTTCATGACTTGATTCAGTTAAAAGATTGTCTAGTCCTTTGCCCATATAAATTTCTTAATACAACTGGAGAAAGATGTTCATTTTGGTTTTTTGGGGGTTTTTTAATTTCATTTCCTATTTTAATTTACAGATTTAATACATTTTAATTTTTCATTATCATTGTTAATTGCTTTTATACTTTCTATAATGACTTAAGTACTGTGTAGTCACATTAATTTTCCTCTCTTTCAAGTGTGTTGTTATTAGGTGAATATTCAATTTTTTCCAAGTTGTGCACCAGCGGGTCCAGAGGAGGTTGATGCAATTATGAAACGCAGCATTAAAATATAATTAAAGTGCAATGTTAATTTTTCTGTACCCTGATTTTTCTTCTCAAATGTTTACTTGCTATGTATAAACTTGAAAAGGAACTCAGTTGCATCTTACTGGTGTAGGCCCACACTGGGGAGCTCTCGGAGGCAGCTCCAGCAGGTTCCATGGTTCTCTGAGTACAACCTATTCTTGCGCAGAAGTATGTCTGCTGCTTACAACTTGTTACCCCAAAGGAGATGTGGTATGGCTCTACTTGGACCCCATTCCTTTCTGTGTTGGTTGTTGGCCAAACAGTCCTGGTTCTCATGGGAGTGCCAAAGGGGCAGGTGAACAGCCCCCACTCTACTAGGATTTCTGAGCTTTTTTTATCCATATCCCTTTCGCCCTGGGCATCTGGTTGCATTGATCTGATAAGATAAAGTCACTCAGATATATGGATTTTTATGTGAACTCTTTGAATATTTAGAGTTGGAGAGATGTGATTGGAAATATCATGAGCATGTATGCAGAAGTGTGGTATTTCTAGGTTGTAGAGCTTAAACTATTAAAGCCTTCTAAGAAGAGGCACTTCTTAACCCATATTTCCCATTGATTGTATGTTCTTCTGTTTTTATTTCTAAATTTATTTTGCACAAAGATCAGATATTAATTTCTTCATTATTCTTTTGTTCCTGCTGCTTGCTTATGCCTGACCTGAGGTTAGTTCTTTATTTGTATCATTATAATTCATTTTAGCAGCACCCAAAATGAAATACAATTAATGCAAATCCCTTGCCCACCAGAATGTGAATAGGTCCATTTAAGATGTGTGACAGCTGAGGGAAATCAACATCCTGCAGGATCAGGACCTCTGTGAAAAAATTACTTCTTCAGTGCTATATATTATCTCATTGTCCCTGACTTTGTCAGGTATGAGACAGTTTCCATTTCAAAGACAGTGATACTAAAGACATGTCCTTATTTTTGGCATATGCATTATCTCAAAATGATGGCTTGGATTTTAGATAGACATACATGTGCTTACTTAGGATGTGAACAAACATTCCAGGACCTGGTTTAGGTTTAGGCAGCTGATTTTAAGTGGTCCAGGGAGGTTGGTATATTTAGAGCGTGGTTAGTGAGGTCGGGGGGGGGGGGGGGGTGCTGCCCATTCCAGGTTGGGGGAGAAGTCTGGAGACTAAAAATATCTGTCCAGGGTCAGGGAGCTAGGAACAGTGGACTATACTGTGAATGTGTACAGGTATTCACTGGGCCAGGTTAGCTCAGTTTAGATTGGGTTAACCCAGGTCACTCTAAAGTTAGCTCACCTCTGAGTTAAGCTAACTTTAGATGGGGCTTATAATTGTTACGGCTATTTAAGCCCTGTGAATACCTGCACACCTGGCCACTTAAATCAACCTATGGTTCGTTAGATCAATCAAAATGTAATGCCTTCCATGTCCCTTTAGTTGTACGTGCTTGTGCTCTCGCACACTCTTGCTCTCTCTCACACTCTCTCACTCTCTCCTTCTTCTTCTCCTTTCCCTTTCCTCACCTTTCTGAGCTTCATAACTATATCAGCCTTTTACCCCTGCCAGCAAAGTATATGCATATACAGGCTGGCCTACCACAATCCTACTTGTATGGGAAGAGAATGAGCAGTAGCAGTGTTTTCTGTACCTCAGGCCCTAAAATTACAAGGGAGCAAGGTAATAGTTTTACCACCTTTGCATGTGTGTGCAAGCCAGCTCTTATTGGAATCAAAGTACAGTGTTATTTGCGTTATTTCCTAAAGTCATATAATCAGGATTTGGCTTTTTTTGTTCCCTTTCTTTGTAAAATGGTTAATAATGGATATGAGTGTACCTGAATATTGATTCCTATAGGAACTATTATACATACAGTGAAGGAAAAAAGGGTCACAGGAGTTTATACAAGTTGGTGACTGCGATGCCAAAAAACAGATAGTCGCAAGGGCATAGTCAATGTACATTTACTTTCCTGTCTCTACTACTTGTATTGTGAATTGTATTTCTCTCACACTAATCAAACATAAACTATCTAAATTTGGAAACTATGCCAGGAGCTACAGATTTCTGTCTGCCAGATGAGTAATCATTGTACATTCAGATGGCAAGGAGGAAGAATCAACTTTCCCTTACCTTTTGTCTCTTTAACTCTTAATAGATGTTCTTGGTTAGCTGGAGATTTAAAATTCTTACAAGGTGTATCATTCATGTAGGGATCATTTAGAACAGGGGTTGTCAACCAGAGGTGTGCATACACCTGGGGATACTTTGAAAGGTCCCAGGGGGTATATGTGGGCAGGCGGGGATAGAGTGCTGCCACCCCATGCTACTGCCTCACAGGAGCAGGGCCAGGGGAGGGCAAGAGCAGAGCCACATAGATGCTGTGATGCCACCACTCCGCTGCTCACCATGCCCCCAACTGGCATCTGGCTGCTTGCCACCCCCCGCCCTGCTCCACTCAGCATCTGGCTACTTGCCAGCCCCCCCCAGGTACACTTACTAAAAAGAGGGTCACTGGGGCTACACTTATTTTAAAAGGTTGAAAACCTTATTTAGAAGAAGCAAATGATGACAGTGGAGTTGATCATAAGAAATAGTTTTAAAAATGGCATTTCTGTTCTTGGAGGAATTCCATTTTTTTCAAAGGAGAGTAGACGTGTCTCATACTTTGGGACACACATATATATATATATATGACACTGAAATGAACAAAAAAAAAATCCATCGTGGGCGTTGATTGCAGCTGTCTTGGTCTAAGAGCATAGGCAGAAAAGGTTCTTTGGGTATATGTGGTATTTTTTATTTGACCAACTAAATAGTTGGAAAAATTGTTTTTTGCAAGCTTTTGGGCATAAACACCCTTCTTCAGGCATAGGGAGAGTCTGCTGGTGTTTTGTGTTCTCCTGAGTGGAATAGAAGCCAATATGCAAAATGCAGGTCTGTGAAAATGCAAATGTGTGGCAGTGACTATCAGAGGCAATGGGAGACAATAGGTTTGGGACAGGTAGGTGGCAGGGAAAGGGGGAACTAAAAATCCATGGCATTATAATTCTGAACTGTTGAAACTTTTCAATATATTTTTTTTCAAAATAAAATGGTTCATTTCAGTTTATGGTGACATTCATCTCTGTGGTCACTTGAGCCAAGATGGTATTTCATGGAAAGTAGAGATCAATATCACTTTTAATCCCATTCTTCTGACTGGTGGTCTCCCAGTCTTGACTATTATGTGTCTCCCATGGTTCATCACAGTGCTTCAGGCACTGACCTAAAGTTGCATTAATGCAGTGGTAAATGAGGGCACTTAAATGAGAAAAATATCCTATTTCATTACATCCTTTCTGTTGCTGATGCTGTGATTGTGCTATAGCTGTTATTTTCTGGAGGAGACCACATTTATTATAATGGTTTTAAATGAGTCGGGAAGAAATTCTTTTGACTGCTGTTGCTTCATTGTCCTACTTAGATGAATTTTGAATTAAATAGAAAAAAAAAATACTGCATGGGCCACACACAGCACACAGTTGTCGTGTTTGGACCAATATTTGTCTTTTCCAGTTCCAATCAGAGACAGAAGGAATAGATATAACCTTTTTACATATGTTGGAAGTAAAGTGTTATTTAGATGATTAGATAGTATCATAATAGCTTTTTAATAAGGGAGTCAGGCAGTAGAAACAGTAATCACATTAAAACAAAGGGCTATGAAAAGAAAACCAGTATTTTAGGGGAAAAGATTTTCACTTACAGAATGTGAGTTGTTAAGAACATCAAAGCATGCAAATAGACTGCATCCTTCACTGCCCAGTTATCTAATAAATTGCCTCAACCTAAAAAGTCTGAATCCTTGCTTTATACAGATTTTTTCTTAGTTCTCCCCACTTCCTCTTCATTTAAAAATAAATGGAAGTGGAATTTAAGACAATGAAATGTAAGATCAGAAGAAAATGTTGATCTCTGCCTTTTAACTAAAGGCCTAAATAAATAATTCTCAACCATGGTGCTGGGGCACACTGGGGTGAAGGGATAAGCAGACAAGTCAGGCTTAGGTATATCCGTGCCTGGACGATCCCCCCCACCCCATGTGTAAGGAGGTAATTCCTGTAATATATAAATTAGTTTTTGAAACTGGGTGCTACTCAGTTCCCAAAAGTTATGGATGGGTGCTTTGAGCCCCAAAAGGTTGAAAACCAAGGGATTAGGTAGGCAACCACTGAGCCTCTGTATCATGGTATTCATGTAAGAGGTCTAATCAGATGTCTGATGAACGGGGATCTGGGTTTTCCATTTCCCACGGAAAAACAAAATAAAATGCAGATTTCCCTCTTTATCCATGGAAAACGTGGTTCCTCATTTTACCAGAGAAACCTGTGGATTTTGCTCTTTTGCAAATAGCTGTTTTCAGGCTGCCAGCATTCCAGCTTGCAAGGGCCTGAGGGGAGTGGGAGGTGGGCGATCACCCAGGGGGTGCCATGTACACATATATGCACATGGCTGCCAGGCAGCCTGGACAGCAGCTCCTGCAGGTAAGCTGGGGGAGTGGGTTTGAGGCCTCCATAGGGAGGGAAGGAGTGGGTTGGGCAGGATAGGGACTGGGGCTGCTGCCCAGCTGCAGGGTGCATGGGGCTTTGGGCCTGGGGCTGGAATGCATGGCCACAGGGCCCCAGCAGGGAGCAGGATGAGGCCATGGGCGGCTTGTGCGGGGGGTGGGGCCGTCTCCCTGCCACTGTGTGCACTCCTTGGGGGAGGGCAGTAGGGACCCGTGCTCCCCAGATCTGTGCATAGGGTTGGGGTGGGCTGCCCACTGCAGGCTTGGGCTCCCTGCTCTGCTGCTTTCCCCAGGGTCTCTGCAGCCCAGTGGGTGTGACCTAGCTCTGCAGGGAAGCTGCTTGCCGCTAAGAGCTCCCCATCTTTTTACACTGAACGACTTCATATCGTTTTTGCATACATCATGGTACTACTATAGAGGGCAAACCCTACTTTCTAGAGCCATCTTGAATCTCACTGTACAAAACATTTTTGGGGATACAGTCTTCTTCTATTCTCCCGACAACCAACCTGTCTCAACCTCCTATTCTTGATAGTGTTTTCTATGTGTGTCCATCCTGTGCGCTTCAGTACCTTTGTGTTTGGTATTCTGTCTTCCCACTTTATTGTCAGGTTCTTATGCAGACGTCTCATATGGAAGCTGTTCAATCTCTTGATGTGCCTAGCATACGCAGTCTATGTTTCTGAACCATAAAGCAGGGATGACAGCACACAAGTCTCGTAGATTCACATCTTCACCTTAGCTGATAGCTTGCTGTTATTCCATGCACGTTTCTGTAATAGCTCAAAATTCTTAGCTGCTTCTCTGATTCTATTAGTTCAGTCTGAAGGTCAAGATTCCTGCTGATTGTAGAACCCAAGTAGCAAAAATTGTCAACGACAACAAGAGATTTATCCTCCAAAATGATGTCAGGTATTGGTTCTTTCACCCCTTGGTACACAATCACATTCTTCTTGAGATTAATTGCCATTCCAAAGCTCTTGCATGATTCAGAACATCTGCCCAAGAGATTTTGCCTAGAAGATTCACTTTGGACAACTACGCTGGATTAACGGATTAACAAAAAAGCTGACTTTATACACAATATTTTAACTGTGAAACTCTGTCAAGCAAGAAGCTTCATTGCCCTGTACTTTGTGTACTCATTTGTGCCAGCACAAAATGAATGCAAATCTGATGTGATTAAATAACATTTTGCATTTCATTTGCACTGGCTTGTAAGTGACTTCAGAATTCAGCCCTATTGTTTTCAATGAACTTTATTCCAATTGACACTTCTGTACAAGAGAGAATAAAATTGTGGCCATTCCTAGCAACCTGTCACTTATTTCCCCCTTTCCCAGCTTGACTTTTCTGTTATGCAGCAGAACTATGTAAGTACAAAAGGCAGTAAAATCATCTAAAAAACATCTGTTCAGCATTCTTAGTAGTACTGAGTGAATGTCGCAAAAATATTTTTACCAATATTCATTCACATTTCAAAATGAATTCACACTGCTTGTGTTCACATCTCTTTTTTGGGAGATCAATTTAACAACTGAGAAACAAGTTTAGGGACAGATATTCACTGAAAGGTAGAAGAAAAAGAAAAAGCTAAACTTTGAAAAGTTATATAACTACATAATCATATCCCTATGTTGTTTTTCTTACCCCAAACTGCTGCTCACTGCATTTTTCTCTCTTCCCTCCATTGCTGTTTTCACTTTGAATGAGTTTGATAAAGCAACATAACTTTTTCTATGCCTGTCCAGAAGTCTGTAGTTTCTTGGTTATCACATAAGACATAAGCACAGCAGTTCTTCACATTGGCAGACTATCTAATGACTATAAATGAGTGAGTGGTTTGTTCACAAAATAGGAAAGTGTTATGAGTTCTAATAACAAACTACATTTTGCTCCTCACACACTTGATTCTAAATAATTGGAAATCTACTCTGTGTGTATAGTTTGATACCTATGATACCGTGCTTCTACTGTGTAGTGTATTTTTTTTCTTCCATCCTTTAATCTGCCATTTCAGTTTCCATCCCAACTTGTGCAGACCTATAAACACAGCTCCTTAAAATGTGGGGCAAGGAGGAACTGGTGCTGCACTAATGATTTACCTCCTTCCTAGATATGAGGCATGTAATTTGTGAGTATATAATGAAGCCATTGTAAACTCCACTGTTCCCAGAATGGAGAGCTAGCATACAGGCATAGTTTCCTTGCATATTTTCCCATACATTAAAATGGGTGTATATATTTAGTTTTGCCTTTTTGGGGAATGTATAGAACCTTTTCTACTGATTTATGGAGCAGAGCTGGTTCTGTAGATCAGTGGAAGCCAGCAGTTTTGGCACTGAAATCATAAGTTGTATTCCTGCTGCACTTGATCATTCTGGTATGACTGTATATTGTTGCAAGGTGGATTAAATAATAAAGTCTCTTTTACAAAAAAAGAAAAGACATTTCATAGTGTTGCAGATCATTAATTTGAATGTCAAAGACTCCCTACTAGAATGCTCCACGTTATTGCCAGAGAAGGTCTAGAAATGCTTATTTTGTCTTTTTTCCTTTGAAGTTTTTGAATAGAGATCAAGAACAATAATCCTGATTTAAAAAAAAAAAAAGACAAAGCCCCAAAATATTTAGTTGGGGGTGAGTGTTCAATTTTTTTTACTGAAAAAAAAAGATCAAAATTAAATAGATATTTTAGGGACATTTTGTTCCATCAGCGAGAGAGAGAGAAGCAAGAACACTATAAAGTGCATTTTATCCTCAGGTTGGGGAAAGTTGGTGCTGTATCCCATTAGTTAAATTAAGAGTGTTAAAGGTAGGACTTCTGATTCCTATATCTGCATTTATGGCTGTTTCAGCATGACTTCAGGCAGCTGTTAGTTTACTCATCTGTAGAATGACTAGAAATACTTCTTTCTTCACCACACTGATTCCTGCTCCTGACAGGATAGCATAGCTTATGTTAGCATGAGGTCTGATTTAATATATTGTAATGTATTTTGAGATGTACAATTGAAAACTCTATATCTACATATATTGTGATACAGGAAACTGAATGCCTGACTCTTCATTCTGAAAGCTTAATGAGCGCTCACAGAGCATGGTTTTTATTATTCTGTCGCTCTGATGCCTATCAATATGTAAATTAGTTTGTAAGCAAATCCCTGTTTGTGTGACCGACTGGCTTTGTTTTCATTAGTAGCAATGTCCAGTGTAAAACCTATATCTCATATTCAAGGTAGTCATGTCTTGGACTGAAAACAAGGCTGTATCTTGTATGTTAGACTTTGTTTTGTCTTGGTGTTGTTGAAGTTCCATTAAGATCAAAGTGAGAAGACTACAGTGTGCCATGAAAATAACTGATTCCATTAGTAGCTTCAAAATCACATTGTGTACATCCTGACACAAATCTTACAAAGCTAGAGCTGAAGCTATAGAGAATCGTGTAGACATTAATTTGTATGTTTTACAGTGGGATCATTAAGCAAGCCACTTTCAAGTCAAAATGTCTTCCTTGATTTGGGTGAGCAGTTCAAAACAGAAAAGAATGCCATAACTGTGTCCAGAGAAATTGAGTTTACTAGATTTAGCATACTTTGGCAAAAGCTAAAGTATCCTTCTTTTTTTTTAATGACAACTGACAATTGGAATCTAGGTAATTAAAAAATAAAATGTTAAGTTACATCCTTTCTTTTGAGTCACTTTCCCAGTTGGTTTGTTTTTTATAATCATATTATTAATAAGTTTCTGTCTCTCCTGCTTATGTTGTAAATACCAATACAAATAAGAGGGAAATTGATTACGTATGTTTTTTTCTGTAAAATGCAAAAAGTAAATTTATTTAGTAGTATTAGAGAAAAATATTATCTTATTTTCAGTAAGCCAAGGTATTGCTTATAATACCAATACCATATTAATTTGAATATAAGACAACTGTGAATATAAGACGACTCCCCAATAAGTAGATTCTATATATAGATAATTTATAAATTGGTTACAATTTTTTCAGGTATAGAATCTAATAATTGGAGGTTTGCCTTGTATTTGCCCCCCTCTCTCACTGCTACAGCAAGGGAAATAAATCTAGGGGGAGGTCCTCGCCCTCTGCACTCTTCAGCTTCTTACCTCTGCAGCCCCTTCTCCCACTCCTTACTGCCAGACCCTGCTCTCCCTGAGCACATGGAAGTGAGGAATAAATTTGAAAACACTGATCTTGAAATAAGCATACCTGTAGTAACTACCTGGAGTAATAGTACTCATAAGCATAGTTCATCCAGAATTGATGCATTTTACTTTCTTTTGAAACTACTGCAAGTTTTGGCACAAGTACTTCATAAACATTATTTTAAACAGTACTTTTGTACTTATTTATATGTAGTACAAACTATGCATGATAATAGCTCAAAGCCAAAAGGCTCATAATTTATCATGTAGTTCACAGGGCTGGGCCCTAGCATAGTCGAGAGCATTTTCAGCCATAGTGACCCCACAGTTCAGCACTGCTCAATATGTGTATACTCCAAATCTCGCCCCCCCCACACAGACACACACATGCACACGCATGTGTGCACACACATATACACACACACACACACACACACACACACAGGAGCCATGTGCTAATTAGCCATCATTCAAGGTGTTCTTGTCATGAGTTTTGGAATCCTCCAAAAATGTATATGCAGATGAAGCACAGGACAACCTGGTCTGGCTTCTCATGGAGGGCAGGGCCACACTGATCATATGTGGCAGGCTGACAAGGGAGGTGACAGGGATTCTGGATGAACTGTTTGGGGCCCTGCTTGGTGATGTTTCCCAGGCGTTTAAAGTTGGGGAAGAAACAGGAATTATTGGAAAAGGGGAAAGAAAGGTGCAGCTCAGCTATGGAAGGAAAGAGGAAGTAGAACTGTATGCAGTGTGGTATCTCACTGTAAATGTAAAAGGAGTCAGTGCTGAGGGGGACTGCACACAACAAACACTACTATCTGTCTTAATTGGTTGGCTGCAAGCTATCCTTATGGTAAATTCCCATTGTAAAAAAAAAAAAAAAAATGCCATTGTAATAAAACGTTTAAAAAAAAAATTCCCATTGACCTCTTGTCAGCTCAGATCAAGCGTAGTCTATACTTACCTGGCAGGGGAACCACTGTGACCATGGAGGTGGTCTTCCTACCCATACCAGGGAAGACTGCTCTCCTGGCATGGGGATAGCACCTGCCAAGGTAATGTATTGTATAGTAAACCTCCCACTTAGCTGCTGGGGTGGGAATGTCTTGGTTTTAAGCCCATTTTATTGAAATGGGAGACTCCTCCCTGGCTTGCACCTGGGGCCTTACGGCTGAGGGCAAGCAAAACTCAGGGGCACCCAAACCCCAAGCCTCCGGGCTTGGCCTGCAAGTAGGATGCCCACAAAAGGTTTTGGAAACATCTGAAGCCCCAGATTGGGGTGGAGGATGTTTGTCGGTATTATGGTTCTGGACGGATTCACGGATTGGAATTTGTTTTGGCTAATTTGGCTTGGAATATGGAAAAATTAAAAAAAAAAAAATTCATCGCCATGCTTGTCCAATATGGTTCATGTGTTTAATAGTCATGCTCAATGTTGGCTGCATTTAAATTTCATTGTTGGTTTCCATTAGTGAGTGCATGCTGCTTTTGTCACCAGTTCCACAATAGACAATGCATTTAGTGAGGTTTACTTGTATGAAGGTTTAAGACGAGGGGATTTTTCTTCATGCTGATTGTGGGGAGATCCTTGTCTTCTACTTACATACACACAGTAAGTTGACAATGAATAAAACAGAGCAATTATAAATTGCTACTCTTTCTTTAACTGTTTTATCACACTAATTTACATCCAGGTAAGATTTATTTCCTTTACTAGTATGCTTGTGTTTACATACTTAGAAGTGAAAATAGCCAGTTCACAGAACTCAATTGACTTCATTTATCAATTGATATTCCAATAGAAAATGAAATAAAGTGTACAATTCCATGCCACTCTGCTGAGAAGGTATACTTGTTCCATTTCTTCTACTTTTCCTTTTCTATTGGACTCAACTGACACCTTTTTATTAAAAAACATGCAAAATAATATTAATTTCAGTGTAGTTTCCATAATCACTAATAAGATGACATTACAAGAGCTTTCTGAAGGAGTGCTTTAGGGCACAACCTGGTGTCAGGAAGAAATGTTTTCCCTGTTATTGTCTCATACAAATTCATAGATAATTTGAAAAAAACAAATTAAAAAAGCTGAACATTATTATATATTTGTTCCTTTCTGGTGATTCTTGTGTTCTGTAATGATATCATCAAAGTGTCACTATTAATAGTGGGATCCTTGAAGATAGAAAGATGAGAAGAGCACATGTCACCAAATAGACATTCCTACACTATGTGCACAGTTTAATTGCCTTAATTAGTACTTGTCATATGGGCTTTTAGGAAGCTGATGCACTAAATGCTACAGAATTACAATTAGTATCTTGAAAACAAAAAACTGAAGATTTAAGTTTTAAAAAAAGAATCTGGTTTTACAAAGAATAGTTCAGTGATCTAACTTCTTAAAAAGCTAATGAGAAATATGAAAAAGTAATGGCTTATATATAACCTAACAAATTCTCTCCCTGTGTGTGTACATGAGAAAAAGCACCTTGGAGATGCTTTAGTTCAAATGGACTCCACCGCCATTTTCTGTATGCTGATGCACATTTTGCCACTTTTGCAACTGCACATGGCACTGCACACTGCACGTTGCCTCGCATGTGGAGTCACACATGTGGGTTGCATATGGATTAATCAAGTCTGCTCAAAGCGGCAGATCTCTTGCATGTCACCGAACAAAAAAAAAAGGTGTATATGAATGCCCAAGATGTTTACTGTGCAGCTACTTAGTCTACTGTGCAGTAGGTGTCTCATATAGATGCACCCAATTTGTATTAAAATACATGACAGTCTGATCCAATGCTCACTAAAGTCAATGAAATATATTCTAGTTGCATTGGAAGCTGATTATCTATTAAACAGTTTCAAAAGAGGACTAGACAATTTCATGTGGGATAGGTCTCTCTGTGGTTATTACAAAGAATAGCTAAGGGTGCTACCAATAAAATAGGGCTTCTTAGGTCTCTGACTCCTGGAAGCTGTAAGAGAAGAGGGGTAGGGGACAGCTTAGTCTCTTCTTCATATGCTTATACATGCTTTGTCTTAATATCACTCTCTGTCATTGTTAGAATTAAGTTACATGCTACACTTACACTGTATTAAGGGTGTTAAAGTATCCACATGTTACAGCTTGCTAACTTTTGTTAAGTACCCTCTGAAAGTCTCAAAGTTATGCCACTTCAGGTGAGGGTTAATTCCTGACTGTGCTACTTAGCTCATGTTAGGGTAACTTCAGTCTTCTCCATGGAAATGAAATGAGTCCATCAGCATCCTAGGGTTCACCACTCCCATTTTCCTGTTGTTCTGTCTCTCATCCCCAAGCAGGGATGGAGCTTTGGGTGTCCTGGTTTTTATCCATGCCCCTGCTCATCAGCTGTCCAGTGGCAAGTCAGAGCTGTGCAGGCAAGAAATGGCATAACTCTTTAATGGGCAACTGTTCACAGCTTTTATACTAACTTATACACTGGCTTAACAGTCCATAGATTTAGAATGGTCCATGTGTAACATGTAACTTCATCCTAAGATACAAGTTACAGAGCTGTGTGGGCCTGTTAGTCAATCCTGGTATTAAACATCTGTGACAGACTTACCCAATCAAGCTTCAATGTGTCCAGGGGCTCGAGGATCCTCAATTCTGATAGGTGGAGCCAATCCACCAATCAGAAACAAGCTGGAGGAAAGCGGGTACCACCCTGTTCCTAAAGGGAGGGGGAGAGGAGCTCCCTGACTGGACTGTGGACTGTAGCACTGAGGTCCACTGGACTTCAGAGGTGGAATCCCCGAAGCGTATAAAAGGAGAGCATGCTTGGCACAGAGAGAGAGAGATGCGGCAAGAGATGACGAGGACAGAGGTGTTCTGGAGATGACTTTCCTTGGGACCCTGCCTGAGCCTTGACAGTGCACAGATAGCACTCATGCCTGACCACCCCAACCCTTCCACTTGTAGACACGGCACACCCCTGGGTGCACCTGGGCTACACATCTAAAAATAAAACATGTAATGTTTTATTTTTCTGCCTCTACTACAGGATAGAGCTTATCCTTAGTAATAAGAATATGAATATCAATCATTTAATTATTCTATGCATAGTAAAGGCAACATTTTATGTAAGAAATTTTACCTCTGTCTTTCTGTCTCTTTTTCCTAAGAATATAAAGCCAAGCCTGTTTCCAGCATGTGCTCTGGTATATTACAGGGTTAAGAGGAATGATACACCAGAAATGAATGATGCAAATGACTATATACTAAGAGTCCAGTTACTAATTATGCACAGCTTATATTCAAAGTTTAAGAGCTTGACATCAGTCAGACTAGTATTATAAGACTTAAGAAGCAAAGCTATGTTTCTAGGAGGTGCTTGCACTTGTGTAAAACAAACAAACAAACCCAAACAAACCAAAAAAGGCAGTTTACTTTAAACTTGGTGCTTTCCCACACCAAGCCCTGTGCATGCCCGGAAGAGGCAGCACATTACTTCAACCCAGCTCATCTGAAATCTGTAAAGATAGGGCACCTTAGCAGGGCTTGTTTTTAATAGTTGATTAAATCTGCTTTAGCTGAGAGCACCAAAACGCCCTGCTGAAGTGCCCTATCTTTACAGACTCTTCAGAGCTGCATTAGAGTAACATGTTGCATCTTCTGGTAAAGCGTAGGGGTTTCAAACTGAAAAAAAGATATTTTGGGGGAGGGGAGGTGGGGAAGGAGTAAGAAAATGTATTTTGAATCAACCTAAAAAATATTACTTAGCCCAAAATGAAGTAAGGTTTTTTTTAATATAAATTATGTTTCTTAATGAAAAATGAAAGATCTTTTAGCAAATGTCTAAATAAAATGGTTTACATTTTCCATTTGCATTGTTTTTGGGTGAAACTATAGTTTTTTGGCAAATTTATTATTTGTTGAAATGATTTCATTCAGTTCTAGGTGGGGGTTGGAAAGGAGCACAGAGGGAAATAAATATAGGAGACTTACTCTTGCCAACCTAAATATGGAGGGATATTGTTCTATTCCAATATACAACAGTGACTTACATTTAACCTTGAAAAAGATTAGAGTTGTTCTCATTTTGTTATTTAAGCTCTGTCACTCTGGGGAAAATATAAAACATTCAGTTAAAATTAAATTGGGAAAAAAGGTTGTTTTTTTTAATTTAAACTAACAATCTCAATAAAACTGAATACTGTAGAAGCTAGCAGAACCATGGCATTGATAAGGTTTGTGTCCATTAAGAAGCAATTATATAAATGTATTTTTTTCCTTTTTCAGGTGCTATGTTTTTAGTATAAGACATGAAAACATGTTAATGAAACAAGGAACAAACCATGCTGTAGCCTTAGGATTACACATAATATTAAAACATCTTGACTTCTAAAATGTTCACTTACAAAACTGATGGCATCAAGTCACTTGACAGCCATCTGCCATTTAAACAAAAATATAGCAAAGCTTTCTTGAGATGTTATCTATGATGTTTTAGATGGACTATTTTTGGAGCAGGTGGGAGAAGATTAGAAGTCTAGAGACAGATTTTTCTAGCCAAAGGATGGTATTTTCAAAGGCACCTAATGGACTCAGGAGCTAAATCTTGTAGCAGTTATCTTCCTAAGCAGTTTGACACCTTTGCAATGATGACCATATTGTTTCTTTATTCATAATATGGTTCCCATAAGTACTACATAACTCTTCAAAGAGGCTGTAATAGCACACTCCATTTTTACCTACTTAAAACTGAGTTCTAGAGAATCAGAAACATGATGAAAGTTCTGATTGACTTTGTTTGCACTTCAGATAAAAAATGTACTAACTACCCTAAAATAAGTTTGGCATAGAATATGCTCCAGCTCAGTATGGTTCTTGACAACTATCCTGAGAAATGCTCTGCTTATAAATAGCTCAAGGGAAAAAAATCATAAGTGCAGTTTTGCTTCTGTCATCGGTAGACTACAAGAATATAATATTTATTTACAAGCAGGAAAGGCCACTATTGGATCGTACCTGTGGTGTTTGGTCAGATTGTCAACTAAGCAGGAATTAGAATGATGTAGGAATCCTCCTTCATATACCCTGATGTCAATTTGTAGGAGGTTTTAAATAGCTATTAGTAAACATCAAGGTTAGGTGAATGGGCTACCAACTCTTAAGGAGAAATGTTATAAGACTCTGTGTGTGGGTGTGGGTGTGGGGGGAGGGGTGTGGGCAGGGGCAGAGGGTGGGTGGGTGGGTGGGGGAGGAGGTTCATCATTTCAAAATAAGTTATTACAGTTGGCATTGGACATTTAAAACCAAGTTCTAGTTTTATTCTAGTACTTCTCGCCTCAATTTTTCTGTTTCTTTTACTTCTTCAAAAAATATGGTTCGGGATTATGCTCACCCATATTTATTTTAGTCCAATTTTATGTTTTGTAGAACTTAAAAAAAAAATAGTTTTGCTGTTTGAGATGTGTGTGTATAGACACACGTGGAATATATATGGCTTCCCATATACACACATCAGAATACTTGAGGAAAACATAAGCAAAACATCAAAGTTAGACTTTTGAAGCTTCTCTTTATTGAAATACATGTTGGAACAGCTGTTTAGGGGCTTTTAGAATCTTTAAATATAATGCCATTAACTATTCCATTAGAAAAAAAAATCTATAGCGATGAAGGAATTACAAGGCCCCTTCTACATATACAGGTAAAGGGACAATTGAATCTAATGCATGATCCACATAGTAATAGTATTGTGCCTCATGCTATGCCACACGTGCATGGCAGGAGGCGTGATTGTGTGGATCATGCATTAGATCCAAACCTGAGCCTGCAAGAAGCAGGCTCCGATGGCTGGGAGCCCCCTTTGCTGAGGAGGCCACAGGGACCAGGACATACGCATGTGGTGGAGATGGAACCTAAAGCCTTGTCAATGGCATGACTTGGTCCCAGCTGCACATATGGACCCAGGGATTTCACACCGTCTGCGCCTTGGGGATCATGGCAGCCCCAATCCCCAGGGCTCAAGAGTTTCATGTACTCCTGAACCTTGGGGATTGCAGATGCCACAGTCTCTCAGGCTCAGGATTTCATGCTGGGCATGGCACATTCCTGCGGCTGGGAGCCCTGTCAGCTGAGGACTCTCCCAGTCGCAGGGGAGTCCCAGCTACATGTGCAGATTTAAAGCATGGTAGTAGCAATCAGCTTTAAAGTTAGTACACATTTTTGAGGTCTAACAGTATAGCTGGTTGGAATTTTTTATCACACGATAAGTTTTTGCATGTGTAGCTGGTCTTCAGGTAATTGCACAATTAGCCAGTTAATTATGCAATACCTGTAACGTGTAGAGGGGCCTAACACCCATATTGGGGGAAATAAATTAGTTTTACTGTGAAACCCTTGTGAATGCAAAATTGCTGTGCCTTGCATAGTTTGCTTGGTCTGGGTAATATATACAGTGAAATGTGTTCTTTTCTTAGAACCTTTGTCAAGAATTGAATTCAACTGGACCAGGTTGTGCGCCAAGGTTACCCTGGAGTAGTTAGTGCATCTCCTATCTAGGGAGCAAGCAAAGTCAATTAGAACATTCATCTTGTTTCTGACTCTCTAAAAGTTGATGATCCATTTTAAGTAGGTGAAAATGTAGTGTGCTATGACAGTTTCTTTGAAGAGTTATGTAAATGTAGGGTAATACTTATTGGAACCATATTATGAATGGAGAAAAGATAGTGCCATTATTGTTTGAATAATATGGAATAAATTATTATATTGGTTTAAACACTGCCTGCATGTTGTAAATGATAACTGCAGATAATTATGTGAACATGGTTGGCTTATTTCTCAGGTGAAGAAGAAATTGATGGCAAGCCATTTTTCAAATGAGCTGCTATTGCAACTCCTGTATATGTTTCCTTTTAAATTGCAAATGTTTCAGGGAGATTAGTGTCCCCATCAACTAAGCAGGTGCTAGAAGCAATGCTGTCATGTTTACTTCCATTCTTTGCCTGCAACCCTTCTAAAGACTCTTTCACAACATTTATTACAAAACGAGTTTTTCTCTTTATGTTCATTTAATACCTGTTTCTCTATAGATAAAAAAAATGGCAATAAAACAACCAAAAATCCTCCCAAATGCTGTCATTTAATTTTGTTTTTTTCCTCCTTTCTGTATCTTCTCCCATGTAATTTCAGTTTTTGGCAGTGAGTCATGCCTCCTGATTCTCTTCTCATTTATACAAGCATAAGTCAGGTGTAATCCATTCATGCTAATGGATTGCACAAATCTGAAGGAGGCATGAGTAAGATTAGAATAAGGTCCCATCGTTTCCTTTTGTATCTTACGAAGTCTCTTTTCAGTCACTGTTTTTGTCTTTTTCATTTACTTTTAAGGCATCTTTCTGTTGCCTATATATGGAAACCTAATGAAGAACAATGAAAGAAAGAGGAGGAACCACAAAATAACCTAGTGTAAAGTTGAGAATCTAGGGACCAGTCGTCTCATAACCCTAAACTTCTTGCTGGCTGCGTCCAGACATGCATGGATGTTTGGTTCCTCGGGGACAACTAGTGGCGGTGTACTTTATGCTGCTGATATTCCTATTAAGAGTGTTGTGCTTCTGTCCTTACCAAACAAATGGCAGCATGAACACCCAGCTCTTTAAGGGTGGGGTAGGGGAGGCACTGGGCTGGCCCCAGCAGCCTTACCTTGGGTTTTGAGGGCCTCCTAGGGCCTCCTAGGGCTGCAGCAGCACCGATCCTGCCACGAAGAGCCTAGCTGGCAGTGGAATGCAGCTCTGGTCAGCCAGATTCCAGCTTCAGGTTGTGCCACACTGCCATTGTGTGTACCACTCTGCTTTTTTTTTTTTTTTCTGCAGGTTTTTTTTGATCCCTGGATATCCCTGGGGTCAAAAAATCCTCTGTGCCACTCCCTTGCAGTGCAGAGAACAACTGAACGTGTGGTATGTGGTACCGCAGATGTGTCTTCAACGCTGCATACTGCACGGCCACGTGCATCTGGATGCAGCCACTGTGTGCTAAGGTAGTATACCCAACATGCACCTTTAGATTCTTCTGACACATTGTGGGGGAGTGCCTAAAGTAACCTCATACCTTACACTAATATTCTGTGACAGAGTAATCCTGCTGCTAAGCAGAAGTGAGACTTGAGGGTCCCTTTTACTCCAATGAACCCTTGCTCCTTGCCAACAAGGATCCCAAAATGCTACCATAGGGATCAAAATACTCTGCTTTGAAACACAACTGTTTCTAAACAAATTACTTGTATGTTTTCAGTGTTTGCTGACTTTGCTAAAAGCAAATAGATACTCTGCTCCAAATGCAATTTTTTTTTTCTTTTTTTTTAAATCCTTGAGCATTGACAATGTTCTCCTATGGATGTAAGCTGTTTTTTTGTTTGTGGTTTTTTTTTAAAGTTAAACATTATGCAGATGCTTCTTCAAGGTGTTTAAAAGAAAACTCTTAGTAAATGTTTGAATGTAAGAAGTACTATATATGACACTATGTGCAATAATAGATAATAAGTAGTTTATAAGCATTGTTAGTTCTATTAGTTTTTTCCTTCCCTTGTCTTCCTAATGGAAAACGTCAGAAAAAATGACTTATTTTACATATCGGAAAAAGACATTTAAAAAGTGTGAAGAAAATGTTCCAATAGGCACATTCCCAATTGGATTTTCAACCAGTGAGAGATTTGTGGGATTGGCTGAAAATAAATTCAATGTGATTTTTATGCCTTCAGAGGATAACTGAAGAACTGCTAATAAAGCAGAAAGTTGAAAGTAAGCATGCTGCTTAAGAACTCCAAGGCCTGTTACTTTTTCCTTATTTCCAGAAATTAGCCTAGAAAAGATGAGTTTAAAAGAACAAGTTAAGAAAATGAAAACTCTTTTCCACTGTAAAGTTGCAAATGGATCCCATGTGTGATTTTATCCAAGAATTGCCCACACATAATTTTTCCTTTGGATACTCTATCAATAGTTCATATCACTTTCCTCATATATGTGTCCATCAGTAAGGAGGTAACCTTAGTTTTAACTGATCATAAGGGAGAACTAGACAATAAGCATCATCTATTCCTTATTAAAAAAAAAAAAAAAAAAGAGGGGAAGAACACGTATGTTCAGATCTTATTCTGAATTTTACACAATTTTTGTTTGCATCTGAATGCAAAGATGCTGATAATGAACACCAGTTATTGTTATATCAACAGTTTTGAATCAGGAGAATGATTATAACATCAAACTGGACTTGATCATCATGAAGTGAATGCATATGTACGTAGTTCCAAATATCTGCTCAAATGTCACCTTATAGCTCTTTCTAGAATTTAAACCAAAAGTTCCAGATGGTGCCAAACTCCTTATGAACGTAAGAACACAGGAACAGCCCTCCTGAAACAAAGCAATGGTCTGTTGAGTCTGAAATCCTGTCTCTCAGTGGCAAGAGACAGATTTTCTTCTGAAGAAGGTGTAAAACCCTCCATTTTGTACCTACTTCTAAATTCATGTACAAAGGAAAGACATTTTTTTTTATTGACCCAGATGATGTGTGTGTGGATATATGTATCTGTATATGTATGTAGATAGAGACACGGAATAAAATAATTTAAATTGCAGCTTGTGATATGTGTACAGACACTATATTTATCCATGTAAACATTTTCTGCTTTTTGGAAATTTGCTAAACTACTAGGATTATCGTAAAATTTTAAAAAATAGGGTTGGAAAGGACCTCAGGAACTCATCTAATCCAACCCTCTGCTAAAAGCAGGACCACCCCAATTGTATCATCCCAAACCAAGCCAAGGCTTTGTCTACCCTGGTCTTAGAAGGTCCAAGGATGAACATTCCACAACCTCTCTGGCTAGCCTGTGCCAGTGTTTTATTACCCTCCTGGTGAAAGATTTTTTTTTCTAATATCAAACCTAAAATTCCCTTTCTACAATTTGAGACTACTGCTCCTAAAAAATCCCAGTTCCCTCAGCCTCTCCTAAATTGGACTCTCTTCAATTTGTCCATCTGCTTTCTGTAGTTGGGGCCCCATAACAGGACATAGTACTCCAGATGTGGCCTTACCAGTGCTGAGTAGAGGGGAATAATCATTTCCCTTGATCTGCTGGGAGTACTCCTACCAATGCAGCCCAGAATGCTGTTAGCTTTCTTTGCAATAAGGGCACACTGTTGGCGTATGCCCAGTGGACTATAGTCCACTGTAACCCCAGGTCCTCTTATGCAGAGCTGCTGCTTAGCTAGTCAGTCCCCAGCATGTGCTGGTACATGGGATTGTTCTGTCCTAAATGCAGTAATAAGCAATACAAATAAGCAATAAAAGTCGGAAAATACTGATACAGTTTTGCCTTCCAAAAACAGGTTATTTTAATCAGTTCTGTGCTTAAAGAAACCAGGACAATATACATTGCATTTTTAGATGATGATGTTCTACACCTGTCATTGTATGCATGAAGCAAGGGTGAGGGGGGTTATGATATTTTTTTATTGAACCTACTGTATACTTGGGAGATATGAGCTTTCAGACAAAAACTGTCCTTCATGTCTGGGGGCCTTGATTCTCTATCAGGTAAGTTAAATAAGTTAAGAATGGAGTATTAAATTTCACTTAGTGCAGTCAAGAATGGAAGTTAGGAAATGAAAAAAGCACAGATGCCGCAACATGAATATTAACAGTATCAGCGTTTTTTTCCCCCTTTAGGCTTGTCAACATTCCTTCTGTTTATCATGACAGAATTCGCATTGAAAGCATTTGGGGTTCCACAATGAAAGCACTTACACTTCTCAATAGCCAAATTGAATAAATTAGTTTATTAGCAAAAGACAGCACTTACATAACGTATATGTTCTATTTGCAGAGCAGAGGTACAACAGTTACCTCAAGCAGAGACCTGCCCGCAAATGAATGTTCAAAGGGCCCTATTTATATTCCACTTGAAGCTTTTGTGCCTTTTCTAAACTAGTTTTAACCATTGTCTTAGCTACATCACCCCAAACTTGGCAAACAATAGCTTCCTTCCTCCCTGGTGCAAAATCCATGATACAAGATTGAGTATCATCAGTGGCCAGCTGTTCAATATCACATTGAAATCTAAAGCATTCTGCAATTCTAAGACTCTCTTAGCTTAAATACAAAGCATTATGGTTCTACAGCCCAAAGTTGTATATTTAGCTACGGTATGGAGATTCTGGAAAAGGAGGCCTTAACTAATGGAGAGAGAGTTAAATTGGGCTTTATGAGGGCCTTAACTTAAAATTCATTTTCACAAGACTTCTAATCAAATACAAGTTTTCAATGGAAAATACTGGTGTAAATAAAGGCCTCTATATAGCTTGGAAAACTGCCTTGGAGAAGCAAGGGAAACTATTTTCAATCATAAAAGATGTAAGACATTCTGTTTATGATGTCCTTCATATATTGAACCCTATCTTGCATTTACATTTTCACAGACAGACCCAAGTGTGTTCGCTGGGACTGAAAAAGGACATAAACATACCCTTGACTGGAATTAAATACAGGAGTAGAGTCTCTTTCTCTAGATCTTTTTCTCTTTAAACTAAGTTTAATACTGCTTTTAAAAGCAAAGTCAAAAGGATATTCTCATTGAAGTAAATATTGCTGGATTTTTTTTGTCCCTATTTTTAAACATATTACTACTTATGAATCCTCCAGCAACCTGTCACATACTGGGCGCATCTACAAATTATTCTACGTCACCGCAGCAATACGCTACAGTGACATAGGTTGTTGCTATGTCAACATAGCATCAGTGACCACAAACCGTGACTCTGACAAGCTACCTTGCTATAGCACATCAGTACGGCGATGTAGTTGCTAAAAATAACCATGTGCTGCTGGAACGGCACAGTAATGGCTGTTACTGCACCATCATTTAGTACTTCCTAAAGCAAGTACAAAATGATGGCACAGTGCCAACGGCACTGTGGGGGCACGTGTAGATGCACCCACCTTGAGCAAGATGGGTGACAAAATAGAGCTTTGAAGAACCCTATTGAAGAAATCAATTGCAGAAATGCGCTTTTATTAGAATTGACAGAGGCAGTATAAAACAATTGTGTCTAATTACTAAGCAAGCACATGGAAAGTAGCCTAATCTTTGGACCTAGACAGATGGTATGTTAATAGCAGTGTAATCAAACTTTATTCTCATATGAAGAAAGGAGTGCACAGATGTAGGCCCCAATGCTAAGGTTAGTTTCACAATATCTAGTCTAGAATTAAGTCAGTGTAGGTGTTTCCTGCCATCTTCCATCCTGGATTAGCAATCTGTTCAAGACAGTTGTGCTCACATCCAACTAGTGGTACAGTGCTGAAATAGCATATGCTGCATGTAGCTGTCCTGGTATGGCTGCTTGTCACTCCACTTCGTATAAGAATATAATTTCCACTGGTACATACAAGTGGTGTAATTTACACTAGTATAAATGTGTCATCTGTCCAGACATTCTTTATTAGTCTTGTTAATGATTGATGACAAGTAGACTTAGCATGAAAAAGTGCTCTAGGCCATTGCTAAAAAGATCATTAGTGAAAAAAATGCATGCAGTCACACTACTATACCTCAATGAAATCCTCACATATAATGGATAAGGGAAATTTTGGAACATTCTGGAGTTGTATCTCTATTCCACCCGCAGCAAGCTTTTTAAAGAAGGCATGACCAGAAGTAGGCTGATACTGTCACATTGCAGAGGTTTATTAAGCATAAGTCTAAACATTTATTTATCTTAAGGAAGCTGGCATTTTTATTCCTACTGGGAAATACAGGAAACTCAATTATAAGAAAAGATTGCATACCTGTTTAACTTGTGAGGAGGGACATGGTTCCAACTTTAAAGGTCATAGTGCTGTTAGTACCTTCATAAGAGGAGCTAGATAAGCATACAGTATTTATGGGAGAGGCAGTTTGCACAATCAGTTATATTACACTTTTATGCATGTGTGTTACTCTAATAAGTAAACTAAACATACTATTTTTACGCACATGCTGAAATTCTATTAGATACTAAGAAGTCAAGTATTTCCCTTAGTTGCTTTAAAGATGGAACGACCTAATTCAACAGTAAAGAATCAGTTAAACTTAACTGTAATTTATACCAAAGCAAGCAAAGAATTTAATAATACTGTGGTAGTATTGTCAATGGTAGGAGTAAAAAGCTGACTGCAAGGTCAAGTTTTCAATTCAATTTCCAATTCAATTTATTTAACCTGAAGAGAACTCTTGAGGCACATAGCATTTGATTTCCAAGATGGTCCTTGTAACAGGTGATGCATTTATACCTGTATGAAATCATTCAGTATAAAGTGCAGTTTTCTAAAAAATATATATTATAGTGCATAATTCAATAATAATAATAAAAAACCCTTTCATGTAATTCCAGGAGTCAAATCTAGCTAAGCATCCAATCTATCCTTGAAGTCAATGGAGCTTTTAAAATGCTTTAAGTCAATTGGCTCAGCCTTTTTTAGAAGCTATCTTCAGTTTATTGGCTGATGTTTGTATTCATAAGTAGAGGTGAGAGAAAATGACTTAGATTTTAGATTTCATGTTGTAAAAAAACTTGTCTATAAAAGTGGCAGCAGGAAAATGCTGTCCCCCCTGTTTATCTTACATATGCTTTACTTCATATTCAACTTCTAAAAGATTTGGCAGATTTTTGTTTTTCCTTCTTCACATTACAGCAAGTTTTTGTTTTTTTTTTTCCACTACAGAGTTAACAAATACCCTGGACATTTCCCAGTCATTTTTTGTCTTCTACAAAGAGAAAACAACTTAGCTTTTTTAAACAAGAGAAAGTGCACCTTGATACAGCTAGAAGAAATGGCTATGCCGATATTGCTGAATCTTACTGAAATAGCTGAACCAAGCTAACTGACTTTTTAGTGAGTTGCTGGGACTTAATTTTAAACACTTATGTAGTTATGACACTTTTATTTTTCATACATTTATATTTTGTGTATAGATATTTGTGACAAATATAGCAATTGAAATAATGTGTGAAATAAACTGGAAGAAATAGACGCCCTAGTACATAACCAAAACTATGACAGAATTGACCTTCACAGTTTTGTTGTAGAAATTAAATGGCTAGGATATTCCTAGAGAAAGATATAGCTTCTTTATAAATATAGAGAAGGGGCGGGGGGAGGAGGGGAGAAGGAATGTACAGTACGTGTAAAATTGTTTCCACTTGCTCTGTAATTCGGGAAGAGATGTGAGGCAGTTGGTTATCTCTGAAGATAAAAGGAAAATAGAATAGGGGCACTATCACAGCCTACTGTAACAAAAGGTATACTCAGAAGGAGTAGGTAGGAGGAGGCTTTTGAGCAACTATCAGAAGCATTCAAAAGCCAGGAATGAGTGGGGATAGTGGATCTTAATTAGATAAACAGGGCACACACAGGGTTGCTAACCCTCCCAGAGTGGCTAGGAGTCTACCGGAATCAGCATTGACCTCTCAGTGACTATTGAAAGCAATTCAGGAGAATGATATTGCGAATGGGTTGAACAGTACAATTAATGACATTACATCATGTTGGAGAAAAAACAAAATCTCCCAGAATAGCTTCAGTCAGAGTTGGTAACCCTAGGCACAGACCATTTTTGCTTCAGAAGTTGGAGGATATTTCTACGGGTGAAACATTTTTTAGATTTGGTTTTGAGTAAGAAGGAAAAATCAATTGATAATCTAAAGGTGGAAGGTAGTGTCAGTAATAAGTGAATAAAATATGATTTAGGTATAATCGTTATGTAGTGAGTGTATACCTGGTTGAAAAACACACTGAAAAAGTAGTTATCCAAGATTTACTGTCAAGCTGAATTGGTGGGTTTAAGTGAGGTCCCATAGAGGGCTGTCTAATTTTATTCTTGTCATTCACTCATGACTTGGATGATGGCACAGAGAGTATACTTTATAAAAATTGCATGGGTTACAAAACATGGAGATGTAAGCATTTTATAAAAAAAGGATCAAAATTCAAAATAATCTTGGCAAATTGGAGAGAGAGTGCCTCAAATCAACAAGATAAAGGTCAATAAAGACAGGTATTACACTTAAAAAAGGGAAATTCATAAATTTAAACTGGGGAGCATCTGGTTGGAAAGCACTACATCAGTAAAGGCTCTGGAGGTTCTAGCAGACCACAGCTTGAATATGAAGCAGCATTTTAATGGCGTTCCAAAAAAGGCAAATTTTGTTCTGGGATACATTAACAGGAATATCACATCATACATGAGAGGCAACTATTCTACTCAGCATTGGTGAAGCATCATCTGTAATACAATGACCAGTTCAGGGTACTACATTCAAAGAAAAATATAAATAACTTGGAGAGAGATAAAAGCAAGTGGTTTAGAAAACAGGACCAGTGAGGAAAGGTGAAGGGACTGTTTATTTAGGTTTATAAAATAGAAGATTAGGACAGTCAGTCTTCGATTAGTTAAAGAGTGGCTATAAAGAGGATGGCATTCAATTATTTCAGTGTTCTCTGGTAAAAGACATGACGAAATCTGCTTAATTTACAGTAAGGAAAGTTTAAGTTGGACATTTTGAAATGAAAGGAAGGAATATTTGGTGTTGAAAGACCATAGGTTCTTAGAGAAGTTATGGCATTTTCTTCATCAGCAGATTCTAAGAACAAGTTAAATAAGTGCATGTTAGGGTGACCAAAGTATAGTTGATTTGGCCTAACTGCAGGGAACTAGAATTAGATGGTCTGTTGGGATGTCTTCCAACCATGCGTTCTATTTCACACAAGAATTTACAATACAGGTTTTTAACCTTGGTTTTTAACCAAGCTTATATTTATTGTTAGACCCCAACTCCATGTGGTGCCCAACGACTAGGGAGGTGACAGCCCAATTGCTCATGGATCCTGGTACTCATTAGCCAGAGCAAGCAGGGAGCACACCAGCATACATTGCTTGCAACAACTTTATTCAGAATGGAGACAGCTTCGGGCGAGCTCCCTCACAGACACACAGCCTATGAAACCAGAGGAGCAGCATTGAACATTAGTTCTTCTCACATTTTATACACCTTGGTTCATGCATATTAACATTTACTCTGCCCTCGTCCCTCCTTTGGTTCCACCCATTTCTCCTCCCATCTCAAACTCTGCCTCTGTTTACTGTTTGCTTCATTAGCATGGTATTGCCTATGCATTTTTTCATTTACATGCTTCTCTGCTAAGAGCGCATGTGTCAGACTTTGACCCCTATTTTCTTTTGGTCACTTGCTGTTTCTCGCTGGGTCTTTCTGGTTTTCTTGCTGACTTTGGCACCATTTCCAAGGCCGTACGTCTGCTTTGTCTCCTGACAATAGCTGGTGAGCTGTATCCTATTTTTACACAACACATCATGCACTTTGCACCCTATCCTTTTGTTAAGAATCCGCTTGCTTAAGCATTAGCAAAGTTAGTTACTATTAATATATTATTCAGCCTTGTGACCAGCAGCTTTTGCTGAGACATAGGAAAAAGCCTTCATTCAGCTGCACACCCAGTACCCTCCAAAATTCATATTGTTACCCATTTATCAGAACAAATTCTTAATTCTTCATGTGAGAGATGTTTTCTTTTGCTTGCAAACAACTTGAGATTGTTTCCCTAAAGTTGTTGTTAGTATTTTGATAGCCCTGCAAAGAAAGGGAAATTGTCATATCTTACTTTTGCAAATCCCCTGGTAAATGCAGCCATAAACATCTGTATAACAATAAGGGTGTCGCATCAAAGTTTGCCATCCCTACTAGTATTAGAATTTTACATACCTTCTATCTCTTATTATATCCATTCTTATACTCAGAACCTCCTGGTCACATGAATGTACAATGACTTACCTGGTAACTTTTTCAAAAGCTTGTGATAAGCCAGGATTTATTTTAGTAATATCTTTTATTGGACCAACTGCATAGTTGGGATACAGTTAGACAAGCTTTAGAATGCAAAATATTCTTCTTCAGTTCTGAGAATCTTGTAGTAAGCTAGGTTAAAAAAAAAAAAAAAAAAAAGAGGAGAGGGGTTCTCAGTTTTCCGAAAGTTCTCCTGCATAGCAGTGTTGCAAATATGGAGTTGTGCATGTTAGCTTAGGGTTGCAGATGATGAGTGCCCTTGGGCTGATGTTGTTTCTTGCTGTGTAGTCTGGCTTCTTTTTCCTTCAGTTTGTGGCTCTTCCATTGTAAATGGAAGATTTTGATATTGATGTTGTAGTTGCAATGGATTTGTGAGGGGCAAGGATTTCTTTCATAGTTTCATAGTTGGTAGGGTCAGAAGGGACCTGGGCAGATCATCAAGTCTGACCCTCTGCCATGGCAGGAAAGAGTACTGGGGTCAAATGACCCCAGCAAGGTGTTCATCCAGCTTCTTCTTAAAGACCCCAGGGTAGGAGCCAGCACCACTTCTCTTGGAAGTCGGTTCCAGATCCTAGCCACCCTGACAGTGAAGTAGCGCCTCCTGATATATAGCCTGAATCTACCCTCTGCTAGCTTGTGACCATTATTTCTTGTCACTCCTGGTAGTGCTTGGGGGAACAGAGAATCTCCTAATGCCTGCTGGTCCCCCCTGACTAGTTTGTCAATGGCCACCAGATCCCCCCTCAGCCTTCTCTTGTGGAGGCTGAACAAGTTCAGGTCCCTTAGCCTCTCTTCTCCTGCTGACTCCTGATCATGTGGGTGGCCCTCCTTTGGACCCTCTCCATGTTGTCCACATCCCTTCTGAAGTGCGGTGCCCAGAACTGGATGCAGTATTCCAACTGTGGCCTGACTAGTGTTGCATAGAGGGGGAGGATCACCTCCTTGGACTTGCTGGAGATGCATCTGTGAATGTATGACAAGGTATGGTTGGCCTTCCTGACCACGTACCCACACTGTCGGCCCATGTTCATTTTGGCATCTATAATGACTCCAAGATCCTTTTCTGCCTCTGCACTGTCAAGAAGGGAGTTCCCCAGCCTGTAGGTATGCTACTGGTTCTTCCTCCCCAGGTGCAGTACCTTGCACTTGTCAGTGTTGAAACCCATCCTGTTCTCATTTGCCCACCCCTGTAATCTGTCTAGGTCTGATTGCAGCCTATTCCTCCCTTCTAGTGTACCCACTTCTCCCCAAAACTTAGTGTCATCTACAAATTTAAACAGGGTGCTTTCTACACCCCTGTCCAAGTCACTGATGAAGATGTTGAACAGTGCAGGCCTGAGGACTGAGCCCTGTGGAACCCCACTGCCCACATCCCTCCAGGTCGAATAAGACCCGTCCACCACCACTCTCTGAGTGCAGCCCTCCAGCCAACTAGTGACCCATTTGACTGTGTAGTTGCCAACGCCACAGTCTCCTAGTATTTTAATGAGAATGGGGTGAGAGACAGTTTCGAAGGCCTTCCTAATATCCAGAAAGACTACATCCACTGCTACACCCGCATCTAAGGATTTTGTGACCTGGTCATAGAAGGCCACCAGGTTCATTAGCTGTTATCTTATTGGATCAACTGCATAATGGGGGTGGGTGGGTCTAGTATTTTGAAAAGTGTGGTATGGTGTGGTGTGGTGTAGTACATTATCACATATAACACAACACACATTCTTCTCCCGTTAAAGACAAATTTGAAGAATTGCTAATATGCTATTAGTCTCATGCTATAATATTGAGTTTAAGATCAAAGCAGAACCAAATACAACTTTATTTGAATTTACCCTAATTTGTTAGAACGTTTATTAAGTTTAACAAACAACAATCCAGACAAAAATAGTCAAAAGATAATGTTTTATTAGCCCGGTAATCATCATAGTGAAATGTACATCTCTTACTCAGATTCATAAAACAAAGTCTAGTCTTCCTGAACATCCTGACAGTGCATCCAGCATTATCCTGATAGCCATTTGCAAACCTGATTTAATATTACCTGAATTAAGGTTTGTTGGGTTTTTTTTAAAATCTAAAACTAAAAATAATCTTCAGGGCTGTGAAACAGAAAAGAGATATTACCAGGAATAGCTACGGACAGCAAAATTGCAAAAGAAAGAAAGCTTTAATGGAACATCAAGACCATTAAAAAGAAGCGAGGGTTGTTAACACTTATGGAGTGAAGAGAGATTAGCAGGAGTCAAAGATATTATAATAAGCCATAAAGTCAATTGACTCCCTGATTAGAAATGCTGCTGTCCCTCCCAGGCAGTTGGTTTTAAAGTTTGTGGCGCACAGCAGTCAAAAGGTGGTGTTTGGTTGGAATAGACTTAGACAAGCTTTCAAATACAAGACCATTCCCCTTTAAGTCTCTCAGAACATCTTGGGGGCGGGGAGTATGGGAGGACAGACTTGTCAGAAAAACCAAATGGAACGTGAATTTATGTCCTTGCTCATTGGCAACACATGCAGCAGCAGAAATTGTGGAGAGAGAAATTACTTTTTCTTCATTCTAAACATTGAGTAAATATGTTATGCAATTTATTATGAACAGTCTGATTAACCAAGAACTTGTTTTGTCATCTCATGACAGCAAAATCTCTGATATTACATAAATTAGACAGTAGAAGAGCAAACCAAAATGATCGTCATTAATAACAATAGGTAGATTTAAAAAAAAATCAGCTAAATGAACTTACTGTACTTTGTTTTAAAAAATATATATTTAAAATTATCATTCTTATTGTCTCTTTAAACTGGTATCTAAATACCATTTATAGTATACTTAAGAACCAGTGTTTGAATCCAAAGCTTCAATCTACCAAGGATTAGGAGGGTTTAGATTTATTTGACAGTGTCACAAGCTATTCCTGAAGATTTTTACCCCTAAATTGAGGATGTTTTGCAAGATAAACTGATCCTCCTCCTTCCTGTCCTTTCCCTTCCATGCTTTTCCCCAATCAGTATAGTATATGAGTTTCAAAATTGCAGAATAATTATGTTAGCAATTTTCTTTCATGTATGAAGAAATAAACTTGTATGGATTCCAACTTGGAATCAAAATAGGAAATGTTTTGTATCTAGAGTCAAAGCAGAATTCCTGTATCTTCCACTGAACTTTCAAAAGATACCAGTTTGAGGTGTTCATATGAAACCCTCTTACTTGTTAGAAGAGCAATTTACTCTACTTATTCATAGATGAATAAATGTTTCCTGCTGGTAAGTCTTTTTTTATTTTTAGAAATCCTCTGAAGGAAGTCCTTCAAATTATCTCCTGGTAGCCAACTAACAACTCTAGATTACAGGCTGTGACAGAAAAGAGGAGGAAATTACCGAGATACTTTGGTAAATTACTTGGTACATGATGCTCGACAGTTGAAGTGGAGAGCTGTGCCAATGACTTCAGTGGGTATATGATCAAACCCTTTTTGCTTCCAGTTGGTTGGCTCCAATATTGAAGATAATGAAGCATGCTTTGTAGTCACCACTGTATGTATTTTGCTCCCTGGTATTAGATTAGAATAACCAGTTCTGTCAGCACAATATTATTGAACTAAAAATACTCACGAGAGTCAGTAATAGAGTAAGCAATTCAAACTGTTGAAATTTTATGAAAACTAATTGAGTGCAGATGCAAAAAGCCTCAAGGAATTGCACATGGTGTTGAAAATCAACTGTAGAAACAGGAAAAATATGTAAGACACAACTGCCCAGGAAAAGAGTAATAGAGGTCACTATGTTTAAGTATATGAGGAATAATATAAAAGAAATCTCTCTCTCTCTCTCTCTCACTCACACTCACACACACACAAGCAAGGAGAAATTTGGACAATTATAAAAATAAATGGATGCTGTTAAAGGAAAATAATGGAAAAAGCAATATGAAATACTGAACATCAAGTTGCAGAGAATATATCACCTAAAGAATTCCTCAAATATATTCTCACAAGGAAAAGGGAAATAATATGCTGATTCAGAAGAAAAACCCAAACCTATAAAAATCAGGGAATAGTGAAATGGCAGGTGAATTTGTTTATTATTGTTTGGGGAAAGGAAGATCAGAATACAATCTCAGCTGGTCAGAATGGGATCCCAGTATTCGTCATGGAAATGTTGGTCTTTGAACAATGTGCAGATGGAATAATAGTGATTATCACAAAAGGACTGGAAATTTATCTCCTAGTTTATATATATATATAAGTTCAGCTTTTGGGTAAAGCAGCTTCCTACAATTTAAAAGAGAAGCCTTAGGAGCCAGTTCAAGAAGTTTCCTGTTAACTGGAAAGGTTCTTGAGGACTGAAGAGGACAAAAATTAAAATGCCATTCTAAAACAGATAATTTAGACATACTCAAAAATGATGAAGCTGGTATCTAACATTAGTAAGTGAGGACAAATAGAATGAATAAGAATTTATAAGAACATACTGAAGTCATAATTTGATTAGGAGTTTCCAGAATAAATTTTTGACCATGTGAATTTGCTGAGGGCTGAACAAACCAGCTCAGAATATAAATAAGAATCTTTCTCTCTCCACATATTTTATACCCATATTCTAGACAATCTAATTTTTAACGGTTCTGAAATATTTGGAAGCAGTGTGTCTGTTTACTTCCATGTTTATCTGCGGCCTTTACTAGAATTGTTAGAAACTGAATAAGTAGGGAGCCTTCACAAGGTCTTCAACCCATATTTATACACTCATAAGGTTTGTTTAGTTGAGACCAGCATTCAGGATTTTGATACTTAATTATCCAAATGAAACTTAACTTCTGAGCCTTTTGAAGTTTACCCATCACTTCTATACCCTGTTTATATCCTTTGAATGTATTTGTCAGGGTTAAGAGAAACATGCTGGATAGTGCCTGCTTATATTTTAAGGTGTTGAATGAGTTTCCACATTTGAAGATTATTTATTTACATTAATGGTCATGGTTATGGAGACAAACTAACTGCATGGAAAAATGCTAATTTTGACTGAAAAATAAAAGAGGCTAAAAATTGTAACATGGATGCTATTGGTAGTGAAGTAGCCTTGAGCAGATACTGGCTTTACTTCAAAATTAGCAGCTGAGGTTGGATTAAAATTGCATAGGAGAGTTAAGAATATAAGGGATCACTATGCAAAGGTTGGGAGTGTGATATTGTATGAATTATAATTAGCTTGGTAAAACATTCACAATTTTGCTATACTCCCTCTCTGAAATATTAAAAGTTACTTATCAAGTACTTGATATTACTGATCTAATGGGTAAATTAATGCCTAGATATCGTGTATATTTCTTTCGTAAGGATTTCTGACCAAGAAATCCACTCTAATATTATAATATTATAAAAGTCTTAATCTGCCTATCTGCCTGCCTCCCTGTCTGCCAGTCAGTCTGTCTGCCCATATTCATGCTAACAAACAGCCAATCAGAGTGTGAAGAAGTTTGGACAGGAGGTGGCAGTGTGGCGGAGCACTGCCCTGATGGTGAGGACCCAGGGGACAGAGCAGGTGTGGGGATAGGGGGCAAGGCCAGCTGTCCATAAGCTATTCCTGATAATATCTCTTTTCTGTTTCACAGCCTTGAAGATTGTTTTTTGTTTTAGATTTAAAAAAAAAAAGAGCCTAAATTCAGGTAATATTAACTCAGGTTTGGAAATGACTAATAGTGTAGTGCTGGATACACTGTTAGGATGTTCAGGAACTTTTTTTATGAATCTGAATGCCCCCCTTGCCCTGTTCCTCGCAGGTTGCAATGATGGAGTAGGGTGGAGGGGAGGGGAAGGGGGTAAGGCCAGCTTTGGTGGCCTTGCCCCTCCTTGCTCCTGGGAGATGATAGTGGTGGTTGTGGATGGAGTGGGGTTGGGATTCCATGGTGGGGGCCAAGACCAATAGTGCTGGCCTTGGCCCACCCCTCTCCGCTTCTATCATTGCCACCTGCAGGGCCCGACACAGTGGCTGTGGGGGGGAGAAGCGGGCCCGCTATGGGTGGGGGGAGGAGTGGGTACGCCATGGTGGTGGGGCAAGGGGAGGAGTGGTCTCAGGCCTGACATGGGGGTGGGAGGAGGAGGAGCAACCCTGAGCGGGGGTGGAAGCTGGCCTGGTGTAATGGTAGGGGGGAAGTAGTGGGCCCAGCCCAATGCAGCAGCAGCCAGGGGAGGGGACGAGCAAGCATCCTCCTCCCCTCGGGTCCTGGCCCACACCTCACCCCCATTTCCCCAACATTGGCCCCAAGCCCACTCCTCTCATCCCCCCACCACCACTGGGTCAGCCTGGGCCACTTTCCACCCCCCCCCACCACAGTGCCCCGGCTTCTCCCCACCCATGGGCCCACTTCTCCCCTGCATTGGGGCCCAAGCTCACTCCTCCCCTCCCCTGCCACTGTGGCAGGGAGGGGGGTGTGGGCCCAAACCCCAAGCAACAGGAGGAAAGGGGGGAGTGGGCCCAGGGAGGGCATAGGGCTCCATTTCTGCCCGCTCCCTGCCCCCCCCGTCATTCTTGATGGACAATTGGCTAGATTCCTAATGAAAGGCATGTGATTATTTTGAGAGAAAAACATCTCAATGCTGTAACTACTAGAAAAAGTCAAATTACAATAAATATTGGGTCAGGTCTTTCAATGCTATCAACCAGTGTCACTCCCTTTACTTCAGTGTCTCTAAGGGCCTTGTTATACAGTGGGCGCATCTACACATGCACTTAATGAGACTGAATAAACTCTGGCACAATTTGAGCCAGGATCAACTAATCCCAATGTCACTGTCTACATGTGTGTTTAAGCACAGTAATTTACTCCACTGACAGGTAGTCCCATCGGATACAGGTACTATCTAACAGTGCTGTAAATTAATTTACACAGGCCCAGTTGCTGCACACATGTAGATGGCAGTGCTTTCCTACTTGGTAAAGCATGTGTAGACATCCCCAGTAAATTTAGGTGGCTTCTGGAGCTCTTTACCCCTGGATTGGCTATACATTAACATCTTTAAATGGCTTAAAGCATTTGTTATTCAGCTTACAGTTATGCCACTACATTATCTCCAATCTGCCTACTTTTGTGCCTGCTCCATTAAGGTGTGACCGCTCTCTACAGCTCTTATGGCCAAGTTGAAGTCCTCCAACATTGCAAGATGCAGTGTCCCCTCCAGAGTCAGGGTGAGTGGAGATGTAGGGGATCAGGGGGGCTCAGCCCCCCTGCTCCCTTGGGGGCATTGGGCAGAGAAACCACTGCAGCTTCAAAGGGTCTGGCAGCCATGGTGCCTCCTGCCATTGCCCACTGCTCCTTCCAGCAGTGGCATTGTAGGGGTAGGGGATGGGGCGAACACCAGAGAAAAAAAGGATCAGGTCCCTCACAGCTGAGGTGGTGCCTGGCTGGCTGGCAGCCTGGGCAAGCGTGACGTGGTGGGGGGACCCTCTGGAGGGGACTCTGGGCTGTGTGTGTTGGAGGGGGTGGGGGCAGTGCCCAGTCAGTGGTGGTACAGGCGGGAGGCTCCAGAGAAAAAATGGATCAGGCCCCTCAGAGTTCAAGCAATGAGCTATTTTGGGCAGAGGCAGGAGGCATCATAGCCACTGGGTACTCTGGAGCTCTTCTCAGCTGACACAGTGAGTCTGCCCTGCCCATAGTGTAGTTATTGGCATTGGCTGCTTATTGTAGTCAAGGAAATAATTCAGACACACCAATACATTTAGAGTGCCAGACCTTTATTACCCAGAGCAAATTTTTTCATTCTCTGACTACCTCAATTCTGCTTCCTTCTCTTCCACAACAAACTGAAAAAGAAATACAGAAAACATGAAGGCACTTCAGATTACAACATTGACTTTGTTTGCACTGGGCACATCTACATGTTCATTAATGTGTTGTAATTATGGCACATTAGCTTTAGTACCTGTAATAACATGTACTAAAATTAATGCGTTATAATCAGCATGACTGCACATTAGTGCAGATTAATGCTTTTTAAGTAATGTTAATGCACATCAGACTAAATCTACTGTGGATTAATGCATTATCACAGTTTTTGCCAGCTGCACTAATGTGCAATAGAATTAATTTTCTGCGCATTTAGCATCTTGTGTAGATGCACCTACTAAGAAACAGTTTACATAGGCTCCTAGTCTGCCCCTGCTCACCAAGCCTTTAGTGGCAAGTCGCAGCTGTGCAGGTGGTGGGGCAGTCGAACATGGTTTTTTGTCTTAAGGTGTGACTGCTTTACTACGCCAAACAACACTAATCTGATTAACATTTGTGCAGTTTACAGCAGTTTACAGATGCAACGAAGTCATGTGTCAATATACAGTGTCAGAAGATGTGGCCATGTAACTTTGAAAAAAATCTAGCTGTGGTGAAATGACTCAACAAGAAGTTGAAGTCAGCAAGGTTATTAGTTCAAGCTTTAGATGTTAGAAAAAGAAGGTAAAACAATAATATGCCTCAAAATTACTCTCCCACCTTACTGTGAATTAATTATTTATGTATAATGGTAGTGCCACAGACAGGATTGATCAGGATCGGTGTTACTTTGGGCTGGATGCTTTGCACAGATGGTAGACAGGCCCTGCTGGGGAGAATAAGCTTTGCAACCAACCCTGTCCTCTAACCATTGAGTGTGTGATCATTTTTACTATAGGAATTTTTCACACGCTGCCTAAAACAAAGAGAAAGGGCTGTAGGGGGCAAGAGTTTACTGTTCAGAGAGGTTACGTACTATGACTGCACCTCTAGATATAATTGTTTGAACTATCCATTTTACTTTCCCAGTCACTTAAAACAGAAACTCTTACACTAAAATGAAGTGAATTGTTTACTTGATAATGCCCAATTTAGAAACAAGATTTTATAATAATTCCTAGACATGGTAAACCAATTATGATCAATGAAGCATTTGCTGGTAGACTGTGATGAGCTGTAAAGCTTCATGGTGCTAGCAAGCATTACTTTCATATGCCAAGTTGCATGAAAAGAAGAATAGACATCTGGGGGCTTTTCTCCCCCTTAGTCAGAAGTTTTCCTGAAGGTAGCCATGTCTGTGTTGGGGATGGTAAGTGGCAGAAAGGGGCAGTCATGGTCTGTATAACAGTAACGAGAAAGAGTATCCTGAGAACAGTTCTTCAATATGTGGTTCCACGTTGTAGAAAAAATAGGAAATCCTACATGCTATTTCAAAATGATATGCAGTAGAGAAATCAGTTACATTCTGTACTATTCAACACTGGCACCCTAATGACGGAATACATTACTGTGCTGGTCTAGTAACAACATAGAACAAACAACATGATATTTAGCATCTCAATGCTGACTACAGGTTACAAAGTTTTGTTTTGCTTTGCTTTGCTTTGCTTTTTTCTCTGGGAAAAGTAAAAGTGATGCTATATCAATAGAGGGATCTTTCCCATTCCCTGCTTTAGAAACACCTTCCTAGATATTGGCAGTCAAGAGTTGTACTCAGTTCAGAAATGAATAGAGAACCTGTAGATCAGCAACAACTGCTTTGAAACACAGAAGATCCAGTCAATTTCTCTATGGAAAGATCCCAGCTGTCTTCAATAATCTTGGATGAAGTCCATAACTGGAAAATTGCCTAACATGTCTCCATTAATTTTGAAAATCTTGGCTTGTTGTATCTCTGATATTTATATATTTTAGATTGGAGGGTAGGAAGAAGGGATCTCCATTTCTGAGTGCTTAATCTGAGACATTTTTAAGGGACTTGATTTTTCAAACGTCAGATGCCAAGTGCTTCCTAAAGGTTAGGCCAATTTAACGATTCAATTTGGGCAACTAAATTCACTATTCATTTGGAAAACAACTTGGCCAACTCCATTTTGCATTTTACACCATTTCATATAGAAGTGTGGAATATCTTCAAACAAACTGATTTAGGGAACTATCTTCAGTGTATTTAATAATGAATTCCACGTGAGAGAGTTTCTCTTCATATACTTGCACTTAGGAAATCATCATTAAAAGGAAAGGAAATGCAGAACTACTGCATACCAGTTTAATGATGGGGGTAATTAAAATGTTGCTGGAGTGTTCCTGTGGTTCTTTGACTGAAAAAATGTCTTTAGTATGCAGTGAAAGCGCTATGAAACTTGCATCAAGGTTGACAGTTTATATGCACAATTTAGCCTCCTGTGATTTAAACCAGCTGAATTATATACTCTTCAACAACAGGGACTGTAAGGGAGAACACTGACAGATAGTTAACAGTGTCAGAACAAGAATGTGCTGGCCTAATTAGCTGCATAGAATAACACATGCTTCTGGGTGCTTTGATAGTGGTGTTTATAAAAAAAATGTAGATGTCTTGTGGATGGTGTGGGGCTGTGATTCATCTCTTAAATCAACCAGTTTAAAATTGGTGTACATCCATTCTGTTACATGGAATTGTAGCTAATTTGTACCAGTAGATGCTAGAGCAGACTCAGGCCTCATTCGTTCTTCTTAATTTACTTTGGGTAATGTAAATGCCATTCATACCAGTCTTCACCAGTGTGTTGTAATTCCGTCAGTTTCTACATTATTATTGCTCTTTTTATATCAATTGTTAATTAGGTTAAAAATCATTTACTACATCAATATCCTACAAGACAAGTAAATGAAGGTGCAAATACTTGATGACCTGGCAGTTCATCAAAGGCATCACCATTGTCTAATTGAGAAGAATCAATACATTAGAGAGAAAATTAAAACTATGAATATAAATGACTATCTCATGACATACCTTTCATTTTCATCACAAACACTTTTGGCAAAAAAAAAGGATCAAACGTACCTTAGGTTTATAGTGCTTAAACAATTCTTTGCATGAGGCAAGGAACAAAGATACAGAATTGAGATTTGGAATTAGGAGTGGTAAAGCTAGTCTGATTATAATAACTGATCAAAATTTTGCTTCAAGACCTTTACATTGAGTTTATTGTTCATGGTTCACAAATGGTTGTATAACACATTGGTGGCCAACTTTTCAGGCAAACATGCCACAAGTTATGTCACTCTGATTCCCACACCCAAGAGACATACCTGATAATTTCAGCCCTGGGTCACCGGGACGGGAGCAGGGCACATGGTGAGTGAGGATTCAAAGCCCTTAATTTGACAATGTCTGCAGGAAGAGTGAAGTCTTAACCTCACTTTTGGCAGTGCCAGCTCTTCTTGCAGAAGCATCCTGCTGCCTCTCCACTCTACACAGCAAGAGGCTTGAGCGCCCTGCTTCCATTCTATTGAGTGCCTAGGGCTCACATGGCACATGTATAGTGACTGCCTGTTGCACATATTCTAGGTTAGCCACCTCTTTAATTGCTTTGCATCTCTCAGGCTAAGAATTAACTAGAAAAAATAAAAACATCTCTTGCAAACATTTAAAGTGGTTTGGAAAAACATTGCTGTGCACCAGTCATGCATGCTCACATCTTAGGCGAGGGAGTCTAAGGGCTGAAGAGTTTGATTTCCATTATCAGCTGTGACAGCTTTATTTTATGGCCACAGCTATAGCACATTTCTCTAACCTGTGGGCACATTTACACGTACATTAATGTGCATGAATGGTGCGTACCCCAGAGGCTGGGGGGGCACGGCTGTGCTGGCAGTGGTGGGAGTGTGGTGGTGGGAGCCCAGCGGCGGTAAGCTTCCACCATGATGTGCTAAGGCTTAATTGAATTAATTTACTGTGCTTTTAGTGTCTTGTGTAGACGTGCCCTGTGTCAGCTTCACTGGGGCACCTTGTGAGGTGACGTCTAAAGATGCTTTCAGTGATGGGTTTGCCATGTGTCCAGTGACAGCTTCAGGGCTCATGTTTCCCATGGGACAAAATAAGTAGGACCCTGCCCTCCTGACAGGGTGCTGCTTTTATGACTGTATGCTCTGTACCAGCTGGTGCCTCCATGCTCAGGAGTGGAACAGTGTCTCCAGGACCTCATGAGGTGGTAGCTTCAGAACCCATGTCATTGACAGGGAGACTTGCACCTTTGGGCAATTGTACCCTGGCCCACCTGCAAAGTGTCACTGGGGCCTCCTGGAACACTCTTCTCCCCTTCCCCATTAAGCAGCTCCTTCAGTGGGACCTCTTTTAATAGCCCCATTCTCACCCTGAGAGCCCAACTGGGCACACCTTCTGGTTCTGGGCAATTCCATGGAGCCGTAGGATAGTGTTCTCAAGGCCTGGTCCAGGGGCAGGCTCCCCCTGTGGGAGCCTGTCATGATGGGCCGCAGTGGGGCTGAGAACTCCTTGTGGGGCAGTCATGTTGGAGCTCCCCGTCTGGGGATCACTGGGGGCACCTTGTCCAAAAGGCTCAGCATGGGGTGGTACTGGGGCATGAAGAAATTCATAAAGGATATCCTGATGTATTTCTGGGGGCAAGGGGCAATGACAGGGATGGTCTTATTGTGGACTGTCCAGACATGGAGCTTTATTTCAGCATGTAGGCCTTTGACTAGGGGTGCAAGACTGGGATGGGCCTGAGAAGAGGTGTGACTATCAAATGTTGTGCCCTGGGAATCTGTCCCTTCTTCCCATGTCCCCCATACCCTCATGTGCCCAGAGGTGTGCATATGGAATTGACAAGTACTGAAGAGAAGGAAAGGGAAGGAGGGTGGTCAGTCTTGCCTGTCCTGGGGAGGCAAAGACATGAGCTGCTTCTGTGTCCTGCACCAGTGGTGCAGGGCTGTTCTTTCCCCCCTTCCCCATCCCTCTGGCCAGGAAGCATGGGGTTGTTTTCCCCCTCCAACCCCTTCTCCTCCATCCAGGTGGCATGGAGCTATGCCCTCCTTTCCCCACGGATTGCTCTCTCCCTTTCCCCCCTTATTCCAGCCAGGTGGCACAGGGCTGTTCCCACTTAGGCCCTCTTGCCAGGCTAAGTTCACCCCAGAGCAGCTGAGCAGGTGAATGGGAGAAACAGGCAGGATGGCTTCTGCTGGCCTCCCAGCTAGGGCAACAGACCTGGTGAACTGCAACACTTTCTTCAAACACTAGGCCCTGCCCTACCCCAATCCTCTCCTCCTTCCCCTCATATCTTTACTCTCAATCCTGCTTCCAGTTCTTGCATACCAGCCCCAGAGGCTGCATGCCACGCATTGGACATTCCTAGCATAACAGATTCTACTTCTGTTTTTTCTACTTTCTGCTAGGACATGGAATTGCTAAAACGTTATTAGAGAGGATGATCCTTCATTATTGCTGGTCTAATTCAATCAAAGAGCTATTACTTAGAAATCTTTTCAGTCCTCCAAAAAATTTCAGGCAATTATTATGTGGACATCATAATTTTGAACCAAATTGGGATGTCATGGTTTTTTATGTTTATCACCTTGAACCAAAACAGTAAGCCCTCTGAGGTTTGACAAGCTCTAGTAACCAGATATGGACATTAAAAAGGGAAATGGTTGGCATTAAAAAAGGACTAGTGGCCAAATCTATAGTGGTTGTGATGGGAAGTTTTGGTTTTTTTTGGGGGGGGGGGGGGGGTTTGTGATATTGAATAAAGTCATCAAAATCTGACAAACTCTGGGATGCTTTATCTTCTGCTTATGATAAGCTAACTGACCAGTCTTAAATGCCCTGTATCATGTCATCTGCAGTCACTGGCTCCTCTCTTTTTCCAGATTTCTAGTTTTTTCCACCCCAACAGAGGCTTTGGAGTTCAACCTGTACAAGATTTAGGTCTCATTAAAAATTAAGAGGCTTAGTGGAAAACAGAAATTGGTTAATTCTTCAGTGACTCAGTGTGGCATTTACAGTGTTGCCAAGTCTCATGATTTTTGGCATTTGTTCTTAAAGTCTGCGCTTCGGGAATGTGAAAAACTTAGCTCTTTCTTATAAGATGCCAAAAATCTGAATGCCAAAAATCTGAATGCCAAAAATCACAAGAGTTGGCAATACTGTATTTAAAAGATGTTGCCAATAACCTTGGTCAACCAAGGAAAGAACTCGCATATCAAGAGATTTTTCCTGAGGCCTCCTGTTTAAATGAAGGAGAGGAGAAAAGAGTGCCATCTATGAAGGGGGATGAATTTTATATTTATTTTTTTAGTTCTCACTTAACCCGTCAATTCAGGGAGCTTTCCTTTTGACCAGCACCTTTGCACACTGTTTGGGAAAAGAAAAGCTACTAACTCCTTCCCTGAGTCTATCCCTTCTTAAGGCCTGACAGAGGCTGTTCCCATTTTCAGTTAATAAGTGCAATGCGTATTTGGTATAGAGTGGAAAATAAACAGAAGAGCACAAAATAAGTGGTAATTGTAAATAAACACTTCTAGTTCAATACTATGATGGAAATAGTTTTTGTTACAAGTGCAGATCTTCTTCAGTTCAGAATCTAAACTTGTTTCAAGAATGTTTGTCATGTCTCACCAAAGAGTGTATTTTCTTCACCAAGAAAATGTGTATTTGCCTTTCTCCTTCTTGATTGATCTCATTTCATTTCACATTTTTTTTTAAACAAATCTATTATCCAGTTGGAGACAGTGCAGTACAGGTTGTATGAACTATTGCTCAACCAATAGATAATCTATGAACTAAACCTTGATAGAATATTATACAGCAATGTATATTTATAAACTATATTTGGGCAACAGAAAGATACCCTTTACATGTGCACAAAGTGGCTCTTATATTGTTTAAGGCTAGTTTAGGGACTTACAGGAAAACAGATCTATTTAATAGAAAAACTTCTTTCCATCTGTGTAGGCAGATATGTAAATCATTTGCATAAAAGAATATTAGTCTCCTTTATTATTTTGAACAGCTCTTTGAAAAAATTCTTCATTACAATGCAAATGGAAATAGTCTGTGTTTTCACGCTAACTGTCACGCGGCGTAAAAGATAGAATGTAATAATAAGCCATTCAAGATTTATATAGCATATACAGTTCATATAGGAGCAATTTGCATTTTTCCAGACTTGCTTCAGGAGGGAAATGTATTCACACCTTAATCTACATATGATTGTGTACTATATTATTATTTAACAACTGGAAGTAACTTCCAGAAAACTGTTGCAATAGTTATTCTCACCTGGGACAGGGGCGTTCAGTGCACACAATACTAACAGTTTGGGAACCAAAGAAAGCTGCCTCCTCTCCCTGACTCTTCATGCCTTCTTCAGACCACGTTGATTCCAGTCTGGGCAAGGCATGAGGACCAGTGGCTGCTCTACTCCTCCTGGTCCCCAGGAGGAGTGAAGAGGCAGGGAAACACTCCCCTTGCCTTCCCCAGACTGGGGACTAGGGTCTGGGGAGTCGGGGAGAAGCAGCTTTCTCCACTCTGCTCCTCGTCTTCAAGAACGGAGTGGAAGGACCAGTGAGGCAAAGTCCCCAACCTGTTCCCCAAAATGGGCTGTGTCTGATCTACTCTCCTGCCCTCCCAGACCTGCATGGTACAGGACTGGAGCCTCAGGGCAAGCCCCCCCTGCCTCTTTCCCAGACTAGGGGTCCTATTTTGAGGGGTGGGCAGAGAGCAAGGAACAACTCCTCTTCCTCCCAGGACTGGGAGGATTCAAGCAGCATCTGGTCCCTGTTTCTTCCACAGACTGGGGGGAGGATGGGTTGTTAACCAGTCTGGGGAAGGCGCAGGGAACATTTCTGCACCACTCAAGTCCTCATGGTCTCTGGGAGGAGTAAAGTGGATAGGCAGGGAAAAGTACCTGTGGGAGGAACTCTTACACAAGACAGATGTTCTTCACCAAATGACAAATCTTTCACCCACAGAAGGCATTTTTTGTGAAAGAAACTTGATGAATGTTTGTGTATTTGGGGTTTCTGTCAGGAGAGCAGCAATTCTCCTGGTAGAAACTTAGTGCATGTACGTGACCTGAGTTTAACGAAGTAATAGAATTCACAGTAGCAAAACACTTAGTTCCTGTGCTGTTTGGTCCTTTGTTACTGTAAAGTCCATAATAAAAACAAAACCATTTGCTGGCAGCCGGGATATGTTTTCTGACCTCTGCTGGCACTGGCAGCTGGCATATGTTTTCTGACCACCAAACAATAATGTTAATATACGTTTTTATGTTATTGCTATTGTATAACCTCCCCAGTGATCTATTGAAAGCAGAGCAGTGATATAAACTGAATTTAACCACAAAGCACACAAAACCTGCTTTGGACAATGCTCCAGGTAAGATCTTTGGGATCTAAAAAAGCATTGTACTTTTGAAGTAGTAAGTACTGTGGATGATGTGACTAAAACTCAGACTGACATATTTATTGGTTTTGACCTATAGGACCCTGGATGGCCCCTGTTCTTCCCAATGGAGAAGTATTTCTTTTTCCATTTTGTATTGTTATAGCTTGGATAAGATGAAGCACTTTAGTTCCAGTGGGGTAAAAGAAGGTTGCTGCCGGTAGCGTGAGCTATAGAAATATTCTTTGACTCTAGAATTCCCTTTATTTGTCATGGTCCAAGCTAGGCTGAATGTGAAAGCTTTATGGCCATATGGCAGAGCTGCTCTGCTTGAGCAGATGTTTGAAGGAGGCTGAGTTGGTAGGCTGTAGAGAGACTTAAATTTGATACAAACACGCTAGTAGGTTTTGCTGATGGGTTTTTGTTATGGGGCAAAAATATAGAAATGTGCTGTTAGTTATGATTTTGTAGCAACTTTTTATTTTGCTGTGTTTGTTGTTATTGGTGTTTATTTTTTAATTGATGGCAGGGGATCCTACGCCTGGGATGTACTTCGAATAAATAAATTGACAGAGCTAAGGGAATATACTCCTTGACTTTGTTTCATTAAACAAAAAGCCATTTTCTCTGAGCAGGCTCCACTTTCGGTAAGATTTGTTTAATAATTAAACTAGGAAAGCTGGAATGTTTTTATTTTCCCCTCTTCAGTTTTTCTATTTCCATTAGATATTTTTCAGGCTGCTCTAATTAAAACTGTACACTCCACAAGATAAAGATGCATGGGCACTCTTTGGAAAAGTTGACTAAGACAAAGATTGGTCTTGTGGGAGCTAAGGTTAACTGTTTAGAAGAGGATACTGTGGTAATCATGGAGATTTTAAATTACCTAGGCAACTGGCTTGATATTGGCTCTAATGAGAATTTAAACATGATTATTTTTCTGGAAATATGGTATCTTTTTTTAACAATTTACTGAATAACCAGAACATCATAAGTTATTTTGGATTGTGTGTTCAAAATTGAATTTGGGATGATGATAATCTAGGCCTAATTGCTATTATTTCTTCAGACTTGAGGTACTTATAAGAATTTTGTAAAAAGTAATAGAAATATATAAAGTGGATGACAATTTACTTGTCTTTCAAAAAATAGACTGAAGAAATAATAAAAAGGGCACTAAAATCTGATATGGCTTTGGAAATCTGCAGTAGGGAACTATTCAAAGAGACCCAGGGAAACACAGGCATTTGGAACTGAGCACTAAAGTAAAGTTTACAACACCCCCCACCCCCCAAAAAAAAAGAAAAAAAGAAAAGAAACGAAAGAAAAAAATCTTATGATTTGGGTTCATCTGTATTATTTTCATCCACAAGGCCCATTTTATTTAAGGTGTTTTTTCTCTCTCTCCATAGACCTTAGGGGTGTCATTTCAGCCAAAAAAATGCCTCAAAAGAATCAAGCTGCAGAATCTTGATAGCAATAAATCCCTGTGGTATAGTCTTCATTCACAAATACAAGGACCTCCCTGGGAGTAGAATGCTATGATAGGATCATCTGTGTCAGCTATTCCTTCTCCACTGAAATGTTTAGGCCACTCTGTTCCACATAAAGTGTAAATTATATGTTTTAACACAGGTACCAAGGGAACTACACTCAGTGAAGTCATCCATGTCCTTTATTCAAGGTGAATGTTAGCGTATTATTGCTGACTTCAAACTAGGAGTAAAATTCAGCTCCATAGATTTTATGGCACACGCCAGTTCTAAAATAATATTCTCCAATGGCTGCTAATTGAAAACGCAGAGCAATTTGCTTTATAACTTGCAGATCTGAGAATGAAGCTGTGCCTTTGCAACTTAAGGATTTAATGTTTAAAAAATGTAGGAGAACTGCATCTTCCTGTGAAGTTAGAGGTTGCTGCAGGTATTCCATACTGTTGAAAATCCAGTCAGAAGTATTCATCTGTGCCATCAGTTTTCTCACAGGAACTGCCACATCTATGAAAGAGAATCCTAGTCATAGACCTACATCAGAATAGAAGTATGCCTTTAAAAGTTAAGAAAGAAAAAAAGATGGGTTTGGAAAGAGGATGAACAGTGAATATGAACATCACCTGGGTATGTAGGGTTGTTGTTTGTTGGTTGTAGTCATGTTGGCCTGAGGACATAGGCAGACAAGGTTATTTGGATAAATGTGGTATATTTTATTAGAGCAACTAAATAGTTGGAAACTTTGTTCTTGACAAGCTGCCTCTATGTACTTTTATAGACGTTTGGTTGTTTGCCCATCATAATCATTATCTAAAGCAAACAAACACATGAAAAACTTGTTTGCAATTGCCCAGAAAAATCAAAACTAAAGGCTAAAACAGGAGTCAGCAACCCCTGGCACGCATGCCGAGCATGGCACAGAAGGCCATTTTGCTTCGCACACCACCGCCAGGCCAGGCTCTAAGCAGCTGCTGCCAGCCACAGAGCCCAGGCTGTTCCCAGCAGGCAGCTGCGAAACTGCAAGCCCTGCTGTAAGCAGACTGGGCTTGGTGGGCCAGCTGCAGCCGGGAGGCTGCAAACTGCTGCTCCAGGCTCCACCATGTCGGCACTCTGGCACCTTACAAGGTAGACATTGTGGGATTTTTTTGGCAGTCTGGCCAAAAAACATTGCCTACCCCTGGGCTAGAACTTTGACCTGTATCTTGGATGACTCCACTTCAGCATTGCAATACCTAGCACTTAGGCACTTGTCTCAGGACAATCACTGGATGCTTAGTTTCCCTACTAAATAATGAATGGGAGCAGATAAGCACCCTGAAAATCAATTCAGAGGGTCTAGCTGCCTGGGGGAGCTAAAAATGGGCAAGGGAGAGGAAGAGAGAAAGTCTATGGAACTTACATTATATAGTCATGTCTTAAAGAGCAGAAATATTCCTAGAAGGAGAATACAAGATTTCTCATCTCTCACAAGGCTTAGTGTCAGTTTCCCTCTTGTTTATTTCCCTGCTTCCCTGATTTGTGCATTCCTGAATACACAATAGCTAGCCTTGTACCAGAGGAATACAGAATGACCCCATTCACCCTATTTTTCATCCTGGTGGTTAAGGAAATCACCTGTAGAATGTGATACATGGATTGCATATCTCAGGCTGATGAGGCCTGAGAGCCCAGGTCTCCTACTACCTACATATGTCTCCTTTTCCACCTGCAAAAGGATGGTGGAACTAACACCAGCAGCAGCAGCTAGGATTCTAAGCAAAAAATACTATGGATACTGTGCTTTGTACTGAACTCAATGCTCTTAGTATGAGTTAGGTGTACTCTAATGTCTAATGACATCTAATGGACTGAGCACTCTGGAAACCTAGGAAGAATTGAGTTTCCATTCTTGATTGTAATAGACTTTAGGTGCAAATTAAGCATCTATCTGTTTGAACTAAATCACTACTGAGTGAAAGTCCATGTTTAAGCACCTATATAACTTTGCAGTAGATGTTTAGTCAGTTTTGTGGCCATTAGAGTAGGGTTATTGGGGATCTGTTTTTTGGAACTTACATGCTTAAATACTGTCCAAGTCCTGTGTTGACCAATCTATTTCTGGCCCAAAAATAAACTTCAGGAAGGAGAACAACACATGCTTCTAGCTATCTTTGTATCATTTCATGATACTGAAAACACATGACAGCTACTATCCCTAGTCTACTGGAAGTTATTGCTATAGAGCTTGTCTTGCTGGTCTGTTGATCTTGCAGTAGTCTGTTTAACAAAAGTTAGAAAATGAATAACTCTAATTGTACTGTTCAAGCATATTTGCTAGACCTTAGAACAGAGAATGGGGTCAGGAGCCCTTGTGGATAAAATATTGAACAAGATCTCATGAGATCTGAATTCAATTTCCAGTATTGCCAAAGGCATTTCTTATCAATGGGAAAGTCACTTAACCTCTCCATGTCTTAGTTCTATATAATTTATTCCTATGTTGTAACCTTTTCTTATACCTTTTTCTGTTTTGTCTAGTTAAAGTGTAAGCTGGTGTGGCTAAAACTCTTTCTTATTATGGGCTCAATCATGGATATTTGTAGAGGTATGAGCAAGGAAGAGTGTGCTATTGCACTGCTCCTAGAGCAGATCTGAAGGAACATTGAGTTGTTGATTGTATGATTTCAGCAAAGCTATTTGAATAATGTGAAAGTATAGTCTTACACTTTCCATAAGTGAGTAAAGAGTTGATTATCAACAATACTAAATGCAAGGCCTATAATGCCTTTAGTGGTGGTGGAGGAAGTACATTGGAAAGGTTCTACAGCTGCTATTACCTCCATTCCCCAATGTTTTATCAACTGGTCTCCCATCATGCAGATTCTACCACCCTAATTGCAGCTATTTATTTTGGAACTCAGAGCTACAACTCCTTGTCCATTTTGTAGAACAGCTATTCAAGGTCCACTGCTAGTTGGACATTGATATTTCATAAAACTCTTTCAGTTTTACTTGCCTAGGGAAAGAATATGAACACATGCTTATATATCGACCAAAAACTGACATGCAATTTTCTTTCTCTTTGCACATACTAGATTTCTGGCTTTAAGGGACATGCTGAAATAAACATCATAGAGCAAAGTAAGCAACTGAGAGAGACAAAAAGGAAATAAGGCATTTGGGATACTTTACAAGTTTTTAAAGCAGAGAAGTTATATTAAATGTGTCATACTTTTAAATTGGAGGCTGTGCAAAATGTTTCAATACTAGGGTTGTGCAAATAACTGACTTGTTTCAGCAGCCAAACCAAAAAAAATGGGAAAATGAAACTGTTTTGGATACACCCAAGTTTAGTGTTTCTTGTTTTAAAAAAAAAAAATCCCTGAAAAAAAAATGTGTACAATGTAAGATGCTCCATCAACCCAAATCATAACACTCAGAAGAGATATCACACCTGCTAGGTGAGTGTACTGCCAATAGGCTCTAGGCAACTTAAAATGGTACCTGAGGTGTAAAGAATTTTGAACAAAAGCCTCTTCAGCAACTAATCCTCTATATGCAGTTAAATCTACTCCTTCTACAATCCTCTAGTGATCTAACATTACTTATAAAGTGAATGCCAACTGTAGAATGAGTATGCTTGAAAAAGAGCTTGAAAAGTCATCTGCCTATAAAGTGAAAAAATCCTTAAGGATTAAGATTATTCCAATTTTCATGTACATTGACTGAAGCATTTGTACTTAACTTATCCAGTTTTATGTATACTTGTTTATGGTCATACATTTATCAGCAGCTCATTCACACCTCTATTACTAATTCTCAATATGCTGACAATTTTGTTGTGTGTGCCTACTTAGCTGAAGAGCTCCAAATCACTTTTGATTGCTTCTATGAAGCGTATGAAATGCTTGAACTGTCAACTTTATGAAAACCAAGATACTTTACTGACCTATCCCAAGCAAAGCAGCTGATCATCCACATATTATAATTAGGGGGCAATCTTTGAAGAACATTGAGCATTTCCCCACCCCTCCCTGTTCCCAAAAAATATACATAGATGATATTCAACAGAGGAAAAAATCTGTCAGTTCTGTCTTTGGATGTCTATGAAGTCATGTCTTTGATAATTATGGCATTAAGACCCAAACCAAACTTCTTGTCTACCTGGCTGTTATCATCCCTACTCTGTTGTATGGTGTGAAACTTGGAAACACATATTGGAGACGCATTAAAGTTTTGGTACATAATCATCAGCAATATCCTCAGAAAATCCTCCATATCAATTGGAGGATAGAAGAATGAATGCCAGAATTCTGGCTCAAGCAGACACCACTAGCCCAAAAGCCATGCATATATGGTACCAGCTTCATTGGAAAAGACATGTCATAAGGATGTCTGACAACTGACTCCCAAAACAGGTCCTATACTCTCATGTTAATGATAGTCCCTGCTCTAGAAAGGAGTAGTAGACATGAATGACGTGTGCCTCCGGAGGCTTGGTGGGGGGTGCAGTGACCACCCACAGGTGGCAGGGGCATGGTGGCAATGAGTGGGGAGCTCCTTCAGGTGGCTGCAGTGTTGTCAGCGGTGGTGGGGGGGAGGGTGGCAAGTGCCGACCAGCAGTCAGAGATCACCTGCGGATGCCACCAGCAGCATCAGCAGCGGCCAGTGGCTATCGGTGACTGGCCCCAGGACAGCAGCACTTTTCTCCAGGGGTGCGCTGCCAATTTCAGGGGATGCACGTGCACCCACATGCACCCCCTACACATCACCAATGGCAGTAGAGATTCTGAGACACCTTGAAGGCCAATCTGAAGAAACATAATATTCAGATTAGTACCTGGGAGACTCAATCACTGAATCATTTCTAATGGCACTAACAATGCATTAATCATTTCAAGAAAACTTGGTTTACTGTGGAGGCAGATAGACAACAGGTACACAGGAAAAGATCTGTGATCCAACATCACTGGAATTTACTCCTTCCTCCTGAAACTATTTGCCATGTCTCCAGTCAAACATAGATCATGGATCAGTCTCAGTCATCTACAGAGTCATGGATGACTTCCCTGTTTACTGGAAGACTATCATCCTTGTATCAAGGGACTGCTGACAGCAAAGATTTGCACAGTTAATATTGTATGTTCATGATTTCATGCTCCATTTTTCTCACTACTCACTCAACTGGGAAATGAATTTGCAGCATCTCCCTTCTTTCAGCTGTTTTATTTAGCAGTAGAAAGAAACCAAAATGGAAAGTTAAAAGGGAGTTAAACTTCGTAAATGAAAAAAAAAAATAATAAGGCTTAAAGGGATTAGCATTTTGGTCTAGGATTTCCCTTGTTTAGTTTTTCAATTGAAATCTAGTTGGGGCTAGAAGTAGCAAGAAAAAAAGAGCTTGTTTCTTGTCTACTGATGAAAAAGTGGATGGAACTATAGTTCAGTCCAGTGGTGTGGTGTAGGTGTGACCCTCAGAAAACCACTATTAGCCATCATAAGCAAAGTCTTGCTAATATTCTTACATGGGATGAATGGACAAGAAACTGAACCCTGTCTCTTCTTCTCTCTAAGCCAGTATTTGCACGCATTACAGGGCAATGAGGGGAAACGTGTAATGTTCTTTTCTGTATAAATTATGTAGGTAAAAAAAAATGAAAAAAATAGAACTTCACAGCTTGCAGGACCATAAATCCAGCATATTCTTATAGTACAAAATTCACACATATACACAGCTTTTAAACTAGGTTCATTGGGGGATAGAGACCAAAGCCCTGAGGTAAGTGGGGAAGTGGGAGATCTGGAGGAAGAGCAAGCAGGAGGGGGCAACAGAGGAGGTGTTCTCATACTTCCTGAGAAATCAGAGCAATAAATTAGTTACTTCAGTTGCCTGTACACAAATGCACAGAGCCTGGGAAACGAGCAGGAAAAATTGGAAGTCCTTGAACAATCACGGAACTATGACATGATTGGAATAACAGAGACTTGGTGGGATAGCTTGCATGACTGGAGCACTGTCATTGATGGGTATAAACTGTTCAGGAAGGACAGGCAGGGGAGAAGAGGAGGAGTTGTCCTTATGTAAAAGAGCCATATGATTGCTCAGAGCTCCAGTATGAAGCTGGAGATAGGCCTGTTGAGGGGAGAGCAACAAGAGTGATGTTGTGTTGGGGTCTGCTATAGACCACCAGACCAGGAGAAAGTGGAAGTTTCCCGATCACAGGCCATGGTTCTCATGGGGGACTTCAGTCACCCTGATATCTACTGGGATGACAATACAGCAGTGTGCAGGCAATCCAGGAAGTTTTTGGAGCGTATTGGGGACAACTTTCTGGTGCAAGTTCTGGAGTGGCCTACTATGGGTCATGCTGTTCTTGACCAGCTCACAAACAGGGAAGAATTGGTGGTAATAGTAGTGGATGGCAACTTGGGCAGTAGTAATGACGAGACGATTGAGTTCAGGATCCTGAGGAAAGGAAGGTTGGAGAGCAGCAGAGTAATGACCCTGAACGTCAGAAAAGCAGACTTCCACTCACTCAGGGAATTCATAGGCAGGATCCACTGGGAAACCTCAGGGGAAAAGGAGTCCAGATCTGGCTGCATTTCAAAGAAGCCTTATTGAGAGTGCAGGAACAAACAGTCCTGACGTTCAGGAAGACTAGCAAGCATGGAAGAAGACCAATTTGGCTTAGCAGGGAACTCTTCAGTAAACTAAATCACAAAAAGGAAACTTATAAGTGGAAACTTAGATAAATAACTAGGGGAGAATATAAGAGCATTGTGTAGGTGTACAGGGATGAGTCAGGAAGGCCAAAGCTCAATTGGAGTTGCAGCTAGCAAGGGATGTGAAGGGTAACAAGAAGGGTTTCTACAAGTATGTTGGTAGCAAGAGGAGGATTAGGGAAAGTGTGGGCATGTTACTGAATTGGGGAGGCAACCTTGGTGATAGAGGATGCAGAAAAGACTGAAGTGCTTAATACCTTTTTCATCTTAGTTTTCACAGGCAAGGTCAACTTCCAGGCTACTGTATTGGGTAGTACAGTTTGGGGAGGAGGTGAGCAGCCCTCAGTGCTAAAAGAACAGCTTAGGGACTACTTAGAAAAGCTGGATGTGTACACGGGGCTGGATGAGATGCACCCGAGGCTGCTAAGGTAGTTGGCTGATGTGATTGCAAAGCCACTGCCATCATCTTTGAAAACTCATAGCAATCAGGAGAGGTCCCGGATGTTTGGAAAAGGGCAAACATAATGCCCATATTTAAGACAGGGAAGAAGGAGGATCCAGGGAACTACAGACCAGTCAGCCTCACCTCAGTCCCTGGAAAAATCATGGAGCAGATCCTCAAGGTACCCATTCCTAAGCATTTGGAAGAGAAAAGGTGATTAGGAACAGTCAGCATGGATTCACCAGGGTCAAGTCATGTCTGACCAACCTGATTGCCTTCCATGATGAGGTGACTGGCTCTGTGGATACCGGGAGACCAGTGGATGCATGGTGTACTTTGATTTTAGCACGGCTTTTGATATGGTCTCCTACAGTATTCTCACAGACAATCTAAAGAAGTATGGGCTGGATGAATGGACCATAAGGTGGATAGAAAACTGGCGGGAGCATCAGGCTCAGAGAGTAGTAATCAATGGCTCAATGTCTAGTTGGCAGCCAGTATGAAGTGGAGTACCCCAGGGGTCAGTCCTGGAGCCAGTTTTGTCCAGGTCACTGATGATGACATTGAAAGATGGCATACAGTACACCCTCAGTAAGTCTGCAGGTGCCACCAATGATTATTTCCTTCTGTTTACCACTGATGAAGCCATATCCAGAGTACTGTGTTCAGTTTTGAGCTCCTGACTACAGAAAGGATATGAACAGATTGGAGGGGTGTCACAGGCCAGCTGGGCACTGTGAGTGTATCAATTTTATCACAGGCCAACTGGGCTGTTTGATTCAGTTTCAGATCGAGGAGGCAACGTTAGGAGTGAAATAAAGGCAAATTTATTATAGCTTGCACACACACAACAGTTAACAGGAAGATAAATGCGATAAGCTGATAATGCAGTATAAAAGAGCTAATAGTAAATAATAACAACAGATAATAACGATAGATAGATAGATAGATAGATAGATAGATAGATAGATAGATAGATAGATAGATAGATAGATAGATAGATAGATAGATAGATAGATAGATAGATAGATAGATAGATAGATGTGTCGCAGGCCAACTGGGCACTGTGAGGGTAATAGCCACACTGGGCTGTTCAAAACAACAGATAGACAGACATGGGTTGGCAACTTATTGATAGTCCCTCAATGCCAGGTGTGCACCAAGTGATTTCAGTGAAGTCAGGCGTCCCTGTTAGACGCTGTCAGAGGGATTACTGGGGAAGATCCCTTGATCCGGATCCGATCCTCCTTACACCGGGAGTCTGGGGTCCAGGCATAGAACAGAAATGACCGTTCTGTTCCCTCCTTCCTGCTGGTTACCTGGTGCATGTGTTTTTATACCGAGTCTTATGTTAATCTGTTGGCCCCAGGGCCACTCGTAACATTACCCTATAGCTGTTACCCTATGGGATTGAAAGGTGTTAAAATTATCATAAAAGGTTACTACCCAGACTCGGGTTTATCCAATAAGCAAATTATGATGCAGCACTTTTAGGTTTGAAATTGACATCACTCCGCCTAAATCCCAACCCCTTTTAAGCTTCATTTGAATATGCTTTCTTGGGATATGCTTTCCTGGAATGTGTTGGGTGTGCCAAGCAGTTAGATCCAGTTTTTATGGCTAAGGCTGTATTCTGAGCAAAAATCCATTAGGCCAGCTAATCTCACAGCTACAGCTTTGCCTATGGGGCCCAGTCAGTTCCATGAACAGTTAATTTATCATTTTGGTTAAGCTTTTGACAGACAAGTTACATTTGCAGTTTACAAATTTACAAGCTTATATTAACTAATATTACCTGTTTAGGCAAAATACCAAATGCCTCCAAGAAGCACATATTTATTGCTTATTAATCCCTCTGTGACAGCCAGAACCAGAGGGGTCCAGCTAAGGGCAAAAAAAAAAAAAAAAATGGTGAGAGAGCTGGGTGACACAACTTATGAGGACAGGCGGAGGAAACTGGGCTTATTTAATGTAGAGAAGAGAAGACTATGAGGGGATTTCATAGCAGCTTAGCAACTTGAAGAGGGGTTTGAAAGAGGATGGAGCTGGATTGTTCTCAGTGGTGGCAGATGACAGAACAAGGAGCAGCAGTCTCAAGTTTCAGCAAGAGAAATTTAGGTTACATATTAGGAAGACTTTTTTCACTAGGAAGGTAGTAAAACACTGGAACAGGTTACCCAGAGAGGTGGTAGAAGCTCCATCCTTGGAAGTTTTCAAAACCCATCTAGACAAAGCTTTGGTTGGCATGATCTAATTGGGGATGGTCCTGTTTTGAGCAGGGGACTGGACTAGATGACCTCCTGAGGTCCCTTCCAACCCTAACTTTCTATGGTTCTATTATTCTAACTTAAAAATAAAAAACAAAGAATGAGTTGATCACTTACTGAGAGAGTTTTTGGCTGGGAATTAACAGTAGCCATTTAAATAAGAGTGTTTTGAAGGCTACCGGGTATTGTTATAGCAGTTTAAGAGGCTTTCTAAGGAAAGCAAATTAAATTCCTTATTTTAATTGCAGCATAATAGCATAAGGTGAGTTCATAAAGTCAAGCTTCTCTGTAGCAACACCGTTTTTTTAATGACTATTTCAGGTTATGAAGTACCAAGGAAAAAAAGTGAATATGGATTAATATTGACATGTTGCTAAGCTTCTTTCACTTTCTGATGTAAATCAGTGCCATGGACATATGGGTTTTCCAAATCTGTATTTGTTTAACAAAAAAGGGAATAATATAAATAGCAATCACTGCATCTTGTATCCTGCACTGGCCAAATACTAAACATCGCCCAGCATATATGTAGCCCAGCTGTACACAGGTTTGTACTTCCTTCTCCAACTGAGGGAACTATTGGCAGAGCAGTGTGCTGTGGAGGGACACAACAGCCTGGCGGCTGCCTCTGTCCCCTATAGAGTCAGGTCCAGTTAATCAATTACTTTACTATATACAGATTTATTATTACAACAAAACCATTAAAGGGTAAGGACATATATATATAGAAATTTACAAAACAATAAACCCTATAATATACACACACACACACACACACACACATACAGATATACACACACCCAGTTATCATTTAAAATACAGATGAACAATAGAACAAACCAGACCAAAGGATATTGATTGGGCAACCTTATAACTCTAGTCATATACAAACTATTACTTCAAGTTATTCACATAAACTGTAACGCACAGTCCACAAATATAATCAGCAGTCCTTAGACTACCTGGGTGCCCTCCAGAGCAGGGGACCCAAAGGTACCACTATAGGAAAGGAGTTAGTTTGGGGCGGGGGGAAAGAAAAAGGAGAGGAAGATCCCAAAGACTCCTAAGGTCCCCCGCTATCACCCAGGAGCAGCCCACGTGGTATCCCTTTGCAACCTTTGGGGGGTCCCTCCCCTGTGGGGACCCTCTCTCCAGGGTAACTTACTACTCCAGAGTCCTGGAGGGTTGCCTCTTGTTCTCCAGGTCAAGCTCTGTTCCCCACCAGGTTTTCCTGCCACCTGACTCTGCTGCCACCATCCTGGCTTAGGGTCACATGAACCGCTGTGTGTAGTGGGCTCTTTGCCTTGTGCTAGGGTTTGGAGGCCTGGACAGCCTTGTGCAGCACCAGGGCTCAGTCTGTTCCTGGACCCTCTGACCAGTGTTGTCTGCATTGAGATGGTGCCCTATGTCAGAAGCTGTAGACCTGTGCTACCTCAAGTGGCTCCCAGGGTCTCTCACCTGCCATGCAGCAACTCCTGCACCGAGCTCCCAGCCTCGTTCCAGGGGTTGAGGACCTGAGCCACCCCAGAGGTTTCAAAGATCCTGCTACATGCACTGGCCTGTACACCGTGTCTCTGGCTGCACACCAGAGGTTGCAGACCCAAGCTGCCTCACGCAGCTCCCACGGTCTGGATGCCATGTGCCATGCTGTTCACTGAGACCCTAACCGCTGGAGCTGTGCCATGCTCCCCACTGATAGAAGTCTTCAGGGGCTCTTCCTGGCCTACTGCTTTGCCCTGCTGAGCAGCTCTCCTCAGCTCTTCTAAGCTCCACTCTATTCTGTCAACGCATCTGCCCCTTGTGCTGAGCACACAGCTCCTTTTATATGCTCCAGGGCTCCATCCCTGAAGTCTTCTGGACCTGACAGTTTGCAGTCTTCAATCAAGTCTGGGGAAGCTCTTCTCCCCCTCTCCTCAGGAAAGGGGTGTGATGTTATTTCTCTTGCTGCCTCCTGTTTGGTGGATGGGCTCCACCAATCAAAACAGCAGGATCTCAAGCCTGGGATTCAACCCAATCTCTGAAAGGTAAGCCTGCTACATATAGAAGATGGATTTGAGAAAGGGATGACAGGTGCTGAACCTATTAGTGGCATATGACAACCACCAAAACCTGCTTGCCAGTATCTACAATATGATGCACAACTACCACCTAGTGCAGTTTATCTGATATCTTTTGGAAAACAGACATTTTTATTTAAAATTGTTCAAGAAACAGAGATGCTGGAGATAACAACAGAATGGCCTTCCACAGGGCAGCTTGTTAGCATTGATCCTCTTTAATATATATAGCAGCGATCAATCCAATATAGAGCAATACAAAGAGCTTCATTTATGTTGATGCTCTGTGCATCACATCACAAGAGAAGGACTTTACCACTGTTGAGAAGAGACTGACATGTGTACTGAGCAACCTCTCAGATTATTACAATAAGAACCAGCTTTGCACCAACCCAACCAAGATGCGGGTCACAGACTATGCCTTGTTGGACTTGGTCCTGGCCACAGGCAATGACCTGGTAAGGGGACTGCGGGTGCTCGACCCCTGGGCGATAGCAATCAGTGCCTACTGGAGTTCATCATCCAGCGCAGGGTGACAAAGGCCTGCAGCAAGGCAGCAGCCCTGGACTTCAGGAGGGCGGATTTCAATGAGGTAAGGAGATTAGTCATGGAGGCACTGAGGTCCGGGAGGGGAGGGGAGTTGGGTGTCCAAGAAGAGTAGTCGTTCCTTAAGGAGATGATCCTCCAAGCCCCAAGGGTGACAATCCCCATGCAGATGAAAGAGGGCAAGAGTGCTCAAAAGTCCCCATGGCTCACCAAAAGCTTCCAGGAACATCTCAAAGCCAAAAAGGAGGCATACACCCAATGAAAGGGAGGGGCCATCACCAAGGAAGATTATACCTCCATTGCTTGAGATTGTAGGAGGGCTGTTAGGCAAGATAAGGCAGAGACAGAACTGGGACTAGTGACCCAGATTAAAGAGAACAAGAAGTCCCTTTTTAAATACATAGGGGGTAAAAATAAAAAGGTACCAAGTAACATGGGGCCTCTGAGACATGCTTGGTAATCTGATGGTAACACCAGATGAAAAAGCTAATCTCTTTAACAGATTATTTGATTCCATTTTTTAGAGCAGGGACAGGGACACCCCTCCCACCCCCATTGGGATTCTGGACAGACCCAGGGGATGCACAGCCGGGCTCATGGTCAGTGAGGACCTAGTCAGGTAACTTCTGGAGGGACTTGACATGTTCAAATCAGCAGGTCCTGATGATCTCCACCCCAGAGTGCTGAGGGAATTGGCAGAGGTTATTGCGGGACCCCTGGCACAGCTTTGTGAGCACTCGTGGTGCTCTGGTGAGGTGCCAGAGGGCTGGAAAAGGGCCAATGTGGTCCCCATTTTCAAAAAAGGGAGGAAAGTGGAGCCAGGAAACTATAGGCCTGTTAGTCTTACCTCAGTCCTGGGGAAGTTGTTTGAGAAAATTATCCAGGAGCACATCTGCAAGGGGCCAGCAGGGGGGATTATGCTTAGGGGCAATCAACATGGGTTCATTAGAGTCAGGTCCTGTCAGAGCAACCTGGTTGCCTTCTATGACTGGGTCACAAAAGCCTTGGATGCAGGTGTTGCGGTGGACATAGTCTTTCTGGACTTTAGGAAGGCCTTCAACACTGTCTTTCACCCCATCCTCATTAAAAAATTAGGGGACTGTGGTGTCGACTCCTACAGATGGGTCACAAGTTGGCTGGAGGGCCGCACCCAGAGAGTGGTGGTGGATGGGTCATTTTTGACCTGGAGGGATGTGGGCAGTGGGGCTCCCCAGGGCTCGGTTCTCAGGCCCTCACTGTTCATTATCTTCATCAGTGACTTGGACGAAGTGAGCGTGCTAGAAGAGAGGGACAGGCTACAACTAGATCTGGACAGGTTACAGAGGTGGGCGGATGGGAATAGGATGGGTTTCAACACGGACAAGTACAAGGTATTACACCTGGGGAGGAAGAACCAGCAGCATACCTACAAGCTGGGGAACTCCCTTCTTGTCAGCACAGAGGCAGAAAAGGATCTTGGAGTCATTATAGATGCCAAAATGAACATGGGCCGACAGTGTGGGTACGTGGTCAGGAAGGCCAACCATACCTTGTCATACATTCACAGATGCATCTCCAGCAAGTCCAAGGAGGTGATCCTCCCCCTCTATGCAACACTAGTCAGGCCACAGTTGGAATACTGCATCCAGTTCTGGGCACCGCACTTCAGAAGGGATGTGGACAACATGGAGAGGGTCCAGAGGAGGGCCACCCACATGATCAGGAGTCAGCAGGAGAAGAGAGGCTAAGGGACCTGAACTTGTTCAGCCTCCACAAGAGAAGGCTGAGGGGGGATCTGGTGGCCGCCTATAAACTTGTCAAGTGGGACCAGCAGGCAATGGGAAAGTCCCTGTTTCCCCGAGCACTACCAGGACTAACAAGGAATAACGGCCATAAGTTGACTGAGAGTAGATTCAGGCTAGACATCAGGAGGCACTACTTCACAGTCAGGGTGGCTAGGAGCTGGAACCAACTTCCTAGGGAAGTGGTGCTCGCCCCTACCCTAGGGGTCTTCAAAAGGAGGTTAGACAATCACCTAGCCGGGGTCGTTTGACTCCCACATCCTTTCCTGCTCATGGCAGGGGGTCGGACTTGATGATCTGCTTAGGTCCCTTCCGACCCTAGCAACTATGAAACTATCATCTACGCCTTAGAGAATTAAGTGGAAATTAAACATCAACTGGGATGGAATCTTACTGACTAATCATCCAGATGTATGTATTTTGGGGTTACATTGGATCACACACATTCCTTTAAAGTGTATGTAGAGAAGACAAAAGGAAAAGTTAGCATCTGAAACAACATACTTGGAAAATTGGTCACTTCAAAGTGGGTAGTGAACCCAGCTACATTATGGACCACTGCTATTGCCTTGTGTTACTCCATTGCAGAGTTTCCATGTCCAGTATGAGAATTATCAGTTAATGTCGAGAAACTAGAACACGTTTTAAATGACAGCTGTTTTGAAATAATAGGATGTCTAAAGCCAATACCAATGAATAGCCTGTACTTACTGGTTCGTCTTGCACCACCTGATATCAGAAGAAAGGTGGTGAGCCAAAAAGAAATATTACAGCAGATGGAAGACTCCAGGCATCCACTCTGTGGTCACACAGAAGTAACCAAATGGCTTAAGGTATCCATGTTGTAGCCACATTGATCTAGAGGCAAAAGATATCATCTCTGCCATGAGTTTTGGTTCCAAATGGCTTAAAGCATGAAATAATTTTGTGATCAGTGTTGCACCCTTGGACACAATGGCTGATAGGGAGTGATGAAGGTTATGGAAGGAAAGATTGTGTGCAACCAGATGCTCTGAAATAACTTAGAACCCCAGGAGGACCTTCCCAGACGGCCTGATATAAACTGGTTAATAAGGCGATCCCTAAACTGCCTGAACACAATCTGAAAGATTACAAACAAACATAGTGCTACTCTGACTCAAATACATGCGAGTGTAGTGAAGTGTAGACCGTAGAGCACCTGCTCATTTGCCAACTACCTGGTGATATCTGTATGAGGGAGGATCTCACTGCAGCTATGGAAAGACCCACTGCTTCTCCATGATTGTGGACAAACATCTAATTTATGACAAAGACACAAGAAGATGATGATGACTGCATCTTGTATTATTTACTACAACATTGGTGAGCTCATTACTGAGTTTATACAACATTTAGCTTATCTTCTATCTTACTACATATTTTGGAAGCAGCTCTTTGGGATGAATTTCAAGGGTTTTGCTCTTATACCAATACCTTAAAATACCTGATGCCCATTCTCTAAGTTGTTGGTTTGGTTTTTTTTAATATTGCTATTAGTTTCATAGAAACTATATATCTGTTACAGAAGACTTGTGGGGTTGTTGGGAGGGAAAAAACTAGGGAGAGTATCCTATTTGCATTACATTGTTTGCGTAGAGTAATTCCAGAACCTTAACATTTCTTCATAATCCTTGTTAATTTCTTCTTTGTTGAATTCTCTGGAATTTTTCCACCCATATGGAAGCTGTTAAGCCATGTTGCTGATATGGAGACACATATCCCTTGGTACATATCCCTGTGGATTGCCAAGATGCATCTCTTTTGAGGGAGGAGGAAAACTCAGCCAAAAGATTTTAGTCGATTTCAGTGAACTCAAACACAATTCCTTGTAGAAATAACACGCATGCCAAAATAACAGAAGCATAATGAAACGGGGATGGCTGGGGCCCCATCCTTGGGGACCAACCCTTGGGAGAAGTGCAGAAATAACAGTTTCTGCTCTGCCAGACCATCCACCACCAGAAGCCCAGTCATTGACACTGCCCCATGTACTGCTGCTACCTAGAGCACCTCAAGCATTCATTTACACTTGTCCAGACTGATGCCGTTTTTTTATGCAGGGCCTCATTCAACTACCACTGAAATCAATATGAACCTTCCCATTAATTTAAGTTGCAGTTGGATCAGATTTCTGTATATGTAGTTAGTGTATCACAGTTTTAAAAAACATCCAACCAACCAACTACAACCAGCAACAGCCAATAGAAAATACATCCCTGTTTTTCCTTTTTCTTTATCCAGATATTCCATGAGATACTACACATTATTTGTGAATGTGGAAGAACTAGATTCCAAAGACACATAAGTCTGTACTTAGTGTGGATGGATTCAATGGTTTAACAGGTCATCGCTACCCAGTGATGATACCTGAATTAAGCTCACAAATTAACTCTTAAAATGAAACGTGGAAATTGTTTGTCCTGTCTTTTACAAGGCTTAGCAAATATCCAGGGTTTTGAAGGAGGCAAAGAGAAGAGTTTTTGAAACTTTGGGGTAAATAGTGCCAGGAGGTACAAGCCTGTAACATTATGGGAATTTCTGGAGGAAGATATGAGTGGAGAATTTGGTCCCGTGTTGCTTACAGCACAATTGGATATGTGAAGTTTTTCTTACTCATCAATATCGTTATAACAAATCCCTTACAACTGTGATATTGCTGTGCTATTTTTAACCTCCACTGAATTTGGACATGACTGTAGACAGGAACACTTTTTTTTTTAGTTTTACAGGTTCCAAATTTAATTAAACAAACAGCATCATTATGGGTTATACTGCCTCTGTACTTTCCTGAATTTTATCTAAACTAATACAGATTTCTCAAGTATAAGTTTGAATTCAGCTCATCATTAAAAAATTATTTTTTGCAAGATTGAAAACATTTTTAATTCTTGTCCCAAACAGAATTACTAAAAGAAATGTCTTTCATGCTGATATGAAAATTCTAGTTTGGAAACACACTGGGTAAAGTTTTTAAAACCTCATAGTTGAACAATAAAGAGCTCCTTTATAAATATTGTAATATGTTGTATAGTCAGGAATCAGATGGTCTTCAGGAGAAAAGCCACAACACCTTTTAATAATTAAATAACCACAATGGTGTGAAGGAAGCTCAACAGACTACCTTAAACACATATGGGCATGTTCATTTACCAATTAAACCAACTATTAAAATAATCTCTTAAACGGTTACTTAAGAATGTGAAAAGTATCTTATTGGGTCAGATGGTCCATCTAGTAGTTTCAAAGTGTCAAAGACTAAGGCTAGGGACAGACATTCAAAAAGTTCAAGGAGAAATTGATCCAAGTCATACGGTTTTGTGTAGGTGGCATAGTTTAGATAGGTAGCGAACAGAACACAGATCTACTTTTTTTTTTTTGGGGGGGGGGGGGGGCGGGGTGTCAAATCTTCCACCATTTTTAAACTAGTGTATGTGTGCTGAGCTTCTGTACTGCTACAGGCATAGCCCAGTTTCTGATCACTTATACTGGTAAAAGTGTAATGTCTGTACCGGGCCTAAGGGTAAGGTACAGGTACCTATGGTACCAGGTACCTATTCAGGGCCTATTCAGACATATCTTTCCCAGACCGTATCTTTCCCTGGGACTATAACTACCAGGGCCTATTAAAACATATTTTTCCCAGACCCCTTCTTCCCTTCACATCATCCTATTAATATAGTCACCTTTATGATAAGAGCATGATTTTCACCTTAAATTCTCTAGTTCATTTTTCAATGACTCAAGCAAAAAGAAGCAAAATATAGGCAAGTATAGCAAACTACAGACAACAGACAGGATGCAAATACAATAATAAGAGCTAATTTATACTACCATGTCTTTGACTGATATTTCTATATTTCTCCACACAGAATGTTAAAGGTCTCCCTAGGCATTACTTCTAATGCCTTTGTACATGCAAAAATGAAAATGTGATACACAGAAAATGAGTACGATAGAGACTATTTTTGATTCATCCTAGTAAAAAGGAAAATGTGATTCCCTCTGTGGCCCCAACTGTAACTGCTGTCTGTATTCACACACAGTAGGAAAATACAGCATTTTTCACACAGTAAAATTACAAATAGGCAAAAAAAATGTCCTTTAGTGACTGGACTTTTCAAGAAAAGTTTCTGCCTTTCTCAGTGGGTAACACAAAGGACCATTATTTTTCTTTCATGTTCATTTTATGACAGTATTGAACTATATGTTAAAAAGAAATGGAATGGAATTATCAGAAAGTCAATACCAAAAATGTCTTAGTTTGCAAAAATTCTGCAAGTATCATAGGAAAGCATATATTAACCACGATTTAAAGTTAAGCAATTAATTCTTTCTAATTTCTAGTAATATCATGAATTAGATACAATTAAACTTCTTCATGTCTGTTTTGTTTTCTTAAATGTCTATGTAGAAGAAACAATGCAAGATATAGCTTCTTTTTTTTAAGGGAGGGGACTTGTGCTTGATACAAGTTCTCATATTGAAATCTCTCCAAGCAAATCAAACTATAGCTCAAGTGCAGATAAATCAATAAGCCCTTTAAAATGTTATTGGGTTATGTAGGTTGCATTCATTTTCTAGAATTCTCAGCATTCCTAATGGTGAATAAAGATGACAAAAGTCAGAGAAAAATAAAAATCCAGTCTATTGGCTCTTTTGCCTAGTAAGAGAAGTGCCCTCAAATGATACCTGTATCCTTTGGCTGGCTCATACAGCCTAAAAATTGGACAAAGTCTACAGGAGTTTGAGAGACAGATTATCATTCAGTTTCCCTAGGAAGATTTCCCATGGAAGCAGATACATATGTTATATCTGTCCTAGAGATGGTACTGCAATGCTGCTTCCCAACTTCTCCCCAGTGAATCTCATTTTCGGTACAGCTTCTCCTGAGCCCACAGGAGTGAGTCCCACAAGGAAGTGAATAAACTAGAAGTAGTTTTGATAGTTAGGTTAGCATGAGTTTTGCACTTCTCAGTTTTACACACACACCTACTTGCCCTGCTCACTCCTGACTCAGAAAAACAGGTTTATGGAAAATGAAATGAGCTCCTCCCTTTCTTCTAGATCAGTGCTTACACCAAATACCTTGGAAGGTCTGAGCTACTTTATTTGGGCCATTTTTGGTTTCTGTTCATAGGTGAAGTTCATTCAAGTAGCTTTTGATCTCATAAGATGCAAAAACAAAGAAGTTGGCAGCATGGCATTTGCATTTATTGATCCTGAAAGTCTGTGCTACACAAATGTCAGTCAAATGAGATATGGAATGAGAAAAAAAAATATGTATTGCGTATGAGTACTTGTATCATGTTAGTTAGATAGGCTCTGAGCAGTTACACGATATGGTTCTTAATATAATAGCAACACAAGCAGAGATGTAGTATCAAGAGGGAGACCTTTCTGAAAATTAAAATCCACACAGACATGTTCTTAGTGAGCAACTTTGGATGCATCTGTGGAATATACCAGATGCCTCTTGCCTAAGAGTAAGCATGTTATTGTTGAAGGAAGAGATGACATTTAAAGAAAGGAAAGTCTAGAGAAAATGAGAGAAGTGTTTTGTTTTCATTATTTGCTTTTTTATCCTCTTTTGAACATTGCAGCATTGCAAAAGTATTTGCCCAGTAGCAGATTAAAATTAGATTTGCATTTGGTTTTCTAAAGATTGGGCATTTTTTTCATTTGATTTGAATTTTATAGCCCATCAATTTAACTGTCTGTTTTATCTTTTTAAATCTCACTATCTTGTATTTAGTGAACAAAATAGGAATTTTCAATTAGTTTAAAATTAAAGAAGGCAGCTTGTAGAGACATCTTTATGTCCATAATTTTATTGCAAATGTTTTTGGCAACCCTTGTTTGAAAATTCCTCACATTTGCATAGCTGATGTGAAGCCTTTGAGTTTGAATGGAAGTGCTTTTTCTCTGCACCATAAAGTCATGTCACTTTTGGAAGCTGGTTACTACATATGTATCTTCATTTTTGGGTCATCAGTGGGATACGTGGGGCACTATATCTAAAGCAAATCCCTTTATCACAGTTTTTCTTTCTGTTAATTGGGGAATGACAATGCTGTCTAACATCACAGTAGAAAAAATGTATTAATATTTATGAGCCACTTAGATACAATAGGGTTAAGTACCAAAAATATTCCATGTGAACATGAATAATGTTGTGTTCGTTGCAAGTTTTGAATCATGTTCAGTAAACAAGGAGGGAATCGTTAATTAAAATAAGATAGTAATAGCAATATTGACCAAGAGTCTCATTCTTTGACTGTGAGAAATCCTGAGCACTGAATGCGGGATGGAAACTAGGAAAGAAATGGCATCTGATCATGGAAAAACCTACCCTAAACACCTGATCAAATGCTGAGCAAAGGCCTCATACACAAGCTAAACTTCTCTTAAAGGGGATATAGCTGAAATTGTGTGTAATGTACTAATAAACAATTTATTCCAAATAATACCATTTATAAATGTTTAATATTTATAGCTATCTTTTTATCAACATGGGTTCTATTTGATGGAATATAATCTATTAAATAAGCCTCGTATAAATAAAAAGTATTCTTGTTTCTCACGTAAAGCTACCATTTACAAACATAATTCATTTCATTAGATCAGAAAAAAGATCAATGTCAACACTGAGAGGCTTGCATCAAGTTATAAAATCTGTATTTTCAGGTGAATTATTAATGAGTCTTCACAATACATGTATCACCGGATGTTTTATTAAGCTTGTATATTTTATTAGGTTATCTGAAAGGACACTAACTGTGATTTATTAAATAAAATTTGGAAGTTTTCTAAAAGTACGCTACAAATAAACAACTAGAAATGCTATATTGAAATTATTTCAGAGATTTGTGGTCCATAAAAGTTATTTTAGTATCTGAATTTCAGTAATGTCCAGAACAATTAAATAATGTTTTCAGATAAGGTATATCATAATTGGCACATCTAAGATGCATCAACTTAGAAAACATCAATTTAGTGTTCTTAGCTCTGTTTAAATCTGCTAGTAAAAGAAAAGCAGTTAAGTGAATCCTGTGATATATAAAATATTGACTTTTTCCTATACATAGATGTTCTTTGATCACTGACTTAGCACCCCGTGCATTTTCAGTATTCTTAAGCATTATACCACCAAAGGCATTTTTTAATTCTCTGTTATTGTTGTATTATAGTAAAGAATATGAATGAAGTGATTTATAGCTAAAACTAAGCTGAGTTTTTTGGTGGTCCATACATATCGCTTGTAAGCACTGAATTTTGTTACATTTCTAACATCTTTGAGACAAAAATGTAATTTACTTGTACAGTTTCACCTCAAAATGATGTCACATATATCAAAATCTAAACTATTACTGTCTAAACAATAATGATCCTATTATTTTCCAAAGCATATAGGTCCTGGTTCATGACAGTACATAAAACTTTTCATTTTACTATAGGACCACTTAAACACATATTTAATGTTAGGCATTTATTTAAAGAAAAGCTGTGATTCATGATTGTAGGGAATTGTTTTAGTAAATCATATAATCAAGAGTGAAACAAATACTCTTGAAGTAACTGTGGATCCTTGTCATAATTTTCTCATGCAAACCACAGAATAGCAAATGATGTTCCAAATTTATTTGAATACATGGAGTTTTTCCTCATTGTTCCTTCAAGGGAGAAAGCTTTGTAGCATTGCAAAGTGCTAACATAATATGTAAAGCTTCATAATACATATAGGGCATGTCAACATGTTGCCCTATGGCAATGTTGTTACTGCACTTCTTTTTGGAAGTGCTAAAGCACAGCTCAGTAACCACCCATACTACACCATACGCGTTGTTCACAGTTATTTTTAGAATCTACTTCACCATATCTGGTGAGGGAACATGCTGCTATGGTAAAGTAGCTGCTGGTAGACACCTGTGGATACTGTATTGCTGTAGCGCATCAGTACGGCGACACAGCATCACATGTAGACATGCCTAAAGCTTAACAATCTGAGTGTGATGCCTCTTCATTCCTACTATGGCCTCAGCCATGAATGCCTTTCTTAGAAAACAAAAGTGTCAACAAGCAAACCGAATCCTGTTCTCGATCCCAGTGACAATGGTATGTATGTTTAACAATTTACAGGGAAATACAGATTTATAGCTATTGCTCCTGATGTCTCTGCTTAGAATCTGAGCCCACATATGCTTGCCTCTGATGAGCCTTGTTACCTTTTGACCTTCCCTTTCATGCTTCTGTCCTGTAACTCTCACTTAGCAAAAATAAGGATAAATATACAGTCAGGTGTTTAGAAGGATTCCGGAGGGATTTGGCAGATGCTTCTTGACTCCATGGGCCTCCTTCTGAATTGACTTCCTTATTAATCACTATAGATCTTTAAATGTGAGGTATGAGCACCTTCCTGGGACTTATGTTTCCCTTCAAGAGTTAATGACACTTTCTGCCTTATATACCGTGCAGCAATGAAGGATACAAGTTAATGTAGTATTGATAAGTGTAGTTTCATAGTGTCATAAAATAATCTGATTTCACAGTGGAGTGAACAAAGCAAAAGGTGGCATGATAGTGTGAAGAGAAATTTCATGCTAAGTTGTTCTAAAGTCGTCCTTTTATGGCAGACTGTAAGGAGCAAATGAACTATACTTCTGCCTATTTCTTCTGCCTATTCTGCGTATCGCTCTAGGACCCCTGTACAAAACGGTGAACAGCAGGAGGGAAGAGAGAATTGTTAGCAAATCTGCTGAGTGGGTGAATTTTCATGCATTAGTGTTGGTGGGTTTTTCCCCCCACCACATTTGATTCCAGGTTCAGTTAAAAAAATAGTTTCCAGAAATAAATCTTTCAAAAAAGAGGTTCTCCCCTACTGTGTTTTCTCAATGAAGAAGACCTCTTCTGAAGTAGCTGGTACTTGCAGGTGATTTATTGTAAATAATTACATACTAGAAGGATTTATCCAGTTGAAGAAAAACAGGATATTCCATTCTTGCAGGGGGCTCTGAAATAAAGAACAGATTCTACTCTCAGTTATACTTGTGCAGTGAGTTGCAATATTGTATACTCCCTGATGGCAATGAAAAAGAGTCTATTGACTTCAGTGATTAAGATTGATTAGGAATCAAGGCCTTCTACCTAACACTTTTGGTGTTTATATATGTATATTTATGGAAGGTGACTGCTCAGGTCTTTTGAGCTTCTTTGAAAATCTTTGCCTATACAATTAACATTACACAATTAAACAATGATATAAGTACTTTCAATCAGAAGATACTGGCTTTGATTACATTCAGTATGCAAAGGATTCAGCCCACTGCTAAAGGCATAACTAGTGATTTTTGCACCCTGGGCAGGGATATGGGTGGGGTGGTATTGTGCCAAGCACCTGAAAACAATGGGGTGGAAGGGAAAAGTAAGCAGGGCCAAGCATGAGATGATCTTACCTGACATGGCTGCTGCCACTGTTGGGACCAGCTGTCTGTATGCTGCCTTACTGAGGCTGGCAACAGGACCAGGGTTGGGGCAAGGGCTGGCTCTCTGCCCACTGCCTCACTGGGGCTGGGACCAGAGCTGGGTTTGGTTCCCTGCATTCTTGTGCGGTTGTGGCTGCTGGAGTGCAGGCTGGGGCCTCCTGCAAATTGGTCCTCAGCAGTCATGCCCCCCTTGCCCTAGGTGTGCTACTGCCAAATGGACACTGAAATGCAGGTCCCCTTTCCCAACAAGTTTCAGGTTCTTGGTCCAGCTTCTAGCAGACAAGTGTTCTAGTCACAAAAGCCCCTGCTATAACTGACAACCTTCTCAGCAGCTTTGGTGGAGAAGTTGGTATGTTCTTGAGAACACTAGCTGATCCTATAGTTACATTCATTCTAGCTTTCATGATTCCTTCCTGCTTCTCAGGATTGCTGTGCAGATTAGTGAGGGAATTATTTTATGATAGTTTGAGTATGCAAAGCACTAAGTGAATGCTAGTTCTTTTTGTTGTTATGACTATTTTGCTAAACCAAATGCAATAATGTATATTTTTCAATTAGCTAGAAGCTTATTTATAAATTTTCATGAGGCTTGTTTCTTTTAATGTCACACTGATCTTCATACTTTGCCATTTTTATTACATGAAACTTAGAATAAGTCCATGTCCTCCATCAGAGTGCAGTTTTCTAATAATGCACAGTGAGCAAATGTCACTCTAATGCAGCTGCATCCATCACAAAACATGACAGCTTTCAAATAAATCATCTGGTAGAATAGAAATAAAGAGATTGGGGTAGACTGTCACCGCTTAATGTGGAGCATCTTTCACTTAACTTTGGATAATTGCCCAGCTTTTCCTTGGCAGTTGTATAACCACGAGGTGCCACCATTCTGTGACATCAGCAGTGTTCTGTTCCATTGACATGACCACCTGCATTAAAACAAAGCAAACCCCCAAAAAACTAGCGTTCCTTTTGAGATAAGTAAACCACTTCCAATTCAAATTTCCTCCAAAATGAATTGGAGGGATTTATTTTATAGGGAAGAGATAGAGATCATACCACAGCAGATTATAACAGTCATTTTATTTCTTTGTAATGGATGAGTTGCTTAAATAAACACATCACTGGAAACTGATAATTGGCTGTGACTATTTAACCATAAAATTGGGGACCAGACCATTGGAGCTAGAGACAATTGAATTGTAAGAATGAATTAATAAAATTTGACATGCATAAAAGTAGCATTTTTGGTTGTTGTGATTTACAAGGTTACATTCATAGAGACTATTTAGAGAGCTGCTATGTATTCCTCATTTGTCCCAACCATACTGTGAATTTTAGCATCAAGTTCACTCATTTAAAAATTCATACTGGCATCCTGTTGTTCCTCTCTTTGTTCATGCAGTCAGAAGTGGCACCCTATAGTTGAGCAGTCAGACAATGCAAATAACTGGATAACTCATAAGGTAGCGGTCAAAGCACCCCTTGAAGGTTTAATTAAAGGGCTTGCTTTTCTAATCCCACTTTAACACAGGCATAGACTGATCCCTACCCACTGCTTCAACGTAGTTAGTAGGGCTGTGCGAAACAGCACCATTTCCTTTCAATTTCCATTCGATGGGACAGTGTTTTGTTTCAAGTTTCATTTTGTTTCAAAACCACTGTTCTGTTTCATTTTGTCAAAATTGTTTTGCTGTTTCAATGCTGTTTCGACATTTTGCCCATATGCTATAATGGGGAAGCACAAAACTACCTATAGCTTTGTCATTCTTTGCCTGATTCAGATGAAACATGTAGGGATGGTTGCCCGTTCTGAGGCCACGAAGCCTGCTAGGTTTCAAGGAGATAGGTTTAGGGGTTTCTGGGAAACTGCACCTCAAGCTGCTGACAAGCAAAACTCATGACACAGGTAGGTGACACTGTGGGTATGTTAAGGTGTGCCCTCACTGGTGCTGGGGCCTCTACGCAACACAGTAGTTTGCCCCAATGAGGCCACCTCCTCCCATACAGCCTCAGTCTGTTCCACCACTTTAAATGAGAATAGGTAATAAAATAACTTAGTGAGCAGCAGCACAGTAACACCAGCAACATCTCAGGCAGCCAAACTGTGACAGAGCCTTTCATTCCTCTCCTGCAGGAGCTTCTTCTCCAGAAGCTGCCAGAGAACTATCCCTGCCAGCCCCAGCCCTGGGACTTAGATGTCCCCAGAATCCCGCGTCCTTCCAGTCAGGTGCTAGGGGTGTTGGTCTAAGGACATGGCACTGGCAGACAAGTTCGTTTGGGTCAATCTAATCTGGTATCTTTTAGCAGACCAACTGAATAGTTACAGAAATATATCTTAGCAAGGTTTTGGGTTGAAAAACCCTTCATCAGGCTGAGGAAGCACCTGCATGTCATGTGTGTGCTGTTCCTGAATGGAGGGAATAGTAAAGAAGCCAGAGGCTGACCTGGCTGCAATACAGGCAAGAAAGCCAGTCAGTGATATGGAAATGGAGACGTCAGGGGATGAGGGAAGGGATGTGGGTGGGGAGAAGGGCGATGTAGCAGGTAAAAGTGGAAAGGTATCTGAGTAGTCAGATGTCCAGCCGGTTGTAGTGTGTCAGAATTCCATATCAAGTCCATGAGTTTCTGTACTTAGGAGGTTGATAAAGTGCAGTTCATAGGCTCATCTGTGACAAGTGGTTTGTAAATTTAAACAAGCACTGAACCTCACTAACCTCATCACCAGAAGCCAACTTCCTACAGCCCAAAACACACTGAGTGTATCCAGGCCATGCCATGACAAGACATGCAAAACCTACCAACAATATTTCCTGTATGGAGATATCTTCCCAATACAATACATATGTCTATCAGGGCACCAAGTGCCCTAATGGGAAATATGTGGTGACACCAAGCAACAACTGCACACCAGAATGAGCGCACACTGAAAATCTATCAAAGACAAGAACAGAACACCATGTATCTCAAGTTTCTCAGGCCTGATCCTCAAAGGAAGTTTACAAACCACTTTTCACAGACGGCTGTGCAGGCAGATAGCGTATGTGGGATCATCTGCCAGCTCAAAATGATTCCAGACAACACTACCCGCTCACTTCTGGGGTGTGGGTGCATGTGTGGATGCTGCAATTTCCTCCTCCTCAGCAGGCAGTGGCACAGCAACAACAGGAGTGGACTCAGCTGAGTTGCTTGCCTCCAGAGCCTCTACCTCACCCTTCACTGAAGTGCCTTCTGGGGAAGGAGACCTGGCTCTAGGGAAAACTTAAGAGGTGTGGAGCAAACTCAGATGATTCCCCCTCCTTACCCAGAATTTCCCTTGCTAGGGCACTGAGATCCAGATCCAGCTTTTCTCTGGCACTGGAAGGCTCAGCATGGGAAGTAAAATGAGGGTGGAAGAGACTGTCATTCTGGTGCTGCTGCTTGTTGTCATTGTGGTGGGGGGGGAGGGGGTTGTGGCTGGTGCTCTTGGAGAGGATGCAGACTCAGGCACTGGCACTGGCACCGCTCCCCTCTCCTTGCTGCTTGTGGAAGCCTTATCCCTGCTAGATGTATGAAAGAGGCTGCATCTCAGTTGGGGAAGTGGGGGAGGAACTTACACCTCTCCCTCTACCCCTTCTTCCACCCTTCCCTGAAGGCTTGCCAGCTGCCTTTCCACCACATTTCATGGTGTGTTTCATAGTGTCTTGTTTTTATAAAAATATCTAAATGTATCTGTGTTCCTATATACATTTTATAATGTATATAATATGCTACAAGGTATAAATGTCTAGAAATAAAATATAAATGTATCTGCATTCCTACATAAATTCTATAATACAATATGCCGCAAGGTATAAATATATCTCCCTTCCTATATAAATGCTATAGTGTAATATCCAATATAATTATAAAATTGAAAAGAATAAATGAGTGAATATAATAATAAAATAAAAGGGTCTAGAAGAAAGCAAAAGGCATTGTGGAATCCCACTTGTTAGGCTAGCAAGTAGAAAATCATTCAAATCAATGGTAGTGGTAGCCTTTGTTGTCTACTGCTCCTGAGCTGCTGGAAGATAGCTCAGTAACTGTCAGACCTCAAGGCAAAAAGCAGCTCAGTTCAAACAATGCTGTCCTTTCTGCTGTTTTCCATCCCTCCCCCAGAGCACTGGGATTGGAAGGGACCTCAGGGAAAGATCACAGTCACTGGCCAGCTACACAGTCCATATGAGAGCAGTCCTTCCCCTCCTCTTCCCTCTCCCTCTCCTTACTTTCTGTTTCTCTGCAGGCAAACTGAGCTTTGGCCTTGAAACTCAAAACTTTCAAAATGTTTCAGTTGCCCTTTTTTCATTTAGATTTTGCTACTTTGAGCTCAAAACAAGTTGAAACAAAACAGCTGGTGAAATTTTGCACAGCCCTGGTAGTTAGCTCAATCCTCCCTCTGTCTAGAGAATTTGACAAACACACTTCATAGTCTCAATATATTGTTTAAAATTCTTATCTTTGTAATTCAGTGCAATCTAATGTTCCTCAGCATCCCCCACCCCAGAAAATGTTCTCACTTTAAAAAGATATGATCTGTGTGTAACCATCAGATGATTTATCGTGTTAATATATCATGAGAATGATAATTTGGTTGTGTGATGTGTTGGCACATCAGAGTGAGATGTACTGATAGAATGTTCTAAGTAATGGTGCTTTTCAAAAAAACAGACATAAGGGCAGTTTCATTTAGAAGTAAAGATACAAAGTCCTGGCTTCTTGCAATTCTGCCTTTCTTGTTAAGGATCTCCTGTTCTCCAGGTGAAAATGGCATTCAGCAGCAAAGATTTTACTTTACACTCACAAACACACACACACACACACACACACACACACACACACACACACACGCTGTTCTTCAGAACCTGTAGCATATTCAAGCTCCATGCCACACCTCTCATATCTCCTTTGTTTTTAGGGGCTTCGCTCAGTTTCACACCAGTTAACTATGTTTCATTCGGGAGTTTGTTTCCCATAATTTTGGTTGCTGTATCAACACTAAATAACCGTGGCATTGAGATTTGCAGAAAGAGTCATTTTCACTAGAGAAAGGTATCCCAGCATCTTGGGTCAGGGCAGAAAAAGGTACTCAGTTTCAAACATGGAGCATGATGGAAGTTTTCTTTTTGAATCTGGCATTCATGTCTATGCAGAACCTTCTGGATAGATGCACTGATTTCAACCACGTGCTTGTCTTACAGACATTTCTGGGTTAACCCCATAGATTGTCAGTAAAAAGCTCTGTGGCCTGGATTCTCTCCATGAGTTCTTACTATCCTTGAATCTAATCTATCCCCAATCAATGCTGTAGTTTGGTTCAGCAAAAGTATTAATTTTCTTTATTATCATTGAATTTTTTGTAACAGAATTCTAGGATTATATTAATGTAGCTGGTCACTAGATAGATTTTTCCTTGGATTAGTCCAGGTATTGGTACACCTGAATGCTGTGTTTTCTTAAATGACTCTTTTTGTACATTCATGCCATGGATGCTAGAGTCTACAGCAGATCCTTAGCTAGTTCCAAAAAACCTATATTGGTAAGGATGGCAATCTTACAGACATGGAAAGTTGCAAAATATTCAGTCAGTTGTGGGGATTTTTAGCACTACATTCAAAAGGAAGATCAAAATTGATGTGGATAGTAAAGAAATAGTTCCATTACCAGAAGAGTTGATGCATATTTTGGGGGAACTCTCCTGTCTGGTATTTTAGGGATGTCTCAAATTACATTTCCAGATTGAATAGGAAGGCCTACTAGTACTACTATTATTGCAACAGTATTTTGGATAGCTGATAAGGAGAGCAAAGCTAACTTAGGTTATGTAGTCACCAAGAGGATTTGAGAACCAGGAAATAGGGGTGGAGAAACTTGTACACTATGGAGTTTGACATTACCGTTACAAGCAGCATGGAGAGGGTCCTGGAGGGAATAAGGACTATAGTTTTAGGTGATATCATGGGTATTTAGCAGCCAAATGGTGCCAAACTGTTAGCAGGACCTGACCTGACTTTCAGCTGAGGGGCATAAGTTAAGAAAATACATAACAGATCTTTTTTTCTTGGTACCAAATATGGTGAATTCTGCTTTTGCTCACTCTGAAAGTAGTGCTCTTTCCTATGACATTTCTTATGATGACGGAGTAGAGGAGGCCATTACTGCTTTGTTGGCTTTAATAGCTGATGGGCTGCATTATGAGGATTTGAACTCACTGAGGCAATAGAGACAACAGAATTCCCATTACCAAGGCAGTTAGCAGCATCGTAAGAGGGACAAGTTTTAAATACTGAAGGCTTTGTTTCAGTCACTCCAGCTACAGATACAGTATAAAGGGGTATCCTGTACCCTACTATAAAAAGTTTTTGTTTCACATTAAGAAGAATAAGCAGACCATTCATGAATCTCTCTGCCTCAGCCAGAAATCGGAAACTGGACAAGGAATTTGTCTTTGCCACTTGTGCCCAGGACAGGTCCCAACGTGGTTGATCTTGAATACATAGGGCATTTGCACAATAAAGTGAATTCTATATGGACAGTCACTCAAAGAACACTGCAATATATTACTTTCTACTTGGAAATGGGGAGACTGATGTTGTGAAACCAGCAAGGAAAAATGATTTAAACCTTGAACATCTGAAAGTAAAACAAGGCCAATGGCAATGGGGCTATCTGCCACCTAGACCTACAGTCTGACTATTTCACTTGCCATGCTGTTGTTGGATGGTTACTAAGTTTGTTATATTTTCCTGACTTCTCTAGCAAACTGTGAAAACCAACAAGAATAAAATCAGTGTTGGTTAGAGTGTCAACAGTATATATGCCATTTCCAAGTAAATTATGCCACTTTACCCAAACAATATAATATACAGCTGCTTCTCCCATTTATTGTTATAATTCTGTTATATAGTGGATGCATCTGCACATGCCATTAAGGTGACATGATAAAATGGTGCAATTTGGGCTGGAGTTTATCATGGAACCTTAATGGCACATGTAGATGATCAGACTGATTATCCCTGGGCCACAGCAGTTTAAGCTGGGGCATAGCAGCCCCAGGCTGGCATGGGACCTGACGGGGTGGAGAGGGGTCAGCCCCAGGTTCTGGGAGGCGGCATCAAGCAGTGGCGGGGCTGCTTGGGCCATGGGAGTGCCCCAGTATGTGGAGCCCTATGGCTAGATGGTAGGCAAGGATCTCGCTTCCTGTTGCCTGGGCTGACCGGGTGCAATGTATGCACAAGTCAGCATTTACATGTGCATTTAGGCACAATTATTTTTTCCTGCCCTAAGATAGTACTGTCCCCTTCAGTACTTTCTTATAGATTTCATAGACATTAGGGCTGGAAGGGACCTCGGAAGATCATCGAGTCCAGCCCCCTGCCCAAAGGACAGGAAGTCAACTGGGGTCACAGCAAGATAAGCATCCAGTTTGCTCTTGAAGGTGTTCAATGTAGGCGCTTGAACCACCTCCAGGGGCAGGCTGTTCCAGACCTTAGGGGCTCGGACAGTAAAGAAAGTCTTCCTTATGTCCAGCCTGAAACGGTCTTGAAGTAGTTTATGACCATTCGACCTAGTTGTCATCCCTTGGGGCGCTCTGGTGAACAAACGTTCCCCCAGATACTGGTGGTCACCCCTGATAAACTTATAGGTGGCCATCAGATCACCCCTGAGCCTGCGCTTTTCCAGGCTAAAGAGCCCCAGGGCTCTCAGCCCGTCATCGTAAGGTCTGCTTCCCTGACCTCTGATCATGTGCATGGCTTTTCTCTGGACTCTCTCAAGGTTCTCCACATCCTTTTTGAATTGTGGAGCCCAAAACTGGACACAATACTCCAGCTGCGGCCTCACCAAGGCTGAGTACAAGGGGAGAATGACGTCCCGGGATTTGCTTGAGAAGCATCTATGGATGCAAGCCAGCGTTTTGTTCGCTTTACTAGCTGCAGCATCACGTTGCAGGCTCATGTTCATCTTGTGGTCAATGATGACCCCCAAGTCTCTTTCTTCCTTAGTGCTAGCCAACATAGCACTGTCGAGCCTATAAGGATGCTGCAGGTTTTTCTTCCCAAGGTGGAGAACCTTGCATTTATCGGCGTTGAACACCATCAGATTCTCGTCCGCCCACTTGCTGAGCCTGTCCAAGTCAGCCTGGATCCACCCGCCTGTCTTCTGGTGTGGATGCTTTGCCCCAAAGTTTGGTGTCATCGGCGAACTTGGCCAGTCCGCTTCTGACTCCAGTGTCCACATCATTAATGAAGATGTTGAACAGTATGGGTCCAAGGACAGAGCCTTGGGGGACCCCACTGCAGGACACCATGATGAGTGACTTCCATCAATTACTACCCTTTGGGTCTGACCACGGAGCCAATTTTCCAGTGGATTGTGGAGGACCCAAGGCGACAATTGGCCAGTTTCTCCAAGAGGTGATCATGGGATACCAGATTGAAGGCTTTTTTGAAGTCAAGATATATGACATCAATCTCTTCTCCCTTGTCCAGGTGATAGGTCACCTGGTCGTAGAAGAAAATGAGATTGGTCAAGCAAGACCTACCCGCAACAAACCCATGCTGTCTATCCCTTAAGATGTTGGCATCGGCCAGTCCATTAAGAATGGCCTCTTTAATAAACTTTTCTAAAATCTTCCCCGGGATAGAAGTCAGGCTAATGGGCCTATAGTTAGCCGAATCCACTTTCCTCCCTTTCTTGAAGATAGGCACCACATTGGCCTTCTTCCAGTCTTCGGGCAGTACACCAGAGTGCCAAGAGTTTTCAAAGATCCATGCTAGAGTCTGGTCTATGATGCTCGCCAGCTCCTTGAGTACCCTGGGGTGAAGATTGTCAGGGCCGGCTGACTTGAAGGTATCCAGCTTCTCAAGATGTTCCTTCACAAAGTCAGCATTAATGGAGGGCAGGGGATCACCCTTACCCGGACTTCCCTGTCCCGTAGCGGGCATGGGCGTCCCATGGGACTGATGAAAGACCGACTCAAAGTACCTATTTAATAGTGTCGCAGGGCACCTTAGTGCCTGCTCCTAGAGAGGAGAAACTGCCAGGGAGAGAGCCCTGGCAGAGCCAATTGAGCACAGCTGCGGGTTGCCAGAGCAACTAAGGGGAGCCAGCTGCCTGTAGGGAGCAGGGCCTGGCCCTTATAAAGCCCAGGGCTGAAGCCAGGCTTGCAGTTCTCTGCCAGCAGCCTGGGAGGCAGGAGCTCTGGGAATGAGGATGTGGAAAGGAGCATGACTTGCAAGTACAGCTCATGATAGCCGAGAGGATGGGCACTAGGGTTTAGCCAGAGGGCTTTAGGTTTGTGTTACAGCCAGGAGGCTTGAGTTTGTTTGACTTTGTTATTACACCCAGAGGCTTGGGTGAGGCTGTAGGGGTTGGAGGAGGCCTCAATCATAGGGACCCCAGAGAGTGTGGGGTGCCCTAGCGCCAAGAGGGCGCATTAATTTCACAGCGCCAGTGAAGGCACAGCTTGCACACCAGCGCGGGAGCAACTGGCGGCGAGGAGCGCGGCCAGTGGGTCGTAGGCACAACCAGTAGGTTGCAGACGGGGGGACACAGACCCCGGATTGCGTGCGGGGTACATAGACCCCAGCCCCAGAGTGAGGGGCGATTTAATTGAGAAGCCCCGTGGGGGCACGGCGAGCCCCAAAGAGGGGGAGCGCCACTTTGTATTATTGAGAAGCCCCGTGGGGGCACGGCGAGACCCAAAGAGGGGGAGCGCCATACCGAGCAGCCCTGGAGAGGGGCAATTACTGAGCAGCCCTGGAGAGGGGCAATTACTGAGCAGCCCTGGAGCGGGGCGATATTGAGGAGCCCGAGAGGGGCCATATTGAGGAGCCCGAGACGGGCATAGTGAGCCCGGACGCAGGCTAGTGCGGCAACACCCCTCAGACCGAGGCAGGGCGCTGCGGTTGCCCCCGAGAAGACAGGGAGTAGCAGCACGGCGAGCCGGGGTCAGAGAGGGTATCTGTGAGGTTGGCCAGGGAAGGGCCGAGGCCTGCTAGGGAGTCCCTGAGCAGGACCGCACCATCGGGAGGCCCAGCAGGAGGCTGGGCACGAGAGAGAGCCCAGAGTGGGCTACACTATAGAGGAGGCCCGGGAAGCGGGCGTACAGACCTAACAACGTCTTTTACATTTGCGAGGCTTGGGGCGTGATATTAGGGGCTGGTAGGAGCCACGCACAGCCCATAAGGCTGGGGTGCTTGAGTAGCACCCATCGTACGGGGCGACCCATGAGGGGTCCAGGAGCTTACGTGCCCGAGGAAACACAAGGCAGCCTCCCTATTATTAGTAGATGGTAAGGATGGTAAATCCAAAAAAAAGATGACAAAGCCGATAGGGAAATACAGAACGCCCGGGTGAGGGACTAACAATAGAAGGATGGGGGTGAGGTTGGGAACGCAACTAGGTTACATGCGATACAAAGTTAGCCAACTAAGCCCGGGGGTAAGGGGAGAGGGGAGTGGGGAAGGGGAGGGAGGGGGAGGTTTTGCGACGCTGAGAGAGAAAGAGGATAGAAACACACATACCCGTGACAATGGTCCGCAATGGTGGAAGAAGTGGTCCGAAGATGAAGTGTCTCAGTCTAGATATAGTCTATCGCGGGGGTCCTCTTCGGGTGGCGCTGGGTCGTCATCCGTTGTTGATGAGTCCTCTTGAAGCGAAGGTCCGTCTGTTGCAGAGGGGGGCGGTTCAGGCGGTCCCCTCTGGGTCCGGTCCGGCGGCTGTTCTCCTGCTGGGGTCCGTGTACTGGCGGTGGCCCGTGATGTGCTCCACGTAAATGCCGCGGGATCACCGGATGGTGTCAGACACCATGAGGCAGCGAATCAGCTTGGCGTAGCGGCGGGAGACGCGGCAGGCACGCAGGACGCTCTCGTTACTGGGGTCCCAGGCTCCAAGCGTTCCCACGATGAGCGCGTCGACCGTCACGTCGTAGCCATGGCCCCTCAAGGTGTCGGCCAGCGGGGCGTACTTCTCCCTCTTGCGAGCCCGGGCGTCGGTGAAGGCTTGGCGCCGGTTCTCGAACAGAATGGTGACGTCCACGATGGTGATCTTCTTGGCCTCCTCGTTGGTGATCACGATGTCGGGGCGCATCTGGCTCTCGCAGCCCGGGACGGTGCGGTTGACGGAGACCTGCCCCGCGGCGGCCGGGATGGCCCTCACCAGCCGGTCCTGGACAGCGTTGTGGCAGAGCTGCCAGGCCCTGGCATGCGGCTTGCAGCTGCACAGCACGTGGGGGAGGGTCTCGGCCGCGTAGCCGCACCGTCGGCACCTCTTGTCCTGGTGGCCGAAGCGGACGGCCCCGTTGAGAGGCAGGCAGTTGAGGCGGGCGCGGTGGAGGAAGCGCCAGTCCGCGAAGCGCGTGAAGCTCCCGCTAGGCATGAAGTGGTTGCTGGCATCCCACTTCGAGGTGACATCGAAGACTTTGCCCTGGTCGGGTTTGGCCCTCAGGTCGCCGGCGTATTTGTTGCGGATGGCGTCCTTCAGGAACCTCTCCAGGAAGGTCCTCGTGTGGGGCGTCACGGTCACGGAGTCGGTGTGCGGGGCTGGCTGCAGGGAGACTGCCAGCTCCCGGCGCTCCTCGGTCCAAGTCGAGGCGCAGCCGATGCGCTTCCCAAGGCGGCGTGTGGCGTTGCGGGCTCGGCTCCACAGCGAGGCAAAGTCCCCGCCGTCTCGGCTGAACTCGCCCTCCAGCGAGCCGCTCAGGAAGGTGGCCAAGTCACGTCCGGTGGGTTGCCTGCCGATCCTCTTGCGGGCGGTCTCCTCCAGGGCGCTGGCGGCAATGATACTTACCGTTGCGTCTGGGCAGGTCAGGAGGCGGAAGGCGTGGGTGACCATGGCGATGTCGCCGAGGTCTCCCATGCGGGGCACGTTGGCACCCCCCCTGCCGGTAGGGGATGTTCAGGACCTCGTTGCTGGCCCTCAGCGGTAGGTGCAGCCACTTCTTGAGCAGCCGTCGGATCTCGGCGTCCGCCTTCTTGAGCGGGGTCTTGGGGACCGCCGAGCCTCTCAGGACAAACGCGACGCGGGGGATGAGGAAAGTGTTCACCGCGTCGATCTTCTGCCACGGGGCCAGCAGGGACGAGTCCAGTTTGTGTGCGTCCTGCACGATGCCATTGATGGTTTCCTCCGGCGTCTGCCTGGCCCGGTGGCCGGTGGGCATCCCCAGGTGGCAGTAGGCCTCACCGTTGCGCAGGTGCCGCATCGCCTGGCCCTGGATCGTGAGGGTGGAGTCCAGGACGCGGCTCTTCTGCTTCCCGTCGATGTGCAGGGAAGCGCACTTGGCGATGTTAAAACGCAGACCCATCCACCTGGCCGCCTCCGACTTCACGTCCAGCATCTGCTGCAGCTGGGTGGCGTCGGGGGCGAGGAGCACGAGGTCGTCGGCGTAGGCCAGGACGCTCAGCTTCTCGCCGTAGAGGTCGAGCCCGCCGGGGCCGCCTGCCACGGCTCGAAGGAGCGGTTCCATGGCCAGGTTGAAGATGATGGGGCTGAGGGGGCAGCCCTGTCTCACTCCCGACCGGATGGGGATCTCCGCGGTCTCCCCGTCGGTGGCGCGGACGGTTGTGGTGCAGCAGTGGTAGAGCTCGCGCACCAGGTTGGTAACGCCGTCCGGCAGGCCCAGCTCGCGGAGGGTGTCGAAGATGTGGCGGTGGGGCACGGACCCGAAGGCGTTGGAAATGTCCAGCCACGCCACCGCGCACTGCTTCCTGGTCCTCCGGGCGTTGTCCAGGGCCATCTGGAGGGTGAAATTGTGCTCGTAGCAGCCCTCCGTGGACATGAAGCCCTTCTGGCTTCGGCTGACGGCTCCACCGGTCACCACCCAGTCGGCGATGCGGCCCGCCAGGCAGCCGGCGTAGAGTTTTGCGACGGTGGAGCACAGGGCGTTCGGGTCTCCCTTCTTGTGGATGAGGACCGTCATGGCCCTCTTCCAGGCGGCGGGCGTGCGCCGGAACTCTCTGCACCTGTTGAAAAGAACAGAAAGAACAAGGCAGCCCGGGTCACGTTTTTTAAGGAGACCGTACCTGATCCCGTGGAAACACAAGGCAGCCTCCCTATTACATTTTCCTTAAGAGCAAAGACGTGGCGGGCGAGAATGGAGGGTGCCCTCTGACCGAAATAACGCAGTGAGAGGGCCTCAAGGAGGTCACGGCCCTCCGCCAGGACCCCGCCGTGACAAATAGGTCGGCTTTTTCCTGGGTGTCAGTTGTCTGTTGCCTCATCTGGTTCAGCAGGGGTCCAATGTTGCCCCTGCTTTTCTTCCGGCTCCCCACATATCTGAAAAAGGACTTTTTATTATCCTTGATGCTCAAAGCTAGTTGGAGTTCAGTTGCAGCCTTGGCTTTCCTGGTCAGCTCCCTACAGGACCGGACCAGTGCAGAATAATCCTCCTTGGAGGTGACTCCCATCCTCCATCCTTTGTAGGCCTTTCTTCTTTAGCCTCAGGAGGTCTGCTAGGTGCCTGGAGAGCCAGGGGGGCTGCTGTGCCCTCTTGCTGCCTTTCCTCCGAGATGGAATAGACTTAGTTTGTGCACTAAGGATCGCTCCCTTGAGGAGCAACCACTCTTCTTGAACTCCCCTCTCCCCATGGTCATGGTCCCTTAGGGCCTCACTGACAAGCCTCCTAAGCTTGTCAAAGTCGGCTTTCCTGAAGTCAAGGACTTCCGTGTTGCTGACTGACTTGCCAGCTTTTAGGCGGATGGTGAAGGTGATCAACTCATGGTCGCTGTCACCCAGCTTCCCATCGATCACTAGGTCGCCGACTAGGTCATCCCCAGTAGCCAGTACCTGTTCGAGCAGCGCTTTGCCTCTTGTTGGCCCATAGACTTCTTGAGTCAGGTAGAGGTCATCCATGCACGACTGCTCATATTTTGCTGAGCCATCCTCCCACGAGATGTCCGGGTAATTGAAGTCACCCATGACACCCATGGTCCTGGAGCATGCCGCCTCAGCCAGTTCCCGGGCAAACTCCTGGTCAAGCTCAGGACTTTGGGTGGGAGGTCTGTAGTAGACTCCCACCATTGTGTCCCCTGTGCCGTGTTCCCCACGGATTTTAACCCAGAGGGTCTCCAGTCATCCACCCTGGTTGCCAATATCGGCTTGCAGGGACATGTAGCTTTCCTTAACATAGAGAGCTACACCCCTGCCCCTTTTATCTACACAATCCCTCCTGTACAGGGTATAGCCATCTATACCCGTGGTCCAGTCATAGGTGGAGTCCCACCAGGTCTCCGTTATCTGTTATGTTGGTGAAAATTAATTTGGTGCAGTCTAATAGCATCATGTGTAGGATGTGATGCTTTACACTGCAGCAAATTAGTCTATGCAGAGTTAAGCACACATGTGGATGCACCCAGCATGACATACTTGCTTGAATAAAGACAATGACCAGGTTTTCATGACGTGTACAGATTAGAGGGGGGAAAAAGGATAATTGGGTAATGACCAACTGTGACTGGGTCCTTTTAAAGGGTTATTTTAGGTCACTAAGCAAGAGGAAAAAGGGTCAAGCAACAGTACAGTGATGGAGGACAGCTTTGCTAGCCCAACCGTTTATAAAGTGAAGAGAAAGAAGAAAAGATAAATATAGGCTGAGTATCAGGGAAAAAAAAGTTTCCTAGTATTACGATCCAGTAGACTGTGGAAAATTCTCCCAAAGGCAATGGTAGATGCTCCATTGCTTGAGATATTATGAAATTTAAATGACTGAAATGCTATAAAATATACAGCAGGGAACAATCTGGCCCCGGCAGAGAGATGGACTAGATGATTTGATAAGCCTTTTCTGTCTCTAACTTCTAAATTTCTATAAAAATGTCTACAATCATTTTAATCAAATACAGGTTTTACATCGTCAGCTGAATATCCTCTTTTTGTAATAGTCAAGGGTAAATCATTTTAGCACTAGAGCATGTGAAAGAAACAAGAGAGTAACAATTATATAGAACAGATTGTTCCATTCAATTCCAGGCAAAAGTATTGTAGAAATCAACATACTACAGCAGTTTTAAGCATTCAGGAAATTAGCTGGTACAGGACAAACCTAATCTAATCATATTTCACAATGGAAAGGTTTTAAACAGTTAGGGAATCACAGTGGAAAATGAAAAACTCTTCTTTCTTCTAACAGCTTATTTATAGCTCTCCGTGAAACAAGTAACTTAATTGTTTTGTTAAGCTACCCATAAGTTACCTGCTTTCCTTTCACACATGACAAAATTCACAATATAAAAATGACAATTATCAAAGTCCAATGTGAATACTTACATATATTAAATCCTTTAAATATATATGTTTCTGCTAGTCTTCATTATTTATAGATACAAGACCCTGCATCTCATCTGCTTTCCTACTGTATACCTAAAGAAGCTTTTAACTGTGACCTTTTATGTCCCAGCCTTTGATTTGTAAAAACACAGCTGTGTTATTCTGCTTAGATCAACTAGTCATGCTTTTTTTCCTGTTGTTTGTTTGTGAACGGTCAGGCCCAATATTTCTGTTGGTCCCTGGTTGTTACATAATTAATGTCATTGATGTCTTTGAAATTTTTACATCAAATTATTCTGTTAACATAAATAGACCTACCCAGGTAATGGCATCTGTGGGAAATTTCCTCTTCTCTTAATACCAAAGTAAATTGCTAACTTAATTCACATAAAATTTTAAAAAGTCTAACTGATAAAAGGGTCATGTGCCTTAGGTTTACACACGCACGCATGCACGCACGCACATGCATGCACACACTCTACTGCTTAAAGATGTTTTCCCAATAATGAGTAGCAGGGAGTTATTCTAGAGACTGTTCAGTGAGAACAAACCAATGATGGCATGCTGTATGATTCATGCACACCAATTCCTATAGGGACAAACAATCTATACCACACTTCATTGGTAGCTGTGTATATCAGTTTTCCTTTATGAGATGAACATTTATTATATTTGTTAAGGTGACAATATTTGGATCTGAGGGAGCACTGGATTTGCAGCTGAATAAAAGGCTTTAGCAAAAGCTGTTAACTACAAGGCAGAATGATAGCGAAGCCAGCCATTTGCTTGTGCTAAGTAACCATCTTAATTGTGTTAACAATTTTCTGTAAAAAGCAGCAAGTAAGACTGTGTGAGTCTGTGTGCTGTGAATGAGATGAAGCTTCAGGAATGTGGAAAATGGTACAACCTAGGATAGAAAAACAGATTGGAATGTGCAAAAAAACACATAATTGGTAACAGGACCTGAGATGAACATATACAAAAAGGTCAATGGTGATTGGTGAAGAAGCCTCCAGAAGCTTCCAGGTTTTGGCCAAAGTCCTCCCATTGACCGAAGAAGGGAAGTCAAGGTCTTAGACATGCACTCGTAGCAAAAAGATATGTAAATGAGTAAAATGCATAGACACTTGGTGAGAGGGCAGCAGAACAGGCTCTACGAGGAGAGACTGAGGGACCTGAACCTGTTCAGCCTCAGCAAGAGGAGGCTGAGGGGGGACCTGGTGACTGCCTATGAACTCATCAGGGGAGATCAACAGCAAATAGGTGGAGCCCTTTTCTCCCCAGCACCACCTGGGGTGATGAGAAACAGTGGTAATAAGCTAATGGAGAATAGTTTAGGTTAGAGATCAGAAGGCAATATTTAACAGTTAGGGTGGCCAAAATCTAGAACCAGCTTCCCGGGGAAGTGGTCCTCGCCCCTACCTTGGGCAAATTCAAGAGGAGGTTGGATGATCACCTGTCTGGGGTCTTGTGAACCCAGCATTCATTCCTGCCTGTGGCAGGGGGTCAGGCTAGATGATCTGTTCAGGTCCCTCCTGACCCTAGCTACTATGAAACAATTCCATGCTAATGAAGCAAACAGTAAACAGAGGTGGAGCTTAAGATGGGAGGAGAAATGGGTGGAACAAAAGGAGGAACAGAGGTGGAGTGAATGTTAATGAGTATAAACCAAAGTGTATAAATGTGGAAAAAAATATTGTTTAGGGCGGCTACCCAGTTTGTTGTTTTTTGGGAGCTAGTTTGAATCTGTCTCCATTCTGAATATAGCTGTTGCAAGCAATGTGTGCTGGTGTTTGCTCCCTGCTTACTCTGGCTAATGAGTAACAAAATTTGATTTCTGATAGTAGGCAGCCAAATTCTATAACCAAAGAATGTAGACTGTTTAATAATTTAAGTGAGATTACAACCTTCCTCTACTATAAAGGAGCCTGGCTACAGGAGAATTATTGGGGACATGCTTTGGGGGATCTATATGGGAGACTGTTATGTATTGGAAACTGCTTCATAAAAGGCATATAGGGTTTCAGCCCCCAGGAGCGTTTTTTTGAGGGTGGGCACTGAGCTACACTACTTTGTAGACCCATTCTGTACAGATGGGGAACATAGGCTATGAAGGGTGGTGAGGGTGGGAGGGAAAAGAGGCATTGCTTGCCAACCAGTGACTGAAATAACATCAGGAGAACAGTTCCATAATGCAGATGAGGATTCTCATCTTCACCCTCTGTTGTAAATCCTTCACACAGACAGAATAACTGTGAGGTGGAATAAATTTGATCCATAATTTAATATATGAAAGGGAGTATAGTGATTCTCTGTGCTTACTTATACAATGGTTCTGGATTCAGGCTGAATCCAGATGTGGAGGCATGTGTGGTTTGTGGCACTGCAAACCTCTTTGTGACACCACAAACGTCATGTCCAGTGCCCCACCTTGCATATTTGGGAGCAAAATGTGTTCCATGATGAAGTGCAGGGGAAAAGTTTGCTACTGGGAAATCCCGGAAGCAAGAAAAAAGGTGCAAAAAAAAAAAAAAGCAGCGTGGCACTCGCCACAGGAGCATTTAGAAGTCTCAGTCCTCCTGGGAGATGCTCTGGCTGCTGGCCAGAGTGTCTTCCCCTGCCTTTAGTTCTGCCCTGGCTCTTTCAGCATGCTGGGAGCCAGTGGGGAAACAGCAGTTTCCCTAAAGCGGGGCATGTTGCCCTGCACCAAAGCGCACATGCAAGGGCATGCACAGTGGCAAAAAGTAGCGGCACAAATTTGTGCCAACACATTTTTGCAGCTGCTAGTAGACACCCCCTGCATGTGGGGATGCACCCAGATAATTCAACAAAGTAAATTGAACTGACAGAATTAGCCAGTAGGAAATCCTGATCCAGGGATGGGGCATAAGTCCTCCTCCTTATAAACAGGAATCTCAGTTTAGGATTCTGACCTATAGATATTCTCCTAGAGTTGGGTGCCTAAATCAGGTCAGCCTTTCCTAATGAAAAAGCAGAGAGAATTACTCTTTTTACCTAATAGTTTAGTAGTTATGTTTTAAAATCCTTAATCTGTGCCCAGTTGTCCAACGTATTAGGGGAGTGCCATAAGCTCCAGGCCACTCAGTATTTTGGATACAGCCTGTCTCTATGGAAGCTTTGCATAAATTATTTGTCCAGTCAGAGGAACCCAAAGGGATGAAGATAGGGAACAGTTGAAGGAATGAGGGCAGTGCCACTACTTCCTCTGGCTGAGCATGATGCCCCATGCAGCCACTCTTTCAGCCTGGAGCAGGACAGGAATAGCTATGGGGCTCCCCGCAAGGCTGGGTCAGTTGGGGAAGCAAGTCCCCCTTCCTGCACCTGCTTCCTACCCATCTCCCCAGTGTCTCCTACAGGCCTGGAAGCTGTGTCATACCTCACCCTCACTGTGGTCTAATCCTAGATCCACATAAAGGATCAACCTGCCCATCTTGCTTTTTTGCTCTCTTTTTATTCCAGTGATCTGAGGCACCCTGGTAGTGTTGGGAATTTGGTGGTTGTGTGAGTCACAACCTGTGGTCATGTAGATATACCAAGACATTCTTAACACCCATGTGGTTAGAGAGGATTTTCAGCACCACAGCGGTACCTAAAGTAGCAAATAAACACCTAATTTGAAAATGGATGCTCTTTCATCCAGTGCAAACATGAGTTTAAGGGTAATGTATTTGGTGATGAATCCGTGTCCTGGTCTGAGTACTCTACCTTGTAGGGCCTTTCCTATTTTTGCAGGATGATTTTTGACCATCTATAAGCATGGCTAGGACTGAGATGGTATCTGAACTTCTGAGATCTCATGTTGCTTCTTTTGGTTGTTTTTATAATTTTAAAGGTTGTTTCTACTTCCATTCCTACAGCATTACTGTCTGTCTCTTCTAGTACAGATTCATTGATCAGTGAGTACTATTTTATGATACCAACTCTAAATTATTAAGCAATGGAACAAGCTTTCATGAAGGCCCATGACCCTTTTATCAGTTAGACTTTTAAATTTTATGTGAATTAATTTAGCAACTTACTTTGATAGTAAGAAAAGGGGAAAATTTCCACAGATGCCATTAGCTGGATAGGTCTATTTATGTTAATAGAAAAAATTTGATGTAAAAATTCCAAAGACATCAATGACATTAAATTATGTAACAACCAGAGACCAACAGTAATATTGTACCTGACGGTACAGAAATAAACAAACAGGAAAAAAGCATGACTAGTTGATCTAAGCAGAATAACACAGCCATGCTTTTACAAATCAAAGGCTGGGAGATAGAGGTCACGGTTAAAAGCTTCTTTACGTATACAATAGGAAACCAGAAGAGATGCAGGGTCTTCTATGTATAAATAATGAAGAATAGCAGAGTGAGATAGAGTAGTGCCATCTTTCAGATGTTTCTGTAAGAGATTTCAGATTGAAGACAAAATCTTTCAGAGCAGCAGTGAGACATCTGTTTTGCCCTTACGTGCAGGGGATTCGATTTTTTCTTAGCCCATATTTAAAAATCAGAAAAAGCTCTAGGATTTTTGTACAGATGTTTAATATCCTAAATTTCAAGACTAACCTTTAAAAAACAGTAGGCTAGGACAGTAGTGCATGTACAGCTAAAGGAAGAAGGGGGAGCCTTAAATAGCATATTGTACAGTATGAAGACATATTTGCTTCTTAGCAGATGTGATTAACTACTTGGTCCTTTAGGCTGAAATTTTTCAAAACCTCTTTGGGGTGAGGATGTTTAATTAATGTTAAGGCAAATACATTTTTAATTTTAAATAAAGTTTAATGTTTAATTTAATTTTAATGTGAATGCTACAAATCCCCTGGGAGCTTTTTTAAAACTTAGTTGTTTTAGTGTATTTCTCACTGAAAGGGTGTCGGTCATCACTTGTTTCAGTGAATACAGGTGGATTTTACACAGTGAACACATATGAACATGATCCTGTCATTGCTTTTAGTAGTAAAAATAATTAGTGTTACAAGAAAAATCCATACAAAATAACTACAGTGATCATAATTCTCTATTGCCTTATAGTGCATTGGAAACCTAGACAGTAATACAAAGATGCAATTGGAATAGGGTTAGGTGGTCAGCGCTATGTTGTTCTCAAAAGACAAAGGAGTTAAGATTTTAGGATGATAAAGCTTGTTTATTCAGAGAGCCCTTTTAGCCCCCTCATCTGCTGTGCTCTCCCTTCCTTTCCCAGGCCAATGTAACAACTTATACCTAAAACTCTTAAAGGTATCCACATGGGTACTAGATTTAATTTAGCTAACAAAGTTAATAGCAATGAAGATGTAGCAGCACAGGCTTCATGAGACCACAAGACAAGTCCAAAATTCCCAAGAGGTTTCCCAGGCTGAGGCCTACAATGTGCTGAGGCCCACAATACTACATTTTTTAATGCTATTGTTAGCTGATCTGATTGGATTAGCTGGCATAGGTGTGTGTACCATGTAACAATTATACCTTTGGACTGCTGCACGCATGTGCACTCTATAGTCACCTCTACTTTACCAAAATAGTAATAAATTTGGAAGGTCGTATTTAAATATGTTTTATATACTGTCCTACGTAAGGAATGGGTTTAAACTGGTGCTTATGGGCTGTGTTAAATTAGGGCCTCCATGATATTGCAGGTGTTATGTCATTTCAGAAGTAAATGCAGCTGGGAGAAACCTCACAATCCACTGAATGACATTATCTCTTTTTAGTAGTGTAAGAGTGATGCTGTAGCCATTGATGCTCCAGAAATTATGTGAGAGGCAAGGATTTCTTAGGGTGGTATCGTTTATTGGTAGTTGTGACAATGTTAGACAAGCTTTAAAATGTAAGACATTCTTCGTGCTTTTCATATCAAAAGTGCTCATTTTAAAATTAAAATGATGGTTTTCCTTAATAGCCAGCCTTGTCAATTCAGCCTGGGAATTCAGAATCAAGCAGAATTTTTTTGTTCCTATATCTCAACATATAAAAGAAAAATCTTCAAGCCAGACTATGTTCACATATATATCTCTGTAACCAAAAACATCTTCAAATGATTGCCCTGGTGACAGTTCTGCAATCCTATGGCTTTCAAGTCTAAAATGTCAGAGTTTAGAAACAATTCTTTTCACAATACACAAACAGGGATAGAGCCCATCCTGAATTTAACTCAGTTGGCTGTTCTTTAATAACAATAAAAAAAACCAAACAAATCTTGAAGTCAGCAGTTATAATTTTGAATACATATAGAGAGCCGATCTATTGATCAAGAAGGAGCTATTTTTCATAGTATTTTTTCAGAAAAGAAGTCAACTTTTAGAATATAATTTGCACACACAGGTTTTGAAAGAAAAAAAATCATGGGTTTAGCTTGTCTCTCAAATGTAGCTGTCACCACGAAATTCTTCTCCAAAAGAACATCACTATTTGTTGAAATAAGCATCCAGCTGAGTCTTAATTGTCTCATAGAGGTATAGAGTCTAATGGCCTTGAAATTACACTTCAATTTTCTACTGTATTTGTTTGCATTGCACTCAGTTTATACAGCCCCCAAGAAAGAAAAAAGGTTATAGAAGGCATATTTCAAAGACAGGTATTTTAATCCCGGTGGAGAAACAAAATCAATTTTCCTGTGTTCTAACACCTTTCACATTATTCAGTAGGAAGCAAATTGAATCCTGATTTTAAAGACTAAAGTCCAGCTTATAAAATTTAAGAAAATAACAGTCAGAGGTAGAGTGATCTCCAGGGACACAAGCCTCTCTAGTTACAAGGTACCTGTCTCCACTACCTACTGAATATTAGAAACTATAGAAATTTTGAAGTATATTTGTTTGGACACAGCAGTAAGAATAAAAGAAAAGTCAAAACAGCTGTGCCAAGTTTAAAACTATCTGAGAACAACATTCCATGACAAGATGACATTTAGATTTACACAGACCCCAGATCGATAAATCAAGGACAAACTAAACAACTGCAATTACAAGGTTACAAATGACCTCCCCCTATTGGAATACTGCCAAATGTCATTGCTGTGTTTCCCTTCATTAATATAAATTCTGTATGGTAGTCAGACCATTGCAAAGTGATATTTTATGTCTTCATACTTGCCTTACTAATTTTAACAGCTATAAATTGAGATTCCGATTCATTAATGAAACATCTGTATCATGCTAAAGAAAAAATCCACAGGCAGGCTGTAAGACTGGGTGAATAATTGAATTAAAAGCCTTGGCAAGCCATTCAAGTACAGAACTTTAGCTATTTCTTAAATGACATGTGCCTGCCTAAATGACTTATGCCAGTTGCATAGTACATATCCTGATAATGTAGGTTTATTTTGCAGAATGGAGTAAGTGGACATTCAGGGAGCCAGAGTCAACAGTGGTATACCTCCATACATTATAAAAGAATTTAAAGATTTACTGGAATTAGCTTATTGTGCTTCAGAATTATCTTGCCAGATGTGAAGAGAGGATCCTGAGAATTACTTACTTTCTAATGTCCTAGGGGTATTAGTAGGAGTTGAGGGGACTCAGTGGGTGCATCTACATGAGATGCTTTACTGCTGAGCTAATTAGCTCTGCACTGTCTATGCATGCGGCACTATTAGGTTGTGCTATTAATAAACAATGGCACTAGCTGCAACTTTCCTTGGACTCAAATCTTTCTAACTGCTCTTCCTTTTATGTGTTTGTTTTTTTCTTTCAATTTTTGTGGGGCTGATCTTTAGAAAACTGTCATCCCAAGGAATCACTTATTACAGTATTTTCTCATTAGCTGTTGATAACTGTATTTATGCATTTTTTTTAACTGTGACTGCAAATGTTCTTTCTTCAAGTTAAATTAGTTACTTAGGCTGGAAATAGATGTTACCAAATCAATCTGAACAGTTGTGCTGGAATGTGTCCCACCACAGCTGATCCACTTCTTTGACAAAACAAAGATTGCCTTTTCTCCCACCCATTGATCTTGTGGAACAATGGGTGACATGCTTCCTACTTCCATGGATGTGCCCCCAGCAATTACCAGAGCATATCTCTGGAAATGGGGAAAGTCAGAGACCCCCACTTCCAGGGATGCACCTCCAGCAATCTCCAGATCACATCTCTGGAAGTGGAGAAAGCAGGGGTTTCCTGCTTCCAGAACCATGCCTTGGAGATCTCTGGGATCAGAAAAATGTGGATAGGTGCTCCCAGGGTGGCTGGAGAATGCAGGAAACTCCAGGTTGCCCATGCTGTCCCACTATAAAGCTAATAGATGTTTGCCACAAGGAAAAGGGCAAAAATTATTACTACCCTTTATTGCAACCACAATTTTGGGTATTGTCATAACTAAAAACAACTATGCCCATGTCACAAGCAAGAAAAAAAAAATTATGCCCATGTCACTAACAAGAAATGAAACTTAAGCCTTCCTTGCTTTACATGATGTCACTAACAAGAAACGAAACTTAAGCCCATGAATTATGATTGGTCAGAGTGAAAGGGGATATCCCTGCAATAAAACCCTGGCAAAAACTGCTGTATAATTGGCGATTCTAACACAAACCAGATGACGTGGCATAAATCAATTGGTTATAACACAAACAAAACCAGCTTGCACTTCCGCCCAAATCGGAGAACTCTGAACACACGCAGCAGAGTAACTTGGTGGTTTGATCATCCACCAATAACCCCCCGTCATCGACTGTCCCGACGTAACCAAAATCCCCCTGCAGGCTCAATAACTCGTTCGTTCACGGCACCTCGTTCGTCACGCTCGCTGATACGTACGTTCGGCTGTAACTAAAGCAAGTCTGCTACCTGCGTCGTATTTCATCCTGAGGCGGCATAAGTAAACAATCTCCTGCAACCAACACATGTCTGTGCCTGGTTAATTTCACTCCATCCATTAATTACCCACCTGTCAAGTCAAAAATCTAAACACTCCGGTGGGAGTCAGAAAGCAGCTGCTGGCGGCTGCTCTGATTCTCGACATGGCATCACGAACAGGATTGGAAATCCAATGGAGTTTCCCCACACAGGTTTGAATCCTGTTCGTGACGCCAGGTATTTGCAGTGCAACAGAGTATGGACATATATTTGACTTTGCTTTGCGTTGCATAAAAAAAAAAAAAAATACGGTGCCACAAAGGTGACAAAAGCTGTCTGTTTCTACCCTTAGTTTCCAAAGGTGTTCAGAAGCTATTTATTATAGCTTGGCTAATACTACAACGGTAAAATGAAATAAATATGCAAATATACATTTGGATAGTTATTGAATTAATTTTAGACATATTAATTCTCCTTTTCAATTCATTTTTTGAAAAGAATCAAGCAATTGACTTTTAGTAGCAGAAACCTGTGCTTGAAAATGAATTTTAATCTTATTTTTTCATTCCTTCCAAAAGATATATTTTACATTCACTTTCTGCAGTTACTTTCATCCAGTAATTGTGCCCCCCTTTAAACACCTCAGGAAAGTGTGTTTAAGCAAGTGCTTATGTCTTTATGCATCTCTTCCAATTTAAGCAAGAGAAGACATGCTTTATTCTAAGAATTCTAAGAGTTTCACTTAATCAAGGAACAAAAATGATACAAAATTATTTGTGAGACAAGTTTCAAAGTAGTAACATAGCTGAAATTCCTAACTATGGTCCATTAAGACAGCAGCTTCTATGAAAATGTTGTGGAATAATTTTGAAAACTAGTACATTTGTGGAAACCATGATCTGTTCTTAATTGCTGAATGGGAGGACTGTATTTGATAAATTAGGAGTTTTCTTTAGACTTTATAAATGGGGGTACAAAGTCAATGGTCTTCCTCTCATAGAGGGAAGAGAAGCATTTTTGATGGAAGGATGCATTTTTAAGGCTCAATATTAGCATTGGACAACTCAGCTTGTTCACAGCAGCAAGATTTGCTAGCCTGGGGAGATCACTGTATTAACATGTATTGCTTTCAGTAATTAAAACCAGCTCAGAATAAACCAGACTGTGTTTCTGCACTGTACTGCACTGGCCATCCAGATGTGTGGATGGCTAGATTTCATTTCATTTCAACTGGAATACTCAGAAACTTTGTTTGATATAGCCCAGAATAAGCATTTGGGTACACTGGAGGTAATGTTCTCCCATAAAAGGTAACCAATAGTTTTAGGCACTTCACCCTGCAGAGTTCTCAATAGTAACACCACCTATAGCTTAGCACCTGGAGTGTAAGTTGGTTGTGTTGGCAGAGGATAGTGGGGAGGGTGTTTTTTCACCTTGGAAACAATAGTGGTGATGACAAGGCTTTTCCTCCCTCTTAGGTAGGAAGGGAGGTGCCCCTGTATCTGGAGTATGTCTTCTAGGATGGATGGGTCATATCTACAAGAGTCTTTTTCTGTTGCATTAAGCTACCCATTGGTATAGTGCTGGTAGGAGTCTTCTGAGAAGGAAATGCTGCCACTTTTTTTTAGATGTACAGGGGAGTTTTTACCATAAGGGTGGTTGTTTCAGGTTGTCTTCAGACTTGCTGCAACTATTACACTTGAATCACATTTCCAATATTTTCTTCATAATTATAAAGCCTAGAAATTATACATTTTTTGGTTTAAGAAGACGCAACATTCTACTCTCTTTTCATGTGACTAGAAGTCACAGTCCTAGCTAGAGGTCTATCAGCTTCAATCCTGCTCCACTCTTTGGTGATCTGTAGCAACACACTACAGTAGCTATCTTACTGGTTCAACCTTTTTTGTACTCGTTTTCACTCTTAAAAGGCAGGAAGCCATGAGTATGTTCATTGTAGAAACCATGAATGTGTTAATTGTAGAAGCACTAGGGTAAAAGTAATTCTCCCCTTTTGAGCTCAGTTCTCTTTTCCTTTGCGTTGCACTTGCGTGGAAATATTTTCGGCCTTAATTTTCAGAATCTTAACAAATATCTCAGGAATTATTGTTACATTTTTCTCCTTAATCCCAGGTTTTTGAAACAATGTTATCTTCTTCCCTTCCCCCTGCCCCCCACACCTCCTGTCTGTCAATATTCATTCTAACAAACAAAAATATATTCCGTCAGAGTCCTACATACAGTGCGTAGTCAGCCACCTCTGCCAATCAGTGCTGGAAAGCTACGTGTCCTTTTCCCATGAGAAGCAGGACTCAGTTCATTCTGTGACTCTGCTTGGCAGGTTGATTCCTGGAAGAAATTGATTTTTACTATGGAGCATTTTTTGATATACTGGAAGAGGGAAACAAATGAGCAAGAATAGTTTTAGTTAGAGATCCTGATTCATTTATATGGGTGAATATCAGAACACAAAAGACAATACAGTGAATTTACCATTGCGGGAATAATGTAATTTGCTACCTAGTACAGATGATCATTAACTAAACATTGAACAAAATTGTATGAGAAATCTCATAGGATACTTTATAGTGATTGTTTAAGACAGGGGATTACCTTCTGCAGTTTGTCCTTTTTGTAATTTTTTCACTGTAAATAGGGTCATGACTTTGGGTGCCAGGAGACACCATCAAGTCTAATATGTTGTTTCTGATGCTTAAAAAGGACTGAAAGCAATAGTCTCCTTGTTTAAACTAACCAGTGGCTGTAAGTAGAAGGAAATGTGCTGCTGACTGCTGCTCCACAAATTATAGTAGGCTGCATCCTTTGAAGCTGGTCAGGTTGATTATACACAATGTTCCTAGGTCACCCAGCTATTTAATAGCATTGCACACCTTGTTAAAAATTGCATGTAGTTGTGATAGCCACTTAAAGGAGAAAGTTTTTTTCCATAGAATGTAAATGCAGGGAAATTGACTTTTTTTTTTTTGCATTTACCTTTGAACACTAGTATTCAGCAAGTAAATTACTACCTAGGATATTTTCTGAAGTAATTTCAGGAAAAATCTGATCCCAGATTTGACCATTGGTGAACTGGGGATTTAAAACATTTGAGTGTGAATGTTGCAGTTTAAACCTATGATGTGTCTGACTCTGGCCCATATTTGTGATCAGCATTTGCCAACATGTTTTATCCTGGTAAAGATAACAGGATTATTTGTGTGAATAAGGCTTGTGTCTGACCTCTGTCTTCTCACCTTTTTATAGACAGAGTGTCTTGCACAGAGTGCTCACTTGATCTAAATCTTTTTTAACCCTGCTGTGGATGGTTCATACTGAAGCTCCCACCATCAACCTGAAACCAGAAGTATTTTAAATTAAACAAGGTTCACCCACAGCTTCAGAGGAAACTCAAATTAAATCAGAACTACAAAGGAATAAAATATCTTGCTAAAGTCTGTAATAGTGACTATGAAGATGGGTTTTTATCTGAGAGTTAAAACTTATTCATAGAAAATAACATTTGTACTAGAACTGGTTTGAAAATGTGCCATTTTTCCTTTGGCAAGAAACAGAACTTACACTGAAAAAAAAAAATCTATCCAGAACTGGTGCTAAGGCACCTCATAGACATTGTAGTTTAAGTACATTATGTTCCCATTCTCCTCAGTGGCCTAAGCTCCTTGGCTGATCTCTCCTAGTCTTGCCTTTTTCTGAGTGTAGACCCTATTAGAGTTGCCAACCCTCCAGGATTGCCCAGGAGTCTCTAAGAATTAGATAATAAATCTCCAGGAGATTGCTGAGAGTCACCCGGGGGATAAATGATAGGGTATTCATTAAAATAAATATTAAATGTGGAAACCAATTTATACAGGAATCCAGTGGGTTTTAAAAATGTATCAGTAGTGTGCATTTGCCTGTCTGATATAAAGTCTACACACTGTAACCCATAACTGATATACGCAAGCATGCGGGCACATTTACGTCATCTATCACAGGCATCTTGGCATTCCAGAAACCTCCTGGAACAGATTCAAACAGTGTTGGCACCCCTAGACCCTATATGAAATAGGATGTATATGTCAGCTGCAGAACCTTCCTCCTTAGAGAAGACTAAAAGTGTAGGTCCATCTGTGATGAATGCGAGTGGTACCTGGGGTGTATGTTGTTCATAGTGCAGCCAGCACAGATCCAGGATTTGGCAAAGGGGGCTTGGATGCACTACCCCATACTGCAGTGATGGCTGCACCTCCTCCCAGCCTCCTCTCTGCCCACAAACCAGTGCAGGCAGTCTGTACCCTGGGAGCCTATGGGGACTTTTTAAAGACCAAAAACCAGCTAAGAATTCCTTTACTTTCCCCTCAGAGTTTAGACATGTCCTTTTCCCTCCCCTCCTTCCCCTGCTCACTACTTCTGCTTCCCCTGGTGTGCCAGGGGAAGCTTCCAAACCTAGGTGTCAGGCAGCCCACCTGGAATGGGCAGGAGCAGCCCTGAAGTTTCCCCCTCCCCTGGGAGAGTGAGGAAAGCAGCAAGGCCAGGCAAGGAACAGGGGCGGGGAGACAGGGAGAAGGGATATGCCTCCGAGCACTGAGGGGAAGGGAGGGGTGATTCTCACCTGCTTTGGGGATTTTTAATAAGTCCCAGAGGCTCCAGTGGCACAGTCTAATCTGAAAGCAGGGTGCAGCCATGCCACTGTATTTCCCTCTGGATCTGCCTGGCAAGAGAAGCCTGTTCTTAGATGGCCCGGATATGCAAATGGAGAAACTGGTCTGAATAAGAATAAGAAGCTGGAAACCAGGTTGAATAACAAGAAGAAGCCTCCAGAGCTGGGCTCTGAAATAAAAGATATGGGAGAGCAGTCACTGAGAAACTGATGCTTTCCAGGTCTCAAAAGAATTTCTAACAGAAAGTTGGTTGGCTCTTTTCTCTTCCTGCAACTCCAGAGGGAAGCTGAGTGGCCTTAGCTTGTAGCGAGGCACCAAATAAAAGAGCCCAAATATACTTGTGGGCTAGCTTTTTGTTTTTGAACAAATGTCTGTAATATATTTCCTTTTTAAAATAAACATACTTGTTTTATGAAGTCTTTTTATCATCATATAACTAGTCACAGGGACCACAAGAGAGGTAATGCATGGGTTTGGTCAGACATGTAGTTACAAGGAGGTGGAAGAATCGAGGTGTTGTACCAGGTCCCTATCTAAGACTGAAAGACTTATGAAATTCCACTGCCCAGACAAGCAAGGACAGGCAACTTCCGGGGTCTTCACTCAGAATGGAAAGAGGGGCCATGGAGGTAGAAGCATCCATGTAATGATAACACATCCAAACCACAAATCTGAGGCACAAGAGCAGCATTTCCAGTTCACTATTTTAAAAATGTCATTTATTATTTTTTTTATTTGCTTCTTTTGGTTTTCATTCAGAATTTAATGTTTCAGGCAGTCAGGTTGTTTTTTTTTAAACAAACAGAATTTCCATGAAAATAAAAAATTTCCAAAAAACCAAGCAACCTTGGTTCTCCCATCCCTTTCTCTTCCCTCCCCAGAAAATCCAGCTATGTCTCAGTAGTTGTTTTTTTTTTTTAGTTGCATCTTATTTCTGTATTCTGTACATTGTCCTTAGCCTCTCAAGTTTTTCATATCATTTTGTTTTAGATTGATGGAATTTCTCAGGCCCCCTCCATTCTATAGATATCGTCTCAGCTTTGAATTTTGTCTGCGAATTAGTGCGTACAGATCCTCAGCTTTCTGTAAAGATTAGCTACAATGGACCTGTTCTGACCTGATGGTATACCATCAGGTATATCAGCTAGGGGAAGTTTACTTCTAGGTTAATGTTTACTTCAAATGCTGCCTGTACACTATACATATAATTTTTGTTTGTTTTGTTTCTGTCACTCATATCCTACTGATGGGATTGCTGGTTCCAGAGGGCATTCTCCTCTCCCAGACACCAGAGCAGATGCAGTAAAGATACATTTTCCTAACAATGTCTTTACAGCCTATTCTTAACCTCCCACTCTTTCCGTTGCTGTCACTGATACCATCTGGCATATAAATGGATGTTCTCCCACACTCAGTCCCTCTCTGTCTTTCCCTCTCTCTCTGCCACACTTTCAGGCAATTCCATTGCTGTAAGCATGGCTTTAAGCACCATCCTTTTTATTTCGATAAGGCTTTTCTTATTGTTTAAATAATATTTCAAGTGAATTGTGGTCCTTGCAAAAGGTGCTGGATTGGCAGCCTTCTAACTGAAGACCCAGTTTTAACCTCAGATTAAAAACAAGCAGGACAGTTGTCATGACAGTTTATACAATGCCCTCCAACTAATGCGCCTCGATTCTTACCTGACAAGGAATTACCATTTATACTGAGAAGGGTAGCTCAGTCTCCATAGACATTCAGTCCTTGACCTATCAAATGAGACTGTCAACTAGTGTCCTTGGTGCTGATTTTTGCACTGTATACCAACGACCTGAGATGACAAACTAATTTCATATAGGCCATCACACAAATAGTAGCAGCTCTCAAGGAATTTATGTTGTCTTTGTGCTACAGTTTTCTAGCGATGCCTGTCATTGCGGTATCTGAGCACACAAAAGGAAGTTACATGCTCTCAGTAACTACTGAGCTGGATCTGTTGCATTTTGAAAATAAGAATAACCATCCATACTCTCTTATGTGTTCAAGGTTTGTGTAAAGCAGACAGGTCTAATATTAGGGACAAAGTTGGAAGCAAAAGCAGCCAGTGATTTTTTTTTTTTTCCCCCAGGGAAAAAAGAGACCAGTTTATAGTCCATATGGATTGACTCCACTTTTATCCCTTTTTATACCCTTTTTGCAGAATTAAAAAAAAATTTTTTTCTTCTACTCTGCCCATATTGAGATTTTGGTTTTTCCTTGCTCTAGATCCAGAAACATTAGTGGAGTTTTATTCCTCCTTTGAAGATGCCTGAAATGCTGTTTGCTATTGATCTTATACATGGAAATGGAAGATAAAGGTGCTATTGCCACAAACCTGCTTGAAAGTTCAAGTTGGAGGCATTTGTATGAAAAGTAGATTTTGTCACCCGTAGGACAGAGGTGACCTATGCATATTTACAGGAAACAAGTTGTTATATTACGGAATAAAACTTCAGTTTTTTTTCACAGTTGCTAGAGATAATTACAGATATTATGATCGTTGTTAAAAAGATGGCAGATCAGATATTTTTAGACTGTTTCCAGAAACACATCTGTAAAATGTTGGTAAAGTAAGCTGAAGATAATATTTGTTTATATTTGGGTAAGCTTCAAAACCGTTTCAAAATACGTTTTGCCTTTTTTCCAGCTAAAATTATTTGTGAATGAATTCACAAATAGTCCCTTTTGGCTCTTTGGGCCACGTTTTTGTAAATGTTCCCCTCTGCCCTGACAGAAAAAATTTCCATCTTTATTTTATACAAAGGGGGTGAAATTGAAAATTCAAGTAATTTTGAACCACCTTTTCTGCAAACCGCACTGTCATGCAAAACCTCATATGCTGCATAGGTCAATGGTCCACACAAGCAAGGAGAAGGATATTGTAACATCCTGCAACTTGTGTAAGATGCAACATCTTTTGTTGCACAATGAAACTATCAATTGGTTCCTGGCGGTGCTATGATCTGAAGATTTGTACACACAGATATAGCATTTTACAATTTGTCATAAAACATATCAGTTCCTGATATGGAAAATGGAAGACATTTGCTAAGAATGATTACATAGAAAGGAGGAGAAGGTGGGGAAACCCAAAGTAAAACAAAGACTCTTTTTGTGAAGTGGAAATGGATCCTGCTACTGACTGAAATTGGATGAATTATGTTTCTGATACCAAATGACTTTTCAGAGTACCTCATTCCTGTACTTTCTGTGTTAGACAGGGCTACGAAGAACTGGAAAGACAACTGAAAGAAGTTTTTAAGGAAAGAAGCAACATCCTCCGTCAACTGTCAAAGACATCAAAAGAACTTGAGGGAATTAAAGTAAATCTCCAGGTTAGATTTCCATTCTTGTCTCCATTACATAGTATTACTCACTTGATTTCACTGGAATTTGAATATTTATGTTATAAATATCTTATTTATAACATATGAATAATTGGTAACTACTGACCCTTTGTTTTTTTGATGCTTTTACAGATTTTAAATATTATATAATTTTAGGAAAATATGGGTAGCATTACAGATAAGTAAAGTATTAACCATATGATGTCACAATATGTCTGTTTACTTTTGTATCACACTTGCTTGTAATTTGAAGAGGTTATGGAGAAATCATTAGGGAGCAGAACATACTGGGATAGGAGAGAAGAAAATAATTAATTGACTTACTAGAAATACCCTTTTATTCATGTAGGCAAACTGTTGCTCAGTGATGTAGTTGCGACCATGTTCCCGAATTGTGTCTTCATTTCAGAAACAACTTACATTATCTACGCTCAAGTTAATACCTCTGAGGTTGAGTGAGCAAGAGTGGACATACTGCATTACTGCAAAGTCATTTGTTTAAAAGGACAGAATAATTGTTTTAAGACTTGCTACATTATTCAGCTTTAACTTTTAGCTAGTCAAGTAAGCTAAAAACATGACCACACTTGAAGGAAAGGTTTTTGTGCATGGAAAGAACTTAACTTAAGGACAATACTTGAGTTAACTCTGCCATAAGGACAACTGCTCGGTATGGAAAAAGGATTTACAGTCTTGTCCGGGATTTATATACAACTGCTGTCACCTATTTCCAAAAGAGAGCAACAGTTCTGGCCTCATGAAAACAGAGATGATAAAACTATTCAGCTGATAACCAATCTGAATTATCTCAATTTTACCCCCTTTTGGAAAACTTCATTTGTCTTAAATAGCCTGTACTGGTTGTCCTGTATATTCATGTGCATTGCAAAATTTAGGAGACAATCCTGAGAATTAATTTCCCCTGAACAGCTCTTGGGGCAATATTGTTACTACTGAGGGAATGAGTGCTCCCTTTATCCATACTTGAATCATACTACCTTATCTGGGCAGTATTGTGATACTTTAAAACCATTCAGTCTATATACTTTTTCCTGCTACTCTTACTTCTTTTTTCTTCCCAGTTTACACAGGAAATATGCTTACCCTCTTTCTTAATAAGCTTGCTTTAAAATTGTCTATATTAAAATCAAAATAAATCAAAAGCAGTACTCAAAAAAATATCCTTTAATATATTCTAAGTTGCTTCAGCAGAGAGCAGGAACTATGCAAAGAAACGTACTACTTTTATGGGACATACTGAGCCAATGGCCAATATTATTAGGACATTCTTCAATCTCCACATGTGCATTTGGAACAGCTGTATGTGGTTAGAACTGAGTTACAGCAGTACTTTTCCTTAAAACATGATAAAATGTGTTTATTCAATGGGAGTTGTTTATAGAAGAGGTCACCGTTAATCATTTCACAGTTGAGTAGCATTAAGGATCTTTGGTAATACTTTCTCCCCTTTGTTGTCAGTCTTTGAAAAATGATGAGGCATCTGCCAAAAGTGATGTGCATAAACTTCTGGAACTGGGCCAAAAACAAAGGTAAGACTCTACCTCCTCCCTTCTTTCTTTAAGTTTATAAACTGAAAACTATGAGACCATAACATTTAATCTTGCCTTTATTTAAACTTGTAAGCATCTCAGAGCAGTTATTTTCAGTCACTCTCGACCATGGCGAATAAAAAAGCAAGGGGGAATGCCATTGCAAGATAGCTTCTGCTCTTGGCACTGGATTTATGACCCAGATACGTTGTTCCAGGAAGACCCAGACCCTTAAACTGACCACAACCTCTCCATTTGATAATAGGCAAATTTTATTGATACACAGTGATAGCAGGTAAGAATAATGTAAAGAATTCTATATCTGCCAGGCCCAGGGTTCACAGAAACAAGGTTTGTCTGACCAGTATGCAAGCTTCACTCTGAGGTTCTCTCTTGAATGTCAGATGTCAGCAGCCTAGAAGTCAAAAGCTGAGCCCCATCCCTCACCCCCTGGTGGAGTGGGTAAGATGGGCTGGTGGTATGCCATAGTGGCTTTGGGTTCTCCTCTCAGGGACTCTTTTCTGCTCTGAAATCCCTCTTTTTTTGTATTCTTTTTCCCCCTTTGATGACTCTTCATCCCTGGGCATCATTGATTGTTCTCCCTGTGGTTGTCACACTGTCCACGTTCTCTCCTGTCAACATATTCCTTTGTTTCACAAAACCATCACATGCACACCTCCTAATTTGGATTTTTACCAATCTTCTCCTAATTTGGTCTCATTACCAAAAGCCAGAAATCTCAAGGACCCTGCAGTTGGGTACTGTGACCTGGCCAACATGTCAGAGTCCCTTATCTCTGTTTGGATACATTTTTCATGTTATGGAACAGCGACGTACATGTCTTCAGTTTCCCAGCCTCTGTGTCTGCTTGCTACTTGCCTGTGTAGACACAGTGGGCTTTGAAGAAACTTTGTCACAAACAGGCTTTTAGAAATCAATGAACCCTTACCATTGCCCTGGATCATTGTCCTAATGCATATCTACTTTACCTACAAAACAAGTCCCAAAATAAAACCACTGAATACCATTTTCTAGCCATCATCTGCCACATATGAAATTGTGGTTGCCACTGAATGCACTTCACTTTTTAGTAGTCCCTTAATCATTTTAACAAGAGGCAATATTTAAACTACATGTACACCACATAGGATAGGTTTAGGTTTTTCAGCATAGTTCAGACCTGGGATCATTTTTGCTCAAGTCAACAAAACTATGGAACTACATCTTCAAAAGTGATTTGTGTGAATAATATACATCAGTTTGTTTTTTATATCCTTCCTGAAGTTCACCCAAAGGTCCTAATTTCAGAGGATGGACGTAATCAGTGTTTTGAGAAACCCAGGTCTTTAAACATCCAAAAAAATTAAGCCTCCAAGATAACTAGGCACTTTGAAAAATTTGGCCTTCAGATATGTGGCTTGCATTCAGATAGAAGCTGAGAAGTTAATTATGGAAATTCTTACCAGACAACTTGGGAGGAGATAGAGAAAACACATCATTGATGGGAGCTTAGCATTTATTCTTCACATTCTCTTGTGTAAGACACCCCTAAAATGCATCACAATACATCTAAACTGAATAATGTTTATGTTTTCAATGAAACTGAGTATTTTGTATATAGGAATGTACTGCTGCATCACAGTTCCCAGAGAGACAGTTTGATGTCTACAGTGTACTAGTAAATAGCTTCATTTTTTTCTTCTTCTCTCTGTCCCTCTCAAATTTCAGTCTTTTATAATACACTTAAAAAAAAAAAAAGCCATAGAAACAGCACTTGTGAGTACTCAAGTGATTGCTAATTACTCACTGGGGACTGGACTAAATGACTTCTTAAAGTCCCTTCCAGCACTACATTTCTGTTATTTTTTTCCTACTACATAATGGACTTTGGTTCTACAACAGTTACAGAAGACCAGTTTTGATGTTCATATTTACAACATAGTAACAAAGGAAATAATCATATAATTAATTCAATGGGTGTTGTGTACCTGCACTTTTATGCATCTTTCCCAGTAATTATAGGTCAAAGACTGAAAGGAAACACTTCCTAGTAGATAAGCAATATATCAAAATAGCAACCTGTCTTAACCTCATTGTAGATCATACTTTTATCCTTCTCTCAGCTCACCCGGTGGAGGACCATATGATTCACGTACTAAGAGTCTGAGCCTGTACCTAAAGTGCAGTTGTCCTCATGTTTAATACAAAACCATTTAGATGAACACGTTAAGACCTTCTGGACTGGATCCCTTTATTAAACCCACAAATTGTTTGCGCTGTAGTAATGTGAGCTACATTTGGCTGATGGGCTGCACTTTGTCTTCCCATGCTGTGATGCATGATGCAGTAAAATGAAGAATGCCAGGTGGTGTAAATTACTATAGCTCCATGGACCTCAGTGAAACTGCTGATTTACATCAGTTGAGGATCTGAATCTACTGTTTAATGATTAGAAATATAACTGGAATCTCTTACCATCTGTTCAGTTACATTTTTATGCTGTGCTAGATCTTGGAGGCTTCTGTGACTGTTTAAGTTCTATTATTTCAAGGAACTGTCAACACTTTAAAGTGACTTTGATTTAAGCTGTAACAACATTGGGAGTCCTAGTGCTGATGGCCCTCTGCCTTTGCCAGCTGTTTCCAGCACTGTTTCAATTAAATCTTCAGTATACCAGGACTTTCAGTGAACAATGATGCAGATAAAAAGATGAGCCAGCAAGTGATATACTTCTGGCCTTTTGTACGAGATGCATTCTATACCAATCAAGTAGGCAATAGGCTAAATTCTCCTCTGCACCTGAGCTCTGCTTAAGGCCAGCAGGGGTTTTCTGGGGACTGGTTGCAGCAGCATTTTCCTGAAGTTTTGTTTATAGCAGAGGCAGACCTGACAAGGCTGTTGGGCTGATCCAAAATATGTCACCATGAAGATGTTCTATGTACAGTTTCTCTAGTGTGTGCCCTATTCTGGGAGCTGAGGGGATGGCCGCATGTTGTTTAGATTTGACAGTTCTCTAGCAGGAAAATTGTCTGCATTAGTGTCCAGTTTGTTAGAATGAATAATACAATATGAAAAAGAAACCATCACAATCAATATTATTTATATTGTTGTGTCTTCAAAACAAGTATATGCCAAGACCTTTTATGGAGTTATATATATTTTGCTTCCAGCAAAAGAGAAAACTACTGGGTTAGTTGTATCTGCTGAGATTTTGTAAAGGAAAATATAGACTAGCTCTCCATGACAGTAGTATATTTTCAATTAATTGTGCCTTTAGTGGTTTACTTTCTTTACTATTATTATACCAATTCTTTTTTACTAGACATTTTACATTGGCAGGTGTTTTACACAGCAAGATACACAGTAGATACAAAAGGTAGCCAATTTCGATTAGCGATAATTTTCTTCTTGCATTAGCACTAGAGTTCACTGGGTCGTTAAGTCTTTATTGACAAAAAAATAGACACAGCACACCTGTCTGTTACTCCGTATAATTAAACGTGCCGCCTTTTGAAACTTAAGTAAACAAAAAATATTTCCTAATGGACAGTAGTGATGGAGTTTGTGTTGTGTCTTTTCACCAAACTAGGGAAGAAATGAAATCTCTCCAGGAGGCCTTTCAAAAGCAGCTTAATGAGGCAGCTGAGAAAGCAGAAAAGCAGCAGGCAACTGTGAGTGGGTTTTTTTGGTCTTTCCTTCATTATTTTTGTTTGCTTCTTCTGTCTTTTCTCTCCTCCTCTCTTGTGAATTTTTCATTATTGCAAATAACAACTTTGAATGAAAATCCTTTTATTATTTGAGTGGAGATTAATACTTTTTTTAGGTGGAGAAAAAAGGACTTAGTCCCAAATTCTCAAAGGGAATTTAGGTGCCCAACTACCTTTAACGATTTTGGCTTTAGTCTTTCCTCCAAGAAGAGGCATTCAAGGACCTTTTCCTACCTTTTATACTTATGTACTGACATAAGTTAATTAACTTTGTTGCAATCATACCTGATTTGCAACAGTTTCATTAGGAACAGAATCAGAATCCAACCTTTATCCCATTGAAATCCATGGACTATTGACTTCAAAAGGCATTGGAATGCAGTTTGATAATTTATTAAGTTGTGTGGAAGTAAATCATTACAGTATGTAATCGTTTTTGGCTAAATTCAGTACTCATTTAAAGAGGGGCAACTTGTTTGACCTTAGGTTGTTACAGTTACCCCGTTGAGACTAAATGGCCTAGACTACTACTATTTCACAGAAAATTAGAATCTCCTTGTTTCTTTGCTTTCGTGCTAGGCTGTAAATAGGAATTATCACCTATAGATGGCAGTACCTTAATATCCAGAACATAGCTAACTGATCTGCCTTCAATTGTTCACCAGGTAACAAGATATATTACTGCAATTTTGAAGCTGTCTTTCAAGATTTCCCATTAATTTCTATTTTCATCCTTCTTTTCTTTTTTTTCCTCCTTTTTACTCTGCTTAATTGTTTTATTTTTAGGCTTCCAAGACAATAATGGGGTCAACTCAAGAACAGCATAAAAAAAAAAAGTTAAATGATTTTGTAAACCATTGCCAAGATGTGGTTTGAATGAAAGGTCATATTACTCTTATTTATACCTGCACCGGGTTTGAATATCCTTGGTGAATAAAATGTGGGTTTATTAACTGGTAATACTCCCACTGAAGAAAATGGGAACATTTCCTTTGGCTTTACTGAGAGTGGGGGACACAGGACAGCCCTGGGTCCCTACCAGTTTGGGATCCAAGGCTATCCCTTGCCTGCCCTTGTGGACTGAGACATTGTCCGGGGAGGAGGAAAGAGGGGGAAAGCCTGTGTCCCAGGCTCTGGTGCTGCCCATACTCCATTCTGAAGCCCAGGTGAGCCTCAGGATCAATTCAGGGGAAGCCCGGGGCCTGGGATATATGTCACACATTCAATTTAAGGCACAATATACACAGACACCTTAGAGAGGCCCTCATTTAATGTGGAACGTCTTTGTGGCTGGTTTGCCAATTTATCATGCCATAAAGTGGCTGAACCTGAGGCATGTTACAAGTTATGACATGGTTAACATGGTGTAGGCAGCTATGGGCAGAGTCTGGGCAGATCACAGCAGGATATGTTTGGTCAAGCTAGTTGAGCTGACCAGTTTTACTTTTGATGTGGGCTTTGGCCAAGGACCCACTGTTCAGCGACCTTGCCTCTGCTGCAGTCAGACTAGTGGATAACACCTGGAGGCTACCCCAAGCTTGTTAGCAATGCAAAACAAAACAAAAGGAAGATAAACAAATAAGTTAGCACTTAGCTGTCTTCCAGTGGTTCTTCCAGCTTCACCACCTGGCTGTCTCTTGTCTTTCAGAGGCTACGCAGAGCCTGCGGCTTGTGTAACAATGCAAATGATCAAGCAAGCAAGCAAACAAACAAACAGAGAAGAGGCCTGCTCTAAGCTCTCCTCGTGCCTGCTTAACCCCTGACTGCTCCAGGCAGCCTTCTCCCTCACTAGGTGCAGTCTCTTGAGGCTGTTTTCAGTGTCTTTTATCTTTCCCACTCTGGGCTCACACGGCTAAACCTCTCTCACTCCCCATACCTGTGTCAGCTCCCTTGCTGCAGGACTCACTATGTCCCAGGACCTATTTCCCATAGTTCCCCAGGCTCCAGTGAGTTCTCCCCAGTCTGGGGTGGGTGTGCAGAGGTGCTTCTGGAGTGTGGGGCTGTTCATATTCCCCTGAGCCCCTAGTAACAGGGCATGGTCCTGTTACACATGTTTAACAGTGTAACATCTCTCAGAGCCCTATAAAAGCAAAGGACAACTGACCCCAGAGTTATCACATTCTATCTGCCAAATACCAGTGGCAAGACCCCTATTCTGTCACCGTTAAATTAGGTAAAAGTGCCAAAACAGTACAAAGGGATCCTAAAACCCTTAAGGAGTCAACTTAAGGAGGGCAGCCATAAAGATCCTTTCTAAGGAGCCTTAGTAAATTCAGGACCCAAGGTGTGTGCTTGGGAATAGGATGGGTGCATCAGAATCAGCAGTAGAAATATAGCACTACAGCAATATGTTTAGAGCAAGCTATAGATGCTGGCCCTGCTTATATAGTTATCTAAGTGTTAGAGAAGCCTGCATTTGGGAGGATGTAAGGCAGGCTTAAAGTTTCCATTATTTTTTTGTGCCTATTCACAGGTTGGTATATTTGAATTGAGTACTACCAAAGGTTGTCACGTGTCCCTCACTTTTCCTGGTTCTTTGCTGCTCCACAGTATAGTCTCTCCTTCTAACTTTACAACTCCATCTCTCTTGCATCTTTTTAGTGCATCAGTATCTCAAGACATTGATGGTAGCATATCTCTTTCTCAATACCTGGTATGAGCAGGAGCAAAGACCTCATAGGCAAAGTTACTTCAAGTTCTAGACTTCAGCTTCATGTGTAGAGAATAGTAAACAGTTACAAACTATTAACATTTATGAAGGATTTTTTTTTTAGCTTACTCTAATTGTGCAAATTGCATGTTCAGGTTTGAACTGTTCTATGATTTGGCATTGTTTTCCCACAGAAGATTTGCATACAGACTCTTTCCGCATATAAGGATAAGAATAGGGACCACACTTAATATGTTAAGGGTATTACACGGCAAGGACAAGTGCAGAGTGCTGCACCTAGGGTGCAAAAATATCCAGCACACTTACTGGCTGGGAAGTGACCCTCTCAGCAGCACAGAAGCAGAAAGAGATCTCGGAGTCATAGTGGACTTCAAAATGAACGTGAGTTATCAGTGTGACGAAATCATCAGCAAAGCTAAACACACATTATCATGCATCAGAAGATGCATGACAAATAGAACCAAGGAAGTAATACTTCCCCTCTATGTGGCATTGGTCAGACTGCAGTTGGAGTACTGTGTCCATTTTTGGGCGCCATACTTCAAGAAGGATGTTGATAGACTTGAGAGGGTCCAGAGGAGGGCCACTTATATGGTTAGGGGCTTACAGGACAAGGCCTATGAGGAGAGACTGAGGGACCTGGACGTCTTCAGCTTCCGCAAGAGAAGGCTGAGAGGTGATCTTGTGGCCACCTACAAATTCATTAGGGGGGTGCAGCAAGATGCTCTGCTCACCAGGGCACCTTTTGGGGTAACAAGGAACAATGGTTGCAAACTGACAGACAGCATATTTAAGCTAGATATCAGGAAAAGCTTCTTCATGGTAAGGGTGGCCAAAATCTAGAATGTGCTTCCAAGGGAGATGGTTCTCTTCTACCTTGGGGGTCTTTTAGAGAAGGTATCTGGCTGAGGTCATCTGACCCCAGCACTCTTTCCTGCCTAGGCAGGGGGTTGGACTCAATGATCTGTTGAGGTCCTTTCTGGCCCTAGCATCTATGAATCTGTATTTATTAAATAGCTTATAAAGCTTGAGAAATCCAACCAACATTGTTATAAGCACACCAGTATAAATGTTCTAGGTGGTTATAAGCTATATTGTAAGCTTATTGAATTAGGTAACAAAATGTAATATTTGACTAGTATTTATTAATACATCTACTGATTATTTAATTACCCCTTAGGAGCCATTGATAAATATATATTTAATGTAAAATTAAGCAAATAGGAGTGAAGCATAAAATTCAGAACTTCAACTAAGTACTGCCATGTTTGTATATGGCAAATTTATAATTTATTTTGATGTGGGCATGTGTTCACAAGAACAGGACTCAAACTACCTACTCACTTCACATAAGCCAATAAAGAGACATTTTGACAATAATACCCAAGTGATGATTAGTGAAGTTGAAGTGAAAGATTATGTACCCTGGTGATCAAATGGCAGGTTCTTGGAGCTTACTTGGAGGAAAACTATTTCCGTTGAGCTGTCTTCATGACAAGTGTTTTGAATCCTAACTAAACAGACATTACTTTTGCTGAACTACCTTAATAATTAAGATTAATGCCAGTATGTCCAGTTAGTTTGAGTCTAAGGGTGAGATTACACATCACAGTTAGCAAGTGCTAACCCTTAAGTATCTTAGTCTGTGTTAAGGTTAACCAGTGCTAATGATCAGTTACACATTCAGGGTTAATACTCCCTCTAATGTTGAGGTCTACCACCACAGGGCTAGTGAGCAGGCATGTGCCTGGAGTCTGCTAGTTTGCTCCGTGATTGCCCTACTTCCTGGCTTTCTGCTATATGCTGGGAAGGAGAAGGCAAGGGACCCCCCTGCATTACTTGGATCTCCCCTACTGCCCCACAGGTTACCTCCTCTTGGGCCCTGAATCCCCATCTTGACTGCCAGCTCAGACCCTCCATCCCCATTGACGCTTTGCTACCTCAATAAGTCTGAGAGCAGTGGCAGCAGAGGTGTGGTGTGTGGGAAGGGGTTCCTCCTCCCTGCCCACTCCCAGTTTCTCTGCAGCCTATGACATCCCTGCACATCTGGATCCAGCTCTGACTGGGCCCTGCAGCTGCCTGTCAGCTCCTTGTTCCTCTACCCCCCCCATCCCCCCACACACACACCCTTCCTACCCATCCTTCAGTTGCAGGACTTCATGGGGGCTGGATCTAGGCATACAGGGTCAGCATGGTCTGGGGATTTAGTTCTCTCCTTGAAATTCATCTTACTAGACATCAAGTGTTCAACATGAACATTCAGAATTGTAAACAGTTAACACAGTGGTATTTGAGAATGCTACAGGCTTTATCTCTGTTTAGATGAGGCAAGTGATGACTAAATGGTAGCAGTTGGCAAATTATGTGTATTAATTGCATCTGCTGAATAAGCATTAGTTTTGCACTAATGTGTGTGTGAAATTTAATTATGTCTATATGTCTATAAGTGCTACTTTGTCAGGGAACAGTTATAAATTGCATTTATAAAGCTTGTCAGACTCTTGTTGGAAGGAGTATAGATAATCCCTTTTGCAAGGTTGTTCTATCTCTTTTCAGCAATACCATGTCCCTAAATCTCTTATTGCTCATTTTGGGTTTGGTCATTTGCATTGTTATATAGGGATAACTCTCACAGGAGTTCATATGTCTGAACTGGATCTTTGATGTGGCTTTGGCTTAATTGCCTTATCAGAAGCTGAGACAGAGCTGGTGGAAAGATTCAACCACACAATCCATGTGTTCACAGTAGCCCAGGCTATATTAAAACCCAGTGCCCCAACTCTGTACTAGCTAGAGTTTGTGTATCATCTTCACGTTCAGGTTTAGATATGCTAAATTAAAATAAACTAACCTGGAGGAGACTTTGACTATATTCTCATGTGAAAACAGATAGAATTCCTAGCAGCTGGAAGTGAAGAAAGGCATTTTTGGAAACCGATGCTTCCTGCTCTTCCAGGTTTAGTGAGAGTCAAGCAACACCTGAAAGTTTAGTACCATTTTGACAAATACAGGGTTCTGTCATCGGTGGAAGGTGAAGACTGCCTTGGCTAGTTCCTTTCTGACCATCATCATTTCTGGCTTTTTGGATTTACCTTGAGTCAAGTCCTCTTTGTTTAAGAGCTAATTCCTCATAGGTATTCTAGTATCTTAGCAGTGGCACTGGCTGCATTATTTGAGAATTTCTATATGTAGTTGAGTTGGTATATCATTGGCAGGTAAGACTATAACATCTCCTTATTTTCCCAAGTGATTTCATCTATTGAAGAGATTCAGATATAGTTGGAGAATCAGAGGAGCTTAAAAGCTGAAGAAGAGGTTTTAGTTGATTGGGTTTACCAGGTCCTGCCTGCACATGGTTTGGCTTTGTCCCTGATTAGCTGCACACAGTATTTACTAAAGTTAAAGAAATAACAGAGTAAGTAGATCTAGAAAGCTTTTAAATAATTGACAACTGGCTGTTAAAATCAGCTGACAGAGTTGAAGTGTATGTGTCCAAAATGTGATAAAACAGTTATATTTTTCATACTTTTGTTATGCATTGAATTACTGTACAAGCCACTCTTACTATTTTGTAAGAAAACCAGTCGCTAGTTGTTACACAGACGCCCATATTTCACTACTTTGACTTGTCACCTTCCAGGTCTGATCTGCAAAAGCCTTGAAATACCCTTCTAATTATATTTTTGACAACCCAACATAGCCTAGTTACCTCCCAAGAAGGGACAGAAAACTAGGCATCTGGTGAGAAGTTAGACCTCATTAAACTAAGGAGAAAGGGGAGGGAGGCCAGGTAGATGCTGAGGCCTTGTTGAGTCAAGGTTTTCCTGACACCAGAGCAAGACAGTTTCAGGGGCACAGGGCCTCCAGTCTCTCCAACAATTTGAAAACAATTTGAAGCAGTTAGCTGTCACTCTCAATCAAATGCTGGATTTGAAGGTCCAAGACGCCCCTTTCAGTTCTGTCTTTCTAAGATTTCACCCAAAATTCTTGAACTATACTAGAAGTATTTCACTTTTGCTTCATTTAAACAATCAGTGTCTTGCTTGGAGTAGAAGCATAACAAAACCCTTAATGGAAAACCCTGGATACCAAAATAAAATACTTTGTGTAATGAAAGGATCTATTTTTTGAGGGTGTGGTCATACATCCTGCTGAAAATGCTTTCAGCTCCATTCGCTTTAATGGCAGTTAAGGGAGAGTTGGGGGTGCAGGAGGAGGGGCGGCAGGGAATGTTTGCTAGCAGTTTGTAGAGTTGAGCCCCCAAATGTAGCATATATTTTATGGGTTTTGCAGCATACTGTCCAGGTCTTTCTAAGCTTTAAGGTGGTTGTTCCTCCTGTTTCGCTTTAGAGGCCAAATACTGCTCCTGTTTTTTCCAAGCCAATGGGAAAGGAGAGATTTTTTTTAATTTTTTTTCCTTTTAATACTTCGAAAGAATTTTCTTCTGTAAAAAATCATGCCTTGGGTAACCCCCCCCTCCCCCCAACCCCAACCCCTCCCTCCCCAAAAAAAACAAACTAAACCCCTGCTTGCCTTATTTTCAGTCCCAGGTAAATTAAATCTTGAATTGGATTATAACTAATATGCTGCTGTTCCATGGTTCTGTGGACAGTGGCAGGGTGGTCATGTGCTGCCATAGCAATTAACTTCTATGGCAGACTGTATTTCAGTACAGTGTTACTTGTTCATGGCTTAACCTGTCCTAAGCGAGACATAACAAGTATGAAGGTGAGTAAATAAGCATACCAGGACAAGCTATCACTCTGCAATAATTATTATATATGGGTGGGATTTTTTTCTATCCCTTACCTCTGGTAAATAACTAAATATTGTCTGACTCTTAGATCATCGCCATCTGCTAAGGCATTTTGTATTTCAATGGAGAGAAATCTAATTTGAAAATTTCAAGGTCAGAAACTGCTGAGACTGAAAGCCAGTGGATGGAAGCTGTTGTCTTTAATAAATGTAATAAGCTCTGAAATACAGAATGCTCCAAATATTTTGAGTGCTTGTCTCCTGGAGACACAGAAGCACCGTCCTTGTTTAACATTGAAAAGCTCAGTCTTGGAGTTTGAATATATTTTCATTATGCTTGTTTTCATTACTGTTAGTTATTAATTAAAGACAGCCAATATTTGATGACTATTGAAAGTCAAACTATGAGAAGAGTGAACAAGCATCCCAGGTGTCCAGAGATGCAGAAAACTCTTGAGTGATTGCTCCAACTTTCATTTAAATAAAAAGAGCTTGACTGTCCATTTTTGTGTATAAAGTAAAAGGTGTATTAGGATGTAGAAGACTAAAATCAGGGTTTTTACACCCACTTTAGAAATGATTCATGCACCATTATTACATGCCCCAAAGCAGTCTTATTCAACTCAGAGTTTTTGAACCACATCATAGTCTTCCATTTTGCTTTCTCCTTGGCTTGGAGTAAAAGTCCTATAGGCTATCTTGACACTGAGGCAGCTGCCTTAGGGCACAATAATAGACTGAGTATACAGACAGATATACTGAAAGGACAGATGGGTTATCTCTATATTACCTTTGGTGTCCAGTGGTATAAATCAATTGTCTGTGGGTCTCCATAGTTATGTTTTATGACTAAACGGCTCTTCAGCTGTTAGAGATTAAGTAGTACAGTCCTAGAATTCCAATTACAATATGAATGCAAATAATATATTTCAATTAATTTGAAAGGAAAATCTGAAAGGAAAATATTCAATTCAAATATTCAATTAATTTGAAACAAAAATATTTTTTAGTAGGCGCTCTTCATTTTTCTGGAAAAAGTTAAATATGCTTATTTTAGTGAGCTCCTTGGACATCTGATGATGCCTGTATCAGTGGCAGGGCAGGGGGTGGGGGTGTATGTATGTGTGAAATGACCCCCTATAAAGAGGTACAAAGGTATCTGTGATGTAAATTTCAACTGACAGAGAAAGCCAGAAATAGAGATAACATAGGAGAGCATTTTCATTACCAAGTCTCATTATTTTAGACATTTCAACACTAGAAATGACTGGGGGGGGGGGGGGGGGGGGAACCCAACCCAAACCAAACCAAACCAAAGCCCAAGGATTTCTTTTGAGGATAATGACTAAAAAATAGAGCTGATGTCAATGGAAATCATCTTTTTTGTCACTCTTAACTATCCTTTGAACAGATAACACGCTGCATCTAAACAGCCACTTTTATCCTCTTACACATACAGAGCCAGGGTGACTTTCTGAAGTAATTTAGTGGTGCCCAAAAATATCTGGCTGAATGTCTTGTAGATTAAAATTCTCTGTTTGAATACTCTAATTATCAGTGAGTTGCTGAAAGTCTTCAACTCCTATTAAAATCAATGAGTATAAAGGTAGTCAGCATTTTCCACTATCAAGCCCTTCAGGCACAGAATTGTACAGCAGTGGTTCCTTATGTGACTGCCAATCAACCCTGATCGGACATGCCTCTCCCCTTTTACCCATTAAGTAATAAGATCGTTAATTGGCTTCTCTGCTGGCCTTGTTAACAATGCCAAGTCTGGTGATGGTTTTTAAATTACTGACATCTGTCTACTTGGAAGTGGACACAACCCAGTGAGTGTAACTGTCATATAGTAAGGACTTTCTGTCATTTTCTGATCTGAATAACATTCAGGCCCTTGATTAAGGTGTGGAAGACTCTCTATGCTATTAGCTGGTGCTTAAGGCAGCCAGTTTTGCCACAATTAATTTATAAGTACTGTTTTCTGAATAATTAAAATTAAATTAAAAGTGAAATTAAAAGTGTTCTCTGAAGGCAGCTGTTTTAGAGAGCAAAGAGAGATGTTCTATTTTCAAATACGTGAATAACTATCGTGCTTGTAAAAAAGGATTTATTCATGTATAATTGTTCTAAATCGGTGACTCTGAACTGGGGTGCCAGGAGATCCTTTTTAGAGTTGCTGCTCAATGTAAATACTCTTAGGTTTGTGAACATTTATACATGATTCACAAGCTAAGGCCAGAGATTTCAAATAGGAATCTATAGGGTTAAAAACACTCTAACCTGTTGTGGTCTTTTTTTAGTTCTTTGTAACAGAAGAATTACTTTTTGATTATTCTGTAGTCAAAAAATGTGAAAGATTAAAACTGGCATTTTTCTGAGAGGTGCTTTGAGCCTAATGTGTCTTTGAGTTAGTTTGAGTTTAAAAAGGTAACACTATTCTAAATGCATGCCTCTGTTAGCTCTCTGTCCCTGAAAGGAATCGCATACAATCCAACTCCTTTAAAACCATTACAAATTGACTTTTATAAAGCAATTAAACTTTTTTTTTAAATGCATGCATCCTAGAAACTCAGACTCAAACACCTAGTTATGCAAGATGAACTTGAAATTCTCATCAACTATGGACTAACTTCAGATACTTTCATTTATACTACACTTTGTTGCATGAAGTGTCCTAGTGACATCAGAACCTTGGCTTCAGTGTTGTCAGATTCATAGTAGGTTACTAGAATGTGGCTGCGACAGATGTATTAATATGCAGGAGATGGCATACAGGAGAGTTTTGAACAGGTGCAAGATTATAAAATCAGGTAACTTATTGTTCCAAAACTCTATTTCTCTGAAGATCACCCTCAACTTCACTGTAAAAAACAAAAGCCCTGTATGCACTACTAGAAATACAAAACTAGAACTCTAAAGTGTTTCATATATAATAAGCTTCTTTTTTTAACCTGGCTTTTTAGAAAATTATCTAGCTACTTGTAGATTGTAGATGCACTTTATTACAGATTATTCAACAGATACAAAACTGTGATCTGTGAACAGCCTATAGTTTCATGGCTATATCTTTCTTCTAAGAAAAAGTATGACTAGTGGCTTTTTCACATTGCCTAAGAAAATGTTGAAGGAGAAAATAAAACTAACAATGGCAATTAAATGATGTTGCATTTGTACCATACTTTAAAAATTCACATTGGGCTGTATTTTTTTTCTAATTTCCAGATAAATTTTCTGAAGACAGAAATGGAGAGGAAGAGCAAAATGATCAGAGACCTCCAGAATGAGGTAGAGGTGTATTTGATTCTCAGCAAAATATTTTAAATTGGATTTTAAAGCAGACTTCAGTTTGTTCCATGAGATAAAATTGTGAAACCAATAAAGAGCAAATCCTCAGTGTATTTATAATAAAATTATAGGTTCTCAGGTTTATTTTACTGTTCTGGAATTAGGAACTTTCAGGATTTTCAAAATTTGTAAGGTACAACATCATTCAGTTTCAGAGACAACTTTTCATCCTAGTGGTATTATTTCAGAGTACACAACAGTGAAAAAACAAATGTAAACTAATATTGAAACACAAAAGCTGTCATCAAAATGAAATTAGAACATTTTAAAATATTTGAAGCTCAAATTTTATTGTAGCTTTTTAGCCTATATCTTATTCAGATAAGTACAGGTTGTGATGGAAAACAGTGTGGCTTGTCTACATTTTATACCAGCAAGCAGAGCTTACCTGCAAGCCTCCATCATTTGAGGCTCAATTCATAAAGAACCCCAAAAGCTTGGGCCAGATATTGTGGACAAGCTAAGGTTTTCACCAGGGTTGATGGTTCAATGTTGTGTATCATTCATTAGCAGGGATCCTGGTTTTCTTGTTTAAAAATCACAAATTCTCTAATTAAAACCTCAAAATACATGATTAAAATGAAAAGCCACTATATATATATATCTATAGATATAGATATAGGTATCAGTTGAATACTATGTTTTATTGATATATTACAGTTTTAAAGCAATTTGGAAACCTACCAGTACCTCAATCACTGTACTAAAATAAATTCTAAATACCTGTATATTTTGGCATTTGATTTTGGGTTTTTCATCATGAAAAACCAGAGCTCCTGCTGCCTAACGCACATGGGTCCAGCTGTGGTTGAAATGCTTTATGGTGCTGAGAAGTCCTGATATTGTTTTGCCCCTTACTCTCAAGCCACAAACCCCCCAGCCCTGCCAGTGCCCCTCACTCCCTGCCTGCCCCACCACTCCCTCCCTCCTGGCAGCAGCTCCCCCCATGCACCAGGATGCAGTGGGGTAGAGGTGTGGGGTTTATGGGAGATGGGGGTATGGGAGTATGTGGGATTTGTGCAGGGGTCTGTGTATGGGGTTTGTGGTATACAACCCCCACCTCCGGTGGCTAAGTAACAGCAGGTGGTGGGCCCTCAAGGCACTCATGGCCACATCAGGCAGAGCCCCCAGTAGCATGTGCCTCAGGCTGAGACCCAGGGCCTGTACACGTTGGCAGAGAGTTGGCCTGGCCCACTGATGCATGCCTTTGCATCAGACTGCTCCATGCCAGCACATGCATCGTGGCACTGCAGGTGGGAGCTGTGCACCATCGGGGTGGACGGGCTCTGTGCCTCCATGTGTGGCTTCCCACTGGAGCTCCCCCCCCCCCCCCCGCCCTGGCAATCACCAACTCTCACACCTGACCAACAGGGGACTTGCTGGTGCCCCCATACCCAACCTACAGCCCCTAACCACTCCCCCAGCACCACCAGAGGGGGCCCCCATCTGGCACCCAGCTCCCTGTAAGTCCCACTTATCCCAAAGGCTCCAGGAAGGAAAGTGAGCCTGAACCAAGCCCTGGCTGACTTGAGAGTCTCAGGCTCTGCCTCTTCCCCCCTCCCTCTCCCTCAGGACAGGGCTTAAGGTTTGCCCTTTTTGCAAGATGTGCAGAGAGCTCTTTGCAACAGTGGAAAATCCACATGTTTCTACGTTAAAAGAAAAATTTGCCTTTTTCTCTGTTAAAAGGGAAAATAAACATTTCTCTGTGTTTTTCCATGGGGAATGGAAAAACTGTATCCCTGTTTATCAGTAATCAATACCATTGCTTGAGCATAAAAAAATAGCATAGGAGACCCAGAGATGAGATGCAAAGAGAACACTGAGAAGAAAACAAAGCTTATTGTGGATTTGTCTATGTCTTCATAATAAATTCCACACCAGTTCTTCTTAAATCAAGCAACCAGCATTCAGTATATTCTGAAAATGGATGAACCATGTTCAATTATATAGCCTTGGTACTTTTTTTTCCCTTCCACTCAGATGTTCATTTTGGCTAAATGCATGTAGCCAGACTGATAGGGATAGAGAAAGGACTGGAAATTTCCCACAGCACTTACAATGAAAGAGATTATAACTTTTCTCCAAAATTGGAACATATAGCTGGCTGGTGGAGAATGAAGCTTTCACTGACAGTTGAAAAATGTAAATGCATCCATAAAATGAAACAGTGTTTTGTTTTTTGTTTTTTTAATATAATAAATTATAATGGCAATGTGAAGCAATGGTTCTTATTTCTGAGATTTGCTATTTGGCTGTAGCTGTTTTAAAATTTGTTTTGCTTGTTAGTTGGCTTGGTTTTTGTATATAGTAGTACAGAATTCATGTTCAGGGTCATAATAATTTGATTTAACTGCATACTGTATCACCACCAATCTCAAATTCCAAAGTAAAGTTCTCTTTCCTTTAAACAGATAAGATTGTTACAGCTGATGATATACCTCATTTTTAGAAATGGAATAATAAAAATAAACTATAGTTGCAAATGTGGTGCTGCATTACTCTAGTTGCATTACAAAGATGAAAGCTTAAAAATCTAGCCAGAAAGTAGATTAAAAGTACCTCATAATATATTTATTAAATATCTTCTTGAATACAGCTAATATCATGTGTTATTTACTTGGGATAGGAAAATGTTTAAAATGGAGTCATCAAAACACTTTTTAAGGAAAAGGTTTGGATACTTTTACTCAAGTGTAGTAGTAAGTACTTTAACAGTTTGCTCCACTGACATTGACTGCTTCAAGGACTATGGTACCATACAACAGAAGCAAGGCTATTTGGTTTTCAAAATGCAAAAGTGGAAGTAACTGTCTACAAGAATTAGGAGAGTGTAAGTATCAAGGTGCCAGAGAAATTGTGTAGGGAACTCCAGAGGAGCAAAAGGAGCAAAAAACTAGAGAAATTTAAAATGAATATAGCTTAACATTTCCCAAGAGTGAGATTGAAGGTATAGTGGGGAATATTCTGTCAGGAGAACAGGGATATCATAGTTTATATAATCAAAATTCAACCGTACAAAGCATTTTATAATACTTACGATATCTTGCACTGATTGGTAGACTGTTCTAAGTGATCTGATTTATTTCTGTGGGTCATTTCTGTGATATTTTTGTATGAATCAAACCTTTTCATTCAGTAAATGATGTAGTCTATTGCCAAATATACTTTAGCATTAAATTCTGACTACCAGCTTTCTGGCTATAAAAAGCCTAATAGGCAGACTTTTCACAGTGTCACTATTTATGACTAAGTACTCATGCTGATGGATGCAGCCATTCATTTGAGTTAACATCTATAACAATGTCCTCCATAATCATATGAAAGAGGCTTATGGATGAGCTAGAATTAAGACTGCTGCTTTTAAGGTGCTTCATGGATTCATTGGTTGCAACCATGCCTGGAGGATAAAATCATGTAGCACAATGACTTCAGCAGGAAAAGGCAGGTTCAATTCTCTGGTTGTCTGGATTGATTTTTTTTTAACATTGTCTATTTGGCATAATGCACTTGTTGTCCTGTGGGGCCAGGCCAACTCTCAGGATCTCAAAATTGCACTGTTAGATGGGAGGGTGTGACACAATTGCACACTCACATGCACACGCACCCCAAGTAGGCACATACACGCACTAGGTGCATACACACACTACCAACTCACGCACGTGCACATGCAAGATTACCAGTCTAAGCACATGCATACCTATCACCAATTCAAGCACCGAGATACTGTACACACTAAAAGTTAGACAAAAATCAATTGTCAATATCCACACACCCAATACACATACATGGATTACTAATTTGTATACCACGCACACAATTATATATTTGCCAGTTCACTCTGTCTCACACACACACACACACACACACACACACACACACACACACACACACACACACAGAGGTAGCAGGAGATAAAAAGGCTTGGTGGAGGGATTGAAATCAAGGTCTATAGGGACAGAGTCCAGGTCCTTTGCTTGGGGAAGGAAGGTGGGTAATAGCTACCTGTCCTGAGCTGTGAGTTAATCCTTGATGGCTAGTCGGGGTCTTCTCCATCAAGGTGTTGTCCAGAGGGGGTCACTGGCATGGCCTCTGGGTGGATAGGTGGTGTGGCATGGTGCTGGTCCAGATGGAGAGGGCATCCCACTGGGTCTGTCTTCACTACCCCTTTTTATAGGCGCAGACCTTCTATGACCTTAGTGGTAGGGTGATGCCCAGGTAAGGGTCAGCCCTGATGTACTGAGCATGTGCACTCTGGCCAAGGACATGCAGTTCCAGGTATCTATGTTGCAATAGTGGATTGGCTGATTTCTGTAGGCTCTTTGTCTTCCAAATGCTGGGTTTCTGTTCTGTTTCTGGGTGAGTCAATGGAAGGCAATTGTCCAGTCACTGAGCTGATGGTGCAGTCATCAAATTGATTATTCAGTAGAGTCCTGCTACCATTGTATCTCAAGCACTCTCATTCATCCCGATTCATTCAGGAACCAATTTACATGAGACTGGTTAGACATGAGTCATAGGTTACACCCGGGCAGAGGACACAAGATGAAGGCTTGACATACAAAATGGAAACTTGACATAACTTGACATTTCTTATGCTAACTTACACATGTAGGCCTATATCATATAGTATCAATAGAAAAAAGAGTAAAAATCAGTAAAACAGTAATCAAACAGTAAAAAATAATATAAACATAATAATTATATAATATAAAACAGTGGATCAAAGAAGGAGAGAAAAGAAAAAAAATACCTGCTACAAAAATGCTAAAGCTTATCCCATGTCTTAGCTCACTCTGTGTCTTAGCTTACTCATACTTCTATCTATAGGGAATAGAGAGGGAGAGAAAAAGTAAGAAATAGTTGAGGAAGGGAGGGAATGCATTTCAAAATTAAAAAAGAAAGAAAAACTAGGGGTTTTGCTACACATTTTACCCCCAGGAAACTCTACATGTATAACCTGTAGTAATTAGTAAGCCTGTGTGAAGTGGCTAGTATTTGCTTTGGATTCGGAAGCCCCCTCCACCACCTCCTACTTACTGACACGGAGTCCGGGTCCAGCTTCCTGCAGTAGCGAGCAGGGACTGCTCAAATCGCTGAAGCTCTCTGAATCAATTTGGAGAGCTTCAAATCAATTCGGACCTTTTTGTTGGTCTCCTGATTCGATTCAGATTTGAAGATTCGGCCACTGAATTAGGCCGAATCTCCTCCATATTGAATCACACATATTTAAACCCAAAGCATCACACAGCCCTAGTAATTAGTAAAGGTTATGTTACTGTATAGTAGTTTATCCTGCAAAGTATAGGCAAGATAAAGATACAATCTTTTTATTGAAAATACTATGTTAATTATTTTAATCCAACAATCTATTTGAAATGCTCTAATAAAGATAGGATGGTCTAGACTTTCAAACCATGTAAAGAATTTACCATCCAAAATATAGCTTAAAAAAAAAAAGACATCACATTCTTGTTGCTTAAGAAAAAAAAGACATCAAATATTTAGTTTAGTAGCAAAACATCCAATGATTTTAGTAGAGCCAAGATTTCATCATAAAAGCCTTGCAAATAAAGACTGTATGTTTCATGTGAATACATGTCTTGGTTCTAAATTACTTATTATTTTAGGACCTAGTTTAAAATTTCATCTCTTATGGACATATGCTGAACTGCTATCTTGAATTAAGGCCTTATTTCCTTACTTTGCTTTAGATTCCTGAAAGCAAGGGTGAATGGGGGAGGGGGATGGTCAGGGATTGGACAATAGCAACAAAAATAATAGATTAAAATGTTAAATCCAGTACATTGCACCAGTGGACAGCAGCTAACCCAGGGGTGGGCAAATGGCACATCCAACTGGCGGCTGGACTCCATTTCCCAGCAGCCCCAGCACGTGTGTCTGGGGTTGGTTTCCTTGGAAACCCCAGCAGCAGTCATGAGGATAGGTTTTCCTTGGAGACTGGGTGCCAGCAGGGCACATGGCAGAGTGCAAAGCTGCTTTGGAGCCTGGCTCAGATCTTGTGGCAGTGACAGCATGGTCCAGAGCCAAGATAGAGCCATGATCTGCAGCCTGCGTGCTCCAGGCAGGGATATGCAGGCAGTGGATATAGCTCTGCCCCAGCTCCTTGCAGTGGTCATAGCACAGTCTGGAGCCAGGGCCAGGCTGCAATTCGCTGCCTGCATGCCCCTGCCTAGAGCGTGCAGGCTGCAGGTCACACTGCTACCACGGCAAAATCCCAGCCAGGCTCTGGAGCACTCCCGCACCCTTCTGTGTGCCCTGCCAGCAGGGTTGGCACTAAGGAGGGGGTTAGTCACCTCCAAATTCCTTGTAGCCCGCCCCCATAGCCACCCCTCCCTGTGGCACTACTGCCTGCCCTACACAGGTGGTGGCCCACTCCTGCCTGCAGCACGGCCCCGACCCAGCCTCCCTCAGTCCCTCCACCAGGAAGAGCCTGGTGCTACCGCTGCCTGCCAGCACTGAACTATGGCAGTGTGGCTGCTGCTGGGTCTCCAGGGAAACAGGCCCTGGCCACATGGACAGGGCTGCTGGGAAATGGAGTCCACTGCCAGCTGAATATGGCTGGACTTTGCCTACCCCTGAGCTAACCCATGTACCTCTTTGTCTTTTTGCCTTTGTTCTCAAACTTGTGTGTGCCAGTTTATCCTTCCTTGTATAGTGTAGTCTTTTACAACTTTTGAGTCCATTGTAGAAGCAGACTTAAGCCCATGCTTAAGCACTGTCTTGAATAGTGATACTTTCCTTAATTTGGGGTAAAGGACTGCAAAACTATCAGTGCACACAGGAACTACTGTTTGTTTGTTTTTTTAAATCGAAGTACTAAGGAATAAAAGAGGAAAGGCAGATGTCACTAAGGCCCCCTCTATTTGTTATCGGTATTGCACAATTAACTGTTTATTCGTGCAATTACCTTAAGACCAGCTACATGTGCTAAGTAGCTATCACACAGTACAAGCTCCAACTAGCTATGAATTTAGACCTTGAAAATGTGCACTAACTTTATATCTGGTTGCAACTGAGCAAGAATTTACACATGTAATAGGGTCTCCCCTGTGGCTGGGAGCCCCATCAGCTGACAGGGCTCCTAACTGCAGGGGTGCACCTTGCCCAACATGAAACCCCTGACTGCACAGGGTTCTTGGTCCTGGATGTGCCTCGCTAGTCAGCTGCTATGGCTCTTGGTCCAGGCTGTGCATGAGGCAAAGGTAGGACCAGGAGCCCCATCAGTTCCACAGTGTCTCATGTTCCTCTATGTATGACCCTCATGGTTTGGAAACCCCCTCAGCAAAGGAGGATCTCATCTTTGGGAGCCTGCTTCTTGTCAGTGCAGCAGGAGCCCAGAATTAGGCTCCCCCTGCACCAGCAATAAGGCACAATTAGATGTAATGTACAATCCCACAATTGCACCTGCAATTGCACATGCCAATGCAAGTGTGGCAAGGCTGAATGTGTGATTGTGTCAATCACATATTAGATCAAATTGTACATTTACCTGAACGTGTAAAGTGGAGCAAGTGTATTAGAACAGTGGCTACTATATTCCACTCTATATATATATCTAGATCTATAGATCTATATCTATCTATATAGAGGTCTATAAATAAATATATATAGATCTAGAGGTATATTAGAGTGGAATATAGTAGCCACTATTCTAATACATTTGCCCCCTCTACATGTGCAGTTAAATGCACAATTTGATCTAATGTGTGATTTATCTATCTATATATAATCAAAATATTATACCAACTATTCTAACATATCTTCATTTTATTCTTTCAATGCAGAGTGAATTCCAAGTTATTTCATTTCCATATTTTAAAAATGTTAATATAAAGGCTTAGTTTAAGGTTTTAAAAGTATGATTTTTAAAAAATAAATAGGTTGAAAGAACAATAAACAGTACATTTGTGACAGTGTTAATGACATATTTCTGAGGCTACTATGTCAGCAATGTAAAGAAATTTCTCTATACGCTTGCTTTGACAATTAATTGCTAATTTCAATTTCAAGTAGAGACACATAGTGAAGATTAATGTATATCTTTTTTAAAGACATTGTATCTTTACCTTTAATTGTGGTGTTGGATTGATTTACACAGGGAAAAGAGGCTAATCAAACGTTAAATACTTTACTCTCTTCACTCTGTTAAGTGATCAGATGTTGATCACAAATTCAAGATACACCACTTCTATTTTGTCTTGCAGAAAATCATATAGAACTAAATACTCGCATTTAAAAAATTTCTATGTAAAGTTTACCAAAACATTTTATGGTCATGCTCATTAAATCTAAAACAGGACTATGAAAACATTGCATATCATCTTAGAGACCAGAATGAGGAGAAGGAGAGCCACTTGTGGCAGAATTTGATTGACTGCTGGATGGCACAGTGTTGTGATACAAGATCCTAGACAGAATAGGATAGGATATGGGAATGATATTTATGTATTGCTAGCTTTAGTCTAGAACTTATGACTATTGCTAATATAACTATTCTTGCAGTTCCTTATTGTGTTGTAAAATTGGCATTACGAGAAGGAAACAATAAGCCAATTTTGACTGACTTGGAATACTTTTTCATGTATTATTTTAGCACTGCTCAGTATTTACAGTTTTAAAACCTGTATGAAGTTTTGGTTGTAACTAGCTTAAAGATGATGACCTCAAGTTAATATTAGCTTACATTAACTTGGTGGGAGCATTTGTCATTCACTGACACTTGTGAGACAATTTCACTTTCCAACTGCTCTTTTCCCTATCTTTTTAGGCTGGGAATAATGCTAGACTGTATCTTGGGGGACTTCAGGAAAAAATGTGTGTACTTTATCCATGCAAAATGCTTTGAAAATAATGTTAGTGTTAGAAAATACAGCCCGTGAACTTATGGATAGGGCTCTATATGGCAGCTCAACTGAACACTGAGAAAAAGTGTGCTGATATCTGGTAAATCTCAGTTTGGGCCTGCGTTATTTTGAAGTTTTATATATATAGTCACACTTAAGAGCATAAAGAAAGATAAGTAAACCATACACAATTTTCAGGGGATATAAGAACACCTTATTTATATAATATATATATAGCCTATATATCTCTATCTATATCTAGATATGTCTATATATATCTATATATAGGTAGCCTATATATCTCTATCTATATATATCTATATATCTATATCTATAGCCAGTATATAGATATAGCTTTATATATAGACAATATATCTATATCTATATAGGCTATATATAGAGATTGAGAGATATCTATAGATAGAGATGTATAGGCTCTCTCTCTGTCTCTCTAGATAGATAGATAGATAGATAGATAGATAGATAGATAGATAGATAGATAGATAGATAGATAGGCTATATATAGAGATTGAGAGATATCTATAGATATATAGTCTCTCTCTCTCTCTCTCTCTTTCTATATATATATATCTATCTCTCTCTCTCTCTCTCTATATATATATATCTAGAGAGAGAGAGAGAGAGAGAGAGAGAGCCATAGCAAATGAGCCCATAATGAGCTTAAGCCTCCAAAATTCAAAGCATTTTTAAATATTTAAAAAATAAATAAATTGAAGGAAATTTCAAAAAGTTGCTGAAGTAGAATCAAAAATGTAATTTGAAAATGTCAAAAACATATTTTCTAAAATGTATAGACTCTTTGTTATCTCCAACTTCATCAAAACTGAGATCAGTTTGTGGAACATTTCAAAGTTTCAAGGTCATCATCTACAATATTTTTCAAGCAAAAAATATGCATTCAAACATTTTTCTTAGCTCTAGTCAGAATGTGTGGGTTCTTTTCTTAGCTCTGCTGCTCAGCTTTTTATTTTTGCTAATATAGACCTAAAGTATGTAAAATAGATTCAAACTGTCAGTGTTATTTTTGTCACACTTGATGGGCATGGTAATATTCCTTGATTATTTTCCTCCTTATAAGGAGTTTCATGACAGTTTTGAAACATTGAATGATATTATGCAATCATCTTTCATACTCCATGTTCCACAGCTTATGAGGCTACCTGTCCTGATTCTGAGCCTCTTGCGTCTGATATGCAAAGGTTGCACACTGTCTTGAGTCTAAAACTTTCTTATGCTTCTTAGTACTTCGTAAAAATGTTAAGTTGATAGGACCATGCTGGCCTTCACCTTTGTTTCTTCATTTCTAAGGACTTTGCTCATTTTCCTACAGACATATTCCTTTAGTCTAACTATTTGACTTTGTGCAGCCATTTTTCTGCACATATGCAATGTACAAAATAAGTGTAAAGCTATCCAAGCGCCTGATTCTTCACTGTTTTGCTCAATGTGTAATCATTTCCAAAAATGCAGAGTGGATGATAAGCAGGCCAGGTTCTTTGGGTAGATGTGATATCTTTTATTAGACCAACTGAGTAGTTGGAAAAAAGTTCTTTGCATGCTTTCCGGTATAAACACCCTTCTTCAGGCATAGGGAGTCTGCCGTTCTGAGCTCTCCAAGGAATAAAAGAAGCTAAAAATGTGACAGGATGTCAGTGAGAAGGTAAATAGGTGGAAATTAGGAAAACAAAAAGTAGAGAAAGGAAGGGAGGGGCAGAAATAAGGGGTGGGTGGGAAGCCAAAGGTAAGTAAGGAAGACTATGCTGTAGTAATTTTCCAGGGTGGAAAAGAGGATGTCTGTGAAAAAGTAAATAACTGGAAATTAGGAAGACAAAGAATAGAAAAGGAGGGGAGGGGAAGAAGGGGTGGGGAAGAGAAATGTAAAAGGTCAGGTCTGGCAGGTACCCGGTAAATCAGATGCCAGGCAGGTTGTAATGTGTCATAAGTCCCATGTCTATATTTAGTCCACGATTTTTTTATATCCAGTAGATTTATGAAGTGAAATTTGTAGGCTCATCTATGAAAGGTGGATGATAAATGCTACCATATCAGAGTTATCTACTTACATTTATGTTAGCCTTTTGTATCCACTCTGCTAAAGTATCAATGATTTTACAAGCTTCAGGTGAGTGGAGAATCATATCCTAAGGGCATTAAATGCAGCTAACTTCAAAACTATATCACAATCTTTACAGAAGGGTCAGATGATACTATTGATAAACCTCATAGGCCATGCCCACACATGCAGGCACATGTACTCACAGCAGCTCAAATTTGTGCCAGAGATTTGTACCTCAGCATACATGCCTGAACACGCGCTTTGGGTTGGAGCAAATTGTGCTACTTGGGGCAAATTGACCCTGCCCAGGTCCTTTTAGAATTATAGCCAGGGGGAGCTGGAAGCAGTATGAAAAGCTGCCTGGTGAGCTTCTCAGGGCTACTTGCCTTCAAGAGCTTCTGAGTTCTAGCCAGTGGACATAGGGGGACACTAGCCCCCTGTGCTAGCTGGACTACTGCAGCAGTCCTGACCAAGAGTGGCCCATGCACCCTCTAACCACTGCAGCAGTCTGGCAGTAGAAGCTGCTACCTGGCTTTGACCTGCTGCCACCTGTGACACCATCTGGCCCCTTGGACCTGCAGCCCCATGTCTACATGCCTACCAGACCTGGACAAAGACCACACAGCCACCTGGGCTTTGGTATGGGCACTGCAGGAAATGACCAAGAGGTCAGCCACCTCTTCTGCCCTCCAGTGGGGTCTCCACTGCCAGCCCTGGGCCGGCTTCTCTTCCTGAGTCCTGACACTTGCCTCACTAGCAGAAATCCTGGTGTTCCCTGTTTTAAAACAACAAATTATCTGATAAAAAAGTCTCAAATTCACTCATTAAAATACCCAAAAAATCCATGTTCTTCCATGATTAAAATGGTACACCACTATATCTAGTTCTAGATATCTAGATCTAGATAGCTATATATATCTATCTCTATATCTATCTCTATAGATAGATATAGAGAGTGGTGATGCGTAGATGGTGCACAGGGGTGCACATGGACCCCTTGACCTGAGAGTGCTGGTGCACCCCTGGCAGGCTGTGCTCCCCACTTAGGTGACAGGCAGAGGGGAGGCAGGAGGGAGTGCCACTGGCACTTCCAGGAGCACTATGGCCACTTCCAGGAGCACTGTTTTCTGGTCAGTGTGATCAGCCACAGGAGAACCACCCCCCATCCAGTTGCTCACTGATCGCTGGGGAGGCATGTGCCACCCCTGACTCAGGTGGCACCAGTCACCCATGTATATAGATATATATACAGAGAGAGATCAGTTGGGCAATGCTTTATTGATATATTTACAATTTTAAAGCAGTTTGGAAGCCTACCAGTGCCTCTATCATCATTAAATATTTAGATGCTTTGGTGTTTGCTTCTGGTTGTGTTATCATAGAACAATCAAAGCTCTCCCTGCCCCTTTTGCTAATCAGGATGTGGGGACAGCTGCCCCTGCAGCCACAGGTCCCACCAGCAGGTCCCATCCTCTATGGTGACTGGGCATGCATAGTGTGTGATGTGTGGGGGATGTGAGGTTTGCATGAGGTGGTGGGAAGGGGTTTGGGGTTGTGGGTATGGGGTTCTTGGGAGGGTGTGTGGGTAGGTGTGTGGGTAGGTGTGTGGGGGGTATGTGGGGTTTGTGAGGGGGTATGAGGATGTTGTGGGGGTTGTGGGTGTGGGGTTCATGTGGGGGAATTTGGGGTGTGGGTTTTGTGGGAGGGATTTGAAGGGGCTGCCACCCCCAACCCCCTATGGTGCATAGCCCCTGGCACTGGCAGCAGCAGCCAGCAGGGCATTGGAGGACTTATAGCCTGCTGCAGGCACAGCCCTGCAGCAGCATGGCACTGCCTGAGACCCGGCAGCTGAACATGGGAAACAGAGCTAGCCCAGCCTAGTCTACTGATGTGAGCCTTTGGTCAACACCAGGATGGCTCCTGCAATGAAATGGGGCTCCAGGCACTGCACACAGAAGCTGTATGCCATTGGGCTGGATACATGGAAGCCTGGCCCATCCCAATGGCACATGGCCTCTGAGTGCTGTGCCAGGAGCCCTGGGTCACAGAAGGAGCCATGCTGGTCTTGTGCAAAGGTGCACGCCACCTGGCTGGGCTGGCTTGCAGTGGGCTGGCTGTATTCGCCATGTGCAGCCCCTGAGTCTCAAGTGGCACCTTGGTCCCCCCCACAAACGCTCCCACAAACCCCACCGCCCTACACACATCCATGAATCCTACACCCACAACCCCCCAAGAAACCTCACAATCTCTCTCACCCCCAAGTCCCTACTTACCAGGGTCCAAGCTGCTGCTGGCACCTTGCCCTGCTTTATTTGCTGGACCCGGCCATAGGGTTTAAGTAATAAAGAAACAAAATCTGTTTCTTAGAATGGTTTTCTTACATCATAGTTGAAGTCTTGGAATGGTATTAAACAAGGCTTTCATAGCCAAAACAATGTTGAAAATCATAATGGTTGCCTAAATTTTCTTGAATCTTGTCTACTGCTCTTAGACAAAAACATGTTATTTTGTTGGGTACTAAACTAGGGGTATATAATCTTTAAAAAGATTACATCTTAAAGGGTGAAGTTGCACTTTACACTTAGAGCATGGAAAACTAAGTAGTGTTAAAGTTAAAATATGCTGTGAGCAGTTGCACATTAAAGGTAAATACAGTTTCTTGCCTGTGCAACTCTGACTTGTTACTAGAGGGCTGCCAAGCAGGTGAGGCATGGCTAAGAGGCAGGACACCTGGGCTCTGTCTCTACTCAGGAGATGGGAAGGGGGCTGGGAATGGTGCATCCTGGGATGCTAGAGGACTGCAGATTGCTTGTTGTATCTTCATGCACCAGACTGAAGTTACCCAAAATCAAGTTAGGTAGCACAGCCCTCAGTTAACCTTGCTTGAAGTGGGGCAATTTTGAAATGCACTTGGCACAAGTTAAGCTTTAGCATGCAGACACACTCATTTTATGTGCCCTTAGTATGGTCTAAGTCAGGGGTTTTCAACCTTTTTAAATAAATGTACCTCCAGTAGCCCCCTTTTTAATAAATGTACCCCAGGGGGTAGGTGGCAAATGGCCAGACATGGAGTGAGGGGGAGGGGTGGCAAGCGGCCAGACATGGAGCGGGAGGGTGGCATCTGTGTGGCCCTGCTCTTGCCCTACCCCATCCCTACTCCTGAGGCAGCAGCTCAGGGTGGTAGCAATCTATCCCCACCCACCCCTGTGCGCACCCTGGACCTTTCAAAGTGCCCCTCGGGGTACACGTACCCTTGGTTGACAACCCCTGCTCTAAGTATAATGTGTAACTTCACCTTGCATCTATTTGGAGTCACGTGTTCTGGCTCTACTGAAGTGAGGATTGTGGAAAGTCCAGCTTCTCTTTCTCTTCCACTCATATCCAGATAGGTTCTCTGTACCTAGAGTCGTGATGGTAAGGGCTACCTGCATAGTTGAAGCTTTTTTTGAATGTCATAGTATTTGGTTATTACTTTGGCTCTCTGCCAATTTTTTCTTCATCCACACAAGTGACAGAAAACAAATAGTGATTCTACAAGCATGAGTTAATGAGCTTTAATGTGTTTTACATGCCCTTAGTATGGTCTAAGCATAAAGTGTTAACTTCATGTTTATTGGCATTAAGACAGCTTGTCTTTCATAGATTCATATATGTTAGGGTCGGAAGGGACCTCAATAGATCATCGAGTCCGACCCCCTGAATAGGCAGGAAAGAGTGCTGGGTCTAGATGACCCCAGCTAGATGTCTATCTAACCTCCTCTTGAAGACCCCCAGGGTAGGGGAGAGCACCACCTCCCTTGGGAGCCCGTTCCAAACCTTGGCCACTCGAACTGTGAAGAAGTTCTTCCTAATGTCTAGTCTAAATCTGCTCTCTGCTAGCTTGTGGCCATTGTTTCTTGTAATCCCTGGGGGCGCCTTGGTGAATAAATACTCACCAATTCCCTTCTGTGCCCCCGTGATGAACTTATAGGCAGCCACAAGGTCGCCTCTCAACCTTCTCTTGCGGAGGCTGAAAAGGTCCAGTTTCTCTAGTCTCTCCTCGTAGGGCTTGGTCTGCAGGCCCTTGACCATACGAGTTGCCCTTCTCTGGACCCTCTCCAGGTTATCCGCATCCTTTTTGAAGTGTGGCGCCCAGAATTGCACGCAGTACTCCAACTGCGGTCTGACCAGCGCCCTATAGAGGGGAAGTATCACCTCCTTGGACCTATTCGTCATGCATCTGCTGATGCACGATAAAGTGCCATTGGCTTTTCTGATGGCTTCATCACACTGCCGGCTCATGTTCATCTTGGAGTCCACTAGGACTCCAAGATCCCTTTCCGCTTCCATTCCACTAAGCAGGTCATTTCCTAGGCAGTAGGTATGCTGGGCATTTTTCCTCCCTTCTTTTCAAAAGAACCTCTTAACAAAATTCTGGTCTTTATGTGAAATACCATTATGCGGTGTAAATAAGGACACGTGTAATCCCACTTATATGAAGTCAATAATATATTTTTCATTTCAGTTGCCATACTGACGCATCAGAAAAATATTAAAAAAACCCTATAGTATAGGATCACCTGACAGTAAACTGGGATGGGGAGTGGGGGGATAGAGATTCATTTTATATCAATGCAAAGCATTGTTTTCAACTTCCAAAACAAAATAAAATAAAAACTTTGTTGTTTGGGGGTTGAGATGTCTCTTAAATTTAAGACAATTTTAAAAAGAGACTAAAGTTTTGATATTTTCAATATCGTTTCTGTGCGGGCTTGGTCTGACCCCGGGCCCTTTTCATCGCTCTGCACACAGGCTGTGGCCAGCAGCCCGGGCAGGCTGGGTCGGAGAGGGAGGTCGCCGAGCTAGAATTAGGCACAGACACGTAACGGTTGATTTTAAGATTGTTTTACTTACACCGAGATGGTCATGGTGTAGGCTGAGAACTTGCTTGAGTTGCGATTACAACAGAAAACACGAACACACATGGAGGTTGCAAGGCTCCACGCAGACAGAACATGAACAATCACGTGGCGCTTGCTAGGCTCCATGCAGACAAACTCCGGATGTCCAGGACAAGCGCGCATTAAACTCGTCGTTACGTCTTATAGTAGGCTCCGTTCGAAGACGGGAAGAGGTGGGTGGTGGATCAGGCCGCCAAACTCCTCTGAGCGACACACAGGGTTTCTATTACCCTGCCGCGCACACCCAGAGTCCCCACGAGATGGATGCGGAGTCCTCTTCGGCTTGGGCGGAAACTGCTGAAGCCTCTTATACGGCTAGCAGGCCAATCGCTAGCCACCACGTGTGAATAATTTAGCACTAGCCAATTGCGGGGCACAAATTTGCATACGATGAGTGGGAAATCTTTGCACCATGCATTTCTGTGTTGCAAAGGGAAATGCACCCTGCAAAGATCGCTGCAAAGTGGTGGGAACACTCCTTTGCACGCGGGTTCTCTGCGCAGCAGAACTCCTCCGTGCAATGAAGCTGCAAACCCATGGGGATAATTCTTAGTGCCGAAGCACACACAAAAAAATCAGACCTTTGGGTCATGACAGTTTCCTCCTATGTTTTTGATTGAAACTATTTGTCTCTAATGTCTAAATAGTTCAATTGCTTTCAGAACTTCATGTATCATTGAATTTATTATTTGCTTGAAATAATTTCTTCCATTTGTATTCTAACCTATGCACCAAGAATAAACCTTTGTTTAATGTGTTGGTCTCCAAATTCTCAGTAGGGTTTCATGGGTGACAAGTGCTAGTACCTCCAGAATCTTTTTTCTGAATTTCAAAATGCTTTAAGAGTAGGAGCCCAAGAGAAGATTGAACCTTGTCCTCATCATAGGGTCCTTTATTATTTAGGGCACATCCTCAATTACGATTTCATATCTGAAGTTGAAATAGGCACTGCTCTCCTCTTTTTGACCTTTGGTTATTCCAATGCTTTGAAATTAAATCAGCCTTTTCTAATATATCAAGTGTTATTATTCTTGTCTGTTCCCATCTACCAGTCATACAAGGATCTTGCTCATAACACACAAAAAGAAATACTTCATCAATATATCTGATTAACACAACAGCTAGTTTAAACATGTCTTTCCTATATAGATCATTAAAGTTGTATTGGAAGATGGCAGATGTTGGGGTTCAAGCCCTCTTTTAATACTTACTGTTTTTAGGGAATTTAGTTTTGAGGATTTTTTTTCTTTTATAACCAGAGGCATTTGGGCTTCCCATTTGTGCTATGACCAAGAGGAGTAATTCTGAAGTGGAGTGTTATTATCACACTTAGAGATCACTGGGCACAGCATTGGGAGGTTAGGGTTTATCTGTGTCTCTGTTACAGATGTCTTAGACACCTCATGCTGCATGCATCTTTTCTAAGAATCTTCCAACATAGAAATCCACAACTTTAATATTTCCAAATGTGAGTCACAAAGAACGTGGTCTTCAGAATGGTTTAGTAACTCTGGGTGCCTATACATGTTCAGTGAGGCTGCTCTGATGCCCTGTAATTACAGGATGTCAGAGCAAACTTGATTAATAGAGTCTGCTGGAGTGTGGTAATTACTGTGGTCCAGCAGACTCCAGCATCGTATGTATTAGTGACCCTCTGCTGAAAACTGGCGGTGGGGGTGCTTTAATTAAGCTTGTTTGATGAACTTTAGTTAAAGCAACCCTGCCATCATTTTTCCACATGTGGACACTGATACACAAGATGCTCCAAGCACCTTAAGTAGAGTGGCTCAGAGCCCCCTGTGACACTCCTGGAGCATATGGATAAACACCTCCCAATTCCAGTGAAAATTTAATGGCCGGTGTTGAGCCATGAAAAATCATGCCTCGGGTATTTTGGGCTGGATGTCCACTGTAATGAGCCTATGCTGAACTGGGGGAAATCCAGTCCTAGGTCCTGGCTGGAAGTAATCAGGGAAATGAGCAAAGTAATCTTTCAGGAAGGCCTCACCTAAACTGGCCTTATACTATCAGAGCACAGAGCAGCAAGCTGCCTAGGGAAGAAACTGTCTTTCTGTACCCATGGCCTGTTGGGAAGTCCCATACCTGATTCTGGTGCTTAATCTTGACTTGTGCCCTGGCAACAGATGACCTACCTTGACCACGCATGTCCTGATCCATTACACCCACAGAATTAAGACACTGTAAATACTATACAAATAAAAATCAATCTGTGTTTCAGGTTTTGTAGTTATAAGTTAGTAATGGTATGTCAGATGCAGTACTGCTTTATTGTATCAGCAGTTACACTAGGGATTGATTTGAATCACTAATACCCTCCAAGCAGCAGGATAATCCACTGAAGATGGCACTGGATGCAGGTTCAGGAAACTTGGGTCCTATACCTTACCCAGCTGCTAAACTGCTGTGTAGACCTGTCTTCTTTGTTTAAACCAGTGGTGGCCAACCTACCTGGCCCCACAGGCCTGATTAACGCTATGGAGCCAGCTCACAGGCTGGATCAGGCTGGCATATGGCCTGGCCCCACATGCCAGTTCTGGCTGTGGTCTGATCCCATGCATCCACCTGATCTAGTATGTGGGACCATGTCTTTTGGCTCATGGAGCTCTCAAGAGGCATGGCACAACACTTTTCCTCCCAGGGAAGCCCTAGGAGCTACATAGTCAGCTGTTGCCGTGACAGGGGCTATTTTTGTACCTCCTGACAAAGGTGCTAATGGAGGGTGCTGTCCCAGTTACCTGCCCTTAGTTAAGTTATTGCGGATCCCCGTGGATATGGAAATTTGGGGGTAATGCCACCGCTTCCTTTCCACCAATTTTCTGTACCCATTGGGAGCCCCACTGGCAAAATGATATGGCTTTGTGGGCTGAATCCAGCCCACAAAGTAGTGCTCACTGGAGATTGAGCACTACTGGTTTAGATCATAAATTTTTCATAAAAGGGATTATCTTCTATGTTGCAATTACATAGTACCTTACAGAATGCACCCATATTCTTGGCAGAACCTCCAAGTGTAATCATAATGGAAACAGTGGAGTGCTGTTAGCATTGATATGTTAACGTTTATAAAACATTTACAAACATCAGATGGAAAGTGCTGACTCGAGACAAATATCTGTACAGGAATAGACGTAATTACCTAGACCCTAAATTCTTGAGCGAGTGGGCACTGGCTTCTTAATTCTCACTAGGATATTTGGGCAATGTAGTAATTGCTGTATTACAGCTATTTACTAGGACAGGAGGCTGATAATATAAGCTTGCTAAGCTGCTCTGAGTCATCCTGTTACCAGGTGCTTGAGCCCTCTATGAATGCACAGTACTGAGGTATAGTAGCAGGGGGATTTGTTTAGTCCCAAATATGTATGTGCTGCTTCAGGAGCACTGGAAAATAAGCATGAGAGAGAAAAAATCTGCAGAGATAGCTTAAAGATGGAGAAACAAATAGAGTAAAAATTAATATTTGGGACAGAGAAAAGCAGAAAATATCTCAGCAACAGACAAAAAATATTTTAGTTCCAACATTTTTAACAATACTCCTCAAAAAAAAACTTCAGTAGTGCGTGGAGAATATGTTGGGGTTTAGTATCACTGACATGTCCTTGGAATTATTTAGAAAGAGCAGCCACATAATTCCTTAAATACACACACCAAACACTGCATAACTAAGTTGCAGAATCAAAATGCAAAGAATTGTTTTTTTCTGTCCTGTCAGATCATAATAAATAAAATAATGTAAAAGTGGAGGAATTCCCCTCAAGAGAAAAAAGCAAAATACATTTTAAATGCTCCAAATGAAAGGGCAGAACTTTTCAGAACTTCATGTTGTTTATCTATAGCCCCTCAAATGTTTCAAGTTCAAAATGTTAATAAAAAGTTTAAATCTTATGGAAGGAGCATATTACAGTGGCATGTATTAGGGAGAGAGATAATATAATGTGGAGCAAAGGGGGAGGGTAGGAAAAATGAAATAAAATTTAGTGTATCAGATTTTGAAATTTGCTTAAAATGTGATGGAGGATAAATTAATTCCAAACAACAAATATTGCACAGACACATCAATAAAACAGAGCAATGAGATATAGTAAAAAAAAATTAAAAAATTAAAAAAGATGAAAACTGAAATACTATAAGTGTTGATATTTCTTCCATTAGTTGATGTAATCTCTCTTTCATTTCCTTTTCTCTCTTTCTCTCTTTGTGCATGTGCACACACATTCACCTTAAAATATATGCAAGTGGTATGGGTTTTTGTTTATTTTTAGTTGCAACACATCTTCTGAAATATTTTCATTTTCCAAATGATCACATGGCTTGATGTTTGTTTTTGAGCCTGGAGCTATGAAAATATATATAGATACTAGAAAATGTCCAGGTATTTCAGGAAGAAGGATTTAAGGTTATATTTTAAGTTAAAAGTAGGCAGCAGGGCCTAATGGTGCTCTTTCCCTCCCTCAGGCCAACAATTAATTAATTGTCCTTGGTGAAATTATTTCTCTTCTCTGGCCATCAAGCTACTCCTATGTACAATGGAATGAGTAATATCTACCCAACAGAGATCTTTTTTTCAGGCCCATATGTCTGTAAGTGGTCTAAACCAATGGTATTCAACTTGTGGTTTGTGCACCCATGGTGGTCCACAGACTATATCTAAGGTATCTGCAAAATATGACAATGATCAATCAAAAAAGTGTGTGAATACCCACACTTACAATTCAAGGGGGGTCTGCACTTCTATTCAGAATTTTTTAGGGGTGTGCAAATGCAAAAAGGTTGAAAACTTCTGGTCTAAATTAAAGTTTATTGAAGTCAATGAGTCTTTTTTGATCAAAATGAAAAGCTGTCCTAGGACAAAATAAAACCAAGCTTGCTTCTTAGGTGCCATATCCTGTTGGTGATGTGCTCTGAGTATTAGAATACTCGATGCTAATTTTGATGATCTTTAGTCCTTTAAATGAGAATGAAATTTGCTTGAGAGATGTTTTGATCCTACCTTTCTCCTCCTTCCCTCATACTACCTATAAACACAGTACTGTTGGAATTCAGTAGTAGGGATATTTGTGGAAAATATATTCAATTCCATATAAATACAGGTTTCCCTTGCTTTATGCCTGTTCTGCATGTGCAAATTCACTCTTATGCAATGACCCTTTTTATACCAAAAATTCATTATATGTGAGGTAAATTCACTCTTATGTGATCGGTATGGTAGAAACCCGCAGTCAGCTGCTTTGTGTGGTGCACTGTGGGAGTGACGCACACCAAAATATAGTCTATTCTGTGGATCTGTGCTTCTTGCTCATAGTCTGTGACATGTGTTTCTGTAGTTGCCATCCCCATTATGGCTTCTAAGTATCCCGCTAGCTTATCTCCTGTTAGCTACAAAGGACCAACTCACGGGATCATAATAAATTCTAGTTTATTGGACGGGATGTGAAGTTACCAATAAAATCATAAATGCAAACTTTGACTTATGGGTGGTACTGGTCACTTTAGCACATACACACACACATGCACTCACTCATTCAAACCCATGTAGTATAGTGTATAGTGGCAGCTGTAGTGATTTTGAGCACTAGTGTCAGTATATCTACCTATCCAAGGCCCTGGAGTCTGCTGTTGATGGTCAGCTTCCTTCAACGTGATGTCTTCTCCAGAAAGGGGGTCACCTGCTTTTCCTTCTGTCTTGGTAGGTCAGGTACTGGATGAGAGGGTGCCCCTGAGGGTCATGCTTCACTGCCTTTTATCCCTTTCTGGCAGACTTGTGGGATCCCCTGGCATCATCTTGTCTACCTAATCCGGAGGTCGCTGTCCCACGTGGGTCTTGAGTAGTACCTGGCAGCTGTTAGTCACGGGGGTCTCTGCCTGCTGGTACCTGAAATTTTGGGAGTCCACCCTTGACTTATTGACATAATGGCTGTATTGTCATGGGTTACAGGAATAGTCCATAGGGCGAGTGCTCAGTTCCAGGAATCAGTTGTTTAGCTTGATTAGCTTAAAATGGAGTTCCTTTGGCTAGGCTATTGTCTACTGATGATCATCATTCACTCACACTCACTCAACAGTTTTTATCACTTTACAATTACAATTTCAGTGGAGTTTTAGCAATGGTCCAGGATGTAACTTCATTCTACAGGGAGTACATTCCTTAACAGTTTAAAAGTATAAAATATAAAATACAAAATGCCATGGTAAAGATGAGACAGATGAAATGTGAAAATGCACTGTGAGAAATATATTAAAATGCAAAGTGAGGTAGTGAGAATCAAAGGCTGCTGAGGACAGTAAGTGAGTTAGGTTAGCACAGGATATATTTACAGTCTTTCCAGTGGATTTTTTTACTTATTTTGCTTTCTTTAGTGACACTGAGCTTAATTGATATGTAGATGTAGTTTCTAGGTTTCTCCTACAGAAAGCTACTTCAGCTTTCTGGCTTGCTCTGAGCCTTGCCACACCCATGCAATGAGTGTGCTAGGTCTCTGCCAATACTTAGTAGGAAAAGAAATGCACAAAATGGGGGTGGGGGTGCATGCAAGAAGGGGCTTCTGTGATATCCATGTCCAGAAGGGAAATGCACAAAAGGGGCTTTCTGCTATACTCCTACCCCTCTCCCTGGTCCATCAATGGTAGAAATGAGTTTGGGGGTCAGTACAGTCGAGGTCTTGGAATGTATCCCAATTTTTACATTGTAAAGTGGGTCCCCTTTATGCCTCTTTGAGTTATGCACCATTTTCCAGGAACACATGTACAACATAAAGCGAGGGAAACCTGTATTAGAAAATAATCTGATAAATCAAATGATGAATTCCAAAAAGGTATTACTGGACAGCTCATGACAAAGTTAATCACTTGAACACTCTTTACTAGCTTTGGTCATAAATGTTGTTATGAAATTTTTTTATCACAAAATGCCCATTTATGAAAAAATGAACCTATCTGTGGACTCCCTGGAGAGAGGGAAATTGGTGTTCACTTCTTGAATCGTGTAGAACTTAGACTTGAATATTTTTCTCCCACATCCAAGATGAATGCACTACCACGGAGCTATGAAGGCTCTCTCTCACATTCCATTGGCCAATGAATATTTATCTGTTCAAAGTGAAACAACTCCAGTAAGAAAAGTTGAATAAGACCAAATTTCTTAGCAACTCCATGGTCAAAGCACTCATAAACTTAAGGATGTTGGAAACTAAAATACAGGTCTTAAGTCCAAGCCTCACAGAGCCTGGAAGCATCTCCTGCTCATACCAAGCTCAAGGACAAACAGCAAAAGACTTCCAATTAATGCAGCTTCTGTGATGGAACATATGAGAGTACTTGTCACAGAAAACACATTTTCAGGCTAGTCAAGGCTTTGTAATAACTGACTCCTTAACATGTTCACTGACATTTCAATGGAACCTAATGTAGGGGGCAGAATATTGCATTTATACGGGAACAAAATACTGCTCCAAAAAAGAGATGGTGACTACCTTCTGTACTAGCAAACCATTTCAACAAAGTCTACTGGAATATCCCTAATACAGAACACATAAGAATAGTCTCACTGAGAGGTGACCCAGAAATGGATTAACTGTCATAATGCTTGAGAATTAAAAGGTTGCAGTCTCGATAACCAGCAAAGCTAGTAAAAAGCTGAGGACTATTTTATAGATATAGAAATGCATTCAGAAAGCATTAATAAACCATGAATGGATCAAATGAGAACCCCAAAATTAAAATTCTCTAAGACAAAATGCAGTATGCATAACAGATATTGAGATCCTTGGAGAAAGATGATCTATTACAGTAGAGCCTGGATTATTTGTATCCAGGTGGTTGCAGCCCACTTAATTAGCAGACGGTTGCCAAACTAAGGTTGAGCTACTCAGCTGTTTACTTTTAATTCACGATGGCACCAGTTTTTCTTTTTTCTTAGGGGTCACGAATAGCTGCTTACTGTTTATCTTTACCCCTAGTCACTTTGCAAACCCATATTTTTGCAGAGAGGTTAGGAACACAACTCTGTGAAGTATCTGGATTCTACTGCATTACTTTTACAGTATTACATGGTATTCTAACCTGTCAGTCCCTTATTGGCAGTTGTACAGATCCCTGTGCACAACTACTGTCTGGCAATACCATATTTCGGCATGGTGTCAAAAACAGCCTACTGCATCAAAATGCATAAGAAGTATTTTATTTTAAAAATATTTTACAGTGGTATCAGAGGGAGAGAGGGTTGGCAATAGCTATTTTGTGTACAAAATTGAATTTCTTGGCTGCACTTCTGGGTACACTTAAATGATGGATCAACCCATAAAAGCAGAAGCTTTCTATTCTGCATTTTGTTAATTCCCAGTTCATTTCCTATTGACAATGCTATAAAAAAAACCCACTCTTAAATAATGTTAAGTACCTTAGAGGGTGAGCATTTATCTACCATTTTCTTGAGATTGCTCAACCTGAAATCTGCCTGAAGGCTACCTGAAAATAATCTTCTTTATTCACAATAAAAGATCAGAATAATATTTATGCTACATTACACTATACATTTATTTTGCATCACATTACCTCAGAGTATGACAAATTGTATGATATGACTTCATATAGGCATTAAAGAAAGTTTACATGGTACTGATACAAGCCATCTGATAGGGTCTGGAAATTATTAATTGAGGGGGGAAAACAATTCACTACCTGCATTATTTTCAGGTATTGTTATTTATATCTTTAAGAATCTCTGTGTTAATGTTTGTTTATAGATTCTCCTTCCAACAATCCTTCAACGTGTCCACATGCTTTGTAGGATGATCAGCAGCAAGAAAATGTTTTTTGTTTTTGTCTTTGGTAGTAGAGAAGAATATATATTTCATAAAGGATGTATTATAGTCAGGCAACACAAAGTAAACGAGAAATGGAAAATGAATTAGACTGTAGCACCCAGTAATTTTTGTTCTTTTTTTTTAACCTTGGTTCTAAAGAAACTACCATGTAAACAGTATTTTTGTTCCATTCATATATAAATTATGGTTATAGCTTTAGCGTCAAGTAAATCATCCTAAAACACTGTTCTCTCCAATCTCCCTGTGCTTAGCTATACTAATAAAAGCAACAGTCATGGTACTTTCCACCTGATCTACAGGGAATTTCATGCCCCGAAGGATGAATTATATTGAATTACATTGAATTATGGTTAGAATGGCACTCTTTTTGTGATGCATAGGTTAAATTTTAAGGCTTTGGGCCTGTATGCTGACACTGTTCCATACTGGGGCATATTGCAGTTACTAACATTTTTCTTTCTGGGCAAAATTATCTTCTGGGCTTGAATTATGCTTTGAGGGTGAAATTTATTCTTGTGCAGACAAACTGCATCCCAGGTAAAACTTGTATTAAGGTGTGTAGGTGATAGTTTTCCAATCCATATCTTTATCAGCAAAGAATGCCATGGGTTGTGATTCTGTCAAAGGATTAGTCAAAACCACAACTGTGTTCTTTATTCATGTAAGCAAATAATTCTTGATCTATAAAAGTTTATAAACAGTTCATTCCAACTTCTAAAATGTGTGCTGATGGTCATTTACCTGTCAGGTCAAATTTGTGCTTTGTCACTCTAAGAATTAAGTAACTGGAGACAAACCATTTGCATTTTAGATCCTGTATTCTAGTGTAAAGTTTGCAATTCACATTATATGTCCTAGTTATACTACTTTCAATTGGTATTTGAAAATATGACTTCATGTTCAATTTATAATTTATACTAAAAGTAAATGCAAAAGAGAGAAAAATAAATTTGAATCATTTAAAATAATTATTAGCGTGAAATATTATGTGGCAGTTTATACAAGATAGTCAGCAAATTCTATTGAATCCAGAAATATATACAGTTCATGTCAACAGCTGTGTAGAAGACCCTTCAATATATTAAGTGCTAACAAGAGGACTGAATTTTGAAAGTTATTTTATGATCTCCTTGATTCTATATGTACTGGTCTCAAGAGTATATTTTTCCTGTTGCTGCTAATTTACATTAAAGAGATCTTAAGTATTGCTCATTTTACTAATTTTTCACCTTCAGCCTGGTTAGCTACAGAAATGGCCTTCCAGGAGATGCTTATCTTATCTTGTTCTTCAGGGACCACTTACAATTTTTTATTACACCCTTGTTTTTCCCACATATTCTCCCTAACTGACCACAACATGTAATAATATATTATTTTTAAGGTATTTAATTTTATTTTTTATTAAGTGTTCAGGTCTCATCCACATAAACACTAATGGTTCTGTGTATATGAAACTTGGTCTTTCTCAGTAATTATTTTAACCTAAAGGTATTCCAAGGTAGTTAAGCTGCTTAACTTGTTGATATCAATGGCTCTTGAATATTACATAAATTTGTTCAAGGCCTTTCATGGCTTTTAGCCATGTCAGTGCCATTTTTCTTACTGCAAACGTTGTCTCCCACAAACCTTTGTACATGATTTTCGATCAGTTCTGTGATGATGAAATGTATCCAAAAGATCAGTACAGGTTGTTTAAAATCACCCTGTCCAAATCATTTCACACTTTTTACATCGCCACATTAAAAAGTACTGGAGACTATAGTTTTCCTTGGCTTAATCTTTTGTTATCAGGTGAAACAGAAGTTTTTGCTCCCTATTCACACTGCAAACACACAGTTTAGTCATTATAATAATTTTATCAGGCATTCTGCATTCTCTCATTGTGGCCTGAAGGCAATCTTGCTATATTTTTTTTAGGCCTTCTTAAAATGTATAAAAATATTTATGTATTTTGATCTTATTCCTTCTTTTCTGGAGTAGGTGATGTATTGAAATTATTTGATTAATAGTAATCTTGAAATGCAGACTGAAACTATCACACTTTATTGTCTGCTAACTCAGTACATTTGTATAGAAGTATCAGATAATATTTTATAAGCTGTAATGGGTAGGGAAATGTTAAATACTTCCAGTCTGTCCTTGTTTTTCAAATATAATTAAAGCGACCTTCTAGATGTTCAGATAAAGGTGTGATAGGGTCTGAAACATGATCCACAAAATTGCACCTCCTGCCATGCCACACATGCATGGCAGGAGGCATGACTGTGGGATCCAGGTAGATCCTGTCACTTTATTGCTGGTAAAGGGGGAGCCCAGGATTGCCATCCTGGGCTTCTCCTGTACTGGCAAGTAAAACATTCCCACAGCTGCAAGACCTATAGCTGATGGGACTCAGCCGTGGCAGTGGCCCATGACTGCTGGGGCTGAGAGTGTGGTACTCTGCCTCCCAGCAGCTGTGGGGTAGCACCAGGACAAAGTCTGCAGCTGGGCGGCTCTCTGTTCCAGCACCATGGGACATCACCAGGAAGGATAATCCCCTTAGCTGTGGGACTCCTGGCCTCAGCTACTCATGGTGCAACCCTGCAGCTGGAAGCTCTGTCAGTTGACAGGGCTCCTAGCCACAAAGGCAGACCCTGCTACACATGCATGTTAAAGTGGGATACCAACCAGCTATAACGTTGATGCATATTTCAAGGTCTAACTTTATAGCTGGTTTATAATCAATTAATTGCACAATATCTGTAAAATGTAGGGGGGGGAGGGGCTACATAACTTATCAATAATAAACTTCATGAAGAAATTTATGCAGAATGAGCCTAGTATATATATCCTGCAAGTAAAGTTTCAGCAAAATGAAGTAAGGACACTGATCTGATATACCAGTGCTTAATTGTGAGAGAAATTGCGTGTACCTAGCTCCCACTGATATTGCTGTTTCATCAAGCCATGAGGTCAGCATGGAGCCTAATTAGACTGTGGGGTGTTTTTTGAACTTGTACTGAGGTTCTGTAAATCAGTGTTATTCAAATCAGACTTCCCCTGCCCCCCAGCCTTTCCCATCTTGATAGCATAGTAGCTTGCAACCAAGCCACATAGAACTTTAACTGTAAATGATATTTTAAGATCAATGCAGGACTTCATTGGAAGCCAAAGTAAATTCTGCCACACAGGAGAAGAAGAAAAGGCTGATCTTGTTTGCCCCTGGTAAGGAGAAAGCAGGAAAGTTTTCCAGAGATGGAAGGTGTTGAAACTACCCAGTGGAAAGAACACTTAAAAGAGAATTACAGTGGTATAAAAGGAATAAAAGAGAACATAAATCAATACTTCAAAATCCTCCATAGAAACTATTGATTTCTGTGCTTAGATGAAAAAATAAAGACTGTTTAATAATCATATTTCCATGAGTCTTATAAAAAGGCAGAATGGAGGCCAGCAATAGATTTCACTACTACAAGCAATACTATCAATTGCCAGTGTTTACTGCTTAGATCAGGCAAGAGAATCCTTTCAGTAAGAAGCCTGGGTTATCTAGATTCAATTTCAGAACACCCCTGGACATCTAAGACTATGCAATTCTCAACCACAAAATAAGCCAATCGTTTCAAAAGAGACTGTCCAGTATTTATGAAAATAGAAAAGTACAGCAGTAAATGACTTGAGTACCTAAGATGGGATCTGACCTGTTTGTTAAAAGCAAGCGATGGGTAAATGCACACATTATTTTCGTATACTCATTCAATACCCTTGCTCAGTAGGGGACTGATCCTTCTGAAGAACGCATGTGTTGTGCTAAGATTCTCAATTCGCTTTATAGTCCAGATGGCAAAATTGTGTCCTGGAATGTCCTGACAGAAGTTTGATCTTGTCCCCAGTGAAACCTGTTCCAACTGAAATTATAATGTTTCCTCCACCCTTCCCCTCCATAGATCAGCATAAACACAATGTTTACACATTTATTAATATGCCTTGGGTGCTGCACATTTAGTTTAGTACTGCCTTAATAACGTACTAACTAAATGCACAGTACCTAGAGTTACTGCACAGTAGCACCAGCACATGGTTATTTAGTGATGCTTACTGAACATTAGCCTAATAACACTGCGCAGTAGGCTATTAATACAGTTTTTTGCTATGACACACTAATGCACAGCACAGTACATGTTTCGTGTAGATGTACCCAGTTTGTCCTAAATCTAAAATAATGAAAATTGCAGCCAGTTATTCACTTTTCTCACTAATTGCTTCTCCTCTGGCTTGGAAACAGTCCACAGCATTAAGGAGTTATTGTAAATAGAAACACATATAAAGTCAAATCAGAAGGGTTTATTCAAGACATTATTATTTTTGGTGTTCTGGAGGATACCATATTGAAGTGTCTCTCTGTCCTTTGCAAGCTAGTGTTTTTAAGTTGTTTTCTTCTAAAGCCCATCACATAGCATGTTTGAAGATTGTTGGGAGAACAGCATAAGTGCAGAACATAGTGGGACATGGATTCTTTGCAACCAGTATCATCCTTCAACACAATAAACATTTGTGGTGTTCTCCTTCTGAATATATTAATTAATTTTTATATTTAAAAATAGTGTTAACTCTATAGAGTAGAATAGAACAATAATATCTGGGTTTTTTCAACTTTTTGTGTTGTGTGTGTATATGTGTATACACCTAAGAATAGTAAGTGTGATCTTTAGGATTACATGATAATTCTACAAGAGGAGGAAACCCAATCCCTTGATAAACTGAAAATGTGACTGAACAAAGTGCTAGATGCCAATGAATTGTATGAAATAGCCCTGCAGACGATAGACTTTTTGATATCGAGTTTCTACTTTTTTCTGAAGACTCAGAAATAGATCATTGCTAGAAGAATATCAGGCCAGAGAAATGAAGGTTTTTTTCTCGAATATGACAACTCATACTGGATATTCTTTTATTTCTCTGAACTACATAGGATTTTTTCTGAACTGCATAGAATGACTTCTTGGTATTTATATCAACATTAATCTATTCATTCACTCAACTCAGTATTCCAACAGCACACTTTTTAATCACTGTATGTGTTGTATGAAGAGTGAGTCAGGTGGTCTCAGGAGCATTCAGAGAAATTCTGAACACATGTAGTATTAAATAATATATTATTCTGTTACCTTTCTTGATATATTCTTACCGTACTGTATTTTCCTTCTAAAGTTCGATGCATAACCTTAAATGAGCCATTTTCTGACAAATACTCTGCTTAGAGTGCTGTTCTGTTGACTGCAGTGGTGTTTTGCCCATTTATCCCAGAAGATAACTTTAACCTTTAGTTATAGTCACCAGTCTGATGCTGATGTTAAACTGACTTGAGATAGCAATAAAAATGCATCTTCAAAATCAAGATCGGAAATCATCTCAACAAAATTGAAGGCATTTATTATTTAAGTTTTGGCACTGTAAATATTCTCAAGGAAACGCTATGTTACTTCTATACCTTACTTCATTTTCCAAGATGTCATTTTGCAAAACCAAATACCTTTCAGGATTGAAGCCTCAAATGAAGACCAGGTTACTGTGAAAGTATATCTAGTTGCTTAACTCAGGCTAAGTTGAGATATTTGGTTGGGTTACACTACTATGTACTGCAATGTAGGAGGGGCACCAGGTTTGGAGGGGCAGTTCACCTACTTTTCTATGCACAATACTATTAAAGGGACAGTGGGGAAATACCTCTGGCATCACTATCTTGAATATCACTCTTAAAAAAAGAGTTTTACCCTTGAAAAAAAATTGGCTTCATGCTTGAACACGTTGAGAATATTAGATGTAAGGAATAAAAACACATTTAGATACATGTCTAAATGGCTACAGGTAACCAAAAACATGATGACATACTATTTGTTGGATATTTGAAGGAGTATAATCAAATAGTATCAATAGGGACTGTGGCAGGACTAGTCTTGCTGGGAAGTAGCACCCCACTGTGGCTGGCTAGCATATCCCCACTCCAGCTCCACCACCTTGTGCCTCACTTGCCAAACATAGAGGGAATAACTGATTATTTGGGAGGCATCCTGAGCCTGGGATTGGTGTCTTCCCTTGGTACTTATCTAGACCCTGACACTCTTAGTGCAGGGCTACTAAAGCCATATCAAATCCTCTGCTTGAACAGAAAAGAAATGCTAGCAACTGCTTTAAAATAACACTTCCTCCCTGCCCCCCCCCCTGCATTAGTAGAAAAAAATTGCCCACCCTACCCATGAATTTGGGACTTAAGTATCTTGTAATTTCAGGAGGAAAAAAGCATGCATTGTACTGAATATTTTTTCAATCTCAGTAAACAGAATGGGCTACCTGAAGACACTTGAAAAGTTTCTTACATTTGTAAAATTAAGCATGAGTAAAAAATGTTATAAGGAAATGTGACTGGTTGTAAAAGTTCTTTGGGCCAGATGTTTTGTTATATTTGTTAATGACACATACATTATTCTATTTGGTTACTGAGAAATACTTTAGTACCTTTCTACCAGGCACTCACCGACAAAACCAACATGAATTTCAATTCCTTCTGGATCTTGGAGCAGGGGGGAAAAGGTGGGGAAATTCAAACAAACAAACAAACACACCAGAGCTCCTCTTACTGAGCTTCTGGGTATTGTCAGGATCCAAGTAGGAGTCTCCCCAGCCATTGCTAGAATGCCCCTCTAGCTTGTGGTTAAGGCTTCTTGTTCCCTCGAAGTCCTCCCCTCCTGGCCAGCAAGACCTATTGCCTGGCTTGAGTTCAGCGGTTGCTTATCTGCAGCCCTGTGAGCTGCCTGCCCTTTGGCTACAGTCACTTCAGCACTCCCCAGGGCAGACCTACTGGCCATTGCAGGGACCTTATCTCTTTAGCTGATAGCCACCCAGGGTTTCTCCCAGGATGCCATTGTCGCTGCTTTTTTTCTCCTGTGAGTTCCCTTTTCTCTGGGACACAAAGGCCTGCTCTTGAAAGGTCCTGCTGACCTCGTAGCCTTCCACCAGTAAGAGGGGAAGGGTTCCATGTTACAGGGACATGTATACAACAAATCACGAAGAATGCCTTACAGCAGAGATGGTTAGTAGGGTACGTATTTTCTAACCTATGCAGAGGCAGCAATGGCTAAGAACCTCTCAACATTTATGGTTACCTTTTTTGATTTTCTATGGAATCAATATCATTTTTAAGAAGATAATGTTTGATATGCGTGTTCTTAACAAAGAGTGCATGTTGCCTTCAGTAAAATGTTATGGGTATAGAGCCAGTCCATAACCAGAACTGAAGCAGTGCTGGGACAGGGAACAATCTTGCAATCCTTTCCATAAAGTGCTTCTAATTAGTAGTGTCCTCAGTTGTCATTTGTGCTTGCTTTACCACTTTTGATAAATGTATTATTTTTACCTTTAAGATATTCTTTTGGGTGTCCCACTACGGTGATGTAGTAGTGAAATGTAACTGTGCAGTGTGCATGACACACTACAGGTGGTTACTGCACTGTGGTTTAGAGAAGCACAGTGCCATAGCAACATCACCGTACGGCAACGTGTAGACACACCCTTTAAAGTGCATGCCCTAGGCCCCATTCCAACAAAGCATTAATATTCATACTTAACCTTAAGAATGTGAGAAGTCCTGTTGACTTCACTCACATGGTTATAGTTAATTAAGTTTACCTTCTTTGTTAGTTAGAATCCTACAGTTCTTTCACTGCTAAAAGAGGAGAAAAAAACACAATTTTTTGAGCTGCCTGCAGCTGGAGCAGACGTGGAGCTATCTGCTATGATTCAGCTGAATGAAAACAAAATTACACCGTTCCATTTCAGCAAAGTGCTTGACTAGATACAGAACACTTAAAAAAAAAATAATTTTTTTTTTAAATCAATGCAAATCCCAAAGCCTGTTGCCAGCTCTTGTTTTTATCTTTTGGGAAAGGCCCCAAGTCATTTACATTTGAAAAGAGGCAACTGTGCAAGTGTACAGTCTACCATTGAAGTTCTCACTGCATTCTCTACTATTTATTATAACCTCTGAATAGTATGGGGACTGTGCAGAGTCCAATCAATTTTGTAGCACTTTGTGTACCAAGATGTCCCTGGTTATTATGGGTTCTTGAACACACTTGGAAATAATACCAGCTTTTTGCAGTGATTCAACATAATACCAAATGAATGCTACAGGAAATATATATCATTTATTGCTATTTTACAGAATAAATTATTTTTACTTTTCAAACTGAAATACCTCACTCTTCTCTCCTTGAGGAAATATTTTGGTTTGTGAGATATTCTGTATCACTTGGTAATCTCACTAGTTTCATATATGATCCTACAGGAAGAATAACAACTATAACAATGTAGTTCTTTGTGGAATTTCTCTGTATTCCAGCCTGGCCAGTGGTCACAATTAGCAAATATTTCTAGGCTTAATTCAATGTTCTGTTTTTCTTTTTTTCAAGCACTTCAAATCAAATTTAATAAAGTTTGATGTTTGTTGCTGTTGCTTTGTTGTTGTTGCTGTTGTTCTGTTTGATTAGGGCTGATATTAGCATGATTTTCAGCGTGGCTCATGAAATAACACTTCACCTGTGAAGGATATCTCGAGACATGTATGACACTGGCTACTACAGAGTAAAAATACTGGTTTCCTTTGCATGTTGTAGGAGCAGGTAATTGTATCTTAGCTACTCTGTACTTGTGGGAAAACCAGAAATCTAAACCTGAATTCTGTATGTGACAATGAACACACAAATTACTCATTTGGAACATCATGAGCAGTGAGGAATATATCATAACTTTTGGTTTGTCAAAGTTTTAATTTGCAGAACCTGGAACTCTACAGAACTATTATACAAGATGGAGATGATGAGTTAGAACCCGCAGAGTAGATACGTGGAGATACTTATTGACAAGTGCATTTTGATAATAAGATTGATAAATTTTAGTCTGTGGAGTTTTACATTGAATGTCAAAGGTCATGTAGATGTTTCTCCATTCTCTGATTTTAACTGTGGTCTCAGTAGCAGCAGCACCTTATCAAGAGTACCTTCCTCTCACTGGTACATCTACATTGCCATTAGGGAGTAGCAAAAACTGAAAAGCTTATTGCTCTGCAGTTGATTGCTTCTGGAAAGCTGCCAGATGTGTGGTTTATGTTGGACCCAAACTGCAGCATACTGAGCTGGGTCACAGCATCCTGGGGCTACTCCAACTGGGCTCAATGTGCTGCGGGGGGGGCTGGCTGGAGCACAAGGTTGCTTCAGTGTAGAGCCAGCCAGGCAGCCAACAGGCAGTCCCACACTGAAACACCCTCATACCCCAGCCAGCCAGCTCAGTGTCTACACGTGCACTCACTGCTGTGCATAAAAAAAACTCTGCAGCAAGATAGTACTTGTATCTACAGGTACTACCCTGCTGTGCAGTGTATTAGTTGTGTGCACTCTAATAGGTACACATGTAGACACTGAGATATTTACTGCTCAGATAATGAGTCAACTGTGCAGTAAATGTCTCTTGTAGATGTGGCCACTGTCTTGAATGTTGAGTACATCATTTGGTGATTCTGGATCACTCTTTCTCCCTGGACCCTTACCAGAGGTCATATTCTTCCACCCTGGCTTCCTTTCAAATAAATGGATTGTTTCTCTAATGAAGCATCCAAAAGAACATTAAATATGACCAAATCATGTTATACAAAGGAAACATAGAGTTAATAAATGTGGAGCAGATAGATAAATAAAATAAGTTCAGTTTAAGCATTGCGCATGTCTGTCGTCTTAAGCTAAAAATCTACATAATGAGAATACTAAAGTATTTTTCAGTAGCCAGATAGAATAACGTATATGTCATTAACAAATATAACAAAACATCTGGCCCAAAGAACTTTTACGTTCAGTCCCATTTCCTATAAAAAATTTTACTTGTGCTTAATTTTACAAATGTAAGAAGCTTCTCAAATGTCTTCAGGCAGCCTGTTCTGTTTACTGAGATTGAAAAATATTCAGTACAATGCATGATTTCTTCTTCCTGAAATTACAGATACTTAAGTTCCAAATTCATGGGTAGGGTGGGCATTTTTTTCTACTAATAGTAGATTCACCCAAAAATGCCTTTTCAGTTATTCTGAAGCTATTTTAAAATTCTCATTAAATGTACCTAATAGGCTTGCCTGGGAAGTGTTTTGAGTTAGTCATAATGGGAGAGGAGTTGTATTTATGTTTGATAGTCTAGTTGGTTCTGGTACTTACCTGAAAAACCCAGGTTCTATGACCTCGTCAGCGTAAGAGAATGTGAATGAAAATCCCTTACTTCCCTCAGTGCCATAGCCATCAGGCTATAGACAGCTTAGCAAAATAGAGATTGAGAAGGGTATATGGTCTGTCTTGACAGGTAGATTTTTGGATTTAATATTAGGAAAAAGAAAAGCTTTTTGGCTTAAAGAAAACAAACAAACAAACTCATTGGCACAAGATCACTGACAAGAAGACTAAGATTTTCTGTTAAATAGGTGAAGTGTTGGAATGGTCTTCCAAGCAAAGTGGTGAGGACAAGGAACTTGAATTGCTTTAAAATCAAACTCCAGGCAGGTATGGTATTATAGGACAAAGAGTTCTGGTTTAACAATAAACCTGTGTCATATGGAGTTGTTGTTTGTAGTCCCGTTTGGAGTATAAGGGTGGCTCTTGTAGTATGGAGAGGCTCTGATAATCCCATGCCTCAAGGCTTTTGTTTGTTGCCAGTTTTTGGCCAGAAAGAACTTCGCCCAATAATGAATATTATCGGCCTCTTGAGAGGGGAAGGGGAAGAGGGAAGGAGGCAGGGGTAGGGGGCAATTCACCTTCCTCAGTGGCATTGGGTTGTTGGTCACAGGTTTGGGGAGTTGAATTGAATGCTCTGATGCTTTTGTGAGTAGAAGTCCCCGGGTACAAGGTCTTACTCTTCTGTTTGGGTCACACTAACTGTCTAAATGGAGTCAGGAAAGAATTTGTTTCCCCTAGATTGGCATGGACTATGTGTTGTGCAGCAGCGGGAGGGTTTCTTTTTTGATGATCTACTGAACAACTACTTTTCACTCACTGAATCAGCAGAGCATTGGCAGTGCCCTTGTTTCCCCTGCTTTTATGTATGGCATGCTATAGGTGTGTTTTAGGTACTGTGCTTTCTAATGCGATTTTGAAATGGTGCTATTGGGTGGTGACTGGTGATTGTGCATAATCATTAAAGCAAGCAAACTTAGGGAACTCGGTGGCCTATGAGACTTCAGGATCTCTCCGGCACTCTTGCTTGTTCTCCCTTTCTCCAAGTCAACAAATATTTAAGCATGTTATACAGAATGGAACAGCATCAGGAGCTATTGAGGAATACTCACCTCAGAATGCCTGATAGCATAGAATCAATTTTTCTCACAGAGCTTTATTCATGACTAAGGTCCCAGTTCAACAAAACAGTTTAAATGAATGCTAGCTGGATCTACTGAGTGCAATGAATTGGAACCTAAATCACTAATGATTGATTTAATGCATTTAATTCTATTTTCTAACACCTATTCAAGTGTTTTATCAAAATGAACATTTTATTTCACTTGGTGTAATTAGACATACTTATACAGTACCATAGCAAAGCCTCAACAGGTGTCATGTTGTTCAGTTTGTTTTTCTGTGGTCTGTTTTTGCTTCTGGTATTAATTATCATTTGGTCCTAAATCCAGTGTGGTATCTGATGCATCTAAGGTTTGAAAAAAGAAAGATATGCTCTTTGGCCAAAATATGCAAAGTAGCCGTCTAATTTCAGGTGTCTCAAGTTTTTGGTGCCCGATTTCAAATATGTTGGGCATTCTTTTTCAACAGACTGAACACCTATTGTTTCACTTTGAGGGGTGAACAACCCAGTTCAGCAGCTGTTGTCATGCCAGGTTAAGGGCAGCCAGGTCTGAGGGGTTACCTCAGGGTCTGGAGAAGCAGCAAAATCAGAGGGGAATGAGCCAAGTTAGGGTGTAGGGAAGCCAGAAGCCAAAAGATCTGTCTGGAGACCAAAGTCAGATCTAGAAGGTCAGCTAGCTAGCCAGATCAGGTATCTAGGAAATCAAACCAGAATTGGGTAAGGTATTCCAAGTGTCAAGCCAAACTTGGGGTCCATGGATTAGCTAGATCAGGTATCTGGAGTCTGTTAAGAAGTCAGGAGCAGCACAAGCTAAGAGTGAAGCAGCTTGGATACAAGCTTAAACCGTGTTGTCCAGACACTTCTTCTTCCAGGTCAGGGGCTTATATTGGAAGGGGTAAGGGGTCAGCTTACCCTGGCTGGCCATTCTGATGGCAGGGTATTAGGGGTGTGCAAAGCAGGCCCTATTCGATTCAGATTTGGATTTGGCCCAAATCAGGGACATTGATGTGATTTGTTGATTTGGGTCACAGTCCCCAATTCAGTTCATCTGAATCCAAATCTGAAGATTTGATGCTAATTCAGAGAATCAGCAATTTGGACACAGACGCAGCTTTAAATGTATTTTCTACACACCTTGAGGTACCAGCGTGGCTTGTGAATGCTGCAATGCTGGGGCAGATGGAGCTCCCACAGGAGCGCAGGGGGGTCCATCATGTGTTTGGCGGTGAACTGGGAACTGGACCAGAAGTACTTCTGGTCTACTTCTGGGTCCCTCCGCACCCCCCTGGGGTGCCCCTCCAACCCAGGGGGCACCAGTTGCCAAGCCGGGGGGATGCAGGGGGGCCCCCCTGCATGCTCCCCGTGGACCCAGAAGTGGACCAGAAGTGCTTGTGGTCCACTTCCGGGTCTGCTGCCAAGTGCATTGGGGACCCCCCACCCACGCTTCTGTGGAGCACTCCATGCACCCCAGCATCACAGCACTCACGAGCTACTTGCTACCTAAAGGTATGTGGAAAAAACATTTAAAGCTGTGTCTATGTCTGAATTGCTGAATCTCTTTGAACCTATTTGGAGAGATTAAAGGCTTCTCTGATTTGATTCAGATTCAGAGATTCAACCACCAAATCGGGCTGAATCTCCGCTGAATCAATTCAGGGACCAGAGCTTCGCTTAGCCCTACAGAGTATGTTACTAGGCCCAGCTGGAGGGTTCTGACCACCTGTTACTACACCAATACTCTACTGAAGAGGTGGCAGACCAGGATGAGTGCCTGTGCCATGCAGCCTAATAGCTGCTTTTGAAAATAAAAAAATTTTTGTGTTCAGCCAAGTTACAGACCCTGAATGCAAATGCCCTCATTCTTTGAAGAACCTCTGGGCCATGTCATAATACCATTTATTTCCTCCATCTGTACAATTAATATAGCTGGAAAGATAGCCTGATATGGCTTACATTTACCTGTTTCCATAAAAAGTTATGATTTTATCACTTTTATTAGTCATTCTTTTGGCTAGCACATATTTGAAACAGTAAAAAGGGAGGAATAGTACGTTAGTTAGGAGTAGTACCTGAGTTAGGAATTAAGTGTATTTAGTACTACTTGCAAGTTGGAGCGCCAATATGATTTTTGATTTTCCTACTCCAGACAAGTTTAGTATTGAACTAATACCTAAAGCCTGCTGTGTTATATGGTAACAGACAATAGCACCAAGAGAATGTTCCAGCAGTAAGAGGTTATTTAAGAACAGATGACCCCAGCAACAACCTGTATGATGGCCAAATAAAGATGGATATAATAGAAACAATTATATTACAGCAAGAGAGAATTCAGTGCCAGCATCAGGGCAATGATGATGCAAGTTGAGCAGTTCAAGGCAATTTATACATAGATCACAATTTTGCCATAGACTGTATCCCTTAAAATTTTAGAATCTTGTATATGTACTCATCCTTGGGTAACATTAGTTTTCCTCCACCTGAACAGATTGTTAGTACATATTTATTTATCAAAAGGAAACAAAATATTCCTGCTAGGAGGATTATGGTAAGAATAATCTGGTCTCCAGGTGAATGATGGTAGTGGTTCTTTGTGTCAACCAGCATACAAAAGAGGGGATTGCCTTCTTAACAGACTCAGAAGGAGGATTTATGACAGAGAGAGAGAGAGATAGTAGCAAGGACATTTTCTTTGCATGTGTTATCAGCATTCATGAAAAAGACCCAAAGAGAATATACATTTCGGTGTCATTCTGTTATGTTTCTTGACTGAGAAAAAATAGTTGAGATAAAACTATGGAGTGTTTATACAGCTAGAATAATTAACACAATAAACTAAAACAGAAGTCATGATAACAGAGAGCATACTAATGATTCATTAGGCCAAGCTTGTCAAGTACTGTGTTTATTCACCTAAAATTATAGCCAGTGTAAAACTAAACCAATATTAAGTTTTTGCAGTCCTCATTCTAAAAAGCCAAAAATTCTGTGTGCATTATGCTCCTAAATTAATAGCCGTAAAAATCCAAGAATATCAGGCTGCAGATGAAGCTTTTTCAATTTAATATTCTCTATATATACTGTACTCCTATTGACTTTCGTGGGAGCTACATACACAAGACAAGTTCAAACGTTTCAATGCTTGTTGTTCCTGATATGTGTCTATATAACCCACTCATATTGTAGAAGAGAATATTTCAAAATGCTTTTCAATCATGCTTGCTGGGAAAATGGACGTGGCTAGTGGCTTTGCTATGTGTACCACTCAAGTCCAGGGGAAAAACATTATCTTAGCAACTAGGTTTGAGTGTGTTTGGCAACTGGTTCTGTCAGAACTCTCTGTGAAGAGGTGCAGGGTCTCCTTGACTGAACAGACCATTCTTTAAATAACATTCATCTGCTTTGATTTGGATAAATCAGAAAGTGCAGAGATATATGTGAATAAAGTTCAATGAAGTTGCTTCTTTTATTTTCTTCAAACCTCTCAAAATATTTAGTTTGGGCCACTATTATTTGATCTAGGTTTTTTTTTGGTTTTTCTCCCCCCCAATAGTTGATCTGGGTCCTCCCTCCCCCCCCCCCCCCAAAAAAAAAATGTTTTTGGAAACCTATTCTCTATAGCGCTCTACTGTAGTAGATACAGAGCACTGCTGTTGATATCATCTAGGGAAATGATAGAGGATAAAGTGCACAGCTAATCTTACACATTTGTTTTCCTCTTATTGTCCTCTTTCCAAAAAGCTTGTTTCAACCACCTGTTTTCTTACCTGGATCCTGGTCATGGTCATACTTTTTACATGCTTACCTGAGAGGTCCCGTTGGCTCCATTTCATAGAGATACACACATCATAATAGGCTTAAGATCCTAGGACATTTATAGATGTGCCGCAGGAGGCGGGGAGGGGGTGATTCAATTAATAAGCCGCGTTAATTGAAAGTGCCTGAGTGGTGTCACATGTATTGGTTATTGCACCCAGCAAAGTTTTTCATTGTAAGACTTCTGAAGTATAAATGTACCACAGGTATGCTTTATTTGTGCTCCCCGAAATCTAGTTTCTTGGGCCTTTTAAGTAGGCTTTTTAATAGTGTGAGATGGTCCTATTCCAGTGGGTTCTCTTCTACTCTACAGACATCTAAAGACAGCAAATGTTGTCTTTGTTTTGTGTGCAGGACTCAAGATCTCTCACAGGTTAAGTTAAATTGATACCAAAATAATGACTATTGCTAGATGAATATACCCCTGGTCTAGCTAGAGAAATAACAAAATAACCAAAATAACCAAGGAAATGCCAAGTCTAAGTCTTTCATGTTTCCAGCCTTAAAGGAATCTAAACAGTGTACTATGTTTCTTTATGTTGTGTAAAGCTCAATTAAACATCTTTTGTTCACACCATTTATCAAGTTGTACAATTAAATATGAATATGACTGATAACATATTGGCTTTGATAGTGAGTTTTCTAATGTGTTGAGGTGTTCTGCCTTGGTTTGAAGGTAGAAAAAATAGAGTGCATAATACTATGCAAGGCTTAGGAGCTTATAAATTACTGCTCAAGGGATGTGAGAGGTTAAGAACGTAATGACACTTTGCTGGGTCATGGCATGTTGGAGTATTGGAATTCAGTCTAGTTTAAATTAGCTGTGCTATATAAATTCATGGATGTATTGAAAAGTTGACAGTTCCTTTTATACTTACCCAGAAAGAAAAGGCTGAGAAACTTTCTGAAAGCTGGCTACCACCACTTTCAAAAGCATATCTAAGCATACATCCTATTCACATTGCTACCTGTCAGAGAAAGAATTGTTCCTTATTTTTCAGGCTTTAAATGCTGCTTTTTAACAGGAAGTTAACCAGCTGCAACCCGTTACCATTTTGCCTAAGAATTATGTAACAAGCTCTATTATTGGGTCTAGCCAAGATAAAAGGATTCGATAAATATATTTTAAAATAGATATAATAAATATAAACATTAAATATTTATGATAAATACTTTTTTTTTTTAAAAGCTCTGGGGTTTAAGGCCCTGCCTGTGTTTTTTCTGTGAGGTGAAAGGAATGATTGGGAAGTCTGCATCCTATTCAACACAGAGTTTTGTGGTAAATTATTTTGGTGACTAAGGGTGAGCGAGAGATTTTCCCTCCTCAGTCCTCTCACAGGCTAGAAACCAACACTGCTAAGCAGATCAGATGTGCTGGGATGTGTCTCAACACAGCTGATCTGCTTCATTGGGCAAGATGCATTTCCTGTTGTCCCATGGATAATGTTGTAGGACAATGAGCAATGCATTCCCCTAGGGCTTGAGGGGCATAGTCCTGCAATTCCTGGGAGTTCCTGCACATAATTGTGCCCTTCAAACCCTGGGACTGCCTGTTTGGCCTTTGCCGCTTACTGAGATGCTCCTCTGGGATCTCCAGGGCACGTCTCCATAAGCAGGGAAAGCTGGGATTTGAAAGCCAAGCAGGTGCTCCCAAGGCTTGAGGGGCCCAATCCTGTGAGGGAACGTTTAGGGTATGCAGGATCAATGCCCTCAAGCCCCTGGAGCACCTTGGAGCTGGAGAATGCAAGAAAAATAAAATAAACAGATGTCTGCCACTAAACTGTGGCATATATTGATACCAACTTCCTCAAGGCCACTATTTGTGATGTGACAAGGGGCACAGATGTAAGTTTGCTTGGCTTAGTACTGCCATTATTTTTTTATGGTGGCACAAAGGCAATGAAAGGGAATGTTTATGCCCCCCGCCAAAGTAAAAACACCTGCAGGGTAGGGATGAAAAACTTACATATTTCTTATAAAGTAGTAGTATGTAAGTTCTTCATCCCTTGAACTGATGCAATACATTCTTCTTTAGGACACTCCAGAGATCACATAAAGCCAAGTGGTTTATACAACACAACTGGTTCCATCAGGCTTTTTAAAGAACCTTTTAGAAGCATGACTTCACAATTTCAATTCTGCCCTTTCAGCATTAGCTCATTCACAAATTCTGCTTTATCTCTCTCTCAATTTTAATTTTTTTTACCCTCTGTTTAAAAATATATCACCCCTAATGTTTAATTTTGGCTCTTCAGTAAATTTCTTAATGCTCCCCAGTGGTGCAAGGTGCTCTGTTCTGCAGTCTAACGTAAAGAGAGGCAAACCAAATTCCACTCTGTACTGCCCCTTCTAAACATAGAATGTGCGAGACTCGTCTCCCTAGATTTGTTGTTTTGATCATGAGATTACTCTTTTCATAATGCATTATGTATCTTCATGGTAGAAATTACTATTACTGATTTTAAGTTATTATATAGTAGATGGACTACAGTATGCTATGTATATAATTAAGGTTGAAATCTCATCGTACTAAGACCAGTTGAGTAGAGCTGTTCTGCCTTGGAAAATTCTCCAAATATTAAATACTGTTGCTTAAAAAAAAATTATAAGGTTTCAAAAAGTTGAAAACACATTTCATAAGTATTCCGAAGCATGGCAGCAGATACCAAAAACTTAGAATATGGTTTCAGAATATATAAAGGCAAAACTATTTATATCATAAGCTTTGGAAGAAGCCGATAGAAAATTATGAATATATGTGTGTGGGGGGGGGGGGTGGATGTGTGTGTATATATATCTTCTACTTTGCCTTGTTTTTAAATTCTTAGCCTTCATTGACTCTTACACTTTGCTGGGTGCATTAAATGGTTAATATTCAAATGACATCATTTTATATTTGGCCCACAGTATTATTTAATGAAGCTTAAAGGTTGCTCTAATCTTTACTCTGGCTTGCCATGGCCTTCCAGAGGGCGCTAGGATATTGATGGTTCGATAGAATTTATTATTACCTAGGCATGGGAGAAGGTAGCAAAGAGCAAGTCTCAGGCCATCCCAGGGTGCTGGTTTGTGGTGGCCTTCTTCAGTTGTATGTACTGAGGAGTCTATAAAAGATAAAACAGCTACAAACAGAAATGGGAGCCTGGCATTTTTGTGTTTATAATATACTTGGTGTGCTTGAATGATCGGCTAATTCATGAAAATAATTTTCCTGGGTGTTGTTGAATCAAGCAGTCTAAAACAGTTGTTTTGTTGCAATAATGATATGGAACAAAATGTGAATTTATTTGAAACTAGTGAAATACTTTTTCAACCATCTTCATATAGTAAATGGCTTCAAAATACCTTAATAGTTAAATTTATTTTCACAGCTTACACAAGCATTAATGCAGCTGTTAAGAGAATACTATCAATAATGGGTGACATTTGGAGTGAACAGAAAAGCAGGATGCCAGGAGATAAGAGAGAGACTATCATTGTGGTTAGAACCCATCAGGATGACAACTAGGCTTTATTTTGTGGTAAATTGCTGCTGCAGAAGTAGGGAAAAATTCTATTGAAAAACCTTTTACCTGGAAAATATAGCTAAATGGATTAATAATGTATTGACTGAAAAAGGAAACATATGTCTCTGTTTAGTAGGTATGAGTTGCTATTTGGCACATTTCAGTAGAGTGTGTTTGCCAGATGCTACAGTAGTTCAGACAAAGCTTCAAAGTCAAAACCAAAACATTGTGTTTTTTAAAATATTTAAATGCTTCGTGATTTGTATTCTTAAAAAAAATAATTATGTTTTTGGTGCATGTTACTTCTGCAGCATGAATACAGAGTGTGCTTACACATTGCTCTTAGTGTGTGCTAGCTTTAAGGAATCTTAAATTATTTTTAAAATTAGCTCATGCTGCAAGCAGTTGTATGTTTGGGGTTAAAAACCTCTATCATATGCATAGCTCTGACCTGCATCTAGAGGGTGGGCAAGCAGGGGAGTAGCTAGGACTGACAAGTTTGCTGTCTGGCTCACTTAGCTGTCTAGCAGCAACACAGCCAGCCCCCCTATGCATGGGAGTGCACAACACACAGAGGGAGCCCCCATCCTCAGACTTGCCTTTGGCTGCCATTACCACTAAGCAGCACAGCTGGAGCTTAGGAGCAGCAGCATGGGTGACTGGTACCACCTTAGTCAGGTGATTATTAACATATGGTCAATACAACAAGAAAAGTATAAGATAATTTGTTTATTTTATTTTATTTCAGGATAAGAAAATCTTATCATTTTGGAGGATAGCCAAAAGTTTAATGAAGTTATTGGTAAAGGTGCTATTGACTTCAAGGGGTTTAGGATTAGTTTCATAGTCATGAGGTGCATCTACATGTGCAAATAAGTGTGAGTAAGTTTTATGTGCATTAAGCTAAAGTGCATTAAGCATTTTTTTGGCAGGTGTCTACACATGCAGGGACTTGGAACTAAAGTTAGTGTACTTGGTGTGGCCAGCCACTCCTCATGGTGAGGTGTGGGATTGGGCCAAGGACAAGGCAGCCACTGGCCACATCTCCCCAGGCTCCTACCGGATGCAGCACAGGAAGAGAATGGGGTGGGGCACTGAAGGCCCAAGGGACCCTCCTCCGGTGATGTGTTACTGGAGGCATCAGAGTTGGGCGCACATGCAGGCAGGCCACCCCTGCCAGCAGCAGGGCTCCAGTGCTGGTAAGTAAGTGGTCAGGAGTGGGGCTAGAGGAGGAGGAAGAGATATGGGGAGGGCAGCAAAATATATATTCATGTAGTCATGAATTCATGAAACATGTATTTAGAGTTCACTTCATTATTATGATAGAGACACTGGCACAATTTGCTCCACAACAAAATGTCCGAACACATGCTCTGAGGCAAAAAGCCCTGGCTCAAATTTGCACTTCTTCTATTTGAGCTGTTGCAAGCACATGTGCTTGCATGAGTGGATCACCCATGCAGTAGGGACCCGGGCGACTATAGGCCAGTCAGTCTCATCTCCATCCAAGGCAAAGTCTTTGAAAAAATTATCAAGGCCCACATTTGCGAGAGCCCAGCAGGACAAACTATGCTGAGGGGAAACCACCATGGGTTCATAGCAGGTAGATCATGACTGACTAATCTAGTCTCTTTTTATGACCAGGTTACAAAATGCCTGGACGCAGGAGTAGGGGTGGATGTCATATACTTAGACTTCAGGAAGGCCTTCGATACGCTATCCCACCCCATACTGGTGAACAAGTTAAGAGGCTGTGACTTGGACGACTACACAGTCCTGTGGGTGGCGAATTGGCTAGAGGGTCGCACCCAGAAAGTCATAGTGGATGGGTCAGTTTCGACCTGGAAGGGTGTGGGCAGTGGGGTCCCGCAGGGCTCGGTCCTTGGACCAATGCTCTTTAATGTCTTCATCAGCGAGTTGGACGAGGGAGTGAAGTGCACTCTGTCCAAGTTTGCGAAAGACACAAAACTGTGGGGAGAAGTGGACACACCGGAGGGCAGGGAACAGCTACAAGCAGACCTGGACAGGTTGGACATATGGGCAGAAAACAACAGAATGCAGTTCAACAAGGAGAAATGCAAAGTGCTGCACCTAGGGAAGAAAAATGTCCAGCATACCTACTGCCTAGGAAATGACCTGCTTGGTGGAACTGAAGTGGAAAGGGATCTTGGAGTCCTAGTGGACTCCAAGATGAACATGAGTCAGCAGTGTGACAAAGCCATCAGAAAAGCTAATGGCACTTTATCGTGCATCAGCAGATGCATGACGAATACATCCAAGGAGGTGATACTTCCCCTCTATCGGGCACTGGTCAGACCACAGTTGGAGTACTGCGTGCAATTCTGGGCGCCGCACTTCAAGAGGGATGCGGATAACCTGGAGAGGGTCCAGAGAAGGGCCACTCGTATGGTTAAGGGCCTGCAGACCAAGTCCTACGACGAGAGACTAGAGAAACTGGACCTTTTCAGCCTCCGCAAGAGAAGGTTGAGAGGCGACCTTGTGGCTGCCTATAAGTTCATCACGGGGGCACAGAAGGGAATTGGTGAGGTTTTATTCACCAAGGCACCCCCGGGGGTTACAAGAAATAATGGCCACAAGCTAGCAGAGAGCAGATTTAGACTGGACATTAGGAAGAACTTCTTCACAGTTCGAGTGGCCAAGGTCTGGCATGGGCTCCCAAGGGAGGTGGTGCTCTCCCCTACCCTGGGGGTCTTCAAGAGGAGGTTAGATAACCATCTAGCTGGGGTCATCTAAACCCAGCACTCTTTCCTGCCTATTCAGGGGGTCGGACTCGATGATCTATTGAGGTCCCTTCTGACCCTAACATCTGTGAATCTATGAATAAGAACAAGTATTAGTATATCAAGCTAACATTTGTGATATTCCTGTCAGAAGCTTGAGTTGATCAGTAACTTCCTTGTATTTAAAATGTTCTCAGAGGCTGAGACCCCAATTCCACTCTGCTGCTTTTTGTCTCCTCTAAGCATGCAGATATGGTCTCCCTATTCCTGATATATTCCATTTTTTGCATCTGTCATATCTGGTATCAGATCTCTAGCTTTCTCTGGACTGGTTTGGACTGAAAAGGTATTTCATTGTATTTTATTGTTTGCATTTCTTTTCTCCTTTATAAACTGACTTTGTTTATACTCACAGAACAAATGAATGTGAGCTGTTCTTAATGCTGTCTTCCCCTCAGAATCCTGGCTGTTCCATTTAAAGGTCTGTGCTGTATAGAGCTCTAATGAGTTGAAACAATTCCTGAGAAAGGCGTTTTGCAATAGATGGAAATATTGTACTTCCAAATTGTGAATATTCTCACAAAGAGGATACAGTAACTAGTAAGTTACTTCTGCTTGCATGGAAAGAAGAATCAAGCCTGGAAAAGAAGTGTTTCAAGTGTTTAGAGGAGGGAACTAAAAGGGCCTTATTAGCTGGTGTCACTTTATCTTATGTTATGGGCACTATGGTACATACTCCCTTGGTTCCCAAACTGTTTTCCAAACTGTGCGTTCTTGTTGGCCTTCTTGTGTTAAGACATCCTGTCTGTTTCCAAGGCTGGAGAAACTGTGTGTGTGAGACCCAGCTTCTTAGAAATCAATTAACCCCTGCAACCCATCTTAAACCATCTGTGCCTATAAGCCAATTCCCAAAAAGCAAACCTTTAAATACCATTTCTAAGCCAACAATGATCAGGTTATAGTTATGATCAGGTTATGATTTGATCAGGATGTATGACATCTCTGAGGCATGGGTTTGATTATTGGGGAGGATGGAGCCTTTAAGGTGATGAATGGTGACACCTGCATGGTATCGAGTGATATCACATGGGAAGTCCTGGGGCAGCCTCCCATTTTCTGAAATCATAACAATATCAAGGTGTGGCAGGTGAGGAGAAAGAGAGATTGCCCAGAGAAAGCAACAGAGAATGAAGTTGATAAGACCTGAGGGGGCTCCAATGGCATCACAGCCACCTGTTACAGTCTTCATGACAAAAATCTAACCATTACATTTTCTGTGCTCTACTTAGGCCCTATCTACACATTACACTTAAGATATGATTAACCAGTTAATCATGCCTTAAGTTGTGACCCAGCAACACGTTCACTTAATTAATGGTGTAATAAAACAATGAATAAGTCACAAAGTTATTCCATAAAAAAATGTATAATAACTTTGTGGCTCCTTCTTATCATGTCATTAATTGACCATATGGCAATGCATGGGGTGCTGCTGCAGCTGGGAGTCCTGTCCATAAGGGACTGGCAGTAAAGTGTGATTGGATCTGATGCTGGATCCTGCAATCATGCCTCCTGCTATGCCTTTACCTGAGTGTCTAGAGGGAGCTTAAATTCCTTTTGTGAGACATGATTAACCCTTAAAATAAGAGATAGATAAAAATAAGAGATCCTGAGAGGAAAAAAAAAAGTGCTCTACTTGTAGGAAGACTTATAAACTGAGAAGAGAGAGAGAAAAGGGACTAGTGTATGTAGGCAGGAGCAGATCCAGAGGGGATGCAATGGCATGGTTGCACCCGCACTTTCAGACCACACCAGGGGAACAGAAGGCATGACCTTTTCATGAATCCCTGAGGGAGGTAAAAGCCTAGCTGAGTACAGCTCTGAAGCTTCCCCCTGCCCCTCAGAGTCTCCAGAGACTTTAGCAACAGCAGCAGTGATGGTTGTGGAGAGGGGGAATTGGAGTGGGGAAGATGGGACTTACTGCTGAGCACAGCAGGGAAGGGAAGGAGTGCTGAGGATGGTGTTAGGGGGAGAATCCTGTTTTGGGGACTTAAGAAGTGACACTGGCTGCTGCTCTTGCTCATCCCAATGTGGAAGGGAGCTGGAGGCAGGTATTGTAGCCATCCTTACAGTGCCAGTCACTGCTTCTGCATCCCCTTTTACAAAATCTTGTATCTACCAATGTATGGAGATGGTAAAAAGAGGCATAACAAGGAAGTTCTGCACCTGGAAAGCAATGATTCATGGGACAGTGGTGGTTCCCTGCTTCCCACCCGGTACTGTGGTAAGACATCAGTGGTGGTGGCTAGTTTTTTGTGCCCTTCATTAAGTTGGTGCCTGGAGCCACTGCCCCGATCTTTCCCTTCTGCTGCCTATAGATACACTACTGGGGGTATGCAGTTAAAGTGGTAATACAAGTCAGGATTGTTCTTTCCCAATATGGTGAGAGAGCACTGGTTGGCGAACAAGGGCACATTTTATATAAGTTCATAATTGGTCCAGTTGTACTGTCTGAGAGGTATCTGTTTCTGGACTAATGAATACTGCTGTAAGATTCCTTCAGAGCTGTTGATCCATCTTTACACTGACTTTGCAAACTTGTGCTTTAAAAAAATCAAATAACTTGGCAATATCTTTTTTTTTTTTTTTTTTTTTTGGAGTGGCAAATATTTAACACTGCTGCTAAGAATTCAGTAGAAAGAGCCCATAAATATTAAAGGAAAATTGAATGCTATAATTCCACAGTGAACTGTGTAAACGTGCCTTCTATTTGTCTTCTGCCCCTCTCTTTTTAACTCTAACTTACATTTTAATGCAGATATTCATCAATTTTGAGACACAAAAATTTAGGGACTCAAAATATGCTTGACACAGCAGCTGTTCTTTCTGCTGCTGTTACAGCAGGAAAAGTAAAGCTGTGCTACTAAATGTAACCCTTCTGGCCCCTCACGCACTCAGTGATGTGACAGCTTGTTTGTTTGGAAGTTAGAGATGTATTAGATGTTTGGGTTATTTTAATTTGCATATTTGGTCACATTCAGGATGCTCTTTTCAGTTTTATCAGCCCACCTTAGTGGAGCTGTCAGTTCACAGTAATGGACATTATAAGACCAATCTGCTGTCTGCAGCAGAAGCAGCTTCTGTTCACCATTTGTCAAACAAATGGGGAGATGGAGCTGCAGGCTGGCATGTGTACCTAACCAGGTACTCTGCTTTAGTGATCCTGCAAATGATCCTTGGACCACTTAGTCACTTCTACCAAAGGAAAAGATCAAGGAATTACTAGGCTTCTTCTCTAGAGAATCCTGCATGACACAGGCAATTGCCCTATATTTCAGAATTAAATACTGTAAAATGTGATTCTCTATTTTAATCGGCTGCTAAGTTTTTGGTTTGTTTGTTTTTTTTTAATTAGAAGAGGATCTTACATGGAAGGAATAATAAATTTTACTTGTTTTCCCTTAGCCAGATGGATCAAGTTCCTTACAAATGGGAAGAGTCTACTGAAACTTAGGTCAGGCACTGCATAATTTCCCCCACCGTGATTCAAAACAGACTCAAGGGGAATGCCTCAAGACCTAAGGTTGAGGAGGACCGGGTTAGAGTGCTTCTGGAGGGGCTGGACATGTTCAAATCAGCAGGTCCAGATGCTACCCCAGGGTGCCACCCCAGGGTGTTGAGGGAGCTAGCAGGGATTATTGCAGGGCCCTTGGCATGGCTTTACGAGCACTCATGGTGCTCGGGCCAGGTGCCAGATGATTGGAAGATAGCCAATGTGATCCCCATCTTTAAAAAAGGGAGGAGGGAGGACCCGGGCAACTATAGGCCCATCAGTCTTACCTCAATCCTGGGGAAACTCTTTGAGAAGATCATCAAGGAACACATCTGTGATGGGCCAGCATCGGGGATGATGCTTAAGGGCAACCAGCACGGTTTCATTAGGGGCAGGTCATGTCAGACCCACCTGATTGCCTTTTACGATCAGGTCACAAAAGCATTGGATGCAGGTTTTGCTGTGGATGTAGTCTTTCTGGACTTCAGCAAGGCCTTTGACACTGTCTACCACACCATCCTCATTAAAAAACTAGGCGACTGTGGCATCGATGCCTACACGGTCAGATGGATTGCAAATTGGTTGAAGGGTCATACTCAGAGGGTGGTGGTGGACGGGTCATATTTGACCTGGGGGGGAAGTGGGCAGTGGAGTCCCACACAAAAACAGGATGTGTTTCAATAATGACAAGTGCAGGGTGCTGCACTTGGGCAGTAGTAACCAGCAGCACACTTATAAGAAGGGAAACTCCCTTCTTGAGAGCATGGAGGCAGAAAGGGATCTTGGAGTCATCGTTGACTCCAAGATGAACATGGGCCGACAATGCGAGGTCAGAGTCGGCAGGGCTAACCGGACCTTATTGTGCATCCATAGGTGCATCTCAAGTAGGTCCAAGGAGGTGATCCTCCCCCTCTATGTGACACTGGTCAGGCCACAGCTGGAGTACTGTGTCCAGTTCTGGGCACCCCACTTCAAGAGGGATGTGGACAACATTGAGAGGGTCCAGAGGAGGGCCACCTGCATGATCCGGGGACAGCAGGGCAGACCCTACAATGAGAGGCTACAGGACCTGAACCTGTTCAACCTTCACAAGAGATGATAGCAGGTTCAGGGATAACAAGGAATAACAGCCACAAGTTGTTGGAGAGTAGGTTTAGATTAGACATTGGTAAGAACTACTTCACAGTAAGGGCAGCTAGGATCTGGAACCAACTTCCAAGGGAAATGGTGCTGGCTCCTACCCTGGGGGTCTTTAAGAAGTGGCTTGATGCTTACCTGACTGTGGTCAATTAAGCCCAGTTTTCCTCCGGCCCAGGCAGGGGGTCGGACTTGAAGATCTACAAGGTCCCTTCCAACCCTACTTCTATGATTCTATGATTTCCCCAGTATGAGCCACCCTTAGACATGAGGGATATTAAAAAATAAAAGAAAGAAAGAAAACAGGATGAAATAAAATAATTGGCTCAGAACAGTGGCAATATTCAACTTTGATCAGAAAATAATATCTGATCGTTTTCTTACATCAGTCAGCTGGTTATCCCTGGTTTGCAATAAAACATACATGACTGGTCAATTTCTTTTATGTACATTCATTTTTAAATAGTTAAATGAATGCTTATTTAAAGCTGTAGGTACATTATCACTTAATACCATGGCATAACTGCAGCACTTTTAAATGTCTAGGCTTCTAGGAACTCGGCTCACCACATTTCCTTGGTGTGCAGTTTTGTGTTCTAGTATGCCTAGAACCAGAGAACAGCTTCCTTACAGAGGATGCCAGGAGTGAAACTCCCTTCTAGTTCAACTTCCTCATTTATCTACAGAAGTGGTGGTATGACCCAGAGAGAGTTGTAGCCTTTGGCCACATGTAGGTGGTACATTTCTACTGGGAGAAAAATAATCCATCTTCAATCCAGTGGAGGTCACTCCAAGGAGAGTTTCTCCCAGTAGAACAAATTCCTGTACACTTCTCCACTACATGACTTCCAGGGGACCAGAAGGAGCTGAGTGGTGGGGCAATGCTCTCCATGCCTTCCTAAAGCTGGGGTCACTCTCTTGTGGGGAGCACATGGGAGTGGATGTTGCATGCCTCTTCATGGTCCTGGGAGGAACCACACAGAAATGAAAGGCTCTAGTGCCTTCCCCAGATCAGGGCCACCTGGCCTCTAGAAGCTGAGTAGAGAAGCAGCTGCTCTTTGTTTCCAAGACTACAGGCTGAGCAGTGGGTGGGGGACTTTACCATGCTGCTTTAGACCCCCAGGAATGTGAGGACTGGAGCAACCACTGCTTCCCATGCTTTCCTCAGACTAGGATCACAGGGTCTTGGGGGTGGGGGTGGGGGGGCAAGGAGCAGGGAAGAGGGAGTGATTGTAGGCTGAGCACCTGTACAGCTCCCTCTTCTGGAAAATTTTCACTGCTAGGAAACAATGCCTGTTTATGGCCTTTATTAACCTTTGCATGTCATAATCGGCATCTTACTCTGCCTAGAAACCAGTAGGGAGATTATTCAGATTTCAGGATATTGGCATCTAAAAGGAGCATAAGAACAAGGAGACTTGCAATAAATTAAATATTACTGTCAACTTGACCAAATTTTCAAACGCTCTCAGTTCCCACTTAGATATCTTTTAAAAAGGGCAACATTTTTAAGGGTTCAGATGCTACCTCATAGCTAATACCCTATTTCTTCTCTAAGCTTATAGGCATCTGTCTCACATGCCACAATAAGACTTGTGCCAAGTGAGGCATCAGCTCATTAAAAAATCTATGAGTGTGGCTGTAGAGCTCAATTTTGGAGTGACAATGTCTTCCATGCTTATCACATATAAAGTTTGTATCTAACAGTCCTGAATGTAGTGTGGAGTTCTTCCTGAAGTTTCCTCTGTCTTCTGCATGTTAGGCTGTTCTTTCCTCAAAAGCCTTCATTCCACACTTAATAAACTGTTTCCAAGTGTTTCCGCCCTCAGCAGTCTTCACCTACTTGTTTGGCTCAATGTTCATTGCCTTCATATCTTTCCAGAAAACATCTGGCCAAACCATCAAATTCAATGTGACTGAGGAGAAAATGGATGCTTGGAACATTTAAACATTCCAAGACCTCAGTGAAGGCAATTTTGTCCCACCAGAAAATTCCTAAAGTGAGATAAAGGCAACATAAGTGAAAGCTGTTGAGGCACTTTTCTTGAGTAGAGTGCATGGTCCAGGATTTACTGCCATACAAAAGTGTTGCCACTGGATGCATAACATACTTTAACCTTGGTCTTAACAGTTAGTTTGTTATTGTTCCACATGCATTTGCTTAAGCGGACAGTCCATCCCCTGTAGCCAAATTCTTCAGGAACTCCTCTCCCTGCTGACTGCAGGTCCAGACGGCCTGCCTTGTCTCAGGCACTGGCCTTATGTGCCTCCAGAGCCCCACTCCTTCCTATCAGGTGGCTCTTCAGCCACCCACAGGGGCTTCTGCTTTGGCCTGATGGCCAATCTGCTCTCCTTTGCTTCAGCTTAGCCCAGATGCTTCCAGCTTCTACTTCTGGGCTGCCTAAATGGTTGCCACTTAACTGCTTACCTTAGGACAGGTAGCTCCTGGATAGACAGCCTTACAGACTTAACCCAAATGAAAGGCAGGTGCCACTACATTTGGAACCAGCTACACTGCAGGAACTTCTGTGTCAAGAGAGATCATCCATTTGTCTATATCAGGGACCCACTCCTAGACTGCCACCCAAGGCTAAAGAGACCTGTTTACCCTAATATGGAGTGGACTTCAGTTACACAAATTTTTTGGCAGCATTTCCTCCAAAACTAGTACCTCCTTCTAAGGTGCTCCTATGCCTGAAGCCACAGGCACCCTACATATTGCCAGAGGTTGATGCCAAGTGCTGGGTGGCATGTCTAAGCATGAAGTGAAAGTCTCTTTGTAACCGCCGGGCCTCAAACATCTTACCTTGGGCTTCCTTGCTCCGAGAGATTGCTGATATCCGGCTTGCAGTCGCAGGTAGCCTTCAGGGAGGTCTTTCCACGTGCTGCAGCCTGCCCCTTTCTCGCCTGCCACGACTTCGATCTTTCAGTGGGTGGGGCTTCGTGTAGCGCGATTACCCGCTTCACGTACCTGCGTCGTAGATGTCTTCTGCGAGGCTCCTCCTCCCCTACACCTCGCCCTTATCCTGCCCAGCGGATCTTGGGTATTTACGTTGGTGCTTGTGTACTCCCTCAGGCACGCCACTGACTAGCTCACCCCTTGCTCAATCTCCCTATTGATACGCCTCAGCCCCTTCTGACCCGGGGTAACACAAAAGAAACAAAACTCTTACGAATGTAACTATGGCTCACTGCGCCTAATGTGAGGCAAGACCCTGCCCCTGTTAAACTCCCTGGTGGGGTCCATAGCCTCGCCGCCCCTCAGCTTATCAACCAGGTCACCGCCCGTGACTTGATACACTAGCCCTCTCTTCCCGTGGCAGCTACCCGCCACTCTTCGCCAGGTATCTCCCAAAGTAACCCTCTCTCTGGGTTTCCCCTGGCTTGTAGCCCTCTCTCAGAGCCTATCCTGGCCTGCAGCCCTCTCTCCAGGTCCTCTCTGGACCGCAGCCTTCCTTCCAGGTCTTCCCCAGACTGCAGCCCTCTCTCCGGGTCTTCCTTGGGCCGCTGGCCCCTCTGTGCCACCGAGGCTTTTACCCCGCTCTTCCCCGGCTCACCCTCTGCAGCCACGCTGTCTTCTGGCATCGGTTCATCCCCAGGCTCTTTTACTCCTCTGCTGTGCGCGCTGGCAATCGGCTCTGGCATTCCATGCCTCCAGCTGACTCCACCAGCCCGGCTCTCTCCCGGCAGCCACATGCACGCCCCGCTCCTCGCTGAGGCCGGTTCTTTTATCCCCGCCGGCTGGTGATTAGTGCTGACATCACCTGCCGTCCACAGGTGACTTGAGGCATCATCCTGGCCGTGCGCAGGCTTCTCCAGCTGTCCCTGCCCCTCCTCGCATCCTGCGGTGAGTAATTTATGTTTTTTCCTTTCCTTTTACCTCCACTCTGCCCTCTGTCTCTGGCTCTGGGGCTCCCTCCATGAGCTCGGGAGTTTCCTCGGTCTTTCTCCGTCTGTGACACTCTTGAATGAAAGCTTTATCATGTAAACTGTGGGGAATAAGAATGACTAATGGTAACAATTAGGTAATCCCTTGTACTTTTAGAGTGTCTCCATTCTCAACATCTCAAACCATTTAAAACTTACCAGCAAGACTGGGTAGTCCAGCAAGCCCTTTTGCTTTCACCTAGCATATTTTTTTAGTAAAAGAATACATTAAAATAAATCAACGTCTTAAAATGTATATTTCAAACATGCTTTGGAAAGAAATGAACAAATGCAAACATGCTTTGGTTGCTATAACTAGTGAGGTGGAAAATTCTGCCCAGTATCCAGGATCATTCTCTCTCAAATCAAAAATGATCTTGAGTTACTTTTAAAATGTTGCTTTTTTTAGTTTTTTTGGGTTTTTTCACTTGACTGAAGTTGCTTGCTTCTGGTCCTGAACTCATTCCTTTTCTTTCCTTTTGGTTGGGGGGGGATTATCGCCACTGCAAGCCCACTGGGCAACCCTTGTAAATCCAGCAGGCTAAGGCACTTAAGGGAACCCATCCCAACCCTAGCCCTGGAACAATCTGTAGGGAAGGCAGAGGCCCCCAATGGGACACTTGTCTGCCTGTACAGCAATGCCAGGAGGCTGGGGAATAAACAGGAGGAACTGATCCTCCAGCTGAACAAGAATGACTACGATCCCAAAGTGATAACAGAGACCTGGAGAACTCCACTTATGACTAGGACACAGGTATAGATGGCTATAGGTATAGATAAGGAAAAAAAACTCACAGCATACTTACAGGCTTGGCAGTACCACTGCTGAAAGAGACTTGGGGGTCAAGATGAACATGAGCCACCAATGCGGTGTCACAGCTGGCAAAGCAAACAAAACCCTGGCTTGCATCTATAGATGTTTCTCAAGTAAATCTCAGGATGACATCCTCCCCGCTGTACTTGGCCAACTCTGGGCTTCGCAATTCAAGAAGGATGTTGAGAAGCTTAAGAGAGTCCAGAGGAGAGCCACACACATGATCAAAGGGCAAGAGAATAGACCTTACGAAGAGAGGCTGAGAGCCATGGGACTCTTCAGTCTGGAAAAGCACAGGTTGGGGGGGGGGGTGCCTGGTGGCTGCTTATAAGTACATAATGGGAGTACATCAGGATGTGGGAAAATGTCTGTTCACCAGAGCACCCCAAGGGAAAATAAGTACCAACAGTCATAAACTACTACAAGACAATTTTAGGCTGGACATAAGAAAACATTTCTTTATGGTCCAAGCCCCCCAAGACCTGGAATAGACTCCCTCCAGAAGTGGTGCAGTCATCTACTCCTGATTAATTCAAGAAACACTTGGATGTTTATCTTGCTGGGATGCTTTGACCCTAGCTGACTTCCTGCCCCTGGAGCAGGGGGCTGGACTTGATGATCTTCAAGGTCCCTTTGAGCCCCAACGTCTATGAAATCTATGAAATCTTTTGTTTTCACTCAATCTGTGATGACATATGCAGGATGTTAAAAAGGTGTACCCAAGGAGCCTCACGCCATTTCATTGGTGTGAAGAAGTAAATTTCTTCTGCAGAAGAAGATCTCCCAAATCATTGTTGAGGTTTCTTGCCTACCCCTTGGTGGGTGCCTACTCAGATGGATTTGCCAAGAAGGAGTAGGCATGGCAAATGTCTCTCATACATAGACTGTTGTCTTTTGGTTCATGTCTAAGAAAATGTTAGATTATAAGTAGGAGCAAGTGGAACTACATTTGAGTTTTGATATACAAAGGCTTACAACAGGAATACTGAGACATACAGCAGGAAATGGATTGACAATTTCAATACTACATTATGACCTATGTCAGTTCTCCTTGAACAGTGGAACCACTCTACTTTTATTTCTAAAAGCAAGCCACTCTATTGGCGGGGGGGGGGGGGCGGGGAAGGAGGGGGACAGCGGAAAAGAGGCAACTTCTGATGAAGTTGCTTCATCCCAGACAACCGTACTGCTCAGGCAAACATATACTGTACACCCTAAAGCGATGCGTCACTGACTGACCCACATACCTGCCTGCAAGTTTACAGAAGTATTGTTGTTCCCAGTGATCAGACTGGGACTATAAATCATCCCAGCACAGAGCCGTGGCTAAAATATACAGTAGATTTTCATTTATGACACACATGCACCTCATTTGAGGTAACTAGATTAAGAATGAAACAAAGACGTGGATGCCTTCATTCTCTCTTCTGGAAATATTAGCTCACATCACATGGGAGAGGTGATTAGATGTCTTGGATGAGTCCTTAGGTTACCTTGGCGGGGGAAAGATCTTATTCCTAGTGGTAGGAAATAATGGATATGTATAATCAAAACATACAGATGTATTTATTTGAAGAGGTTTCCTTTAAGTCAATCCGTGATGTAACATGGTCTGGATAAGACCATTCCTCTGATACTCCCCACAATAGCTCCGACAGAAAAATTGCAAGGTCAATATAAAATAATAAGTATTTTATATTGATCTTGGAAGGTTCAGTCTGAATGATCCTAGAGCACTTCAGTAAACTGTGTTCAGAACACAGCCTCATCACTGAAATGTAGTCACTACTGGGGCAGAGGCCATCAGTTAATCCATCACATAAATGTTCCACAACAGTGCAGGGAAAGAAACCTTTGGTCAATAATGATGAAACCAACTCCTGTTGTCAGAAAAGGATCATGGTATCTTTATTGCCATTGAAGAACACATTGAATTGGAGTTCTTAAGGTCTTACCTAAAAAGCCCCATGCATAGAAAACTGCACAAAATTCAATCCATCTATGTTGGAAAGACAAAGGGCTGAGTCAAAACTGCCAGGATTAAAGCAGACTCATTATATTGTGTTATATGAAGCACTACGAATATCCTTCAATACAGAGCTAATATCCAAAAATGGTCAAGTTACCAGCACAGTGTGTCATCTGATAAGGTCTAGGTATTTGTTTTTGGTCTGTTGCTGCTTTCTGTTGTCCCTCATCAGGGGCCAGTTAACAGCTACTGTTTAACATGAAATGGAAAACAGTTCATCTTGGCAATTGGTCCTGTCACTTCCTTGCCGAGTACAATATTGTGTTTTTGGAAATGAGTCCTACATGAAATGATTCTGAAGATGAGTGGGGGCTCCACATGGCTTGATTTGCACTATTCATCAGAGAGAAGCAAAGCCAAATGTGTCTTTTATAAAACAAGCCACTCCTGTTAGACATCAGATGAACTGTTTAAATTGGCATTGATTGCTGGGAATAATTTTCTGTAGGCAAATGCGATTTTCTTTAGATTAACATAGTCTATTCTCTTACCGATTAGAAGTCTTGGAGAAATCATTGGTTTGTTTTGTATTAAGGCTACCCTTATGTATGTTTTCTCTACTGAGAAATAGTTTACAATAGTATATCAAACTGTTAGTAAGTATTGTGTGCCTGAGAAGATAAGGCCATTTTTTTAGTTTCCTAAATGTAGATTTCGGCTCCTAATTTTAGGCAGTGAACTTTAAAAATGTTATCCTTTATCCCATTTATGCATCTGGGAATAGGAATAATGATACTTTTACACAGATTGAGCTAAATGTTATTCAGGGTAGATATAGACTAACCAAATAAGATGTGCGTATAGAGTACAAGCTTTTGTGAACCCAAGTTCACTTCATCATATCTTTCAGCAAAATGTTATTATCAGTCATATTTATGTAATTTTACTTAAACGATGATCTTCTAACACAATGGATTTCTAACCCTTTCAATAGAACCAGGTAGAATATTTAAAAAATATGAGGGAGAATGTAAGGAATTAGTAATACTTAGTCTGGAGAAAAAGAGATTAAAGGGACATGTGACTGTTTCTAAATATTTGAAAGGCTTCCATAAAGGACGAGGAGGAAAAGATGCATGCAAACAGTTTAAACTGCAGCAAGAGAGATTCACATTGAATTTCAGGGAAAAATAATCCTAATTATGAGAACAGTAGGAGAATTGAACAATCTGCCTTTGGAAGTTGCTAATTCCCCTTAACTGGAGGTTTTCAAGAAATGACTAGGTAAACATCCATCTAGGATTTAGGAATGATTATGAATAGCAAATATTGAATTTGTACAGAGTGTGGAACTAGTTTTATGAAAATGCAGGTTCAGTTCAGACCCTGAATTGCATTCAAGCCTGAATATTTTATATAAAAATCTTTTTAAAGAAATGTTATTTATGTTTTAGTAACTGAAAAAGATAATAAATGCTAGATTTGTGGTTACCCAGAATTGAATTTTTTTATTATATCCATGCTATATACTGAGTGACAAGGGAGAAAATACATTATTTAGTAATATAATTAAAATTGTATTATAATGCATATGAACAAGAGGGTGGAATCAAAATTGCAATTAAATTGCACAGGCAATTATAAATATGCTTTTTATAACTTTTCATTTTTTGATTTTGTACCTTGAATGACATTATATTAAAAATAAAATATTTAAATTAATTTCTAAGATTTGTTTAAATAAATAAATACTATATATTGATGGAATATATCATTATGCATGATAATATATCTATTTATACATATGTGTACTGTGGAGCCTGTGTCTAGCTCCGCCTGGCCTATCGGGGTGTTGCCCCTCCCCTCAACTCGCCTGCCACGACTTGGATGTAATCAATTACCTTTAGAGGGGTCTACAGTGGAGATCTTTATCCTGGGTGGGGCCTCCTGATAGACGGTGTTACTCACAGTTGAGTGACGCGGTGGTCCACGGGGCTCCACCTCCCCTACACCCCGTCCACACGCCAACCGCTGGGTGATGCATTCCAGATGTTTCCAGGCCCTGTATGACGGCCTCAGACCGGGTCCCCGGTTCCTGGTCGTTCTCCCTCCTGCTGGGAGTGATTCCTCCTTCCTCCCTTCTTACAGAAAATACTCCTCCAAATCAGGAGGAGCTGGTGGGTGCTCCCCCTGGTTCCAGCTCCCTCCTGGAGCCTCCGCTGTCTCCCCTCTCCTACCGGCAGCAGAGCGCTCCCCTGCCTCCTGAGCGTCAGCCGCTTCAGAATACTGAGAGAGTGCCTCGGCTTGCACGCTCTGGCCGCCTTTCACTCAGCTGTTCACGAAAGGCGTACAGCTCTTAGATAAGCTGCCTGCTTGAGACCTGCAGGCTGGGTCCTCTCTGTTCTGTGCGAGAGCCCGCAGCACGGGCTGCCCGCCCGTACTCTCTCTCCCTGGCTCCCCCCCTCTCGCTGTCCTGCCGGCGTTTTTAAACCTTCCTGCCACGGCCGCTACGGCCGCGGGGATTGGCTCAACTGTTCGCCGCGCCGGGAACAGCTGTTGCCAGAACCGGCGTAATGGCAGTTCGCACGGCTGCAGCCGCGAATGCGGCTCCTCTTCCTGTTGCTCCTCAGCCGGTACGTATGCCCCTCTGGGGGCTTGCTTTCGGGGTCTGGGTCTGTGGGTCCTCCCTTCTCTCCCTCACTAGCCTGTGGGGGCACTTCGCCGCCACATGTACATATCTGCATGTGTTACTGTTGTGCTATATACCATATATATAGCCAATTGTAACATATACACACATACACACACACCATATTTACTGAAATCTAAGACAGCCTTGAATTTAAGATGACTACCCCCCCAGCCCCCCTCCCACCAATAACTAAATTCTACATATGGAAAATCTATAAATTTGTTATAATTTTTCATGCATTTAATCTAATTAATTATTGAAGGACTATCTTTAATTCATCCCTCCCACCACTGCCAGGGGACAGGCAGAGCAGGGCAGTTGGGAGGTCAAGCAGCTTGCCCCCTGCTTGTCTGCCCCCCCTCCCCTTCCTGTTCTCCTACAGCCTTTGATCATCCCCTTCCTCCCAGCCTCTACTTTCCCCCCTTCCTGCTTTTCCCTTCCCAGCATCTGCTTTTCCCTTCTTCCCAGCCCCTGTTCTCCCTCTGCTCCATGCCAGCAGTTTCTGTCCCTGTTCTAACCTGGGTTGATGAAGATGGCCCCAGCCCAACCCCTGTTGCAGATGTGCATGCTGTGCACCACTGCTATGGGGCTGTGTTCTGTGCCCAAGATTGCAACATGTACAGAGACTGCCAGCATACAGCAAAGGTAAAGAGGGGAGGGAGAGAGAAAGGCAGGGGAGCAGAGGCTGAAAGGTGGGGAGAGAGAAACAGGGAGAAGAAGGTGCATGACGGGAGCTAGCTGGGTCAGAAGCAGGCAGCAGCTGTGGGCAGGGGATGAAGTCCAAGCCACAGCAGCAGCCTGCCCCATCCCCCATACTCGCTCTGAATTCTAAGATGAGGGGCTTCCCCCCCATGTAAATATGGTATGTAGATATATACACATATATATGGTGAACAATCATAACATTCACCTTCTATTATGCATCAGCTAAGGGAGTGGGAGTAACCTCTGAATTTTCCATGCTGCAGTAAAGTCTACTATCACTTGAACTACAAGTGTAGCCACATTTCTAGCAGCACTGAGGGGCTGGGTTGATAAGGATGAAGTTATATGTTACATTTAGATCAAACTAAATCTGTGAAATGTTAAGGTGTGTTGAAGTTAGAGCATGTTGTGAGCACTCACACATTAAGGCTAGCGACAAACATTCAAAAAGCCTGAGTCTGAATTGATTCAATTTTTGCAGGTTAATCTTTGCAGGCCCTCCCTTCCTTCCATAGCATGGGGCTGGGAGTGGGGGAGGCATGTCCAGGCTCCTGCAGGATGCTGTGATTAGCCCAGCAAGGGAATTGGTAACAGTAAGTATGTGTAGATGAAATGGGGGCCCTAAGTTGAAGTAGTGGGTTTTAAAAAACACAGTTTCAATATAGGGCTGATTAATCCCCATGTTGTGTGTACACCCCGCTGACTTACTTGCCTCTCTGACGGGGAGGGGAGGGTGAGCTGGTAGTGGGTGGAGCAGTCCCTGAGCTTTGGGGGTGGGGGGCCTGGTGCTTCCCTCCGTGGCAGCAGTGGCTCCCCCTAGGTGGCACCTGCCTGCAGGCACCTCACTCGGGTGGTCCCAGAGGGCACTGCAGCTATGGAGGGAAGCATTGGGCCCCCACGCAGCTCAGGCAGGCAGGCAGGCTCCAGGGGCAGAAGGGAGATCAGGCTTGCCACTTTTCTTGGGCAGAGCCTGCTTTCCCAAACTGCCACCAGGCTGCCTGCAGGACTTCCTGTAGAGCCCCTGAGCTGCACAGAAACTGGTGCTTTGCTCCATGGCTGTAGGGGCAGCAAACTAAAACTCCTCAAAGGAATTTATTTTGGTGTGCCCAAAGTCTTTTAAGGTGCATTATGCCGCCGAATATCCTACAGCAGCTGGAATTAATGCGCAATACACCACTAAGGCATGCAAACACTGACACCATTAAAGTGGTGCAAAAGCATTTAGCCTACTTTAAGGTGTCATGCACACATGCCTCTCATTTCGTCTACACAGGGCCAGTGTTTATCACCCAGTTAAGAAAAAAAAAGAGGGACATTACCAGCTACTTGTTGATTCTGCCTGTTGATTCATCACTGACTGTAGCCAACATATGGTCTGCTAGCTAATACACAGACACCTCTGCAGCAAGACAAAGGGGAGGAGAGAATTCATGCTTATCAGGGAGTGGTGGGAGCGGGAGCTACAGCTACAGTGGTGGTGGGGGGCGGGGGGTAGTCCTGCTGTGAAGCAGAACACTCCGCACAGCCCAGAAAGCATGCCGGGATACTGGGGGTGTCTAGTTTAACTTAAACCAGCAAGGGGATAGACTTTACATAAACTGGTTTGAGCCAAATCAGTTAAGTCTGATACTACATTGAACCAGGTTTATCTCAGACTGATTTATGTGCACTGAACATCTGTTCTGTTACAGATTTAAACCAGTTTCTGATCACTTAAACCAGTTTGTGTGTAATGTCTGTCCCTAGCCCATGGGTTAATACCTGCACAGCTCTGACTTGCCAGTAGAGGGCTGGCAAGCAGAAGCATGCCTAGGAATGAAGTCACATGAGCTTTCTGCCTGTTTGGGTGGGGCTGGGGGGAGCATTTCATCCTGGAATGATGCAGGGCTTCAAAATGCTCATTTTATTTTTGTGGAGCAGACTGTAGGTACCTAACACGAGTTAGGTAGCATGACCCAGTGTTAACCCATACCTGAAGTCACAAAACCTTCAGATGCTCAGAGGGCACAAGTTAAAACTTGTGTTTAAGTGCCCTTAGTATGGTCTAAGTATAATGTGTAACTTCACCCTCATTCTACTTGGAGTCATGCATTCTGGCTCTACAGAAGTGAGGATTGTATAAAGTCCAGCTTCTCTCTCCCACTTATATCCAGAGAGACCCAGAGTAGTGATGGCAAGGGCTGCCTGCATAGATGAAGCTTTTTTGAATGTCATAATATTTGGTTACTACATTGGTTTTCTAGCAAATTTTTCTTCATTAACAAAAGTGACAGAAAACAAATGGTCATTCTAAAAGTTTAAAATTCTGCTCAACCTGAATGAAATGATATAGAATGAAGAAAAAGCATTTTTCTAGTCAAAGGATTTTTTTCCTGCCAAATATCAGAGGCTGAGATCTTGCAGCTTCTGCAACCCTGTCAGCCTACTTAGGGTTACGGTTAGCTCTCATAATTATTAATTCAGTCTATTCTCTTCTCCCCTTTCCATTTCTTAGTTACAAACTTCACAACATTTTATAAGGTCAAATACAGCATTAGTATTGTTAAGAATAAGGCCTGGCTTTTCCTTAATCAAAAAAAAAAAAAGGTGTGGGGAGTGGGGTGGGGCTGGAGGGAAATGATACCCTGGGGGTTGGAGTTGCTTCATCTTTTTGGGCATAAAGCTTTGTATTACCACTGGCTAATTACTATCAGGAGGCTATCATTAAATGCTGATTGTTGCCTAAAGTCTTTACCTTTTCTTAGTATTATGTATGTATTTACCATCAAGTGCCTAGCCAGATGTATCAGCTACTTGGTAGGGAGATAATTAGGATTACTACACATTTAATGAACAACCAAAGCAGGGCTGCAGCTGCAGCTAAGGTCATGGATGCACTGAAACTACTGGTGCAAAGAAGTTAAATAACAGAAGGAAATGAAGTTTTAGACCCAGATTACAGTTGCTAAATGTGCTTAATGACATGATGTTAAAACATTTCAGCTAAGCAGTCTGATGTACACATTTAAAGAGACCTAAATATGTTTAACTAAACATTTAGTTTGGATATATTAGACTACTTGCCCTAAATCTATGGATACATGTCTAGTTGAAGTCATTATTGTATATTATTTAAGGAGATGCTAACTATTAAAAACAGACTTACAGCTGGTTAAATCATTATAATTTACAAGCATATTTGGTAAGAAAATAATTTTTAAGATTAATAACCAAAAGTACTTTATAACAAATAAAGCGTTGCATTAACACTCTTGCCAAATTTTAATTGATACTTTTGGGTTATCAAGCGTGTTTAAATGGAAAACAAATCTTAAATCCTTGTCTGAAAACTAATTTGGAACTTTTGTCTTGTCTCAATAAGGATTTACAACCTCAGAGTTTTTCTGATTAATTAATTGAATTAATTACCAAAATCCATTTTTTAAAAAACAGCTGTGGATTACAAATGTTAGCATGTTTTTCACAAAAAATGCAGTAAAGCAAGGCTCCTGATCAGATCAGGCTTAGATACATCATGAAATGCAGGTTAAGCGTACTTCAGCTGGTGCTGGAAGAAATTATCAATATTAATCAAGATGCAAAATAGGACCTGTCAGTGCAATGTAATCAGAGCTTAGTAAACACCAAAGAGCACTCAACTAATTAACAAAGAGTATATCTCCACTGGACAACTTTCCATTTGAGGTCTTTACAAAACTCAACTCTGATCATACTAAAACATTTATAGGTGTACCATGAATAGTTGCACACTACATATTTATCCATTATTCTGTTGGCAGTTTTGCATTCTTATAGCAAAAAAAAAGAGAAGAAAAATAGAAAAGAGGAAAGAAAGGTTGACTGATTACATCTATGGGATATAGTGAGGGAGACTTTTTCTTTTTGTCTCTCCAAATTAATTCTGTTGTTCTGATCTCAGATATTTAGGTGAAATCAGTTCTTAATTAATCTTTTTCAGCCCATGCCTTTGGCAAACTGCATGTGTTTGAGACCTGAAGATTCGGACAGGCCATCCAATAGATTCCTTTTTCAGTGGAGGTGATTAGAGATTCAGTTTTTGACTAGGTCACAGGTGGACTCTTCACAGAACAGCAAAAATATGAGCCAGTGAATTAGTAGATCATTATTAACAAAGATGCTACTTCTGATCGCAGCAATATTCCTACTTTTATTTCAGGACATGAAGTGAACTGCCATGTTCTGAAGTTACAGATTCAATCTTGCCCCAGGTCAGTTGTGGTCTAAACATGAGAATAATGACAAAGACCCTTCTGTAAAATGGAAGGTGATAAATCCAGATATCCTTCAAACCAGTACCAGTGATGCTGGTACTGTGATGGAGTGATGTGATGGCGGTGCTGTGACAAAGTGCACCTGTAACATACCGTTTCCCGACTAATATATAACCAGAGTCTGGTGACATAAGTTAGACTGGCTCTTAAACTAGAGCCAGGGTAACCATCTCATTGGTTCCCAGTTTTTACTCATCTCTGTCACAATACATTGTCTCACGCCATGTGGCTTGTAAGATTCTTGAGGTGGGGGGTGGGCATATTATTGATCTGTGTTTATATAGTGTCTAGCACTATGGAGTCCTGGTTTATGACTGGGACTCCTAAGTGCTAGTGCAGTGCAAACAATAATAATAGTAAATGTGCCATAATTGCTTAATAGGAGACATTTCCTCCCCCCCCCCCCCCACAATGTTTTCTAGCAAGCATATCTCAGTGTGGGATGAAATCCGGGGAGCTCTGATCTGAGTAATATCCTAGTTACTTTTCATTGCTTTACAGTACTGTGAACACCTGTGTCAAGCAGCTTGAAACGATTTATCATTGTTGAAGCAGCCTGTGTTAGTGAGTAATAGACAGGAACAGAGTAAAATGTGTGAAACAAGATGCTGCATTTTGTCATTACCCAGGAATTGTGCAAAGGGGGACATAAGAGAGTTTAATAGAGAAGGAATTTCCTTGCAGTGGCTTTAATAAGTATGTTTGTTCAAGTAAAAACTACAAGTGTCCAATTCGCAAATAAGCTTCCATGGTTTCCAGTGGAACATGGACCAAAATCTAAATTGACGTACTGAATCCAATTAATATTCTTTCTCAAATGTCAGCATATTTCTGAGGCATCATTTTTGAAAATTCTGTTGCTTTTCAGTAATAAATTTGCATTGCCACATTGTGCTAAATGAATCAAATGTGGTGGATTAAGTTTCATGTTTATGGTTCATTAGCACAAGGAGAATAGGCTCACTGTCTTAGTCTTTTCTCATCCCTTTGACATACATTTCTAGATTCAGCAAGATACCAAGTGAAAATGAAAGGGACCAGCTGCAGCTGGAATTTTCCAGTGTCTCTGGCTTCATTCTTCAGTGGAGCAAAATACCCAGCCCCCACTACCATCCTCAAGAAACCTACCCTTTCCATTATAATATGTAACTAGAAAAATCTGAGTATTATCTTTGAAACATGTATGCACAGATTCATAACAGAAAGAATAATCCAGCAGTTTATAAAAACTGCTGAAATGCTATAAGATTCAGTGGGATTAGGTTGAAGTGCATGTATAGAGAATTTGGCTCAGGGTTTGTACTTTCCTGCCCATAGGAGTTTACCTTCCTTATCTTAACCCACAAGCCTGAGCTTCATCGTGCTTCTAAGGTTTTTCCTGTGTGACCTGACCCTTAGTTCTACCATTAGAGAACCTGACCTATTTACACACAGGATTGAAGGTAATAAAGCCACATCTTGTTTTCCCAAGTGAGTCCTCAGAATGGCTCTGCTCACCTGACAGTCAAAAACAGGTATTGTAAGGAATCCTAACATCATTATTTACCTTCTAAACTTCTGGACATTCATCTTTGTGATAGATGTAGCTCTCACCATTTTAAGATTTTGTTCTTGTGTGTTTTAAAAAAAAAAAATTAATTCCTATAATTCCTATAATATTTCATTCCTATATTTTAACTTAAACATACTTATGACTTTTCACGAGATGATTGTCTCCAGATTTGGGGGGGAAGGTTCAGTGGTGCACTTGCACCTCTCTCTGATTCTTGCTCCACTCAGTTTAAACCAACTACCTGGCAGTGGTAACCACATTTCTAGTCAGGCAGTGTTGAGGGAGTCAATTTACTTAATGGTTTATTCTAATCTATTAGGTGTATTCTAAACTCTTCATTCCACGGGTGTTAAAAACCCTCTCTTCTTTTTAATGGTCTTGTTGTTGCACTGATCAAGCTGTCTTTTGTTCTGCAGCTCTCCTGTCTGTTAGCTTCTCCTGGTAGCATTCCTATTTCACAGCTTTATTTTAACTCATTTCAATGCAGTTATATTTTTTGCTTCAATCTTAAACTGAATAATACAGCCATAGGCCCCTAATGTATTAGTAAGGCTTCTAGTTTATTTTTATCTGGAGAAAAATACATGTTTTATATGTGATGATGTACCACACCCTTTGTATCCCCCACACTCCTTTTTCAAATCCTATATCCTTCCATGTCCAGATCACATCAATTAATACACATTTAGCTATCATTGGACTGCTCCACAGAGACAATACAAGTTCAAGACTCTGGGGAAGTGAGGGGGCCAGGGACCGGGGCTGGGACTCATAATCAACTGATTGTTGGTCCCAGTCCCAACATTGTACTGGAGTCTTAAACCGGCTCTGGTGCTGTGTTGGTGCTAGGACCAATATGATTGTTAGTCTCAGCTGTGTCACCACACTAGAGCCAGTTGAAGAGTGCCAGTGGCTCACTCAGCAGATCCAGAAGAAGGTGTAGATTCAGTGATAGGAGTGGTACCCTTTACCTGGCTTGGATCGTCATATCTCCCTTTGCCTGCTGCCAGTGGCCAGAAACTGAGCTCACCCTGGTATATGAGGGTCAGGAACTCCCTGGCTGGCCAGTGCTGGGCACACAGTGGGGAGGGTTTGGGGTCCAGGCATAGGGGTTGCATGTCCTCACTTGCAGACATGAGAGCTGAGGTAACTGGTGCTGGGGTCATTGTCAGGTGTAGTATACAGCCGTCTCCAGCAAGCAAGCAAAGAATCCATTGTTTGCTACTCCCAGCACTGTCTCCCTTTCCCAACTTCTCCCTCTTCCCTTTCCACCTTTTGTATTCAAATCATTCACTCTAACTTTATACACTCCTCGATCCATATCCTTTCACTGCATTTGATGAAGTGAACTTATGTTCTTTGTATATTTTATTTAGTTAGTCTATAAGGTACATGCCTACCCTGCCTTCTGCTTGACTTCAGACTAACACTAACACCTAACTACCCCTCTGTGCTCATGAGTTATAGAACAGTCAGCCTAACTTTAATTTCTGAAAAGATAATGAAACACATTTCTTAAACAATCATCTCAAGCAGGGGCAGGCAATTATTTTGGGTAGAGGGCCGCTTACGGAGTTTTGGCAAGCTGTCGAGAGCTGCATGGGTAGCCCTGCCCTTTGAGAGGAGCCCTCCCCTCCCCTTCTCAGTTGCCATCTTGTGACTGGAAGTCCTGCCCCCTAACCTCTGACCTTTGCCACCAGAAGTCCCTCCCCTTGCCTCTGGAAGTACTCCTTTCAGCAAGGGTTTTTGCCATCTTGGAACCAGAAAAATACCAAATTATATTCTAAAAAGCAAATATCTACAGCATTCATTAATTTGATTTCAAAACATATTTTTGTCCTGATTTACATGCCTTTGTGTAGTATACATAAAGATGATTTCACAGTAGCTTAAAATGAAGTCTTACTCTTTTATATTGTTGTGGGGGTGGGGGCATGGAGGGTGGGTATAGGTTTGTGGGGGGCGGTGGGTGTGTGGGGGAGGCTCTGGGTATGTCTGTGGGAGGTGGATATTGTGGGTGTGAGGTGAGGGAGTATGTGGGTGTGTATGTGGATATGTGGGGTGTGGGTGGGTATGAGGTTTGTAGGGGGAGTGTGAGGGGGAGGGTGGCTGGGGTGTGTGAGGGGTGTGGGTGTGGGGGTCTTTGTGTATGGCAGTGTGTAGAGAGGGGTGGGTACATGTGTATGGTGAGGTGTGCATGTGAGATGCACTCTACGAAGACACACACATACTCTCTCTTTCTCTGTCCCTCCCTCCCTCCCTGCACACACACACACACACATCTTTGACAGGCAGCCAGGAGCAGATAAATATTAGTTTTCTAAATGTTTTAGGGGCCCCGTGGGCCAGATAGAATGGTCTGGTAGGCCAGATCCAACCCCCAGGCTGTATTTTGTCCACCCCTGATTTAAAGGATGCTTTAGATGTAGACAGCTAAAGGACACTGAGGTGAGAACAATAGCATAACTCAGGCGGACGACTAGGGCAGTGCTACCTCTGGGGCTGGGGCATGCAAAACCTACTTTTACCACAGCTTATGCCTGGCTAAACCAATGCCACAAACAGTGAGGCAGCTGATGTGGCCCCATGCATAGCCACTATCCAGGACTTGGAGCTGCCCTGTGATGCCTCTGGGTGATAAACCGGCCAAGATAGGTTTGTAAAGAACCAACTGTTCTATGACTCTGAGAATATTCAGAAGGTTGTAACATTTACCAAGCAATTTCTGCTCTCTTCCTTTTCCCTTCTATGTACTGCTTGAAACTGAACTCCTTCAGATTGACAACATCTGAACAGTTTGTCAATTTTCCAAAGATGTCAGTGCATGAAAAATTCATTTCCTTAGTATAAATTATGCAAGTTTAATATTAGAGTAGCTTTGTATTTAATTTTTTTTTGAATCACAAGATCCATTAGTAACTATTCTAGCTTTTTCATGCAGCTCCTTAATGTCCCGCACATAATAAAATATAGATTACAATAGACTACAATATAATAAGAAAGACAGGAAATTGAAATCAAAACAGTGAAAAAGAACTTGGTACACCTTTATTGTAAAGGGTTTGAGAAATGGTGTGTTATGTGTGTTGAATCAAAATGAGCTTAAATGATTTGATCATATCCTCAGCTGGAAAATCACAGTATCCTGTGATTTTAAGTCAGCAAAATTTTAATGATTTGCACCACCAGCTCAGGAAATAGTTCATAATTTTTGTAATTCAGAAGGGGAAAAGCAATTAGAAAAAATAAGAACAACAACAATAATAATGATGATAAATAATTTCCAAGACTAGGTAGTTATATATGCAGTGGATAAATTCTATAAGTCAATAAGTTGACTACTGACTCAAGGACAATATATGTAAAAAGAAAGAATACAGGAAAAAATAGAGGGCAGTATTATCACATCACTGAAACTTTGTTTTATTAAGGATATAATTGGTTTTCAGTGCTCTAAATTAAAAGTGAAATTTAAAACTGCTTTGATAGAAAAACATATTGAATGTGGGATGTGAAACAAAGGAATTCAGTCTGTAATATTTCATATTTTCTGCCAGTTTACATTAAGTAATTTTAAGTACTAAAAGAATCTTTGAATCCAGTCTTTAGGGTTAAAATGGTGAGATGCTGGACAAAATCCTTAACTGTTGGCATAGCTCCTTTACATTCATTGCTGAGTTATGCTAAGTTACAAGGCTCTTCTTGGGAATATCTCCTTTTGCCTTTTTCTTATCTTGTCCAGTCTAAATAAATGTCCTTCAACTTAAGTGGTACAGTGTTTTGAAATGTTATTGTGGACAGTCCTCCTTCTGTGAATAAATGTATTAATCCAAAATTGATAGGCCTTCAGAAGTAGAACAGAAAATGACACTATACCATCATACATTTATTTTGCTTCATGGCTGTTTGTGTCCTCAATAAAATTCTCAGGACTGTATCTATGTATGAAATAAAACCAGCATGTTAAAATATTTAAAAGATTCCTTAATATTTTAGCATTCCTCGGTGTTCTTTTCTAAAACTGTGTTCTTTTCTCAGAACAAAAGCCTGAAAAACAAACTTCTGTCAGGAAACAAGCTTTGTGGTATTCATGCAGAAGAGGTAAGTACATTTTGTTACTGTTCTTATTTTAAAGCACCCAGAGAGGGAACAAGAAAAAATACTGATGTCTGCCATAAAGAATGTCACACAGGGATTCTAGAATATCTAATATACTAGTCAAGTCTATCTGGAGCTGCAGTTCATACAGCACATGCTCCTCTCATCTCCTTTCATGTAGTTACATGAGCATACTAGAATGGACCAGAAAATAAAATGGAGCCCTTAGTTTTGGACAAAGTACAACAATAAGTTTAGGTGTGAAATCATTAAGAGAAATTGTACAGAGAATCTACAGGTAAATCTAAACCGCTGATTTTGCCATTTGTCCCTGATACCAAAAAAATAACTCCATTTCTTAAGTAAGTTTAAAAATTGAATAAAGAATGAAATAATATTAAGATTCAAACATGATATTATTTTAAAACATGTACAGCACTTTAAAATTAGAGTATAATATTACTTCTGTTAAAGAGCTTACAGCTATATGCAAACAATACAAAGGCCTTGCTTCTGCAAACACTTGAACATTTGAATAACTACTCATCTGAGCCATCACATTGGCTACTAGTGTGTGCCTCTCAACTGAGTAAATTTATGCATGGATTCAATTAGCTCCCTTTAGTCAATAGGATGCTCCTGTGGATTAACCTGGGATTCCTGCCACTGTCAAATAACAATCAAATCCCAACCCCTGAAGTTCAGGAATCACTTAAGTGAAGTCAAGTTGAAGTAGAATAGAGTTGCAGAAGCACAAAGCAGAGGTAAATCTTCAATGAATCTGTATTACAGTGCATGATTGCACTGGAGCTCTGAGCAATCATACAGCTCCTCCTACTCTCCCCTATCTGTCTTTCCCGAACAGTTTATGCCTATCCATGACAGTGCACCAGTCATGCTTGCTATCCCACCAAGTCTCTGTTAATCCAATCATGTCATAGTTCTGGGACTTCCAATTCTTCCTGCTTGTTTTCCAAGCTCTGTGCATTTGTGTACAGGCACCTGAGGTAACTAGGCAATTGCCTTACTTTCTCAGGAAGTTCCCATGTAGTCCTCCTCAAAACACACAGCAGAGGACTCATATGGGAGTTATACGTATGGAATTTAAGAAATCTAAATCAGTGTAGTTCATTATGGATCAAGAAATGCCCTTCTGTTCCTAGAAAAACTGAAGAATCTGATGTGCAGGATAATTTCTTTGGTTGTATTTCACAAAGGAGTAGTATTGCGAAGAGGGAAAACTGCCATGGGGATTTTGTGTGTGGCAGGCTTGCCGATGGCAGCCCGGTGCACTGGCTTTGGAAAAGTTTGAAATGATTGGTAGGGTATTTCCCCTTCCCCCAGTAATCAGGTGAAGGCAGGGGAGAAGCTTGCCCCACCCCTACTCTGGGGTGAAGCAAAGAGCTGGACCTGAGAGGGGACCAACACCTCCCTCTCTCTGATTGGTCTGTTTCCAATCCAGGGGCAGAGCTCCTGAAGGGAATAAAAAGGCAGTGTGCCCGGCACATGGGCAGCTGCTTTGAGGGACAAAGAAAAGGGTGGGAGAAGAGTTGGCTGAGCTGGCCAGTGGGGGGCAGAGCAGTAACCCCAGAAGACCCTGAAGACGGATCGTCAGACAGGAGTGACAGGGGGCTGCATTCACCAGCCGCGCCATGAGGGGGCACAGCGTTGGTGCACAGGTGCTGCATGGAGGGTCTGGGAGGGCCTGGGACCCTGGGAGCTACACTAGGTGGCCCAGGTCTCTAACCCCCTGTATGAAGCAGGGTGAGCTGTGCACAGCCGGTGCATGGAGGGTCCAAGAATGGATTGAGACCCCGGTGCTGCACAATGTGGCTCAGGTCCCCTCCCTCAGCATGAGGCTGGACATGTGGTGCACAGCTGGGGCATGGAGGGTCTGGAAGCAGGCCAAGACCCTTGCACTGCACAAGATGACTTGGCTCCCCAACCCTGGCACAAGGCTGGGCTCACAGTGCACAGCTGGTACACAGAGGGCCCGGGAACAGACTGAGACCCCAGCACTGCACCAGGCAGCTCAGGTTTCCAACCCCAGGCACAAGGTACATGGAGTGGTACATGGAGTGGTACACAGGGCCCCCAGCAGGCCGGAGGCTGGAAGAGCCGCAAAGCAGCTGAGGCCTCTCTGCTGAGGGGAGAGACATCTCACCCTGGAAGACAAGGACAGCCTTACTGGGCCCTTGGAGGAGTTATGAGTTGCCTGGGAAGGGGATTCCCACAGGGGAGGAGGGTCTTTCTCCCCCGTGATGAGCAGTTGGGATATTTAGGTTGGTTAAAGGGGCAGCTGGGGTACCTGGGGCCCCCCACTCCCCTCCTCTCATCTAGGGCCACTCCTTCTCATGGAGCATTGCTATTGTTTATTTATTTCCCTTTGGGCCCTGTGTATCATATTTTATAACCCTGTGCCTCAGATTTTGTGAACACGCACCTCATGCTTTGTAGATTCGTATTTCATTAGAGTATAAGATTGCATGACGTTTACTGAGAACTTTGCTTCCCAGATCACTCACCTGCATCCAGAGTATTTGTGTAGGTTATTGCACATAGTTCCCATTTTTTTATATAAATATTCAATTTTTAACTTTTCTTATATATTAATACATGTGTATATAGATAAGTCTTAACACATGTCCTGGCTTTACTCTAGGGGAAAGAGGAAACTGCATGTAGTAGGCAGTTTCACCCCACAGTGCACCTGTCCTGCTAACATTCCCTTCAATTGGAAAGAGAAGTACATAATTGAGTATTAATTGGGCTACATGTGTCTCTTCCTACATGCCAGGTGCTAAGTTTCTCTGTGTCAATGGTGCCCAACTCATCCAGTCCCACAGACAGGATGAGTATACACGGCCAGTGTGTGGGCCAAACCCAGAGTGTGGAGCTAGTCTGCAAGCCAGGTACAGAGCATGGAACATATGATCCATGCAGCTGGAATTTGGTGGTAGCATTAATTGTTGTGGCTTTTGGAGCTGCGGCAGTTGCTGCTTCTCCTGCCACCAATTATCTGGCCCTGTGAGCCAGGTAACATGGCTCAGTGGTCTGCATCCAACCCAGGGGGCTCACCAAAGGTCCAGAAATTTGGCAGCAGGATGATTGGTGGCAGTGTTCCTGCAGCCACAGCAATTAACACTGTCACCACTCACCACACTTCTAAATTTCTGGACCCATGGAGATCCCTGGAGGCCAGAAAATGCAGCTCCATGAGCCAGATCTTGGTCACCCCTGCTTTATGCCACTGGGATGAAGGAAGGTGCATTTGAAGCATAGCAAGACATGCTGGGAAGGAGGAGAGAGAGAGTGTAGTCTGAAACCCAGCCATAACTTCCTGTATTGGATGATGAGTTACCTTAGCAATGATTACAGCCATTAAAGCAATGCAGATAGTTGTGTTTATTTCTTAGGCTAAAGCAGCATATTAGAGGAGATTCATTCTCTGCATATTCTCACATTATTTTCAGATTGATACACAACCTGAAACAACATTAACGTGGGAAGGGGGCATATTTTAATTCTGTGAAATGCCAACTGACCCCTTTGGGGTCAACTCCTGATGTCTTTACTAATTCTGTTCCCTTAAACAATGAGGGATTTTATTTCCCTAAAAACTAAATAAAAATGTAGGGTTTGTTTATGAATTCCAAATAAACTACTAATTTATTAAGCCCATTGTGGCCAACCTAGCTAGCTACATTAAAGCATTAAAAAACACCCATTGACATGTAGAACAATATGAAACATCAGTGAAATTGTTAGACTGCATGGTATAGAATAGTATTGTGTGGTGTGGTATGTCAGGGAATCTCAGTGAATTAACTTCTGGGTTAACTAAACAAGTGTAGTGGTAGATTGTGAACGTGTTTTACTTTTTAAATTCCACAACATTAAGTTTCATGAGTAGCCTTTATGAATATTGTGCTACACTGACCACTCCAGCTAGGATAAAAAAAGTTTCCCACAGAGTCCTTTCTGCCTACCAAGGAATCAGCAATGTAAGAGAAGGAAATACATTGCAGAGTGTATTTGCACTGTTTTGATTAGAAGTAATAGGCAGGATTCAACCAGCATGCTAGCACTGCTTTGGTAGTATCCCCTCACCTTGCTGATTAAATTCTCTTTAGTCTAAGGAATAGTGTTTGTGTATATTCTCCTCTCTTTTGCTCTCCTGAGTGCTTGTTGGCATCCTGCTGTGCTGACCTCACTGTGAAATGGAGGGGCATAAACTACTTATGTTGTCTTGTTACCAGCATAGTGGAGAGCAGAATGCTACTTTATATCCATGAATTATGGCTCTGGAGATAGAGAGTCACATAACCTGGTGTAATTTATATTGGTTTTGCATACCAATGTAAATTACACTGGAGTCAGATACAGACTTACTCTATTTTACGTCCTAGAGTAACGTGAAATAGTTTGCAAGGAGGCAGGGAGAAGGTTATAGCCTCTTTGCCTTTACTAAATTGTTACCCTTGGATGCATATGGGCAACGAGTGAAACTTTGTCTGAGAGCAGATGTAACTTTAAGTCATTTTAAAAGGAGAGAGAGGATTGCTACTCAGGTGTACATGCTAACTGTTATGATGCAACTGTTACATAGGTATGTACCTGTAGAAGTTTAAATGAGCTAAATCACTAACTTTAAATAAAACAGGGTTAAAATTTATACCACTAGAGGAAGTGCAAACATAACATTTACATCATAAAAGCTTATGCCACTATCATTAGATTCTAGTGTTATATCTCTCTATAGCCTTAAAAACATGCTAGAATGTTATCCCTGATTCGTTCAGGAGTAATCTTCCACTGGATTAAGTAACTTTTACCCCAATTTAGGTTTTTGGGGGGCTTTTTTACACCATGGTAATGCCAATTACATAAATACAATATTCAGCATCCTTCAGTCACAAGGGCTTTTTTATCGGACACCAGCCCACTCTTCACTTTCAAATATCTCTTGAAGTCACACATCTCACCACAAATACACAGGATACAGAGGAATGGATTGAGCATATTAATTCTCAGAGATTTTGTGCATGTCAAGCCAGTTACCTCTCACTTGCATTGATCCAATTTCATAAGGCCCGATTTTGTCCTCTGTTATTAGAGTACAATATTGGCATTACTCCAGTTACCATCAGTACCAGTGGTGTATTTGGTATTAAATAGCCATTTTGTAAAATATGTAATCAGTCTTGGGACTCCATACCTACCAAGATAGTACCTTCTGTACAGACGCAGGATCTCTCTCCCACTAGCTGTCCTGCTGGCCCTGTGACTTCTATCTTTTTGGCTTTCTGGTGGACCAGGCTTAGCTGGAGAGGAGTCATCTTAGTCTTGTAACTTGTTGGTTAGGGATACTCTTGGATATAGATGTGAGTTCAAACCCCTTCAGATTAAGAGGGGGTGGGGGGTGGCTAGAACCCAGATCCCTTATCTTGAGCAAGTATTCTAACCACAAATTATTTATGGTGGAGGATGAGCTTTACACAAAATCAGTGTTATCTGTTAGGTAGTTGCCATCATCCATATCGGTATCTTTCTACTTAGTTCATAAATCCTGTTATGACATCTGTGTGTTAAGTGGTGAAGACAAAGTAGAAATCTTATCATACAGATACGTTTTTGCATCTATTGAAACACCCATTCAAATGTATGGGAAATTATATGCCTCTTGGGCAGTAAAGAAACTGCCTGGGGTGGGATCTAAGTGCTTCTCATTAAAATGAGTATGATAGCTGTTGGATTCTGCAGAATGAAGTAGAAGACCAAGAAAAAATTCTGTCTGAAATGGATGAAGCTAGTTTTTGTATGTATTTTAAGTGAAGATTATCATTCAACTTTTCCTTCATTTCAGTAATTAATTTAGACACTGTCCTGTCAAAGGATTTGTATATGTACATCTCCAAAAGGCTATTATATATATTTATAAAATATCTTTCTTTTTCAAGAGCTGAATTCCATTTCCACTGTCAGAACTTTCACAAATTCTTAAATGCAGCTTTAAAAGGCTAATTTATTATCCTTTACTTTCAGTCAAAAAAGATTCAAGCCCAGCTGAAGGAGCTTCGCTATGGGAAAAAGGATTTGATTTTTAAGGTGAGTTTATATCATCAAAGTTGGCTAAGGTATTTACTTATATTCAATATAACAGTGAAATCATCTGACAGTATGATAGCTGCCTTTATTGCTGAAATATTAGAGAGTCATTTCCCTAACTGTCATCATCATGAAAGGAGATCAAAATACTAAAGGACAGGCATGATTCTTGTAATATAATTTCTGAAATCTCCTACTACTTTAATGGCTTTTCCCTCAGACCACTAAACAGACAATGTATGTTGATAAAATGTTTTCTGGGGCAAAGGTAGAGATATTTCAGGGCTTCAAAAATCCTCTATTATGTTCATCCATTATTTAAAATTAAAGCAAAAAAAAGTTTCACTTACAAATATTTACATTCAGATGCCTACATAGAACAATATCCTCATTCCCTGCCAGTGACCCAAATCTCTTCCACTCTTCCACAGATTTTCTGTGATTCCACAGGAAACACTTTTCATCATTTTTGTTAGGCAATAGTTTTATGGCTGCCTGGTGGTTTCTGTTTGATTAACAGTTCTTCTGGTTTATGGCTATGTGCGTTAACTTTTTTAAAGAAAAACCTTCTAATATTGGCAAGTAGAATGCCTTGTGACAAGCTTGGCTAAAAATCTAGAACAGTCTATCTCATGACCTCCTCCTCTTTCTCCTTCTTCTTCCCCAGGAATTTGGGGAGCAAAATTTGATCTAGAAGCCAGGTAAAAACCTTTAAGTCTGATTTTTTCCCCCTAAATTCTGGCAGTTCCACTTGGGGTTTTCCCTAAATTGGTTCCAGAGTTCTAGTTCAGGCCTATCACTAGGAAAAATGCTGAACTTTAGGTTCAGCTTGGATTTTAGGGGAAAGATAGAAGAGGAAAAAGGATGATATTATTTGAACCTAGTTGAGTAGGAAGAGAAAAGGTTTACTTTATTGACCTCTGGCAGTTTATTACTCATCATTTACATTACGTAGGCACCTAGGGGGACTCTGTATCACTAAGAATTGTATGATATTTTAAACAGAAGTTTGCTAATAAAAGGAAAGAAAGTAACAGAACTTTAGGCTAAAGGTCCTCTGTTGTAGGGCAGCAAGGTTAGATGCAAGCAATTAGATTTGGGAAATTCATTAAATGGATTACTGTGTTTATAGTTCAGATTTGGACTACTCTGAATCAAGTGTGAGCTGTAGCATCTTATATGCATACATTGCAGAATGAAGAACATCATGTTCTAGGCTTGGGGTGGGAAGCTTTTCAGTTGTTTTTGCCCATCATCAGATTTCCCAGTCTTAGCAGAGGAGAGTTGGTGTTTCTGATGCTATGCCCTCCTGTTTAAAGGTTATTTTCAGTTCCAAACTTGAGGGACTTTAAACAAGAATGGACTGAATCATTACATTCTTAGCTGCCCTGGCTGCTTAGTCTTCTGCCAGCATCCTGACAATTGTGGTGGTATTTCCTTTTCTTTTTTATGGTTGACATTCCATTCCACAAGAAACTAATTTATCTATTGATCTCAGATATTGAGGATAAGCAACATCCATTATTGTCAGTGTATTTCTGATCCAGTTGCAGCTGTAAGAAGAAAACAAGAGGAGAGAGAAACTCTCTCTCCTCTATTTTTTTTTCTGTGAATCATCTAAAATTAACTTCATTGCAACAAAATATTACTAGATTATAGTAGATAAACTTTTAAAAACTAATAATACTTAGCTCTTATAAATCATTTCATAGTATGCATTTTAAAAACATGACCTAATTAATCTTCATAGAGATCCCAGTGAAGTATGTAAGCACCATAAATATAATTAACATCATTTGACAGATAACCAAGATGAGACATGCAGGCTAAATGTTTTACCCAAAGCCATACAGGGATCCTGCCCTAGCTGGTCTTAGAATTCAGGAATTCCTGGCTCTCAGCCCAGTGCACCATCTAAGTGAGTATTCTTCATGTAAAGTACTTAGACAATTAAGGAAAGAGAAGAAAAGGCCATCTAGCACCAAATTTTCAGATGTGTCCCGTCATTTTATGACTCCAGTTGCATGGCTAATTATCTCAAGTTGGCATTCATTTTTAATTATAATAATACTCCTAGGACCCTGATTTAGCAAAGCATTCTAAACACAGGCTAAACAGCTTTGCTAAATCAAATCCTGTGCATATTTTCAAGCATTTGTAATTTTTTGCCCCTGTCACCTATCTGTATGGTCATACTGCACTTTTTGTTCTGAAAAACAAAATGAGTTTAATTAACATAAGGATAAAATCATTGGTTTCTATATGTAAACCACAAAATGGATATGTAGATCTGAAATAAATTTAGGATACTAAAAAAGAATATTCAGTAATTGCATTCATGATCCAATTTTATACATCTCAGTATTGTTTCTGAATCTTTTGTCTTACCCTTCGTATGAATTGTAATATGTGCAAAATGAGAAAAAAATCATTGTTCCTATCTGAGTACCTATTTTAGCATATCAGTTTGTTTTATGGTGTGTTTTTAAATGATTCTGCTTCACAATTTCAGAAATGCAAATTTCATGTACTGTTTAATCCATTTTACTTTTTTCATTTAAGGTAAAATAATAACTTTCTTCATATAATAAAGAGGATGACATGATAAGAAAAGCTTTGGAAAGTAAAGATAAAACAAAGAGGAACAAGAAAGAATTTTAAAGTGCTACTGGCTGAAATTATGAACGTATGTGGTTTAGTTCCCTTGACCAGTAGGGCCAATCTTTTTGGCAGATGTGCCACAAAGTAACTCCACACTATCCCAGGATGTGTCTACATTAGACATTTACTGTGGAGCAAAATAATTTAGCTCCACAGTAAATATTTCAGTGTCTACATGTGTACCCCTGTTAGTGCACAGGAAACTAATAACAAGTACTATCCTGCTTCAGAGTGTTTCTTCATGTGCAGCAGCACACATGTAGATGCTGACCTGGCTGGCTAGGGCACAAAGGTGCTTCAGTGCGGGAGCTATCGCCAGCTAGCCCCATGCTGAAGCACCATCATGACCCAGTCAGCCCCTCCACAGCACATGGAGCTGGATTGGAGTAACCCTGGGCTGGCAGGCTGACCCCCCTGGGCTCCCTGTCAGCCAGGGCTGCTCCAACCCTGCTCAGTGTGCTGCAGTCTGGCTGCATGTGTAAGCTGTGCACACCCAGGAGCAATAAGCTCTAGAGTTTATAGCTATGCAGAGATGACCTGATCAGGGTGCAGGGCCCAGGACAAATCAGCCTGTGTGGGACCCCACCCCAAGACATGAGGAAGCCAGCAGTGGATTTGGTGGGAGGGGTGTCAGTCTGATCCCTTTCCTCTTCCCAATCTGCTGCTCTGCTTTCTACACTCTGGCCGACACTCCCTGCCTGATCTGTTGTCTGCTTGTTGTTTCATGCCCTATCTGCCATCTTTGGTCTGTCACATGCCACACACAAAGGCTGTCCAAGGCACTTGACGTACATGTGCCTCAGGTTGGCTACCCCTGCCCAAGACCTTCCTGATAATTTCTACTGGTACCTTTTAATTACTTGAAAAAGATTTATTGCTTAGGATAATTCTGGCTATACATTCCTGCGAACTGAAATCATTCATCCAGAGAATACATTCATCCTGGCAATGGCAGTATAAACTCTGTTTGCCTAGTTAATTTAGTACAGAAGCTCTCAACCTTTTCAGACCCAAGGCATTCCTTGGAAATGCCAGCTCTTAGTTTTTACTAGGTTTTTGACTATAGAAAAGCCATACGGTAATTTTTCTGTTGTGAAAAACTTAGAAAGACCACAGTAGGTCAGAATGTTTTTAACACTGTAGATTCCTATTTCAAATCTCTGGGTGCATCTTGTGAGTTGTATTTGCACACCTAATAGTGCTAATGTTGAGGGGCACCCTGTACCACTCTAGAAAACATCTCAAGGTACCCCAGGGTGCTGCAGCATCCTGCTTGAGAATCACTGCTTTAGTATAACAGAAAAGCATCATATGCATAGCTATTTGTATCATATGCATAGCATATGCGTAGCAACCCCATTTGGCAACTGGCATGTGACAGGCTATGCTGACCACCATAGGTGGCAGTGGGGGTGGGGTTTGAGGGGAACAGAAGCCTTACTTGCTTGGGCTTTCTGCACTGGGAGAGCAACTACTGCTGCCACTGCTTCTCCCACTGCTGCTGCCATTGCTGCTGTTTCTCCCATAACAGCTGGTCTCCCTGTTCAGAGAGTTTGGGTAATCACAGTGAAGAATGAGAAAGTCTGGCAGCAGCAATCCCATAGAATGCGATTCTTGGGAGCTGCTCCTGGGGACCCATTTGCTTCCTCCCTCCCCAGATACGCTACTGGGCTTAGGGCTGTGAAAAGAAAACTTCTCAGAAGGAGAGCACCATTCCACTCACTCCCCAGATGTACTGCTGGCTGTGGGGCTGTGCTGCCACTGCTATGATAAAGACTCCCCAGGGGATTTTGGCACACCCTTATAGCACTAGCCTAGGGTTGGTGCCCTGCCCTCCCAACCCTCCCCTTCTTCCACCCCTTACTCACTGGTTATACTTCTTCCCATCGGCATACATTTCTGAAAAAATCCATCTGTGTTTCTGTGAGGTGGACACTGTACACCAAGAACTAGATTCATTCTATATTATTTTATGAATCCAATATTACCATTCAGTCAACACTTAATAGATTTCATAGACATTAGGGCTGGAAGAGACCTCATAAAAGCATCAGGCCCAATGATCCACATTGCCACTGTGGAGAGTTTAAGGGACTGGGAACCTCACTTGTCTGTTTGGGTAGACACCCCCAAAAAAACAGGATTACAGGCATTGTTTCCAAAAGAATCTGCAATGAGGAGGGTTTTTTTTCAAGAAAGCCTTTCTATTTGTGGCATGCCTAAATTGAGCATGCACACGTTTCAGAGCTTTCCTAAATCAAGCCTTTAAAGATCAGCATTTTGTATTTAATTTCATTTCCAAACTGTCTTTGCTGCACAAAATGCTGTCCTGTCAGGAAATACATTATGTGGAGGCATGAGGGGTTTTTTGTTTGGTTTGTTTTTTTTACCCTTTCTGCTCTTACAGTAAAATTCTGAGAGAGAAATATGTAAAAGTAGTGTACAACAAGTTGGCTGCATGCAGCAGATTCCTCCCCCTAAAGTAAAATTGATCCTACTACATGTGGGGTTGTGTTTCTTTACTTATTAAAAGTCATTAATTACATGCCACAGTAAACCTGTTTCCAAGAGCTGGAAAATACTGCTGTGACATAGAGGACATGCTTTTGCATTCCCTAGGAAAAAAGAGGTAGAAGTCATAAAATATTTCACACCAGAGAAGTGATGCATTTGCCATTAAATTTAAATTGTCATTTTTATCTAGAAATGACAAATCTGAACATCAGATTTAATATATTTGAAATTGCTTTTGCTTTTTTAAAGGCATGTTTTGCAAAAAAAATCAGATTATTTCAGTAAAACACCACAGAAGAGCTGAATATAATGGCAGACCTATGATTGAACCATTTTATGACAGGACATTTTATGACAGAGGTCAGCTGAACTGGCCTTCAATGTTCCCTTATTGATTTACACTTTAAAACTGTCTTTAAATATTTAACTACACTGTGGGACATTTCTGTTTCCATGAAGAAACATACTGCTTTCATTTAATGTATTCATAACTTATGCATTATGCCTGGTATTTTATCCTTCTAACAGACTATTATGCAGCCGAGATTGACCACTCCCATGGTCTTTTCACAGACATCTCCAAGTGACAGCTCCAAAGTCTGCATTATGCAAGAATGCAATCCTACTCTTGAGTTTATCCCAATTTGTAGAGAGGGTCTTCAGTCTATTGTATCCCTTCTTATCAAGTATGTTTTCTCAGAAGGATCAAGAGAGTTCAGCCCTACTATAGACCCTTTGGGAGCTGAGAACAGTCTGCAAAGACAGGAGAATTAAATAGTTTTGTTTTTTTTTTTCCAGAGATAGCATAATAAGAAAAACTATGAGATTCAATTTTTCTTCCCTAATGGTCAAAATTTGACAACATTGACTTTAATGAAGATTAAAAAAATAGATATAGAAGCTAAACAATAATTGCAATACACTAACTACTAACACTTACTTATATCTGGAAGCACTAATCTAAAAAAGATTACAGTTTCATTGTAGAAGAGCTATTAATATATTGTTTGTGAAAATAACGGTTGAAGAGTCATGTAATTCTGTGAATATGGGCTAAGGGCATTAGATATGACAAAAACTCCTTTTACAAATTGATCTCATCTTCAGCAAAAATGATGTGCCTGGGTGAAAACAACCCATCTTTGTAAGTAATAAATAACTAACTGAAAAGCCCAGAATCTTAAAAAAAAAAAAGTGTGTGTGTGTGTGGAGGGGGGGAAGTCTTTAATGAAAAAATATGTTTCTTTTTTGAGATTATATATAAAGATTGTTTGTTTAACTTGAGATTAAGTATTCAACTAAACCATTCAAATGTATGCATTTTCTTGATAGTTAAATTTCTGGACCTTTTAAATCCTGGGGATAAAAATTAATCCCACTTTATCTCTGTTTTTACCTACTATTTTTGTGTTTTTCTTGTGATATAGTTGTATCATTTTCATCTTTCTTTAGAGTCTTAAAGTCTTACATTGATGGAAAAAAAGTTGGATGAAAGATGACAGAGAAAAAAAATACAGTGCATGCACAATTCAGTGCATCAGGAGAATTCTCTGAACTAACAGTCGTAGAATACTGTCAGATATTATCTTCATAAACAAATTAATGAGAAATACTGCATGGTTAATGACCTACAGAAATGCTCTTCAACTATCTGTGTAGCCTTGGGATAAAAAAACTGGAAATGATTTTGAAATGTTGGGGTTCTTTCTGTGTGGTATGTAGCAGGTTTTATAATACTCATCACTCGCAGCAGACCTCAGTGATTCCAGAAATATGTATCACACTGGTGGCTCATGCTCATTTTATGGTCAGCTATGGCCCGTCTTGACCCTTTCAAATGTTGTGCTGAGCCTGTAAGTTTGTTGTGGGTTTTTCCTCCTGAGATGGAGTACTTTACACTTCTCGGTGTTGAACAGCACCTGGTTCTGGTCTGCCCATCTAACTAATTTGTCTAGGTCAGGCTACCCTGATGCGTGGCCCCACTTCTGCATAGCTTGGTGTCATTGGGGAACTTTGCCAGTGTGCTTTTCATCCCCACATCCAGATCATTGATTGTAGATGTTGAAAAGCACTGGTCCAAGTACCAAACCCAGTGGGATGCCACTGGCTATCTTCACCAGGTCTACACAGATCTATTAGTATTCTCTGGGTCTGACCCCACAGCCAGTTTCATAACAATCTGACTGTTGAATTGTTGAGTCCGTAGTCCCCTAGTTTTACCTTGACAGCCTCATGGGACATCAAGTCAAAGGCCTTCCTAAAGTCCAAGTTAATGATGTCAACTTTATCATGCTTATCCAAGTGGTGAGTAACCTATTTGTAGAAGGAGATGAGGTTAGCCAGACATGACCTACCCATGACAAAACAGTGCTGGCTGTTATTCATTATTTGACCTTCTACTAACTTACCACATATGGACTCCTTGAGAAGTTTTTCAAGGATTTTTCCTGGGATTGAGGTCAAGCTAATCAGCCTGTAGTTCCCTGGGTCCTCTCTCCTCCCCTTCTTAAAGATGGGCACAACATCAGCTCTCCTCCAGGTTTCTGGGACCTCTCCTGAGCAAATTATCTAGAACTGTTTTCTTATTACGGAAAGAAAAAAATAAAAAGAAACAACCACACAAGTTAATGACTACTTCAGTTACTCTCTTCTGTGTGTCTCTTTGTAGAGAGATTTTGACAGAGACTACATCCTTGAAAGTGAGACTACTTTTGGAGGAAACTGCAGAAACTTTTCCCCAAAGTAGTTAGTAGGTCATAGTTTCAATGTAACTTAGATAACTTTAATAAATTATAGGTGGACAAAATAATGTCATAGTGAAGCATGTTTGGTATATCATGCATCAACAGAACAATTTACAGTTGGGCAAAAAGATGAATAATCTTAATTATCTTGTGGAACAAAATAAATATTGAATTAATCCTCAAAAGAAAACTTTCAGGGTATTCTCCTGAGACAGACAAGACAATAAATATTAAGCATATTAAATCACACTTTTTCTGTTTACTAAAATATAGTATATGGCTGCATATACGCTTAAATAATCTGGGATAATTCTCTAAGGTTTGTTTCATAGTTTCATAGTTGGTAGGGTCGGAAGGGACCTAAGCAGGTCATCAAGTCCAACCCTCTGCCATGGACAGGAAAGGATGCTGGGGTCAAACGACCCCAGCCAGGTGATTGTCTAGCCTCCTTTTAAAAATCCTCAGGGTAGGGGTGAGCACCACATCCCTTGTAAGTTGGTTCCAGCTCCTAGCCACTCTGACCATGGAGTAGTGCCTCCTGATGTCTAGCCTGAACCTATTCTCAGTCAGTTTATGGCCATTATTCCTTGTAACTCCTGGTAGTGCTCGGGGGAACAGGGACTTTCCCATTGCCTGCTGGTCCCCCTTGGCAAGTTTGTAGGTGGCCACCAGATCTCCTCTCAGCCTTCTTTTGTGTAGGCTGAACAGGTTCAGGTCCCATAGTCTGTCTTCATAGGGCCTATCCTGTTGCCCCCTGATCATGTGAGCAGCCCTCCTCTGGAACCTCTTGATGCTATCTACATCCCTCCTGAAGTGCGGCGCCCAGAACTGGATGCAGTACTCCAACTGCGGCCTGACCAATGTCACATAGAGGGGGAAGATCACCTCCTTGGACCTGCTCATGATGCATTTATGGATGCATGACAAGGCGTGATTAGCCTTCCTGTGTCCTCACATTGGTGGCCCATGTTCATCTTGGAATCAATAGTGACTCCAAGATCCTTTTCTGCCTCTGTGCTACCAAGAAGGGAGTTCCCCAGCCTGTAGGTATGCTGCTGGTTTTTCCTCCCCAGGTGCAATACCTTGCACTTGTCCGTATTGAAACCTATCCTATTCTCATCTGCCCACCCCTGTAACCTGTCCAGATCTATTTGTAGCCTGTCCCTCTCTTCTATCATGCTCACTTCTTGCCACATCTTAGTGTCATGTGCGAACTTGAAAAAGGTGCTTTTCACCCCCTTGTCCAAGTCGCTGATGAAGATATTGAACAGTGGGGGCCTGAGGACTGAGCCCTGGGACACCCCACTGCCCACGTCCCTCCAGGTCGAAAATGACCCCTCCACCACCACTTTCTGGGTGCAGCCCTCCAGCCAATTTGTGACCCATCTGACTATAGGCATTGACACCACAGTCACGTAATTTTTTTAATGAGGATGGGGTGAGAGACTGTGTTGAAGGCCTTCCTAAAGTCCAGAAAGACTACGCCCACCATGACACCTGCATCCAGGGCTTTTGTGATCTGGTCGTAGAAGGCAACCAGGTTGGTCTGACAAGACCTGCCTCTAATGAACCCATGCTGATTGCCTCTAAGCGTAATCTCCCTTGCTGGTCCCTTGCATATGTGCTTTTGGATAATTTTCTCCGAGCTTCCCCAGGACCCAGGTAAGACTAATGGGCCTATAGTTTCCTGGGTCCTCTTTCCTCCCTTTTTTGGAAATGGAGACCACATTGGCCCTTTTCCAGTCCTATGGCACCTCACCAGAGCACCATGAGTGCTAGTAAAGCTGTGCCAGGGGTCCTGCAATGACCTCTGCCAATTCCCTCAGCACTCTGGGGTGGAGATCATCAGGACATGCTGATTTGAACATGTCTAGTCCCCCCAGAAGTTCACTGACTAGGTCCTCACTGACCCTGGGCCTGGCTGCGCCTCCCCTGGGTCCATCCAGATTCCCAGTGGGAGGGATGTCCCTGTCCCTGCTCAGAAAAATGGAAAAAAAGAAACTGTTAAAGAGAAGCTATGGCAAAGTCCTACAGCTTTGCTCCCTCCCCTCCAGGAGAGTGTTTCACTTGCTGGACTTGGTGCTTCATCTGATTAGCTTTGTCACCTGGTGCTACCACCAGATTACCAAGCATGTCCTGCAGAGGCCCCACATTGCTCAGTACCTTCTCTCCCCCCCCCCCCCCCCCCGCCATGTATTTAAAAAAGGATGTCTTGTTATCCTTGATCTGGGTTGCTGGTTCCAGTTCCATCTCTGCCTTAGCCTTCCTAATAGCCCCCCGTGCAATCTCGAGCAATGGAGGTATAATTCTCTTTGGTGATGGCTCCTCCCTTCCATTGGGTGTATGCCTCCATTGTTCTTCTGATAGAAGACCTACCCAGAGATGTCTGAACAGACATTTGAATGATGAGCTCCTAAAGAGGAGAGAGCTTGCACTGCTGACACTGAACAGCTAGGGATATGTTGTGCATGCATTTCAGCATGATTTTCAGGCTTCCTCAGTCTGGAGGCAGAATGGCAGCAGTGTACAGGGCACCCCTGATTGGCTGACCCACACTGCCTGTGTCTCCCTTCAGCACAATGAGAAGGGGTCGTGTTTGATTCATTGCTCAGATGAAGCACTAAGTCCAGCAAGTGAAACACTCTCCTGGAGCGGAGGGAGAAAAGCTGTAGGACTCTGCCTTAGCTTCTCTCAGAAGAGAACGTGTGTAGGTGTTCACATTCCCAGGAGACGCTGTCCTGGGAGTGATTTAACCCTAGTTGTTCCTAGGTTATTTTTTGCTTGGATGCTGTTACAAAGTTTCTAAGGAAATAGTCTTGAACATTAAAAATGTTATAACAACTTTAATGAAATGGAAAATCCAAATCTGTATCCAAATACTAACTTCAGTGAAAATCCTGCCTTAGGGGTAAGGACTTGCACTGTCATTAATATTGTCTTTAATAGTCAGTCTGAGAAACTGTGTTAAACAAGGTTACTTAATAGCAAGAGTGAGACAGTTACTAGAAGCAACAGCTTTAAAGTTGCCAGTAATTTATATACTCTGTAGAACTCACTGTGTACCTGCTCCACTTTCCCACTAAGTCAGGGAGAGTTTTTCTATTGCCATCATATATAAGCAGATCTGACCTAAAGGACTGTCCTATATTCATTGGACTTCTTCTAATTAGTACACCAAGTATAAAAAAAAGAAAAAGAAAATTGTAGGAAAGACTACCATTGTGAAGTGGGCAATGAATTCCAACTGACCAGAAAGCGGGATCAGAAGAGTTAAGAGAGAAAAGAGAACACATCTGTGTAGTGTCAGACAAGCCAAAGTCTGATCCTTTATTTAAAGGTGTATAAGGAACAGAGGGGGAGAACTCTTGTAAGTCTTTGATGAAATGTCTTAATTTGAATCCACATATCCTATTTAACAAAGCAGGGAAAGAATTCTGACTGAACAAATTACATCAATGCCAGTTCTACACTTTGCAAGTAATTTGTATTGGCACAGCCATTTGTCTTTTGTGGTTAAAGTACTACAGTGATAGGCCCTACAAAAATAATTAAGAACATTTGATAGTATTTTTTTCCCCCCCTGACTACTGGGATTAGAAACTTGCATCTAGAGGACACTGCAGTAAATTTTGGCTTTAGTTACAGCCATCCTGCTTGACTGACTTTGCTGGGTCTGACGATATGTTAATGAAAGCATGGACAATAAAAGCAAGCGTTGCAAATACTACGTGAAAGATTCTGTCTCTATGCCCGTGCTATAGATTCAGAAACTCTCCATCCTGTTACATGCTATCTAGATCTGGGTCTGGGTGTGTAAGAGTAAGCCAGTCTACATCCCCACATTTGACCTGGGAAGAGAGGCCAAAGGAATGAATGGAGATTTGTCTCTGCCTCTGCATTCCCTGATGAGAAAAACTGAAATGGAATTTTAGATTGGGAATCATATAATCCGCTAGTGTGGTAAGCCAGGACACTATTAATACAAGCAGTGTGAAACATGTGACTTAGAGAATTTTCTCTAAGTCTTAGCATTTTAGACCTAATTTTGTAATATTACAGCCTATTTACCATGCTGTGTTCTACACTGTGCCTAAAAAAAATTATAATTAAATGCAAAAATTATGGATAGACATTTTCTGGGATTTTTTTCTCCATAAAAATGCTATCAGGTTCAAATGTTGAAGCATTCCACGGAAAATGTCTGATTTTGATGAAATTCTAACTTTGGCTCTTTTTTCCTGCCTATGTCAAGATCCCATGACAAAATCCTTTTTCCCAACATACTTGTCTTAGTCCTCAGCAGCATACCAGACAGCTGAATGGCGAGTCAAGCCTTTGGAAGTCCTGATAGTGCTAGGTCATAGGCTCTTGGCAGTGCATCCGGAGTTCACTGATTTGGGGTGATGGTCTACCAAATGTGCTTTCTTGGTATATCAGGCTCTGAAGCTCCTATCTCCTCAGCAGCATATGCTGATTGGGTACCATTACTGTAAACCACCTGGAAGCCCAAGATCCCAGGGTCCTGGCTCCTTAGCAGCCTGGAATACCAGGACTTAAAGGCTCCCCAGGTGAAGGGCAGCTCAGCAAATGGTCTGCTTGTGAAACCAGGGCTTCCAAACTCCTGCATCAGCAGCAGTACTCATAGCAGGGAGCTTAAGAACTGAGGATTCCTTGGAAGCTTCCTGATAGCCAGTCCAAGTTCATGGAAACAGGCTTCTCAGGCTTACCTCTTGAGGTCATCTGGGATTCCTTTGCCAGCTCCTATCCTAGGTCTGATGATGTCTCTTTCTTTGGTTACTCCTCTGTTCTGAACTTTTCCTCTTCTCCCTTCACCCCAGAGCAGAGCTAATGGACAGAGAGACCTAAGACAGGCAGTAATGGATGCAGTAAGTTCATCTATCAGAATATCTTCTTTCATGGTAAATACTGAGTTTTCAAGAATTTGTTGTAAAATCTAGCCCTGGGAAGGCAAAGGCATGAGTCCTAACACATTTGCATTTAGAAAGACTAGAAAAGGGGCAGAGGTGTAGTTAATCGTATAACTTTCACACCACCTTGGCAAATATTGAGTATACACTATCCAGTAAAAATATCATGTTATACAATGTTATATTTCTAGAGAGATGGGTCCGATATCCACTTTCTTTTAGTCATAGAGTGGTATTTTAAATGCAGGAAGAAACACTGAGAAAAAAATGTTAATAAGCAGAGAGAAGTGACGCTTCTATTAATGAAAACCACAAAGGTCAAGATTCTCCATTTAGAGTGAATATCCAGAGTAGTCACTAATGAAGAATAAAAGCATTAAGGTATTAATGAGCATGTTCATCAGGAAAATGTACACTCCATGAGGATTTTGGGAAGACATATATATTAAGTAGGCTTACTTTCTTGTTATGCCAGTCTGAAATATAAATCAGATACTGTTGAACAGCCAGATTTAGCTGTGTATTTGATTAAACTATATAGCACCTACAAAAAGTGTCATTTTTAGTTACATTTAATGTTCTGTTCTGTAGAAAATAGTGAAGCTCAGAGACTTTTAGTATGTGGGTGTGTCTACACGAGACATTTACTGTGCAGTAGACTAATTAGATACACAGTAAGTGTCTCAGCATCTACACATATGCTTCTCTTGTGCTGGGGTAAAATTATTTACTCTGCAGTAGGATAGCATTCATATTTAAAAGTACTTGTATTTACACATACTATCATGTTGTGGAATAAAAAACTCCGCAGTAGCACACCTGTAGATGCTGACCCAACTGGCTAGTGCACAAGGGTGCTACAGTTCGGGGGGTGTCTGCTGACTAGACCCTGCACTGAAGCACCCTTCTGCCCCAGCCAGGCCTGTTGCTGCATGTTGAGCCAGGGGAGGAGCCCCAGGCTGGAAGGCTGACACCCTGAAGCTGCGACCAGCCAGGGCTGCTCTTACCTGGCTGAACATGCTGCACTCCCAGGCATATGTTCAGATGGCAATAAACTCCAGAGTTTATCGCTTTACATTAATTGCACACATGGGCATACCCAGTGTATTCTTCTAAGAAGCAAATGTTTACAGAGTAAGTACAGTAAAAAAAAAAAATCCTAAACATTCAGTGGCAGCCTCTCTTTCCTGTTAGATAGGTATCCCTTCTAGAATTTGCAATTAAAATAAAATTAGAATATTTAAAAGAAATACAAAAAAAGTAATATCCTATCCTTGTTTTTCTTAAATTATTATTTATTTAGGGCTAAATGAAAAACTAGAATTAACACCTATTTGCTAGTCATACATAATCAAATGTGATCCAGTGTTTCCTAACTGATCAAAATGTATAATTCTACCCTCATTTGTGGGTATAAACTAGCCCTAGCTGATGTTTGAAACTGTTTTAAAAAAATCAATTGCTTGCAACACAAAGTCATCAATTATCTAAAACCTCATTCAAGATTCAAGAAAAATCACTTCTTGATTGACAAAGTTCAATGAATAATCATTTTAAAAACTTAGTATTTTAATACTGGTAAAGGAATAATCGATTTAATCCAGAGCTATACAACTGATGACCTGTAGAGGCAAAAATAATTTGGCTATAATTGTAACAAGGGCTAAATACAGATATTCAAAAAGCCCGAGGCACAAGTGATCTAAATATCATGCTTTATGCAAAGAGAAGGAAGGTTGAAAGGGAACAGAACAGATGTTTGATGTTGGGGAGGGGCATGTGGCTCTGAGCCTGCCTGCGTGGCCTAGGCCAGTGAGGCCAGCTGGGGGTGTTTCCACATGCCTTCTAGGAGGCTGCTGAAGAACATAGAGTCTGGCTGAGCAGATGGCCACCCCTGATTAGCTAGCACAGACCATCTCCCCAGCCCCACACTCACATCAGCTGACTGCACCGCAGAGAATCTGCTACCTCACCCTGCCGTATCAGGATTCAAGGCCACTGATCCATATGAATTAAGCATGGGCTGGCTATCACCACTCAAAGGCCATCACTTAATTCTTTATTACCCCCAGTTAGAGAACTAGGGCTTTATTGGTTCAGTACCTCAACCCAAAGGGAATCAATTGTTATATGCCTTCTGTTAAACTGTGAATATCCACTGGGAGGAACAAAGTCCAATATAAATCAAATAACCGAAGTCCAATTAACTCATGAACTTGGGGGAGTGGGGGAGAAACTAAAGTACATTCCTTGGTATAGATATGTATGCAGCCAGCCCTGGAATTAACATGCTTAACAACCTCTGCAATAGATGTCAGGAAAAACAGGGAAAACAAAAATAAAAAGGAGGTACCATAGCTCCAGGCTTATCACATGTCCTGACGTGCTACTCCAGGCATCTGCCCTGCTTCTACTCTCCTCAGTATTCTCCAGGGACTCTGGGCTCTCAGCCTGTGCTTCCTGCCATGTGTCCCCGCCCTACAAACCGCAGAGGCTTCCATTCAATCCTCCCCACATTGCCCAGCAGCTCTGGGTCTGCCTCTGTGGATAAACAGAGAAGCGCCAGTGCACCCTGTTACATTAGCCAAGATGGCAGAATTTGGACTTCTGCCTGGTTTATTTTATGAGCGATCAGGAACAGAAAACCATAGATAGAAATCGAATATAGTCATGCTTGTAGGAAACTTCAGTTAAACTAGGGGTAAAAAGGTTCTTCTCAAGCATAGTGAACTAGAAAGAATTAGAAAAAAGATTTTGTAGGGTATACCAGTTGAGTAGCCAAGCTTTGACAGAAAGTTTAGGGTAAAGATATCACTTTCTCTTGTTAAACTACCAGTAAAGCCAAAGCACAAGAAAGGTCTGTTTAGAACTTATCTTTACATAGATGTAAATGCTTTGATAGGAGATGGATGAGCCACTGGCGATAATATAGTAAGTTTAAGGTTTCAGATAGAGGAATATGTCTGGGGGATGCAAAGATGATCTTTGGTTCCATGTCTCTCCTGTGGAAAACTGAAGGATTTTGCATAGAGCAACATAAGTCACACTTTTTCGGAAGATGTACTTGTGGCCAGTAGTGAATATGTCTTCTCAGTTGTCCAGGGCAGCATTATAGCTGACTTCTAGAAGAATAAAGCTTCTGGCCTGTAGGTCTTACACAACTTACCTCCTTTACCGTTTGCTATATGCATCTTGCTTTAAAAGACAGATCAAGATAAATCTTTAGAATATCCATATGATGTGCAGAATATGATGAATAAAGTCTTTGTTAAGTAGCCAGAGTCACTGTGCCAAAAAAAGGGGCAACAGTTGCATGTTTTTACATATTCTATGTTCAAATAGACATATGCACAAAAGTCCTCAATCTGACCTTGATTATCATGGCATCAATAAATCCAGAGTCACTCAGTATAACTTAAGATTTGAATATAGTCTAGTCTCTCTTTATACCTATAAATAGCTGTGGCATTTTCTTAGATGTAATTTAAAGTAAAATAGGATGAGTATATTGATTTCAATGGGAATTTGGATCTGTGTACTGGGTGGGTCACTGAGTGTCTTATTTAAGTTACTGAACTGACAGTAATTGCTCAAAGTAACCTCTCAGGGGATGAAACAAAATAGTTCATTTAATTTCTTTTCTATTAAAGTCTGATTCTTCAAGGTTCTGAATCCAATGACAAACTCAGTACTTTCAGTTTTCATGGAGCTTGATTGAGGTCAGTGATTCTCTGCACCACACAGAAACAAGCCCTTATAGTAGGTATAGTTAAAACTTTCCCCTTACCAGTAAGTAAAATATAATCAATTAATAATAATAATAATAATAAGAGTTGATATTATTGGGAAAAGCTGCTTAAATTATTTGTATCGTATTGCTGATAAAGCAAAGAAAAACTTCACTCCCTGAAACTGTTTAGTGCCAGCTTTTAAAGAAGGCAGTATTCAAATGGATTTCCAAACTTTTTGTATAAATGTTATTCTTTACTCAGCCTTTTACTATTTTTTAACTATTTTTTTCTCTTCTGAGTTTTGTTGGTTTCCATAGGAGTAGCTCAAAGTTACAGAATAATTTAAAAAAATTATAGAAAAAATAATTGGTTACTCTAAAGTTACAGGAAGTTAAAAACTGAAATACCAAGGTTTAAAAATCAGTTATTGCTCAATGAACATTGTTATTTCAACAAGAAGACTTCATCATAAATTAAATGCCATTGTGTGGCAGCTGGATTGTTACCACTAGACCATGAATTAAAATGAATTTACACAGTCTTCCACTATCCAAAGTTCCCTTAAATTCAGTGGAAACATGCTTTTTATTTCAAGGGGCTCTGAATAAGAAAGACCTTTACTTTTCTTAGGAACATATATGTTATCTTACCTGACCAGACGAGTACTATGTCTATCTTTGGTAATTACTAGTGTCAGATGTTTGAAAAGATGATGACACAAAAATAATAGTGACAAATTATAGAATATCATGGTAAGAGGGAAGGTTTCATCTGCTCTTATCTCATTTAGTGGTCAGTTTATGCCCTGAAGCCGTGGCATGGCTGGAAGATATATTTCTAACTAATGGAACTATGGATGCTCTTGTTCTCCACAAAAATGCTTAATCCTTTTTTAAATGCAGTTAAACTTTTTTCATGTAGCTAGAGACTGGAATGCATTAACTTAGTGTCATGGCTTTTGTCAGTTTAAACCAGACATTTAAAACTAAATATTTAATATAATTTCTGGCATTTAATTCTGCACATAACCTTTTGTTAGATTCAGATTGTTCACTAACATACATATCTTTGACTACTGTTAATAACGTAGGAAAATGTCATTTATGTAAAGTCTGTACTGCAGTGTACAGTAGGCATACCTTTATGAGAGCTAGCTTACATGTCAGAAGTGGAGTAGACAGATCAGCACAGTGTTCTACATGCTAAATAACATGTTGCCACAGTACCTGAAATACCTACAGTATACTTTAGTGTTCAGTAAAGAAGTACCCTTAGAAAATTTTCCCTGAGAAAATCTTTACCTGCCAAGGTATCAAATAAGTCAGACATCAGAATGGTAGTATCCTGGGGGAAAATTAACAATACATTTTAGTAACTGATTGTTTGCAAATGTCTATTCAAAAGTGAAAAATGTTGTGTCTTTTATAACTGATGAGATAGAATGTTACAGACCTATTCATATGCATGATGTATGTTGTCTCATTAAAATTTTCAATGGAAAAGATAACCATCTGCTTCAATGTACCCCTTCCCTTTTCATTCATAAACACTGAATGTAACTGCAGGGCTATTTACATTTGCAAGTACTGCAATAAAAGAAAAAACACAGCATCCTTTCTTTTTGGTTATATAGTAATGTGATATTACATTATTGGAGGCACAGCCGCAGGAAGCTGAAGATCCTTAATTTCTTTAAAGTCGAATTCCTTGCAATAATTTTATTTTTCTGCAGGAAGAATTCCATTGAATTGTAATGGATTCCTAGTGGAAAAATGTCATTCTTCAAAATTACTCAAGTCAAATTATACATATATAAGTCAGTGGAATGACTGGCACCAATATTTAATAAATTGTCAACATCAAGGTGTGCTTCTCAAGGAATGATGTTTACAACAAGAAAATAATAAAATGCACTGTAAAAAGAGAGAACCTCTCCAGCATGTCTTCCAGCTAAATTCTGTGACCCTATATTTGAATTCCTGTGTCTCCAAAGACATTCTCATCATGCTGTTGCATTAACAGCTATGTAGCCTTTTTTTGTTTATCCTTTCCTTTCAAATCTCTACAGAAGTGGGAAAGAAAGAGACCTAAAGTTAATCCCTTGTATACCAATCTTCTCATAGTATTTCTACATGTGGGTGTGTGGGGGGAAGTATGTTAATGGAAAGTATTAAAATGTTTAGAATAAAAGACAAATTTTTGAATAATTAGCAAAAGAGTTCAAGATATGTAAATATTCTGATTATCACAAAAAAACCCACTATGATGGGATTTCTAAATACTTTATACAAGGTGGCTTTTTCCTACTGCCACTGGCATTTAACATCCATTGGCATAAAGGAGGCAAGTTTGGACCCAATTTGTACATGAAGAGCATGTTTTCTCAGTTAAAAAAAAAAATCCCTTGAGGCTTGGTCATCTGGCAGGCAATTATGGCCTTAATTATATACATTGCTCTGTAGAGTTTAAATCCCTTCCTGTCTTACAGGCACAAAATGCAAAATTACCAGGGAAATGATTATATTGTAAATTACATCAGCAACTGTGTTTTTCATTTTATCTCCACAGGCACAACAGCTAACAGATCTGGAGCAAAAACTTGCAGTTGCAAAAGATGAACTAGAAAAGGCAGCCCTTGACAAAGTAAGAACCTGTGTGTATACTCTCAGCTTCTTTATCTGGACTAGCTATGGACATTTCTATGGGATCTGACAAAGAAAACCATGTTAAGGCACTGCAGTGACTTCATGCATTGCAAGTACTTCCATGCTTAAAGTTAAACACAAGTATCATGTTTTTCAGGGCTTGGTGCAGGAAGATTAAATGTCTTAAAAAGACAATTCCAAATTTATCATGCAACAAAGTACAACCAAAGAGAAAGATGCCTCTCTCTGATCAGACTTGTGCTACATTTTAACTCTTAGTTTTGATTCTGCATACAATACAGGGTGGAGATATACAAATTCATGGGTATAACTAAGCTATCATCCCTCCCTTGGCTCCTCAGAGAACAGAAATTATGCCATCCTTGACATTGTGCAGCACATTCCCTCTAGTAACCACAATTGGCTCAAAAGGCCAGTTGTTGGCAGTAGGGTGTATATTAGATTTGTTTAATGTACAAGTTGTTGGGGGAAGAAGGTACATTAGGTTTGAGGGCAGAGGTTTCATTAGGTTTGTCTGCCTCCCACTTCCTTTAGGAGTGCATGGAGGAGGGGCAGTCCTTGATCTCCCACAAATGTGGGGCTGTGATTTTCCTTGGCCTTTGTATAGGGTGGACAAGAAAGTGAATTGAATGGATAGTCGAACATTCAATGAAATATTCTCCAAAACCCTTTTCATCTTCATAGACAGGTATTAGAAAATATTGTTCTGATGAACTCAAAATATTCCATGCAGCATTAGAATACAGCTGGGGGGGAAAAGAACACTTGAGCAAACTATGTTCCAATTATCAACTCGGTACAGGTTAGAATAACAATTATACACTCTCAGTAGAGCAGTATCTGACAACCTTTTCAGGCTGTAAGCTTTTCAGGCTGGAGTGACCCAATTTAAGTCAGAGGTGGGAGGGTACTAAGATCTAGCTGCTACCAGTGCCACCACCATTTCTCTCCACTGTGGCACAGGAGAAATGATTTCCACTGCTCGTTACTCCAACAACTGAAGGCCTCCAAATATCATAGAATCATAGAAAATGAGGGTTGGGAGGGACCTCAGGAGGTCATCTAGTGCAACACCCTGCTCAAAGTAGGACCACCCCCAATTAGATCATTCCAACCAAGGCCTTGTCTAGCTGGGTCTTAAAAACCACGAGGATGAGTTCCACAACCTATCTGGGTAACCAGTTCCATTGTTTTACTACCCTCCTAGTGAGAGAGTTTGTTCTTAATATCTAACCTAAACTCCCCTTGCTGAAATTTGAGACCATTGCTCCTTGTTCTGTCATCTGCCACCACTGAGAATAATCTAACTCCATCCTCTTTGGAACCATCTTTCAGGTAGTTGGAAGCTCAGTCTTCTCTTCTCCAGACTAAATAAGCCCAAATCCCTTAACCTCTCCTCCTAAGTTATATTTTCTAGCCCCCCTAACCATTTACATTACCCTCTACTGGACTCTCTCCAATTTGTCAACATCCTTTCTGTAGCGGGGGGCCCAACACTCGACACAGATGTGGCCTCACCAGTGCATAACAGAGGAAAATAATCACTTCCCTTGATCTGCTGTCAACACTCCTACTAATGTAGCCCAGTATTCTTTTAGCCTTTTGGCAACAAGACCACACTGTGGGCTCATATTCAGCTTATTGTCCCACAGGCCTTTTTCTGCAGGGCTGTTACCTAGCCAGTCAGATCCCAACCTGTGCATGGAATTGTTCCGTGCTAATACACTTGTTCTTGTTGAACCGCATGAGATTTCTTTTGGTCCAGTCTTCTAATTTGTCTAGGTCTCTCTGAATCCTAACCTTACTCTCCAGTGTATCTACTACTCCCCTCACCTTGGTATCATCTGCAAACTTGCTGGGGGTGCCTTCTGTGTCATCTTCCAGGTCATTAATGATGATTTTGAATGAAAACCAGCTCCAGGAGTGACCCCTGGGGCACTCTATGCAATACCAGCTGCCAACTAGATATTGAGCCATTGACTAGTACCCTCTGAGCCTGGTGATCCAGACAGTTTTATATACACCTTACAGTCCATTCATCCAACCCGTACTTCCTTAACTTCAAAATATCTATGTCTAGAGGCAGGAACCAATGGTTTTTTGGGCTTCATCTGACCCATGGACCATAAGGAGCTGACCCCTGAGTTAGAGTATTAAATTAGCAAACAAAATATCCATTTTCAATAAAATGAATCTAAAATAAGATTTTTTTTAAAGTATACAATAAAATATACATGTCAACTCATTTCAATTTTTACACATGCTTGACATAATATAACATGTCACTTTAATATGGTCAAAACATTTGGGCAAATATGTCACTGTATTTAACCATGACAAAATAAAAAGTTTCAAAAATGTCAAAATGTTTCATTTCTTCAAAACATAATTTTAGAATTGCGCCATTTTATTTGTATTTTTTATTTGAATTTTGGAAGCTCTAACAAAGAAGTATTTCAGGGTTCGACCAATTCTGGATACTTAACAATATGATTGCCACTTCGTATGCTCTCTAAAAGCTTGCTCTGTATGCTCTCTAAAAGCTTCAGAGAAGAACACTGGAAGGAGGAAGATATATATGTGTATGTGTGTGTATACATATATGCGTATATATGTGTATTGTATACTTATATATAATAAGTGTGCGTGTGTATGTATTTGTGTATATATGTGTGTGTGTGTATATATATGTGTGTGCATATATTTATATATATGTGTATATGTGTGTGTGTATCGGGGTATGCAAAATGGGCTGTATTCAATTTGGATTCAGCCTGCATCAGGGACGGTGATTCGATTTGTTGATTGATTCGGATAACCATCCCCGATTTGATTCGGTCAAATCCAGATCTGAAGATTAGGTGCTGATTAAACGAATCAGTGATTTAGCCATAGAAACAGCTTTAAATGTTTTTTTTTACATACCTCAAGGTACCAGGCGCGGCTCGTGAACACTGGGGCGGATGGAGCGTCCACAGGACCGCAAGGGGATGCCCCACATGCTCGGTAGTGAACCTAGAAGTGGATCGGAAGTACTATCAGACCACTTCCAAGTCCACCGGGGAGTGCTCTTGGGGGCCCCCCCATACGCTCCCAGCTTGCTTATCAGCTGCAGGGGGACCCTGGGTGCCCTCCAGACCCAGAAGGCACTAGTCACCAAGCTGGAGAGGATGCAGGGGGCCCCCCCCCATGCTCCCCAGTGGACCTGGAAGTGGACTAGAAGTGCTTCGGGTCCACTTCTGGGCCTGCTGCTGTGTGTGCTGGGTACCCCCTGCACTCCTGTGGCATGCTCCATCTGCCCCAGAATTGTAGCATTCACAAGCCACCTGGTGTCTTGAGGTATGTAGAAAAAACATTTAAAGCTATGTCTATGTCCGAATAGCTGAATTCAGAGCATTCTAATTCAATTTGGAGGGATTAAAGGGTCTCCTGATTTGATTCGGATTTGGAGATTCAGTCGCCAAATCGGGCTCAATCTCCACCAAATCAAATCGAGAACCAAAGCTTTGCACAGCCCTAACCATTTTATATATATATATAAATTATATTTCCATTGTACGCCTTTGAGTTGCTGGGATTTTTCCCAGCAACTCAAATGCATTAAACTTAGAAATTGTTTTCTTTATAATGAATTAGAAGGCTTTTTTCATTTAATAAATTATTTTAAGTATGTCTGAGCTTCTATGGTTCCAGTATAAACACACCCCTATATTATATGGAGAGGTAATTAGCTATATTAGTCTGTCTTAAATTGGGCAGAGAAGGCAGGGTAGAAGTGCATGTTTTAGACTAGCTGAATCAGAGATGCATAAGCTCTTGTGAGCCACGTCTAATGAACTGAGCGGTGGCTCATGAAAGCTTATGCATCTCTGATTTAGTTGTTCTATAATGTGCACTGCTACCCTGCCTTCTGCCAAAGGAATGGATTTTATTAGTAGATGTTTAAGATTATGAATCCAAAAAGATGACAAAGCCAGTAGGGAAATACAAATCGCCCGAGCAAGGAACTAATATTGTAGGGATGGGGGTGAGGAGAGGAACGCAACTAGGTTACAGAAAATACAATGTTAGCCAACTAAGCCCAGGGGAGGGGTGGGTGGAGGAAGGGGAGGGGAGGGGGTTTGTGACTCTGAGAGAGAAAGAAGATACATACACACAAACCCATACAGTGGTCCTCAGTATATACATTATACATTATAGAGTTAGCCCAGGCCTAGATAACTCCCCACTGCAAAGTCATACTTGTGCCAGACCTATTTAATTTCATTCACAATAGTGGTGTACCAGCCCAAGTATCAGGATGGATTTCAGATGAAGTAGTATATGATTCTTAAACCAAGCTGTTCTAAGAATGAATTCATACAATGCTCCTTCTCTCTCTTACCTAGAATGGAATTATTGTGATGTCACTGGCATGACGTATTTACAGAAAGTATTGTTCTCAAGTGGAGTTACTCATTATAATGCAGACAGTACTGGGAAAAGCAGAGAGCATTTGGCAGCAAGAACCTTTAATGAGAATGTCATTAAACAATTCTGTCTGCTAACCACAAAATGATTTGCAGCAAACCCAACTGACTCTCTACCATTCTGTTCCTTTCCTATCCACTAATATCAACATGTAATTCAGAGTGCTATCATGCCACTGTTTTACCAGAAGGCTGGTATCCGTTTCTGGCAAACTAGCAGCAGGGAAAGAAGACTTCAGGGATGGCTTCCTTGTCCAACTACTGTGAAAGGTCAGCAGAAATGGATTGTTAAAAATCCATGAAGAAAAAGGGAAACAAGAAAGTATAGCTCAAGCAGAATTGCGGGATAGAACTGGAAGACTAAAAGCACCCAAGCTGGTTAACCATTGTTCTCCCTACATGGTAAATGAGTTTTCCTGTTTGGGATGAAGTGAAAGGTGTACTCTTGGTGTATTGATTTCACGATGGAGCCATGCACAGCGTCTGCTTTAAAGAATAGGAAAGATGGCAGAGAAATGAGAAAGTACATGTGAACTGGATTGCATTGAACAACAGGTTCTCCAATTGCGTTGATAGCAAAGTCACATATTCTTAACACAACATTTATAAACATTTCATCCTTCTGTCTTAGGTTCAAACAGTTTTATTTGACAACTCTGGCATACATTTGTGTGCACTAACAGTAGGCTTTTCTCAGTGGCCTATACAAAATGTTTTGCCAAAATACTTCATACAGCCTTTAAGAGTTATCATATACTTGAATAAAGCTAAAAGGTACCAAACAGGTCCAATTAGATTATTTATCCCCAGGTTCCAATTAGATAGTGGCAAGATGAATGGAGTTTAGTGCAATCTCTCTCTCTTTTTTGTTAATGGACAACACATCCTACTTATCAAGCTTTAAAAAGATATGGAAAAAATTCAGAGGACTTGCTACTAATTATTTGGCTAAGCATTACTGAAATAATTACAGTAGTCTCAATTGTCTAAACAACAGTTATTCAAATCATTCTGTTATCTGACTTCAGGATAGGCTGACTTCAAGATAGGCTGCCTAATGTGTGGTAAAAGTGAGAGCACTTTGTATATAATTTGCATTTAAAGGTTTATTTAATGTGCTTCATTGCCCAAACAATTTTGATTTTATAAATGCATTTTGATCTCAGATAGTTCAGAGAACAGATTCTCTACTGAACTACTGTAACTATACTATTGTATAGTTACATCTGTAACATAATGTCTACATTGATAGTTAGGGTCCTCCTTAAGGTTCTTCTTACTCTTGTACCTGTCAACCTTCTACACCAATGGTCTCCCAACTGTCCTTGGCCTATGAGTGTCAAGTACTGAGCAAATAATATGATTCATACAATATCATACTTCACTTTCCCTGTCAACCTCAGTTTTAAGTTTTAAATTGCTGTGGTCCAAGTAATGTTGGAGGGTCTCATAGACAATGTTTTCTATGAGTCATGCGTTGCGGGCTACTGATCTACTCTATATATTCTTACAACTGATCCTAGAAGCAGTCTATTGTGAGCTGAGAAATTCTGTTGAACTTCAAGGTCTGATGCTGACCCTGCTGCAGTGTGTTTGTAAGTTTCTTGGGTCCCTGGCATGTGCTACATTTTTGGAATGATTAATGGAAGCGACATGCCATATGTATATTGAATTTATGGTACCATAAAATGCTAAATGAGCTGTGAAAATATTCCTCGGAATGTGTGTAACACCTTTGTGGCTGATTTGTATGGTACCATAAATTTAATGTGTGGCATGCCTCATCATCCTAGTGCTCACTGCAGCTGGGAAGCCTCTGGTCTGGAACCTGGCTGGGAGATATGAGCTTGCTAGGACCAGGCAGGCACCTTAAAAATCCTTGCCCTGCAGCCTGTGGTCTTGGGTGTAGAAAGCTTAGCATCTCTTTAAATATGGGTGTGCAGCTGGTTGAAAGATCTTCTCCTATTCCCACTTGCACATGCCAGTCAAAAGAGGCACCCAACACAAGCAGCTGTACATGCTGGGTAGCTCTTTAAATATGCAAGTACAGCTGGGGATGTGGGAACTTACTTCTCTCCTTGGTTGCACACACCAGTTTAAAGAAGGATCTAAGAATCTCCCTCATTCCCAACTACATACTCTCTTTTAAAAAATATGCTCAGTATGAACAGCTAGAAATGGAGAAGCTCCCCCATTCCCCCATGCTTGTTTCGAGTACCTCTTTAAAACAGCATCAGCAGCTGGGGGTGAGTGATCTCCCCCATCCCCAGCTCCACTGTGTGGGGTACCAAGAGCCCAGTATTGGAGAGCCTTTCCCTGATTTCAGGTTTATAGTTTCCAGGGAACCCCAAAAAAACAGATAAGAGTGAAGCTGGGACTCAAAGCTACATATCTGCTTTTTTAAAGAAATGGTGCTCTGTAAGCCTGACATATGGGAAACGCTCCCCAGTGGTACGTTCATCGTGCCTTAGACCTTTTAAAAGCAAGCAAGCAATTGAGAACCCCTGTGGCACTCCCACTTTTTTAATGCTCCTGGGCATCCATGGAAACCCCCCCTGGAGAATGGGGAGCTCCCAGTTCCCCAGCTGCAACTTCTGTGGGGGATTGGGGGTGCAGCTAGAGAGTAGGAAGCTTCCCATTCCCCAGGTACAGGTGCCCCCTACCCTTCCATGCTGGCTGTCATTTGATTGGAAATTTTGTGTCCCATTCCCCAAATTGCTTGACCTGCCATGCCAGCTTTCCACAGCAGGTCACACAATTCTGTGAATGGGGCATAACATTCCTCATACTCCAATTTTATGCCCCATTCTCCAAATTGTGTGACCTGCTGTAGACTTCTGGCACTTCAGGTTAAGCAATCTAGGAAATGGGACCTAAAATTCCTGAGACCCCAATTGTGCAACTGCCTTAACATCTACCAGTGGTGTCATAAACTGCATGGCTAGAACACAGGTCTACTTCTTTGCAGAAGTACCAGAATTCCCTGTTCCTGTTTAATGGACATTCCTTATACTGACCCCCTCTCTGCTGCCCGAAGAAGATTCAAGCCTAGAGAGACAAGTAGTCAACAGACTGATTCCTAGAAGACTTCTATTTTGCATAGCATTATTTAGCATCTTTATTGTATGCTTGAGAAATATCAGAATGAAAAGCTGGTGGCTTTGATGCGGTTTACAGGGTTCAATATAGAAGGGAAAGATAAGTTATGTGTCTTGGTCTGATTGAGAATGACCTCAAGATGAACATTAAATAACAACATAGAATGAGAGATGTTCCTAAGCTCATCCAGGAGGCCTATGATGTAATGGGAAATTTAAATGTTTCCCAAGTTCTAGGTTGGCCATGTAATCATTAGACCATCTTTCCTGTCCTTGTTTACTATGGGTATGTACAGGCATTGAATTTCAATTGATCTAACCAGGGTTAGGCTTATCTAAATGCCCACTCATGTAGGCATTCTAAGAGTTTAATTTGACTGAAAAATGGCATGCCCAAACTAAATTAGTTCATCTCAGGAGGTGCACTTAGATTGAGATAGGGATAACTGATCTAGGAAGGGGTTAACCTGATCTATCCAACGCTTACATATACATCCCCAGAGCTGGGGAATCTCACCTGCTCGTTTCAGCCCTGGGGCTGTTCTGTTTTACCTCCAACTTTGATCCTAACTGGACTATTTTTAATCCCCAGATTCCTTCCCCTCTTCCCCTGACCAAGCAACCTCTGCCCGTACTGACCCACCAGCCCTGCCAGTCACTCATAGACATGCCAGCCCCCCTCCCCCCCCCCCCCCCCGGGCCTATCCTCTTCACTCCAAGTTGCTTAAGTCAGGTTGCCTGTATTGCTGCCACCAGTGGCAAATGACTGCATGTGCCACTTCTAGCATCAGCAAAAGGCTGCATGTGCCTCTACCAGTCTCTGTTTAAGCAGTTTAAAATAACCTGCCTGAACTTAGACTGGGTGTGACAAATGCTTGTTCACAGACAGCTTACCACTTTCACAGTCTCTAAGAGAGTAACCCACATATCTCTTTATCAGGCAAAAGATGTTAATATTATGATTTTTAAAGGGCTTGTTTTACTGGCATTGTGAAAACAGAAGCTTATTTCATGAAGCATACTTGGTACCAGTGTGTGATGAACTTAAAGGAAAATACAGATCTCCTCTGATTTGGACAATGGTAACTTTGCTGTCTCCCAAATCCAATGAAAACACTGATAGTTTATTATGTAATGGCATAGCATGTAAATGGTAAATAAATTATTTTTCTTTTATATTAAACAATTTGTTTATAATGCATGGTACCAAGAATCTTGTCTGTGTGTATTTGCAGAATAATTATATACGTGTACACTAGATTCTGTCCAGCAAATCTAGAAAGAATGTGTTTGATTCAGAGCAATACTCTTTGAAAATAAGCAATACTCTTTGCTATAACCAGTCTGAAGATTTGATGACATCTCACTTTCCTCAGGAGTCTCAACTGAAAGCTTTGAAGGAGACTGTCCAACTCTGCTTGTCTTCTGTTCTTCACAATCAACCTCCAGCTATGAATATAATCCATCCAAAACCAACTGAGAGGCTGACATCCCCAGTTACAAATGGCTCAAAAGTTCCATTTCAAGCAACAAACACTAAGGTAAAATGTATTCCCTTTTTCATTTAAAGAGCTTTCAATTTGTCCTGTAAGACCATCAAAGTGGAACTAAGAAGGATTTAAAATTTATTGAAAGATTAGAAAGAATTTTAAAGATAATGCTAATGCATCAGCAGTTTTCCCCTGATGTCACTAAAATTACTTTTAAAAAGTTGGAGAACATGAGAACATCTATTTTTATAGCTATTGAACAAAATTCTCCATCTTCTGTTATGTGGACTATGTCTGCATATGGATCCAGCATAGCTCTATGTAGGAAGTGTTATGTATAAAGTAAGTGTCTGCAGGTATGAGGCACGGAAAGCCAAGGCAGGCATGGAGATCAAACTGGTGACTGAAATTAAGGACAACAAAAAGTCTTTCTATAGGCATATAGGGATCAAGAAAAAAAAACTGATCTCTTCTGTGGGACCCTACTGAATACAGAGGGGCAGCCCACAGTTGATCCCCATGAAAAGACACAGCTCCAAAATATATACTTCACATCTGTATTTCTGAAATCAGATGGGAGCTGTTCACCTGACCAAAGGCCCAGGGAATATGGGGAAGAGAACAGACCACATGAAATCAGTCCTGAGTAGGTGAGGGTACTCTTAGAACATTAGGACATTTTCAAGTGTGCTGGGCCAGATAACCTGCATCTGAAAGCCCTGAAAGAACTGGCTAGGCTTGTAGCAGGGCCTCTGGCAAAGCTGTTTGAAGGGTTCTGGAATTCGGGAGTGGTCCCGGATGAGTAGAAGAGGGTCAACATGGTGCCTATCTTCAAGAAAGGCAAGAGAGATGACCCTGCAAACTATAGACTGGTCAGTCTGACTTCCGTCCTGGGAAACATCTTTGAAAAAGTTGTTAAGGAGGCCATCAGTTACAAGCTCATAACTGGTGGAGTACTAAGAAGTAACCATAATGGCTTTGTTGAAGGTAGATCATGCCTGACTAACCTGGTGTCCTTTTATGACCAGGTAGCCAATTAGCTGAACAAGGGACACAAGGTTGATACTTAGACTTCAGTAAAGCTTTTGATTCCATTTCCCATAAGATTCTCTCAATTAAATTAGAGGGTACTGGCCTAGACCAGTCTACAGTAAGGTGGGTGGACAATTGGCTTAGAGGCCAATCCCAGAGAGTTATAATCAATGGGATGTCCTCATCCTAGAGGACCATCTCCAGTGGTGTCCCCAAGATTGGTGCTTGGACTTCTGTTCTTTAACATATTTATTAATGACTTGGATTGGAGGGGGGGGGCAGGGTAGAAAGATCAATGGTTAAGTTTGTGGATGAAATCCGGGCACATCAGAGGACAGGGTAATAGGCCTGTGCAAATAGGGAACTATTCAATTCATATTCAGCCAATGTGAATGCCAGCAATTTGATTCAGAGATTCAAATCACTTTTCCAGTTTGATTTGGCCGATTCAACTTCAAAAGATTTGGAGCAGATTCGGAAAGATTTGGAGATTTGGTCATAGAGTATAATGGGGAGTCAACGAAATATCTATAACTTTGTTCTTTCCTGGCTGATTCAGATGAAACTTACACAGATAGTAGCCCCTGCTTGAAGCATGAAGGCTGCCAAGTTTCAAGATGATAGGTGCAGGGGTTACTTGGAAACTGTACCTCAAAGTTGTAAAACCCAAACTCATATCACGAGTGTGTTATGCCACAGCAGGGTGAAAACTGCCGGGATGGTAACTCTTGCTAAGGACACAAATCCTGTCAAGTTTCAAGGAGATAGGGGCAGGGGTTTCTGGGAAGCTTCACTTCAAACTGTTGACAGGCAGAACTCATGACATAGGTGATACTGTGTGTGTTAAGGCAGAGGGGGGTGAAAACTGCTGGTCTGACAGGACCTGCTGCAGCCATGAAGCCTGCCAGCTGTCAAAGAGATAGGTGCAGGGGGAGCCTGGTGCAGGGTACTGCTCCCACCTTCTTGCTCCCACTGGCAGCAGAAGCCTCATGGTTGCTTGGGAAGAGGATGCATCTATGTTGGCAGGGGGAACTTGCAGCTCTAGTTCTCCCCTTACCCTCTCTAGCCCCTTTCCTTCCCCTGCCAGAAGACCTGGCACCTGCCTTTCCAACACGCTTCATATCTATGTTTCCTGTGCTGGAAAAGGTTTGTGTGTATTGTGTTCTTCTTTGATCTGGTCTTGTTCTGAATCTGAATGTGGCGGGCTGTCGGTGGCAAGCTCTTCCATTCATGAGTGCTGTGTGACTTGTTGAGTGGTCTGATTGATTATTGATTATTAATACCTATCAATATATATGTGGTGTGTTTGTGTTACTGTTGTGTTCTTAGGCTGTCAGTGACAAGTTATTTTATTCGTGAGTGCTGTGTGATTTGTTGACTGTGGTCTGATTGATTATCGATTGTTAATGCCTACATATATAGGCATTAACAATCATATATATATGGTGTGTTGTGTTCTTCTGAATCTGAATGTGTGACTGGCTGACTAGTTCCTTTGCATTTCTGTGCTCTCTCTAGTCTGTATGTAAAGTATTAAAACTAACTATAGTTATTCATATTAATATGAATAACTAATGCAATAACTATACAATCTCTTCTATGAATATGTGATTTTTCTTCTTTTATGTGTGTGTGAATGTGTGTGTGCAATGTGTGGTTCCCTGCACAGTGATGGCTCACACTGCCAGGTAAAACAATGAGCTTTCCTTTTTAAAAGTATTGCAAAAAAAATAAATTAAACATTAAAAAGAGAACAAATATAAATTGAAAGAAATGAATTGGATAAGTATTAGGTTAAGAGATTCTAAAATAAGCTAAGCTAAACTAAGCTATATCCTATCCAATCCTTTCTAAAAAGAAAAAGAAACAGGCGACTGACTGACTAGGAAGCAAGCCAGGCAGTCCAGTACCTTTCTGATACTTTTGCTCACTCAGAACCAGGTCACAAAAGGCACAGCAAGCCTGCAGACAGAGGCTTTTATGATGTATCTATGTCCCTCCCCACCAGACATTATGATTGGAAGCTCAGTCAGAGAGAAATCACAGTAACTGACCAGCTAGAGATGTCAGTCCTTCCCCCTGCTCCCCCTCCCTCTTCTAAGTTTCTGTTTCCCCATAAAGACCACCTTCCAAATCTCTGAATTGCAGAATCTCTTCCAAACTAATTTAGAAGCTCCAAAAGTTTTAAGCTTCTCGCGATTCGTTTTAGATTCAGAGATTTCACCTCCAAATCACGCCGAATCTTCTCCGAATTGAATTGTGAACTGAAGCTTTGCACAGCCCTATAGGGTAAGGATCCAGGATAACCTTGACAGGCTGGTTCTATGGGCTGAATGGAATCAGATGAGGTTTAACAGGGAAAAGTGCTGGGTTCTTCATCTGGCTAGGAAGAACCTACACCATACCTACATGATGGATGGTGGTCCACTGACTGGCCCAGCATCTGAATGGGACCTGGGGGTCACAGTTGACCAGGAAAATTTAGACTGGACATAAGGAGAAACTTCTTTTCCATAAGGGTAACTAGAATCTGGAACACTTCCAGCAGAGGTGGTGCAGTCTCCATCCTTGGAGGTATTCAAGAGGAGGCTGGATAAGCACCTTGTTGAGCTCGTTTGAGGTCAATAACCTTGTGCTCGTAGCAGGTGACCAGACTTGATGATATGGCAGGTCCCTCCTTTTGGTCCATTGATTCTATAATTCTATGAAGAGTAAAATTTAAGAGTTGGTATTTTCTGAGGGATACCTGGAGTCCATCAAAGCATGCCTGAAGTCTAAAAATGGTTGAGAACCATTGTACTAAATATTGGAATAGCCTTTCTGACCAACACATCTTCCAGTGTAGAAGGTACACTAAACAATTTACGGTATATTTCCCAAAGGAAAAAAATCTTACCAGAGTGCTCAATCTGGTAATTGGTAATTTCCCCTCAATCTGCTAATTGGTTGTACTGTGGGCTGTGAAGGAGGAATGGTTCTCCAGAAGGGATCTGAATGAAGGAGATAAGAACTTGCCATATTGGGCTTGATTGAGTAATTCAGGGGACAGCTCAAAAAAAGAAATCAAACACAAAAGAATGGAAAAAAGAAATGACTACTAGGTTCTTGTGGGTTTGAGAACTGGCCTTGGACTTGGGAAATTATGGTTTCAGACCCTGTCTTGGCAGGGCTTCAAACCAGGTGCTGACTTGCCATGTTGGCTTTGATGAGCCAATTTCTTTCTTGGGGTTGGTTTCTCCTTCTCTAAATGTGGAATTATAATGTCCAATGTACCTTAAGAGGATTAGTCAGTTACTATGTTTCTTGTGTTGTGAAACTTTCAGCAATAATCATGAATATGCTGTCTTTTTATTTGTGTACCAGTTGAGAACTGGTTTCAGTGAAGGACTTCCACTTTCCTTATGGAAAATTTTACCCTCAGTCCTTGCTGCCCAAAATCATAGACTTGACAGTTTTCTCATGCACCTGAAAAGAGAAACAGACATGGGCTTTGCAAGATATTGAGGCCTATTCTAGTTCTTGCATTTTCCATCAGAAAATTAATCCAACAGAAAATATACAGGTTTCACTGTGGAAATGTATATTATAGTATATACCCAAATAATGAAACTTTGACTTTTTACAAAGTTTCTAAAGATCACAGGCATCATTTCATAGGTATAACATTTCCTATTAGTTCTTATCAGGAAATAGGAAATAAAAATTCATCTTGACCACGGTAGACTACATGCCATGAGAGTCTCATAGTTTTGCAACGCGCATGTGAATGCAGAATTTTAAAATATATATACATTACTATCATTAATCCTTTTTCTCATTTCCCTGGGTTTTAATGACACAAAGAATAGCTTATCATAGAGTGAGTTTTTGTGAAAAGTTTGGTTGTTTTCATAATGAAAAGCAACTCCAAATCTTCATAAACAAACTTTAGGGGGCAAATGTCAGCTGATTAATGTAGTAAGTTTCATTGCTGACTTGACAGATCTCTGCCACAAGGTTGTTTTTATATATCCTTTCATCTACACACAAAAGTCTCTTTAAAAACTGCAGAGTTGCTACTTTTCATTTAATGTATCTAATTTTATGGGGAGATTTATTTTCTACTAAAAGTGAAAAAAAGAGATCAATTTCCTCCTGTGCTAGGATACCATAATGCAAGGAAACAATTCTAATTAGAAAATTAAAGGATGGTAATGTAATTAATAGAAGCAATAACAGCCAATTATCTTGAGAATTTGCATTTATATTATAGATAATTTGCCCTCCTATCCAACTGCATATATTTGGAATAACTCAAATGGCTTTATTTTCATTATTTCATCTTCACAAAGGAATAACTGAAACACATCTTGTATTCCAAAGGATCCCAAAACATTTCCAAAAATATATGATTGAATCACTTCACCTTCTGCTAAAAGCTTCCAAGTCTTATCTGGGATATGGCAGCTGTTAAAGTGCATAGTCGGTAGAAAAGTGTGAGCTAGGAATTGGAGACTCTTTTGGAGCCAGTTAAAGCTGCAGAATATTTTTAATGGCATTTATAATAACCCAGTCTGGAATCTGATCAAGATATGGGGTCTCAGTGTCTTAATCATAAAAAAATGTTGTGGAATCTTTAATAACCATAGATCATCAGAGCTCTTTCATCCAAAAAATATGCTCTCCAGAAAAATGTACACAATCCTTTAATAACCTACATGGGGATATTGTTTTGGTGCTGATTTAGAAAAGTCCTTTGTTCTTTCCCTTCCAGTATCCTAGGATTTTCTTAGAGTTCATAATGACCATATCCCACCCCTAAATGATATGGCTGAAGCACTCTTCATTATATCAGTAGACATTTACACATCTATAGCTATCTGCTTCTCTTCATTGTAAAAAATATTGTGCGATTTAGTAGTTATTCTTCAGTCATGTCAGCATAATATGCTAAGTGATGTCAGGCACAAGTGCACCATGCCATAGGCTTTGGAGAGGTAACAGTAATGCAGCATCTGAGGGGACTAGAGATAAACACTAAATAAAATATATTTTGAGAATTCATATTCTGACAGTAATCTATAAGGAAAAAATAATATGTTGAGTAATTTTTCTCTTTGTTACATTTTTCATGCATAAAATCTTAAGGTATATGAATATTTCTACAGTAAATCTATCTGCAAGTACCACCAGCTAGATTTCTATACATCTACCCACAGGAGTCTGTTTGAATAAGAAAAGGGATATTGCCCCTTTCATAGATGTTACTCACATTTTCCTGTACTTGGCATATGCCGTGAATATGTCTGAGAAAATAATGGGTTGCAATGCTGCCATTCCACCCATTGACAGCTCATTATTATAAATCTGTACATTATCCTTGATTATAAAATCACTGAAATCTGCTACTGTGAAATAGGTTGTCAAGGAATCATAGTCTGGGCCAGAATTATACCCTCTGCACCTGAATTATATTATGGAAAACTTTTCATAATGACGTCTGCTATTATGTATGTAGTCCTTGACTTTGTCTTATCCTACAAGATAACTAGCTCCAACCATAGATGTATGGGTTCTTCCTTTTCTTCAGGTTCCTACACAATTTGTTTTTCTCTTTAGTCCATTAATTTTATGTGAATATATGGTGAGTGAGTGTATGTATGTGTGTGTATATAAAAATTGCACACGTTTTTATACAAAAAGTGGGCACCTCTGGTTGAGAAATATTGATGAACTCTGTCTCTTTTGGTAAACTACAATTTAACCATTGGGGAAAAATGTGATGCCTTATTTGGTAAATACCTTAATTAAAAAAACAAACAAACTACTCATCTGGCTTTAAAAATTGGGGGGGGGGTTAATTGTCAAGTGTACATACTGCTTAAAAATTATAATTTACATTTTATGGTCTGTATCACTCAAGCACTTCAGTCTTTGGAACTGATTTTGGTTCCTGTTAGAGGGCATAAATGAATAGGTTGTATGCTTGTGTGGATGTCTGACAGTGGGGCTCTTTTGGCGACATGCCTCCTAGTATTTGATAGTCAAGACACTATGAGGTAAGAAGAAGTTGGGAAGATGATGGGACATGAAGAGTGCCTGATTTGCCACTACAAGAAACATTTAAATATCTCATATGTTATCCATAGATTTGGTCTGTTTGGAGGTTGTTGTCTAGGGAAAATAAATCTTGATGAAAAAACAAAAAACGTGGGGTTATGTTTCACTGGGATTTGCAATAATCTGCTACAATAGGAAATGTTCACAGAAACTATGACATTACGATAATCAAAAACAATTGCAATCTGAAGTCCATGATGAGTCAATTATATGAGTTAATTTTGCATAATCCATTTTTAATAACCAAGATTCCAAGTTTATCTAGCTGGGGTCATCTAGACCCAGAACTCTTTTCTGCTTATGCAGGGGGTCGGACTTGATGATCTATTGAGGTCCCTTCCGACCCTAACATCTATGAATCTATGAAATCAATCACTACCTCAATAGGCCCTAATCTGCATACTAGTTCCTTGTGTGAGCAGAGTCTCACAATGAAATAGCTGTTCTTACCTCTCAGTGATGTGATCAGTTGAAATCAGAACTGAAGACTCCTTTGGAGGATAGTGTGCTGCACCTTTCATTGCAGTTTTGCCTTATACTGTTCCTTGGGATAAAGTGGAAGGAGGGTTATGAATTCAGAATAGCTATGACCAGGGCAGCCATTGCACCTTTTCCACTAACTCTAAACTTCAGTTATTTACTTGTTGTTGTTTTTTTTTAAGTAGAAATAAAATAATGAGAACCATAAAAAAAAAAAATCAAGTCATTTAAATACATTTTTCTTGCCAAATTAAAGCTAGAAAAAAACAAAACCACGTTCCCCCAATCAAGGTATCTTTTGATTAAAGAAGTTTTATAGGCTAGGGACAGAAGTTACACATAAACTGGTATAAGTAATCAGAAACCAATACAAATGGTTCACACAACAATTTCAGTGCACATAAACTACTTTTGATATGGCCAAAACCAGTTTAAGATAAATTTGGATGGGTGTAGTATCAGATTTAACTGATTTAGGTTAAATTGGTTTATTGAACTTCTGGCCCAGATCCCCTCCAGATTCATGTTAACTCAGTCTCCCAGCATGTTAAGGTACTTTCCTTCTCCTCTTCAACCCTCTCCCCACCCTTGCAGGGTGGGTGGGCTAGCCTTGGCCTGAGCTGTCTGCTCCAGCTGAGCAGGGAGGCATGCTTTAGCACCCCCTGCCTTCCTGCCTTGGCCACTGCAGGCATGTGGCTGCTTTTCTGGAATCAGAAGTGAATGTTTGTTTGTTTGTTTATTCGTTCAATCTATGCAGATTAGACAAACCTGTGAAGCTTGAATCGATTCAGTCTCAGGATTTTTGACTGTATGTACCTAGCCACAGTGACTAATCATTATGGCTGCTTATGGATGTTAAAAAAAAAGTGCTTTACTGGAAGAAGCAGTGTGTTAATTCAATCCAGCTCTACAGAGTCGGTATAAATCAGGCATTTCAGTGGGACTTTTTGGCATTTTTATCTAATAGATGATTCAATCAGCTATTAGATAAAAGCACCAAAAAGCCACACTAAAGAATCCAATCTATACAGATATTGGGTAAGCCAGGTCCAGCTAACACACTGACTCTTATGAGCATGCACTGGTGTTGGTGCGGGAGCTTGCCAAGTTTAAAGTGCCATCTGTTTTGGGTTTTTTAGACATCTGTAAGCAGCCTATGAAACTGATGTAAATGGTTCCTCAAAATTTGTGACCTATAGACTATCGTCAACCATTGGAATTTATCATAGACCACCATGCATTTCTACCATCTAATTTTTAATTGAAAATACTATAAAAGGACAGAGGGGCCTAATGACACTTGTAGACCAGCTGTGGATCATTTATTAGCCATAGTTTGGGAACCAATCTAGATCTATCTAAATCATGTAAAACATACAAACATTTAAACCACATAAAACAAAGAAAGTTTGAAGAAACAAAAACACCAACATCTGGTGAATCAGCTCCAGGACATCAAGGAACAATAGGAGAAATGATGTAAGAAATAGATATAAAGCAGTCAGAAACTATTAAAAAGGATATCAAGTGACTACATCTGTCATCAATGACAGAAATGAGAACCTCCTTGAATACAGGACAGCAATCATAGGGAGATGGAAATAATATTTTGTAGAACAGTAGAACTGCCCAATGCTTACAGTGCCAGTAGAACAAGAAACACATTCATTAACCAAAGCAAAAATAGAAGAACCATCTTTTGTAGAAGTGAAAACAGCCATAACAAAACTTAAGAGCAGTAATGATAAAATATGGAGGGCAAGAGCCATTGACCTCATGATACTGGGGGGTCCCCCAGCAGTGCTCTCAGAGCTTATCTTGGCACTCCCACAGTCTCAGGGAGGAGGGGGCACTGGCCATCACCCCCCACTCCCCAGCCAGTGAGGGCCCCTATATGTAGCCTATGGCAAAAGCTTTATAAACAAATCCATAAATTAATTCCCCTTATTTGGAAGTCATCAGTTTTACCTTATGATTGAAAAGGAGCCTTAATTTGGCCCCATCTTCAAAAAAGGCCTCAAATGGGAATGTCAAAATTACAGAGGTATTATCACTATTAACAACAACTTTTATTCCCTAACATTTTGCTCCAGTGCTTCCTACCTTACACAGAAAACATTTTGAGAGAATACAAGAGTAGACTGGGTTCTGCAAGAATAGATTGACAACAGAAAAAATCTTCTCTCTAACACAAATAGTTGAGAAAAAAATTGGTAGTATAATCAAAGCTTACACATACTGTTAATAGACTTCCAGAAAGCTTATAACAGCATACACAGAGAAAATCTGTGGGCCCTATTAGCAGGATTAGGAATTCCCAACAAAGTAATTGAACTCATTAAAGTTTGTATGTATGAACTAAGAAACAAAATGGAAGAAGAATCAGACTGAGACAGGGAGATGATCTGTCTCCAATCCTATTCAACGTGGCACTAAAAAAGGTAATCAGGAGCATAAACAACATAAGCGGAATTCAACTGAGTGGATAGCATAAAGTCCTCAGGTATGCTTGTGATATAGTTCTTATAAGTGAAAATATGAATGATCTAGAAACATTGGATAACTGACTAACAAGTGAAGCAAAGAAAATTGGACAATGAGTGAATGTGAATAAAACATGATATCTGGACATCGCATAACAATAAACAACAAAAATTTTAATCAAGTGACCCACATCAAGTATTTAGGTTGTATCATAGCACAGGACAGTAATATGAAGGTAGAACAGAAGCAGGAAATAAAGCCTGCTTTGTATGACAGGAGCTTGTGCAATGCAGAGTAGGTTCTATTTTGAATTGCACAAGCTCCTGTCATCCAAGCTCATCTCAAGGAAAATTAAGTTTTAAGGCTATAAAACCATAATCAGGCCATGTATGACCTACAGGAATCAACCCTGGATTCTCTCACAAGCAAATAAGATACCAGTATCATTTTGAGAAGAAGATTCTACAGAAAAACTTTTGTGCACAGTATAATCTAATAATACAAGAATGAGTTATGTCAATTGTACAGAGACCCAGCCCTGACAGAGGAAATCAAGAGCACAATGGGCCATGCTGAATGGAAACAATTGGACACCAAAGAAAGTGTTATTCATAGGGTGTCAGAATGACCAAGACTAAGAAGGCTAGATGTGTCAGAACTACAGAAATTAAACCTGGATGACTGAAAGATAATAGATGGAAATGGGAATAGATGGGAATGGCACATAACAGATGGGAATGGATGAAGATGGTAGAGGCAGCCAAGGGCCCATGGGGCCTGTAGTGCTAACTTACTTATTTAAATCACATAAATCACAAAAGAACATATACATCCCTAAACTAACAAGCCATAATCAGAGTCTGTCACTGAACCTGATCTATGTAAATTCTCAGAGATGGGGACAAATTGTTGCTTGTAATATTTGATACAGTTCTGGACCATGTTTACATTTAATGCCTTCCTCTTTCTGCTGTAATTTATATGCAGCTAGTCATTAAGGACTGTCTCAGCATCAATCTAGATGTAGCTCTGATATCAGCCTCCCCACTGTGGTCCCATCATAATGGGTATGAATGGGAGAGGACAGTAGAGAATGATATATTCTCCTACATCCTTAAAGATAATTAGGTATGTAACTTCCCTAAAATACAGAGCATAGAACACTTGCTGAAAATTAGAGTATCCGAGGTGCTAAAACAAGATCCTGAACTGAGCATTTTATCTAGTGCTATATGTAATGCATTCTACTAACATTTACTCCAATCTTTGTTTTTCTCTCATATTATTTAACTAAGGTCACTCACAGAAATGACATTTGTTGTGCGATCGGCCCGCTGAAAGTACTCTACAGCCATGCCTGACAGAAGTGCACAGCTACAGAACACTTTCAAAGTGCCCAGTTGAACAACAAATTAACCCTCATCTTATGAGGGTTCAGATGAAGGCAATTCAAACTGGAGTGCTTTAATTAACTTTTGTTAGTCCCTACATGTGATCAGGGCTTGGCTGATGCAGCCCAGCTCTGCCCTGGTGCTGTCTGTAGGATGGGAGGGGGATAGGGGAGGGGCAGGAGCTCTGGGCTGGGGCTTTCCCATCCTGAGCTGGAGGTCAGGTGGTGGATTGGAGCCCTCCCCACCTTGCAGTCCCCCCCAAACTTCTTTCCCTCTACCTCAGGCTGGGCAAACCCCAGCCTGGAGCTCTCTCCTCCCCCTTCTTCCCCCTCCCATCCTGTAGACAGCACCAGAGCTGGGAGAAGGCTGTAGGCAGGCAGCCTCTCTGAAGGTTCGGTTCCGAAGTGGAGCTTGATTTTTACCCCTCCACTCTGCTCTCAGCTCTCCCCTCTTGACCAAAAAGTGGATGTCTGTTAGGTCACTTTAACTCATGGTGCTTTCTGTGCAGCTCCATTAGTTAGAATGGGGAACTGCACATCTGTCAGCACCCCATGTATTTAAAAGATAGTTTAACAGTAAAGCTAACATTGAGGATATCATAGTATGTACTCTGCTCTAACACCATAAAACAGCTCCCCCAAATTAAGAGAAAAACATTAAAATATAATGACTTTAAAATTAATTTACCTTTATACCAAGTAGAACATATAAACAGCTGTAGCTTCTACCCACTTGAGGTGGTTAGTACAGATACCCAGAGAAGATACAAAGCAGTGAGACCACCTCCTCTAGGGATGGGTAATAGATGTCTTATCCCTTATACCACCATAGTGTTACAGTGCAGATTGGGGAAATTTAAAGTCATAAAAGTCCAGGAAAAGGATGCTCAGCCTTGAAGCAATGGTAGAGCCTTCTAAGGGAGTTGAGGGACTGGAGACTTTCTAGGGGGGCTGTAGCAAGATATGAAGCTAGAGGATAGAGAACTGTAGCAGCCCAGCAGTGAACAAAGGTTCTTACTGGTGGTGGCAGGATATTGGAGAGAAAGTGTACGATGGCATTGAGGCCAGCATACGTGTGAGTGAGTGAATGAGTGAGTGTGTGTGTGTGTGTGTGTGTGTGTGAGAAAGAGAGAGATAGCATTCTCATATGCACAAGCCTGTGTATTCTGCATTTAAGTTTACATTTTAAACCTATAATTGCCACAGGCACATTGAGAATGGTAACAAAGAGTTAAACTGGAAGAGACACCAGTGTGTTGTTTTCTTTTAGAACAATTTGATAATTTGAGGGTTCTGACTCATGATTGGCAATTCTTCATTGATACCTTCATCAGGGCAGCATAAGCAGTTTTTTTAATCGGCTTTGAAATCCCTATCCTTTTTTACAGTACCCCATTTTCACATGATGCCTGGGGATTGCATGTGTGAAATCATGTTTCTGTCAATAAGAATACCAAGGAGAAATATGTGTCACATGGGCAGAGGGTTTTGAGTCATGTTTTACAAAAAGTTGCTAGATATTCCAAATACATCCATTATTTTCAGTGACATACAAAAATATATAATTTAATCTATTTCCCCTTCTAGGAGGTCAAGAAAAATTCCAGATCAGAACAAATTCTTTAAAGAAATCATTTGTGTTTGCTAAAATTAGAACCCATGCTGCCCACATCATTTATCATAATATCCCAATTTAAATGCAGGGTTTGACCTTTTGCACAAAGCGGTCATAAATTCTTCCTTGAAGAATGTATAAAACAATACAAATTTAATTATGGGATTATTTTTGTCTTCATAAGAGTCTGAGATAGTGAAAGCTTTTTCAGTGTGTCTGATTTTTTTCCCCCTTCTCAGGGTGACCTCTACTATCAAAACATGCTGGAAAACTCATTTTTGACAATTATTTTTCTTCAGCAGTACATTTCAAGCTGTGACTATGGCACTATGGCAGGGAACACCCACTCATATCTTGTTTGTAATAGTTGTGCTCTTGAGGCTGAATGATCTGTGTCATTCAGTAAGTAGCATTTTTTAAACAGATTTAAAAAGAGAAAACCAGGCTATATTTCATGGGTTTGCTCTAAAAAAGGAGTTTTCAAAATGAATTAGACAGGTGTAGTACACAAAATCTAAGCTTGCAGCAACATATCTAATTTTTCCTTGTTGACATCAGAACCATCCTTTTCCTCTTCAGACCCCCTCATCCATTGCCCATGATTCATTTCTGAGTTTTCTTTCTGCCCAGATGACTGCTTCTGACATTGCTAAACTCTGTGAATCATCCACCTTATCTCTGCTGGTGCTTCTGAGGCCCAAGTACTCAGTCTTCTTTTTCTTTGAATTACCTCTTCCTCACTCACCATCTCTTGTCCAATCTGACAATGACTTTCAAATTTGCTCTCACCCTTTTTGCTTTGTTGATTCATAAACTCATATCCTTTGTTCCATCTCCTACTCCTTCCTTAAATGTAACTCCTTCCCTAAATCTGAATTTATCAGTATCTTCAGAGGTTATCAAATCCCTTCTGATCTCCCATCTTTTTCCTCGTATGTCTATCCTACATGTTGCAAACATGTTATGTATTATTAATGGTTAACTGTGCATATTGTAGTGACAGCTGGAGATCCCAATCAGTGTTAAGGGCCCGTTTTGAGCTGTGCAGGGAGGAAGGGAAGAGAAAGAGAGAGATTTTATTTTACTTAAAAAAAAATTCTATTATACTAATATTAAAAACAAATGGTGAAAGTGCAAAGGTTTGTAGCCCTTCCAGGAGCTGAGCATTAAATACTTGTTACCAACAAAAAATACCATGTCATCAGAGATTAAATCTCCTTCCCCCACTCCCCTCTGTTGTTGCTGACACATGTAGGACCAGCTGTCCATCTTCCACCTTGCAGAGGACCCTCTCAATGGCACAGTGTGACATAAGCTGGTCTACATTTTGTTGCAAAGCGAAGTGTCCAAATTCAAATGTAACATGCCATACCAAGAAGTGGAAGAGTTGGAGGGAGCCATTAGACCCGGCCCCTGCAAGCTGGTTTCTGCAGCTTTTCAGAGTCACCATCTGGCCTGGCCCAGCAGGAAGTTGGCCAGGAAGATCACGCTCTCCTTGGCCACTCGGTGCAGAATAGAAAAGATGTACACAGTGTCAGACAAGTCTAAGTTCAATGTGCCAAAGAGGATGCTGAGAGCAGCAAAGAGCAGCTGCAGCTGGGGGCAGTCCAGGAGGAATGGGAAAGACTGTAGTCAGCTCCTTGAAGAAAAGGCAGTTGTCAACACTGCTCAGTCTAAGTGGTAGAAAAAAGTGCCTGTGGCCAGGGTCCCACGAAGCAGCTACTACTGGGGGTTTCTGGTTTTCTTGGCAGTGGGTAGCTTGTAAAGTGTGCACCAGACCAGCCAGGTTTGCTCTGTTGTTGCTGCCACAAAGCTCCCTCTCCAAGTCATGTCAGAATAATCAGCAAGGACACAGGCATGATGCACTTTGACTGTCCACATGTACAATCAAGGTTGATACCACCACTGTTTCCATTGGGAGCATGGAGGGACAGCATAGTGCCAGGCCTGCCACTCCCGTTGCTATCCACAGATGGAGAAACATGCAATGATAGAGGGGGTCTATCCAGAGAGCTGCCATCAGGGAGATGTGTGTGGAGATGATTTTTTAGGGTGGCAAGCACACTCCCAGGGAAAGCAGCTTTCACTTTAGCAAAGAGGTGTGAAGGAAAATGGACAGAGCGCAGACCCAGCTGGTAAGCCTAGGTTTTGGCCAAGAACCAGGTGGACTGAGATTAGGCAAAGAAGTGGGTCAGACTGATGGTGTAAAGACCAAGGAAAATATGAGGCTTCCAGAGGCAAGGCTTATTGCCCCTTCTTGCACAGGAAAAGTCCCTGAACAGGTTGAGTTCCCCCACCTGACACAGGAAAGCACAGGCCAGCCATAGCTAGGGAAGGCATTCCCCAGAAAAGAGAAGGTAGTGAAAGGATTGCAGGTAGAAGGCAGCAACCTTGATCACCAGATCAATTAGGCCCTGACCTCCCTCACTGGTGGGCAGGTACAGGGCAGCCAGATGGAGCCAGTGGGTCCTATTCCAGAAGCAGTCAACAAGGCGCTTCTGGAGCCTTTTGATCAGGGTCATTGGCAGGTCCAGGATGGCATACTTGTGCCACAGAGTAGTAGGTGCCAGATTGTTGACCAAGATCCATGTGCAGTAGGAGAGGCTGGGCAGGTGCCAGTGCCACACCTCAGCTTCTTCACTGAGGCCTTCTGAGTTTTTGCTCAGATAGGTTAGTGGGCCTATGAAAATGCCCAGGGCTTTGAAACCATTGCACCACCAGGTTAAGGCTCCTGGCACATTGCAGGGACTGAGCATCAACCCAGGTGCCAAGCAGAACTGTACCACTTTGGCACAGTAGGCCTGTTGACACTCAGTCAGGGTCTGGGTATCACCCTCACTGCTCACAAAACCAGTCACATCAGCAGCATATGCTGTCACCTTAACTAGAGGGCCAGTGGCTAGAGAGCCAGTGGGAGGACCAAGCCACCAGGTGATGCTGCAGTGACTCAATTGGTAGGGCATAGAGCATTCCAGAGAGAGGGCAACCCTTCTGGATGCCCCTGCATATGGGGAACAGGGCACATAGCTCTGTGTTCACCTTCAGCAAGCTAAAGATGGTACAGGAGCCAGGTGGTTGATGTGAAGATGGGTCCAAATCAAAGGCTTTCAGAATCCAGAATAAGAAGTTTTGGTTGATCTGATCAAAAGCTGTTACTTGATCCAAGGAAACAAGGCTAATGTTGAAGTTAGATTCTGTGGCTGCTAGCAGCTCACATAGCAAAAACAGGTTATCCTGGATAATTCATCCAGGAATGCAGTAACAGAAGCCATGACCATTTTGAGCTTCAGTCAGGATTTAGTAAACAGTATGCATGGGTGAGACTGATTACTAGTTCTTAATGTTATAGAGGTCCCCTAAATTGGGCAGCAGTGTGAGGTCTGCTTGCCAGCAGCTAATTGGAAGGATCCCATCTTTGAGGCCCTCCTGGAAGACATGCAGGAGGTCTGGGCTGAGAAGGGCCCAAAAGGTCCTGTAAAAGGTGACAGGTAATCCCTAAAGGCTTTCTGCCTTCCCCATTGTGAGGCCTTCAATGGCAGCAGACAGTTCTGCCAATGATAGCTCCTTCTTAGCCTCAGATGTGGAGAGCCTGGGGAGGCCCTTGTGCAGGTGCTGAATGGCCTTGGTGTAAAAAGTAACAGCATGCTCTTGGACCTCAGGAGGGTCTGTGAGCATCTGGCTTGACAAGGTTTTCAGGTGGCCGATGATATTTTGCTCTGCACACTTTTTTCTCTAGGCTGAAAAAGAAGCTAGTTGGTGTGTCAGCCTCTGTGCATGCATCCAGACAGAAAAAAGACAAAACCGTTGTGCATTTTACAGCACCATGGACCTATCTGTGGTACTGCAAGCTAGATCAGGACAGCAACCAGACCAGACTGTTGTCTGAGAACCCTGTTGTCAGTGATGTAGAGCTGATCCAAGTGAGCTGTGAAGACAAGCCCATGAGTGCTGTGAAGGCAAGCCCATGAGTGCTTGCCTTCACCCACGTATTCTGTCTTATGCTAGGATGGAGGCTCCACTACACTTTGGATAGGCTTGCTTCCTGTACAGTGATGCACAGTTGTTGAGAGGAGGGTGGATGGGGTTCTGAGCCACTTTGTTGGGCAGATAGGTGTTAATTAGAATGATTTGGCACTGCTCTAAAGTGACTTGGATCATTAGCAGGTGACTAGGGATGACTTCCTGAGCAAATGCTGCAGTCCATCTCAGCTTTGGTGAGAAGAGAATGGCAGTGTCTGCAGTGTAGTTCACATGACTTGGTGGAGAGAGAGAGAATGCTAAAATTAGAAATGTTACATGGCTTGGTAGAGCTGGAACACAATACAGGACCCTAAAGACATTCTCTAAATAGCTTGCTTTCACTTAGCTTTAACTACATGCAACTCCTTTTCCCACTCCAGATCCTTGTTATACTTTTCACTTCTTTGTGCATACCATTTAAACTCCCATCCTTGCTGGAAATATACTGCTCAGTTCTGTACTTTTCCCATAGACACTGTTCCTCTCTCCATCATCAGGCTTTTAGAACTTATTTTAGTGATGCCATTAGCAGTTCAGTCTATAGACAGAGATGATGTATTATTCTTATCAGGTGGTAGGAATAGTGCTGGAACTACATCAATATTTAATCATCTTTCAGTTAGAGTCCTTACTAGAGCAAAATTCCTAGGGAATTCTCTAGGAATTCTGCGTATACTGGTTTAGAGTTGAGGTTTGGATGCCTAAATGTTTTTAATCTAGTCACTACTAAAGTCAGTTTCCAGTCTTCTCTGAGTCTCAGCAGATTTCTGCTCTGATGTGGACCAAATCAATACCGAACAACTGAGAATGTTTCCATCTGACTCCATTAACTTTATCTCTGTAGAATCCCAAGTTTTGCATTCACGTGCATATGTAGAACAACCTTTGAGCTCTCCAGAAACATATCCCAGAATAAAATTTGTCCCAAAATAGCTTAGAATATATCCTGCTACACTTGCAGAAAGACTTCAAAAATGATTTTTTTAATCAGTTGTGATTAATGAAGGAATTAGAATTATAACAAATAAAGGGTTTTGTTTGTTTTTTTCCTTTGTGTTCCAAGCACAAAATTCTCTTTGAAATGCTATGGAAATGTGGGGATAATAAGGGAGCAGTCCTGCTGGGAAGAGGCATGGAGTCAGGGGTGTGTGGCTGCATAGTTCCATGTTTAGGTAGCAGTGCAGAATTTGAGAGTCAGGAGTGCCAAAGTGTGCAGTGACATGGAGCTGTGTTTAGGCAGCAGAAAGCCAGGGACCTGTGTCAGTGAGGAGCCTGGGCTGTGCAGTGGTGTAGAGCTCTAGCGAGGCAGCAGAATGGAGCTGGGGACATGAGGCTTCACAGAGCCACATTCAGGCAGCAGCATCAAACTGGGCCTGCTACCCATTGTCACATCTATGTTCATGCAACTACATGTCCCTAGCTCCAGCTCCAAGCTACTATCTAAACATGCCTCTGTGCAGTTGCATGTCCCCAGCTCCAAGCTGCTGCCCAATCAGTACATCATGCCACTGCATGCCCCTGGCTCCTCACTAACACATGCCCCAGGCTTTGTGCTGCCCAAATATACTCCCAAACCCACACTGCTAGCTGAATACAACCCCATGGAATCAGCCTGGAAGGAAATCCTGTGGGCCTAGAGTGAGACTAGAGCCTAGAGTGATTTTGACATCCCCAGTGTAGGCTACAGAAAAGAGTGATAGCCAGTGTGCCTATAAATATTTCATCAAAGCCACTTAAGCTTTGTTGGAGATGAAGACTCAGTACAAACAGTTCAAAAGCCTTAAACTGAATTGATTCAGTCTTTGCAGGTTACTCTAAGCTTAACAGATCAAACTGAGAAACAACTGGATAGACATTCACTTTTGATTCAGGAAATATAGCCACATACCTGCAGTGGCTCAGGCCAGAAGCCGGGGGTTGCTAGAGCATGGCTTCCTGCCATGTAGCTAGCATGTAGTTGTGTGGGCCAGGAGAGGTCCGAGGCCCTCGGGGGTGCGTGGCGGGCTGCGGCCAGCAGCCCTGGCATTCAGGTCGGGGAATGCAGGCTGGAGGACTAGAATTAGGCACGGACACTTAGCAGTTGATTAAAGATTATTTTACTTACACTGAAGATGGTCGCGGTGCAGGCAGGAAAACTTGCTTGAGTTGCAGTTACAGACAGGAAAGAAGAAAAGCGGACAAGAGTTCCTTCCACGCAAACCTCTAGCCCAATCCGGTTGAAGGCTCTAAACACGCGAGCCCGTCGTGTCAACCGAAGAAAACAACTCGGAGAAAGCGCTCTGGATACACTCACACGAAGTTTGCTAGGCTCCGTGGAACTTGCGTGCAGGGAAGGGGTTCGTCGAGGGATCGTTCGGAGATGGGGAGAGGTCAGAGGTTGATCAGACCCCTGTTGCCTTCTCAAGGTACACTCTGGGTCCGATAGGCTCCGCAGCACTTAGAGATCTTCATGAGACGTGAAGTCCTCCTCCTCCAGATGTTGTGGAGTCCTCCCTTGCGGGGTTCTCCTTGGAGTTCTCCAACTTGGGCGGAAACTGCTCAAGCCTCTTATACGGCTAGCAAGCCAATTGCTAGCAGCCACGCGGGAATAATTTAGAACTGGCCAATAGTGGGGAACAAATTTGCATGCAAATGGCGGGAACTCCTTTGCACGAGGGTTTTCTCTTTGCAACTGAGAAATGCACCCTGCAAAGAAAGCTCCGAGTGGCGGGAAATAATTTAGCAGTGCCGAAGCGCGCACACACAAAATCACACCCTTGGGTTGTGACATCCCCCTTGCTGAAGACACAGCTGAATTATGCTACACGCTCGTCACTCGGGTTATCAAGAGCTCTTACCACGGGTCATCGAACTAAACAGGTAAACACAAAATTCGTTAACATAAGAAGTTCGTCCTCTATGGATTGAATCAAATAATAACCAGCACAAATACATATACACATAATCAGATTCATAACAAAGAACTGCACGATCAGGGCTTCAGTGGGTGTCATGGCGAAGTCACGCGTCAAGCCTTCACTTCTTCCGATGATGTTATCCTTCTTGGGGCTTCTCTTCACCACGCACTCTGAATTCCGGATCTGTGAACAAAACTCTTAAAAAATAAGTTAACTTATAACAAAATATTTACAAAATTTCCATGGAACTACACTATCATTTCTAAAACATATAATACAAGTGTTTGCTACTTTAAACTACCCTCTCTTTCACACTCAACTAGATGAAATGGTCGAGGAGCCATCATCTAATTCTTCTAGGTAATGGAAACCTAACTCATAGGCCAGTTGCCATTGGCCTGCGGCCCCTAAAATCCAAAGTTGCTGCTTATTGAGTCCAGAACGCTGTAGGAGAAATCCAAACATGTATTGCTCCTCTGGTGTTCTCTGTGACAATGATGGAAGATCGGATTCATGATGTCTTGCGCCTTGAGCCTCGGTCGGGTGTCGACGTTCCCGATCACTAGATAATTTTGGCTCCATCAGGATACACAGTCGTGACAACTGATGAAAGAGGTTACTCACGGGTTGGTTCACCATCGGGTTGAGCAGAATCCGGAGGACGACAATGTTCTTTCACCCATAAACCTCAAGACAACTATCTATGCTGTGAACAGTCACTGGAACAGTTCCAGGATCTCGTAGATGACGATGAGGCCATGGTCTTATTCGCTGGAGTGATGTCAGTTCCAGTGCACATGCTTTGGGGTTCCAGGCACAGTACGAGACTCCGATGATCGCTAGCATAAGTTACTCTGCACCGGTATGTTCTGGCTGTCCGTCATGCCATGCGTGGGCTTTCTGACCGATCAGTCCTGCAACAAGCGCTGGCAGTGGAATAGGCCAGTGAACATTAAACGCCACCGTGTCGATGTCAGTGACATGTCCTCTACTCCATGAAGCTTGTATGACCAAGAAGCTTGCTTCTTCCTGGTTCAGCAGGTCGGATCCAAGTTCCATTACCAAACGTCCCAACCATACAGCTAGAGTTTCTTCAGGTTGGATTCTTGACTCTCTGCACAAATCCTGTAGTTCAGTTCTGGTGCGAGCATAGTAGGCAGTAGCAACTCGGTTAGTTGTTGTTACAGGCTGAACGGCTGCTGCGGGAGTCATTGCTGCTGTTATTGCTTCAGGCAGGAGGGGCGGATGCACTCCTCCACTCGATTCTCCCTTCCGTTGGCATGAAGGCGTGGTCACCGGAAGCGACACTGCGTCGGTGGGCGGGGTCGCCGGAAGCGACGCTGCGTCGGTGGGCGGAGTTGCTGGCCGAACTCTCGCGGGTTCCTCTGAAGCTCCACCCTTCTCTTCTGGTTCTTCCACGTGGTCTCCCTCTTGCTCAGCGCCATCTTGTCGTGGCATTTCAGGATTCTCTTTCGCAGCCGCTTCTTTGATCGCTTGAATGGCCATACGCAGCTGGACTTTTAAACTTAAATTCTTCTGCATTAAATCGGTTACAGTGTGAAAAGTTGCAGTTAACACTCCCCCCTTGTCGTATTGTGGAGCCACCCTCTCATCCGTGGCACGTTCCTCCGTCTCCAGATCTTCGCGGAGCTCGGATGGAAGCTCGCGACCCCTTAATCTAGACACCAGCATAAAGGGGGCGAACCGGTCGATTGGCACCGGTTCTTCACTCTCCCGAGCACATCTTAGGCAACGGGCACACTCCCGGGTGAGGGTCAGGTTTACTGTGCCTGCCGGGTTGACTCTGGCGAGGGACACAGTGTCAAGGGGCCTGAACAGGACCCGCTCATCACTCATTATACACCCGAATGCCGTGGGGTGCAGATACACTTCCCTCTCTCTTGGGGCTCCATCTTCGGAAGCTCCCTCTTCTCCCTTCAGCGAAAGACGTCTGCTGATAAACCTCTCACCCGTTCTGCCCGCCTGGTGGTAAGCGATATGCACCTCCAGTTCCATAAAGCTTTCTACTTGGCGTTTTCCACTGCGCCAAGGTCAGTTCATAACTAATTCTAGCTCCAGCGTGCCTTCCCCTGATCCCATCCTCGTCGCCATGTGCGGGCCGGGAGCGGTCTGAGGCCCTCGGGGGCGCACGGCGGGCTGCGGCCAGCAGCCCTGGCACGCGGGTCGGGGAATGCAGGCCGGCGGACTAGAATTAGGCACGGACGCTTAGCGGTTGATTAAAGATTATTTTACTTACACCGAAGATGGTCGCGGTGCAGGCAGGAAAACTTGCTTGAGTTGCAGTTACAGACAGGAAAGAAGAAAAGCGGACAAGAGTTCCTTCCACGTGAACCTCTAGTCCAATCCGGTTGAAGGCTCTAAACACGCAAGCCCGTTGTGTCAACCGAAGAAAACAACTCGGAGAAAAGAGCTCTGGATACACTCACACAAAGTTTGCTAGGCTCCGTGGAACTTGCGCACAGGGAAGGGGTTCGTCGAGGGATCGTTCGGCGACGGGGAGAGGCCGGAGGTTGATCAGACCCCTATAGCCTTCTCAAGGTACACGCTGGGTCCGACAGGCTCCGCAGCGCTTAGAGATCTTCACGAGACGTGAAGTCCTCCTTCTCCAGATGGTTGTGGAGTCCTCCCTTGCGGGGTTCTCCTTGGAGTTCTCCAACTTGGGCGGAAACCACTCAAGCCTCTTATACGGCTGGCACGCTAATCGCTAGCTCCCACGTGGGAATAATTTAGAACTGGCCAATAGTGGGACACAGATTTGCATGCGGGTGGCGGGAACTCCTTTGCACTGTGCATCTCTCTTTGCAACTGAGAAATGCACCCTGCAAAGAAAGCTCCGAGTGGCGGGAAATAATTTAGCAGTGCCGAAGCGCGCACACACAAAATCACACCCTTGGGTTGTGACAGTAGTTAGCATAGACTGTGCATTCACTTCCTCTTCCTGCTGCCCCTGAGGTCTATGGGGTCTCCAGTCCAGAATCACAACAGCAGGATTCTGCAAAGTTGTTCATCACTTCTTCTTTCTGCTTTCAGGTGCCTCTGGGATTTTTTAGTTCACAGTTGCAGCCAGTAGTATGTTTTTAGCAGGGCAAGGCAGCTCTGTACTCATGGGAAGGGAAGTTTAAGCCCTCTTCCTGTCCCCAGAGCCCAGCCAGGTTTTGCCTTGGAGGAGGAGTCGGGTAGTCTGTGCCTCTCCCTGCCAATCCTTCCCTGCTGGAGCAGACAGTACAGGTCAGCCCAGGGCTGGAAAGCACATTCAGATGCTTGGGGACTATGATTTAACTTGAACCAGGAAGAGGTCTGGGACAGAAGTTTCATAAACTGGTTTGACCCAAATCAGTTAAGTCTGATCCTACTTTCAACCACATTTATCTTAAACCAGTTTCATCCATTTTGAAACTGGTTAATGTGCATTGAACGTTTGTTCTGTTACAGGTTTAAACCAGTTTCTGATGACTTAAACCAGTTTATGTGTAATTTCTGACCCTAGCCAAAGAGAGATGTATACAGACATAAGGACAAAATGTAGCATGGACTCCTAAAGCTATAGAGTGATACTTTATCAAAGAAGTATAGAAAAGCACTGAGAGAAGTGGTATGCCTGAAGCTAAGGACACAGAGGGTGTGTCCAGATGAGCACAGCTGCTTGAGCACGCACTGTGATGGGTTTTTTTTCATGGTTTGTTTGTTTTTTTGACCTCTGGATATCCAGGGGTAAAAAGAAATGGTGGAAAAAAACCTGGAGCAGTGCATGCCAGCACACAAACCTTGGCCAGCGCGCAATGCTGAAAAGTGGAACCGGGCTACCTCAAGCCATGCTCCACTGCTAGCCAGGCTCCGCATGGCATTTGAGTGGCTGCATCCCCAAGAGGTCCCCAGGACCTCAGGTAAGGTTTCTGGGACAAGCACAGTGCAGCCCCAGCCCCTCCTGCCTCACTCATGGCAACTTGCCGCGTGCCAAAACATATGCAACAGGCATTCTCCAGGGACAAGAAGCAACGGTGCAAAATGTACCACTGCTACTTGTCCCCAGGGAACCATATGTCCATGCATGCCTGGACACACCCTGAGGGTACATCTACATGAGCTATTAATACTTAATATACTCTAGCATAGTTTGTGTCTGAGTCAGCTGCTCCTGGGCACAGTGTTTTTGCGTGTTCCCTGCAGCAATTTGAGCTTGGGCAGAATAGCCTGGGGCTGACAGCAGGCTTGGGAGGTCAGCTCTGGGCTCCAGGTGATGGTGCTGGGCAGTGGAGGGACTGGCTGGGGTACAAGAGTGCTGAACTGCACAGCCATGTGGCTAAGCCCCTGAGCCTGTGGGCAGCCTGGGGTTGCGCTGCCCTGGCTCAAACTGCTGCAGTCCCAGTCACATTCCACATGTGCATTTCTGTGCAGTAAGTGACTCCACCATAAGATAGTACTGTCCTCAATGGTACTATCTTACATTAGAGTTAATTAATTCACTGCATCCTAAGACTGACATATCTAGATAGTGTTGCTTTACTGCAGAGTTAATTAGTCAACTCTTCATTAAAGCACGTGTAGATATATCCAGAAAGTAATATCAGAAGTCAGTATCTTTTTGCTATAATTAAACAGCAGGAACAAAAGGGGAAAGCAGTCCTCTTCTCAGACACGGCTGTTGCTGGGAACTAAATTGTGCTCCATTCAAGAATATCAGTTCAGGGAAAGCAAACGTCTGTGAGACCTCAGTGCTTTTCTCCTTTCACTTCCTAATGTTCTGATGCTGGCAGTAAGTACTGTCTGGCAATGACATATCTCTGACACCTACAATTGCAAGGTCCTCTGATTTGTTACATTCAATAGTGGAATGAGAGGCCTTAATTTAAAGGCATATATGTAATGGAGCTTATCTTTGTTGCAGACAGTCCTTTTGTCTCCCCTAGGAACACAAACAAAATCAATGAAAAGTATCGCCTTGTTAAGTGTCAGCTGTATTTCCTAGTCATATATGTACACCCAGCTTTCAAAAAGTTTTAATTTCTTTGTGTCAAGAATCTCTGTGACCCACTTTCACATGCAGGTTCCTCTTCTTCAGGTTTCTTATATGTCTGTGGGCTTACAGACCCTTATCCTCACTTCACCTTCCTGCACACCGGTCCAATCCTGTCCTTTTTTTTTTTTTTTTTTCAAATTTGAGAATAATTCAAAAAATCATTATGATTGTTTCTGTAACTTGAATCCTTCCTTTTTATCTTGTTTTTTAAATGTCATTTCAGTGTGGAAATGCTCCTTCCACACCCAAACAGGTTCCTTTAGTAGTTCTTTTCCCTCAGATACATATGTTAAGGAAGATTTGGAGAGCTGTCATTATGTGCTGGAAAATGTTAACACAAATGCTCATTAAATTGAAGGTGAAACTGGTTGGGTTTATTGCATGTTTTAAAGGAGCCTTCATTATTAGCACATTATCTTGATAGATAAATAGTTTTATAGTTTTTATAGCCAATTGCAGCTAGGTGAAAATGGAACAAATACACCTGCCAAACATCTTTTATTATCAATTTAACCAGAACCCTAGAATGCTGTTGATCCCTTTGAACATTTAGTGTCACAACCTTTATATGTTCCTGGAACTCAATGGTAATCTCACTTCCTTACCTTCCTTCTTCAGCTTTATTATTATTAAACCCATTATTCTTCTTGGATATCAGTCTTTGCCACAGCATACAAGACAGGGTTTCTATTTTATATAACACTTATGGGAGAATTCTACTGTATCATATCGTATCTCTGGTTCCAGTTGACCTAGGAATGAAAATTGTTGTCAATGGAAGGAGGGAGGGTCTAGGAATTGAGTATTCTCAATCTTATTGCTGGATTGTCACTGTATTAATAGAAAATACCAATAATATATTTGTTTCTAATCAATCTAACTCTTAGCTAGGTTTTACTAATCTGCCCACCACTATAGTATTTGAACACTTATTCTGCTTCAGAGGAATATTCATAAGTTTAGTGTATTTAAGGTTGAAAAGTTCTATGGAGACATCAGATGAACACCTTAATACACATTTAAAGTATTAATCCTTTAAGGTTTGCATCTTTGCATGCAGCCAAAATATGCTCAGTATTTAATGAGCAATTGGTAAAGACTTCTTGAATCCCCAGAACTGGTTTACAACTCCTCAGAACCTCCTGAAGTCTGAAACAGCCTCCAGTTTGAGATCAACTTCAGGGACTCTCTGAATTTGATCTACAGTAGGCTTCCAGAGGCTTTGACCAAATTCTCTTTCAGTCCTAATATGCCGCCTCTGTCATCTGGGGACTCCATTCCATAGCAAAGAAGTGAGGTTGCTTTACGTATCTATAACATTATCAATGAATCTGTTGCTAATCAATGCCCTTTGTTAAAATATCTTTTTAAAAGCTTAGATAAAGGACAGCTGAGATGAATGAGGGACATGATTTTTGTGTTCTTTTGTCTGAAGCACTATAATCCAGTTCTCTAGAAAACAACTGAAATCTTAACTATAAGTTTTACTGTATACTGATTTTGTTAACATGGCTTGGAGACATTATCTTGACAAAAATATACATACTCATGTATATTTTTGGTTCTTGAAAGTCTGACCATTAAATTCTAATATTCCATTTACTGATAAGAATAACAAGAATGCAACTAAAAAGCACTAGGGAAGTCATGTGCCTATGCATATGGCATGCTAGTGAATCTATTTTAAGTTTATAGCAAAGTTTCTTCTAGCAATGTGTTATAACATTTAAAAAGATAGGAAACCAATATAAATTAATTATTTTAAAGTGGCTTGCAAAGCTGGAGAAAACCCAAAGGCATTTTGCTACTAAGCATACATAAAGGATTTATATGGGCAGCATTAATATGTTTCCCCTATATGAAACGTATATTATTAATCTACTATTGTAAGGTCTCACTTATCATATCTGAAAGGCTAACTAGGAAACATTAGAGTTGCAGTTAAGGATTCCTTTATCATCTATCTAAGCAAAGACATAATTTATAAAATGTTCACCATGAAACAGCCTTAATTACCTCCAATGAATCAGGCAGTTTGACCTTTAAAACACAACCACAGTCTTTACATCTTCTAATAATTTAACCAAAATGTTCTATTGAATCATCATTCATAAAAAAATTCACAATGCCTCAGCCATCAACACTGAAGGAATTCAATTTGCTTTGTTTCTTAAATCATTAAAGATGAATATACTGGCTTCACATAAAGCCCTTGAATTTACTAGCTACTTTAAAAGAACTTTATCTCTGATTTTTGTATTTAAAATCCTCCACTAGAAAATACTAAATTTAATTTGAATGAACATGACTTCTTAGGATTTGAAAAATTGACCTTCAAATAAAATAAAAGAACTTATATCAAACCATACAAATACTTAAATTGGATATGTTTGAAGAGTATTTTTTACTAAGAAATCATGGCAAGCACAATTACAGAATAAATGAACATTTAATGTTTGTCATTACTGTTTGGGAATTGTTTATGGAACTTATAGAGTTGCTGTGATCTTTAAAACACCACAACTGTGATTCTCCAGTGACTGAATTCTGCTCAAGATGAGAGAAAAGGATCCTTGACCTTCTTGGCTATAGCCTCCTTCTGTGTAGGAGCTGTTACACTATAGCCTTTGAAGATCATTGGAAGCCAGCACAACTTAGAACCACCCTTAGGCTCTCTCCTGTTGGCTTCCATTTTTGCAATTTAGAGCAAAGTCTCCTGGGATCCAATGCATTCTTCTACATATATGTGGTCAAAAAAAATTTTAATTATAATTTTTTTGTGTGTTTTTCGTTGTTTTTTGGGGGGGGGGAGGGCGATTGATGTGAGTTTTTTTTCTGGATGAGACATGGCTAAGAAATTTCAATTCTTTTTTTTTTAATTTTTCATTACAAAGTGCTATTTATTCAGAACTAGAAATGTTTTTGATGAAACCTCCCCTTCAAAGAAATTATATTTTTGTTTTCAAAATGAAGTTTCATGTTTTGTTTTAAATTACCTTATTTTATAAATTAGATATCTTGCATGAAAAAGGTCACATTAAGAAGTGGGCATTGAAACAAAATATCTTGAAATTATCAACATGAAATGTTTGGATTATCCTGTCAATTTTTACATTTTTTTATATTATCGGTTTGTAGAATTTCAAGGTTTCGACTATTTAACATAAGAATTTTCTTTTTGAAAATGTTAAGTATTTTCCTGAGATGAGAGAACCATTTCCCTACCATCTGTTTGTGACCTCATCTTCTTTGAATCTTATCTATTCTCCCCTTACATTTAAATCCAAATTTTTTCTCTCACCCTCCAGTTCTCCCATGATCTCCATAATTATTTTGGATATGCACATGTCTTCATCTCTAACTTTCTGCCATTATAAATGCTACCTATGAGACAAGCTGTGACATATATATATATGTTACATATATGTCTGGGTAGACTGTAGCTGCTGCTGAAGCATATTGTAATATACTATATGACTGAAACCTCATGTACAAATGCTTTGTACAAATGAATGCTCATTGGCCAGATGATAATTTATATTTTTATATCATTGTAGTTGGTAAAAATCAAAACACTACCATAAAATGTTCTCCCCTATAGCTTATTCTGAAATGTTAAAAGAAGTTTAACGGTGAAGTAAGTATCCAAAAACTTCACACAATAAGTCAATACTCTTCTTTTGGGTCACATGAGGCTGATCACATTCACTAAATGCAAGCTAGAGTCAAATGTGCAAAATGTGAAACTGTGAAAAAATCCTCCAAATCTTGAATCCATAGAAGGCAAAGGAAAAAACGATTAATTTTGTGGGTTCGGCATTTAGGCCTAGTTATCTAATGTTATTTAGATGGCTAGCTCACTTTGAAATCAGCGAGAGTGAGATCTCTTAAAACCTTTAAATATAGTACCTTTTAAAAGCCTGAAAACAGATATAACTTTATCCATTTTAAGTGAAAAAATATCCTGAAAGTTTTCCTGGACAAGCTTCAGCTTTTAAATATTAAAAAAAAAACCCTTTAATTAAAAAATGTCTCTCTCCTGTATGTTTGGAAATAAATAAATATGAAGTAGCATTTTGCTTAAATCTAAACCTGAAGTGACAGTGTTAAGTCTGTCACCTTTCTTCCATATAGCCTACATATGGTTCATAGAAAGAGAAGACTGGCCCAACTGACATTAGTGTTAGTAGATCAGGGCAGAGTTATATTGGCTGCTGTTGTGATTAAAGTGTTTGGGGAAATGCCAGCATTTGGTAGAATGAGTTTGTTGTATCTGGCAGAGGTAGAGAGCCCTGGGCCAGCTGCCAATATCATCTGCTAGAGCAGAGGGTGCTGAGGAGTGCAAGAACAAACACCTCCAAAGAGAATAAGGAACAAGAGTGAATTTGACTACTGTCACTGAAATTATCCCACTGGTCCTTCAAAGAAGGTCCTTGGACAGGGCAGGCTCCTAGATGCAAGGCTCTGCTAGGCAATCGGTTCTGTCCCCCTCCAGGCCCCTAATGCACACAGAAACCTCAGGTCGGTGGGGTTGTATTAACAAAGGATGTCCATACAAGAGACCTCTCAAATAGTGGCAGTCCCCTTGCTCTTCAAGCTGAATGGAGTCTTGTTATTTTTAACCCCAGAACAAATATTTCCCTTCAGAACAATGGTGTTACACTGAGATTAACATTTTTTCCATTACTCCCTACAGTGAATCATGGGAGACTGACTAGGACAGTGAGCAGGGCACAAAAGAGAGACCTAAGTGCTGCAACTTCAATTCCTACTAGACATTGCAGCAGCCAAAACAGAGATGGAGATTGATCTCTAACTATCTGAAAATAACCGTCTGACATACTGCCTTTCAGTTCTGGAAATACAAACCATTTTGCTTCAATTAAAAAAAAAATCAACCTTGTCCTACCTCAGTAGGAAAGAAAATTTCAAAATATAGGGATGTCTCCTGATATGGACATTCTTTTTTTCAGTCATGGACATCCATTTCTTATGGCATTTATTTAATAATACGGTCCATGTTTATTTGGGATGAGACACTTCTTGCCTTCCATTTGGTTTCCCATCTTACTTGGATAATTAATTGTTGTTCCCTTTTCCTAAGAATTTAGCCACAAAAGTACCTAAAAATAAATATCTACAGCTACTATTAAACAGATATGTGCCATAAAGTATATTTATTAGAATACAGATGGTTACCTGCTTGCATCACAACAATAGATTTAAGTATTTAATAGTAACAGTATAAGACACTTAATAGAGAGAAATGTGCTAACCACTTTTCTGTTTGCAATATAATAAATTGGAGAAACATACTGGCATCAGTGTAACTGGACAGCTTACACTGTCTTTCTTCAAGTTTAACATTTGATCCTTCACCTGAATAAATGAGGGCCAGATTCTGCCTCTTACAGTGGTTTGCAATGGTAGAAAGCCAAGGCAACTTCCCCTTATCTCTTCCTAGTCCCTGTATCAGTTGGGAAACATTGTAATGCCTGCTTCCCTTTATGCCTCAAGGGAGCACTTTGTCTGTTACATGTTAGCCACTAGAGTTGTCCAACTGCCAACTATAAAAAGTTAATAGGATTCATTGCACAAAGGACTGTAACACCTGAATCAATATTGCTGGGTGCTTGAAGGGGCATTTTGCCTCCTTGACTGAATGTGCCATTTGAAAGTTCAAACAGCTACAGCCCACTCTGTGTCAATTTATTATTTAAATTGTGGTAGTGCCTACTATGTATAGAGGAAGATTGAGTCTTTGCTTCAGAGAGCTAGTTTCTCTGCTGATTTTAATCGTTATAGCGCTATTGACATCACTAGAGCTGTAAGACTAAGACTTGGCCCATTGTCTAAAAAGATAAGACAGACAAAAGGTTGAGGGGAAAAGACAGATGATCAGTGTTTATATTAAAGTTATGATTGAAATCTGAATGGTTTCCATGGATCACATATTAGCAATAGAAAAGATGTGTTAAAACAAATCATGTAGAAGTAAGTTAATGTATTAGTAAATAGTCTTTCAGGCACCTGCCACTTTTTTCCTCCTAGACATGTTTCTGCTACAACTGTCTTCCAATATAAAGAATGCTGTTCATTTTCAATCAAAATATATTACCATCCTACATAAACTTGCTATCATCCTACTTTTCTATTATTCAAAATGATTAACAGTAGTGATGATGAATCATACAAGAAAGGTTATAGAAAATTTTGTCAGAGAAATAAAGAAACAACATTTTTAACCTGCTGCTGTGCTAGCTACAGTCTTACTTGTTGGGATTTTTAATAATTATTTATTTTCAAATAATGTTTTAAATAAAATAATAAAGTATTTAACCAATTATTTTATATTTTACTGAATTACCTAGTATCAGAAACAGAAGTTACCATCTGGGGGCCCTATAGTCCATTATTATGTCTCTACCTATTTTGATTTCTACTATTTACTATAAAGGTCAGCTAAATATTATTACTACATGGGTCTCCTATTTTTTTCCTCAGCCAAATATTATTGAAACAATATTACAGGTCAGGAAAACAGACCTTACAATGACAGGCTGAGAGCTATGGGGCTCTTTAGCCTGGAAAAGTGCAGGCTCAGGGGTGATCTGATGGCCACCTACAAGTTTATGAGGGGTGACCACCAGTATCTGGGGGAACGTTTCTTCACCAGAGTGCCCCAAGGGATGATGAGGTTGAGTGGTTATAAACTACTGCAAGACCATTTCAGGCTGGACATAAGGAAGATTTTTTTTACTGTCTGAGCCCCCAAGGTCTGGAATAGCCTGCCACTGGATGTGGTTCAAGCACCTACACTGAACACCTTCAAGAGAAATTTGGATACTTATCTTGCTGGGATCCTATGACCCCAGCTGACTTCCTCCCCCTCGGGCAGGGGGGCTGGACTCAATGATCTTCTGAGGTCCCTTCCAGCCCTAATGTCTATGAAAACTATGAAATCTACATTTGCATGGAAAATGTGTATATCTTCACTGAAAACATAGCTATTTTTCAAAGTAGTCTCCTTCTTTGTGAATGGCCTATCAATGGCTATCTGGAGAATGAGGCAGTAAAGTCCATCCAAATTATAAGACTGCCTCAGTGATGCACAAGCTGTTTTATGGGATGAGCATTGTTGTGCTGAAGCGGCACCTCAGGCATCTCTCTGGTGGGATGGGCTTTTTGCATCCAATATTTCAGTTTCTTCAGAGTCTTGACATATGCCTCTGACATAGGCCATTAGGCAAGAAGTCCAGAAGAACACCCTCCATGTCCATGGCTTGCTTAGGAGATAAAAATTAGGAGGCATTACTTTCTGATTGTCCTATGTGTCCTTGTTCACCAGTAGAAAAAGGCCATTGACAGAGATAGTATCAGCAGGACTATGTGCCACACATTTAAGAGTTACATTATAGTTCTGAAATGTGTTAGAATTTGTAAATTCAGCATCCATTGCAAAAAACTGCATTTCCAGTCTTAACACAGTACTTCAAACATTGAATAGAAGGAGTCAAACAGACATTATTCTCACTTCACTTGCTTAATGGTGGACTCCATCCAAGTGCCTTATGCTTGCTCTTGGGGATGTTGGTTGTAGCCATGTTAGTCTAAGGACATAGGGGCTGGGGACAGACATTCAAAAACCTGAACCTGAATTGATTCAATCTTTGCAGGTTAATCTAACCTGCTTAGGTTGAGCTCATTTGCAGGGGCAGGAGTGTTGCCAGACCCTAGCTCCAGGCTAGCACTCTGAGACAAAGAGGGGCATGTGCATTCATGCATCTGCTGATGATACTGAGCTTTTCAGTGTCCATTTCCCTGCTTCTTCATGCTGTCTGCAGCAATCCTGATGGGTGAGGGAGCCAGCAGGGGGCTGATAACATTGTATTTATCGGCCCATTAACAAACAAAAGCCTCTTTTCCAAGAAAGGAATGGAGGGATATTATCAGCTGACCTGTTGATTAGCTCCAAAAAGCCCTAAGGGGACACTGTTCTGTTTGCCTGTCCCAGTAAAATTGGAGACACACACACAAAAACCTCACAGCATTAGCTAGCACCCCACATGCCTAGGGTTCATGGGACTGGGGTCTGGGCTATGGGAGATTGTGGGGGGGTATACCTGCTTGGGCATTGAACAGCAAGGTGGGGCGGGGCACGGGGAAACCAGGCAGACCCTTCTGTGCCTGCAGTCTGTGCTGGAGGTCTGGCTAGGAAGCAGAGGGGCAGAGCCAGCTCTGCTCCCTGGAAAAGACAGCCCCACCCAGGGCTGAAAAGCATCTGGAATGCCAGGGGACTCTGGTTTAACTTAAAACAGGAAGGGGTCTGCGACAGACATTGCATGAATTGGTCTGACCCAAATCAATTAAGTCTGATATTACATTCCACCAGGTTTATCTTAAACCAGTTTCAGCCATTTTGAAACTGGTTTATGCACACTGAAGGCATGTTTAAATCAGTTTCTGATCACTTAAACCAGTTTATGTGTAATGTTGATCCCTAGCCAGACAGACAAGGTTCTTTGGGTAAATGTGATATGTTTTAATAGACCAACTAAACAGTTGGAAAAATAATTCTTTGCAAGCTTTCAGGCACAAACACCCTTCTTCAGGTTTATGTTTTCTCTTTCTTTTCCTTCCCTAAGATAATTATAGTTACGCTACAGTCAAAGTAGCCTACATATATCAGAGCTAACTTAAGCTCTCTAACTTGAGTGCCAATAGCAGTCTAGTTATGCAACCAAATGAACTTTGCAGTGACTGCAGAGCTACCTAAGCAGCAGGTCAAATTAGCTCCATGATGATAAGTTTAAACCTTTACCAGGACCCAGTATCTAGCTCAGATATGTCTACATTATACTGCAATCACTGCTGTTACAACACTAGAAATACTCTTTTCTTTCTTTTTTTTTATGTGAAACTATTTATTTCTTATTAGATTTTATGGGCATTACTACACTACCTGAGAGTTCTAACTGTGGACCAAGTTCCCACTGTGCTAAGAGGTCTACAAACACAGAACAGAGCATTTTTTGCTTGACTGGAAAAAAACTCAGTAAGTTTCTGAGGTATCAGCAGTAATGTGAGGGACATATGGTTTCATTTTCTAGGACTAGAAAATAAACCAGGCTCATAAATAGAAATATCTGCTCATGGACAATAACATTATGAAATCTCCTTTAGAAGGGACTGCTTTTATATTTTTAATTTTAAAAAATGTAGTAAAAAACTCCTTAAATTCCTTAAATGGCCGTTCTCCAGGAGAAGCACATATGTATTACACAGACCCTAGAGAAAAACTATAGACTGTAAAAGGTATGCGGTATTTTTCTTCTGTTTACTGTGCAGTAAGCCATTTATTGTATATTTTTGTTCTGTCCTTCTAGAAACAATATTTCTACAAAAAATACTTGTCTAAAATAGTAAGCAATAATTTAAAGCAAAACATACTTTTATTGTAGTGTTTTAGGGCCTGCCTCTATAATAAAGTTTTATTATTTTATGTGCATTTTTGCAGGTTTATTTAATTATCTGCACCTTTCATTTTTCATCACCTCTTTTCATTACATCTCCCCTACTTAGAACAATACAGGAAAATGTATTGTTTGCTTTTTATGTTAAAGTATGTCTGTCCTTTGCTTTTCAATCTTGAGAATAGGTAAACATCCCATAAACTGCAAACCCATCATAATTTTTAAAGACTCTTCAGACATGGACGAAACTCAGTGTTTTGCTATGTTCATTCCTAAGCCATTATTTCTTTGGATGAGGTATTCATTGTAAGATAATATTTTTCCAGTTTCAGGATCCTCATCTTAGTGATGATTACTGCTAAGTAATAATGTTCAAATCACAAAGTTTCTCAGACCCATTATGTGGAGAATGTGACTAGAGTCAAGCTTCAGAATACTGTGTGTACAACACTTTCTATATTATACCTTCCTTTCCCATGTGATTTTCTTTCAATCAGCACTTTTCAAAAAGGTGTAATGATTTATTATTCTCCACCTACATAGCAAATTGCAGGCTGGGATGGACACATTACAGGGGGGAAGCCAAGAGTAGAGCTTTACCAACTCCATTTTGAAAAAAAAAAGTATCATGAATATATATCCAAAGCTGGTCTTCTAGATTTACTTGCTTATTTTGCATAAGACATTTGAGGCAGAAGTAAAACCATTGGGCCTTTTTTCTTTGCATCTCAGATCATGAAACTGCTGAGATAAGAGAAAATTCAGATAACTAATGGGATTAAGAACCACAGCCTTAGTATCTTTTGAATCTAATACAGACAGAGTAGTCAAACAACAAATACCATAACAGAATGGAATGTGGTTACATATAAAATAGTATCTTAGATTTACTGTGCAACCAGGAGAAAAATTACATTAATATTTAATGTTGTGTGTTTAGTGGAAGGGAACAGAAAGATAAATACTGGACAAGCAAACTAACAGAGAAATGTTGTTTTGTAGAACCCATCACTGAGCCCAAACTTTGCTGTTATCTTGGCTTCCCTGTAATGGAAGCTGTGCTGGATGATGGATGGATGATTCAGGGAATAAGAAACTTTGCATATCTAGGAAGTATGGAGTGAATTGAAATACTTGTGATATTTAAGCATTTCTGTCCATCCCAATACATTAAAACCATGAATACAAATGGGAAGTCTCATGGTCTTTTAATCCAAGTGGCTCAAACTGGCACAAATTTCAGAAGAAAATAATATGACAGTATAGAATGAGTTAAATTTTGTAAAACATTTTGAATATGAAAAGTGCCATAAAAGCATGGTAATCAGAGTCCATGTCAGTAAAGCAGTGTCAGTGGGTATTAGGAGTAGAATAAAGGGCCAGTTCCTTAGTTGCTATAAGTCAGCATTCTTCCACTAAAGCCAGTGGAACTGAGCCAGTTTATACCAGCTAAAGAGTTGCTCAGTGAATTTAACCACTAGTAGAGAGGATATATTGCCTGTACAGAGAAGAGAGACTCTCAGCACTAATAAGAAATTAAATATCAGGTATCCATGCTTCTATCATTCAGTGCTTTTGGCAGGGCCTGAGGAACTTACAAATGAAAGACAAAATACTCACAACTCCTGGGGTTAAAATAAAACTAACATCTCTTCAGGTTGGCTTCTCCTTTCCTGAAGCCTATAAGATTCATGTTGTCAGGTCTCTTCTGATCTGATGGGAGAATGCTGAAATAGATGCTGACAAATGCTGTTGATGGTTTAACCAGTATTAGCATTCCATTAGTAACAACCACAAAAGTGATCCCTCAGCTTCCTGGATATTTTTTGTTTCTATTTATGTTTCCTTCTGGAGAAGGAACTATGGCTGTGTGTGAATATTAGATGTGTATACAGGACCAAATCCTGAAGACCTGCTGTGGCAAAACTTCCAAGAACTGATTAGAATTTGAGGAAGGGCCTCAAGCTTGCTAGCTGAAGAAGAGATTTTACTTTTGATATTCAAGTATCATGAAGTTCTTTGATTGGATTAGTGACTTAGAAGTGATTATTACTGATGGTATTTTGTGCTGCTCAAATGTTTATCAGTGTTAGTGCTGTCTTCAGTTTGAAGCAGTTGTGCCTTAAGGCTAAAAACCTTCTTTGACTCTTCCCCACCTGAACAGCTCTGACTTGTCACTGGAGGGCTGGTGAGCAGGGCCCTGACTAGGAGCGACAGCTTTGATTTGCCATCACAGGACCGGATTCTATCCCTGCTCTAGGTTATAGGTGCGTGAAGGATGGGGGGGGGGGGACAGGGGAAGGTGAGAACATGAAGCTGGGAGGCAGAGAGTTAATAGGATGTGGTAGGTAATGAAATTAGAGGTGTAAAGGCATTGGGGGTGGGGGAAAGATAGTGTAATGAAGGAAGTCAGCCACTGAAAGATAAAATAAAAAGAAGTTGAGAAAAAAAAGAATTAAGAAAGAGAAGTAAATTAAAGAAGGTCTTATGTTTTAATAAACTATGAAGATGCTTTTCCTAATGTTGATCCTGAATCGGTCTTCTAGGAATTTGAGGCCAATACTCCTACTTTTCCCCTGGGGTGCCCTGGTGAACAGTTGTTCACCGAGACCTTGATGTACTCCCGTAGTGCAGTGGTAAGTTGCTACCAGGTCCCCTCTCAGCCTTCTTTTCTTCAAGCTGAAGAATTCCAGATCCCTGAGCCTTTCCTTATATGGCTTGCTGTGTAAGACTCTGATCATACGTGTGGCTCTTCTTTGGGCTCTCTCAAGCTTCTCCACATCCTTGTTAAAGTGTGGTGCCCAGAACTGGACGTAGTACTCCAGCTGTGGTCTCACCAGTGCTTAGTAGAGTGGAAGAATCGCCTCCTTGGTTTTGCTGGAGATGCATCAATTAATGCATGCCAGAGTATTATTTGCCCTACTGGCTACATCATCACACTGCTGGCTCATATTCATACTGTGGTCTATTATTACCCCCCAATTCCCTTTAATTCATGGTGCTAGTCAGTTTGGTGCCACCTGTAGCCTGTAGGTGTGTTGTGGGCTGCTCATCCCAAGGTGGAGCACTTTACATTTCTCAACTTCATCAGATTCTGATCTGCCCAACTTGCCAGCCTGTCAAGGTCCACCTGCCATGGAAGCACAATGTTAGGAATAACTTGGAGCTGCAGTGCCCCAGGAAAAATCTTAGTATGATCTGCTCTATTAAAAGATGATTTACAATATGGGCTTGCATTATATAAATGTACCAAGAGGGGAGGAAGATGGTAGCATAGTCCTTGGCTGCAGACTAGTCACATTCTGGCCTAAACAAACGCTTACAAAAATACAGTCAAGTCCCTTAGCTGATGTAAATCAACATCTTTATACTTAAAGTCATTGGATCTATGCTGCTTTATGCATGTGAAGCATCTGGTTCAAAAACTTGATACACATTCAGTGTCAAGGGATTGTTCAGTTAACATTTCAAAGAGGACAGAATGAGAAATTCTTTACCAAAATGAAACAGCTATGTATAGTATAAGGCCATTCACTTTGTTGAAGAAGAGGTGCCATTCCTTCTGTTCTATATTTGCAGTTGTAAGCAGAGATCGTTAGTTTGTTTAGTAGCAGCTCACATTCAGGAATGTTTGTGGAATTAAGCCAAGAATTGTAAATCCTTTTTTATTTGCCTTCATTTACTCCACAACTGAACGAATCCCAGAAAGGCTTAAAAACAGATACAGTGATTATGGAATAACTTAGAAGTTAATTGTTAGTATGCTGGCATCTTCTAGCAAGCTGGCCAGGGAAGGGAAGATGTACACAAGGCCAGGATCAGATCTTGTTCTAGCATGAAACCTGAGTAGCTCTCCCTAGCTGATTGTACTCACTCCAGGTTCACATGAGTGAAACGGATCTCTTTATACTGTTATGAAGTAGAGTACATCCATATTATCCAAAATGGTAAAGAACTGAAATGGATCACATACTTTGGTGATACTTTGTTTAGTGAATTAGATCACCTGCATTAATCAGGGCCCTGCTACACTATCAAATTGAAGCTGAATAGAAACCAGCTATAGAGTTGTTACACATTTTCAAGCAGTAATTTTATAGTTGGTTGGCTCTTTTTATAGTCATTTTTATCATGTGATGAGTACTTTGCATGTGTGGCTGGTCTAAATGTATTGTACAATTAATCGGTTAATTGTGTGATAATTACTTTGCCCTTGGGGCCAGTCTTACTTCCCATGTGTGGCCAATCTAAATTTATTGTGTGATTAATCAGTCAATTGTGTAATATATGTAATGTGTAGTAGGGGCCTTATGGTCAGGAATGAAATAATGAAACTGTAGCAATAGTGGGATAGCTGCAGTAGCCTGGAGGTTTTCAAAGCCACAAAAGGAAGTTAAATGCCCTGCTCCTACTGAAAGTCACACAGTTATGCTTTATGTGACAGTGAAAATGCAACATTACAAGTTTGGCAAGGCATTACAAGTTTATCACTTTTAAGTTTACAGTAGCCTCAACGTCATCACATAAAATTGTCACAATGTGATAGTAAAGCTATAACTGCCTTAAATTTCTTGGCTCTTTGATGGATATTGAGCAAAAAAAAAAAAAAAAGCAGACATGTCAAAAGAACTTTCATTTGACCGAAAGAGCAAAACAGTGTTACTAACTCACATAAGAACAATGCTTATAGTGTGGTAAGATTGTTATACAACTGCCAAAAACAGTTAACCTTAAAGTCAAGGTCACCTGTCATACTTAAATTATCCCATTGTGCCTAGGAACTTGCAGTACATATGGTATATGACATCTCACATGCTCCTCTGAAATCTCAAGATACAGCAGGCAGACCTAAATCTCTGTTTTGCAGACATTTTACACTGTGGCTTAAATATATCTGCTTAAGGATTTTTGTTCTAGTCCACATTTATACTTCATTAAGGATTTAATGGAAAAGTATATATACTGACCTGATGGAAATCTTTATAGATAGTCTAATGAGACATGCTAGTCTCTAATAACTCTGAAGAGACTACTGTTGTAGATTGCTTATATTCATAAGCACCAGGACTGTACAAAATGCATAAGTAATGGGTTTGTATTCTATTTTCATTTGGTCTTTTTCTTATATAATAAATCTATAAGCTTTGATATATATATTCAAAAGCAACCTAAACACTTTATATCTAACCAGGATCTCAAAATTGACAGACACAATGACTTCCCTAGAAGGTTGCTTATAAAGACCTAATAAATATTAAAATTTTAAGCACATGAGCAGTCCCATTAAAGACAAGGTTAAGTATATGCATGTTTTTACTACAGCAAGACCTGAGAAGTGTCTTCCTGGGAAAAGGAGATAACACTGACTTAATAATAAAATTATTTCAGGGTTTTTTTGTTTTTTTGTTTTTCACAAAAACTTTATTTACATTTGTCTTCATTGTTTTAGTGCCCAAAGTCCCCAGCCAAATCCTGCTTCCATGGGTGGGTGGGTGTTAAAGTGGAAAAAGCAGTAAGCCTGGACTTGCAGGACCTACCACAGATTCTTTTCTGGCTCTTACACTGATACACTGTTGCTTTTGAGCAGATATTTCACATTGTTATGTCTTTGTGTTCACTTCTGTAATAAAAGGTTACTGAGTTGACTGCCTTTGTAAGAGCCACTGATACAGTATGAGAAATACTTTTCTAAAGTCCTGACCTGCATAACTCCCTCAAACAGTGAGAGCACTGTTCCTTGATGTATAAGCCCCTTAATCCCTCCGACTTGGAGTACCTACAACATATAGGATGCCTCTACATGAGATACATTACTGCGCAGTAGCCTAGTTTACGGCACAGTAGGGCTTTGCAAAGCTTCAGTCCTTGATTCGATTCAGAGGAGATTTGGCCCAATTCAGTGGTCAAATCTGCAAATCCGATTTGAAACAGAGGACCCTTTGATTTCTCCGAATCAAATTGTAACCCTCTGAATTGATTTGGAGAGATTTGGTGATTCGGACATAGACGTAGCTTTAAATGTTTTTTCTACATATTTCTAGGTAGCAGGCAGCTCATGAATGCTGCGATGCTGGGCACATTGAGTGTCGCACAGAAGCACGGGGGGTGAGGGAGGGGTCCCCAGCGCACTCAGCAGCAGACCCAGAAGTGGACCAGAAGCACTTCTGGTCCACTTCTGGGTCTCTGGGGGGTGCGCGGGGGGGCCCCCTGTGTCCCCCCCAGCTCAGCAACTGATGCTCCCACTGCCAGGTACCCTCAGCCTGCTGTGCCTCCTCCACCCAGGCCTCAAGTAAGAGCTCCCCTTGGGCCTCACAGATGCTATGCACCATGCAGGCTGCAATGATGACCCTGGGAGGTTATCCTCAATGAACTCACGGTGGGCAGTGAGGGAACACCAGCGTCCCTTGACACAGCCAAAGGCGCACTCCACCAGTGTGCAAGTCCAGCCCAGGCAGTGGTTGAAGTGGGCCTGGTGGGGGTCCAGGTGGTTGGTGTAGGTCCACATGAGCCAGGGCAGTAGCGGGTAGGCAGGATTCCTGATAAGCAGAGGTGGGACCACCATAGTGTCCAGCTGTAGGTTTGGCATCCTTGGTGCAAAGTGTCCACTCTCCACCAGGCTCAGCAGGGCAGAATTCTGAAACATGCAGGTGTCATGGACACTGCCTGCCCAGCTGGTGCTCATGTATGTGAAGGCACCATGGTGGTCCAGAATGGCATGGAGCACTGCAGAGAGAAATCCTCTGCTGCTGCAGTAGGGGCAGTCACCATGGGGTGGGCAGGTTACCGGGGCCCATCTAGGACCCCAGTGCACTGAGGGAAGCCCAGGGCATGGAACCCCACCACCACTGCTAGAGGGTCATGCATGTGGAGCACAATGGGCACAAGCATATCCTGGTGGGTTCTGCACAGCTCCAGGATGGCCTCCCCAATGGCAGCCTTGCCCACGAAGAGATGGCCCACATAGCAGAGGCTGGTGGGAGTGGCCAACTTAAGCAGAGCGAGGGTTGACCACATGCTGGTGTTCTGTCATTCCAAGTGGGGCTGGAGCTGTTCCAGTAGGTCCTAGGAGGTGGCCCAGGTCATGCACAAGGCCTCCAACCACTGCTCATGATCCCAGGTATGCTGGATGACATGCAGTCACTAGTCTTGGCTGGCACAGCAGGCCCAGAGGTGGTAGGGCTAGAGAGACCAGGAGGGTGATTGCAGCTCCACTAGTGGTGCCCAGAACCCCGTTGTTGATGTCCTTTCTGGCAGCAACTATGTGGCAGCAGCCCTGGGATAGTGAGTGCACTGTGGCATAGGGGGGAGCCAGGAGGGGCAAGACAGCTGTTGGCCAGGCATTGGTCGGCAGGAAGATCAGCAGGAGCATGGGACACTGGTCATTACTGCCAGGGGCAGGAGCAGCCATAGTGTAGGGAGACAGAGTTGGTGAAAAGAGTGCTGCTGTATGCTTTCCCTGCCCTGTGAATGCTACTCCTGGGCAGGGAAGTGGCTGGCTTTGGAGCAGAGAGCAGGGTTGGCTTTTGAAGAGGGCTGCTGGCTGCTTGCAGCTTCAGGCAGAGCCTGGAGCTCCCTCCGGTGGCAGCAGGGGCCCATTGCAGGGCTTCAGGAAGTTTGGTGTTAAGTAGCAAATCTGTTGCCTAGTCCCTACATGTGTAGTTGCCTGCCCAGAAGTGCTTAATCCATAGAAGTTTACTCGCAAGTAAACTGAGCCTGGATCGGGTGCATCTACAAGTGTGCTTTACTGCACAGTAATTTCCTCCATAGTAAAGCATCACCATCTACATGTGCACAGCATTTGGGCTGATGTAGAATAATTTACAGCGCTGTCACATAGTCCTGTCAGACACAGGAACTATCTGACGGCACGGTGGATTATTGCACTTAAAGGCACATGTAGACAGTGATGTTGGGATTAGTTTACTTCAGCTCAAATTGTACTAGAGTTTATTCTCTCACATTAATTGCACGTGTACATGTGCCCATAGTGCCTGAGATCCTCCTGAGATGGTTCTCCCATGTTTTTTTCTTCCACTGTTCAAGACATTGGGGTGGATTTTTGCTAATGATGGTGCAAATGGGCCAAAAGGATATTGTGGATTATGCATTCTGATATTACTGTGGTGACCTTGCTCATCCCTTGGAACCCTTACCCACAGTGCAAACTCCCAGCAGGCACACCTACACAGAACAACCCACAGAGCTCGGAATTGCTAATATCACCCAAAATACTGAAGCTGTGACAACATGATCACAGATTCTGTTAAAAGATAGGAAATTACTTGTGCTCATCTGCTTCTTCTCTCCCCCACATTCTGTGGTTGTTTATCTGTAAAGGGTAGAGAGATCAGGAGAAACAGCTTTGAGAACAGCTTTAACTTTCAAAATGTGTTTGGAAATCAAATACGATATAATTTCCTGCTAGGTAGTCATATAGAACGTCAACAGTTACACCTAGATAAAGATAATTTTCCTGTGATCTCAATATAAATATATAGCAATCTGAAATATATAAATATTTTAATCTTAGATATGAGAGTAGCAGAGTACATACCTAATCCTGCTCCCTGAAAATGTATTAGGAAAACATTGGCGCTAAAGGTCCATTGTGAAAAAGCAGTGTGCCATTCTCATTTTATAAAATTATTTCTGTTAATAATTATAGTACTGTGAAAAGTTTCTGTGACCTTTCATTTGTGCCCCTGCAATTTAAGAAGGCAACAAATTGCTTCTCAAGCAGGACTTTTGCCAAGTTTCATCCTGCAAGAAATTTGTACAGCTGCCTTATAAGAACTTAAAAATAAGTGCTTTAAATGGAAATCTTTGTAAAACTTTAATGACATGAATGTCACAAGTCTAATAATCAGTATTGTAGTGGTACAATAAATAAATCAAGGGTCTGACTTGCTAGATGATGAATCCAATCAGGTTTATAGGTAGAGTGAATAATATTGTGAAGAACCTGCTGACAATAAATACAGAACTTTTTTGGTACCTCCTACTATTTTTCTAAGATTTTTCAATTCACTTTTTATCTATGTAATGTTAGTTTGAGGACATTAAGTACATTGCAAATAGGTTAGCTACAATATTTTTTTATGCACTTAAATATTTCCTACACTATACAGCTATCTCTTATGATTGATAGGAACAAAATATTTAGGATCCATCAGAGAGCTATATAGAGTCTGCCTCCCCACCTTTCCCACAAATTTCAACAATAGACAGTGTGTTTTACAAAATTACTTTAGGATAAGCTTAATAGTCTAATTTTAGTGCAATACACTGCTATGCAAGGGTTTTGAATTTGGGTATTGAGCTCCTGTGACAGGAGTACTAAATAAGCATCTGTTTTATCCCTGATGGAAAACAAAGACTCAAGGGAGCTTTCATCATTAGGAAGGTTGGAGCAGTAGTGGATATTTTATAAATAGGAGCAAGGGACTTGGTTGTGTAAAGTGCTGAGCATTCATGTAGGGTAATGAAATTGGTGGGCATTCTGGTGCTTAGCTTCTTGTAGTGTCAACACCAAAATGTGCAATCAATATCTTTCAAAGAGGAAGCTTTCAAAAAAGGATTCACAAAAAGTCCTTCCCATTGCGGTAAGGAGTCCTCAAAATCTTTAGAATCTATGGAGTTTAGACTTAAGTCAGGATGAAGTTAGACATTACACTTAGACCATACCAAGAACACTTAAAATGTAAGTGCTTGTATGTTAAACCTCATTAGCTCATGTTAAGTGCCCTCTGAGCATCTCAAAGTGATATCACTTCAGGTGCATGTTTACCCTGGGCTGTGCAACCTACCACATGTTCAGGTAACTTTGTTCTGCTCTGCAGAGATAAAATGAGCAATTTGCACCCCCCCATCATCCTAGGATTCATTGCTGCCAGCACTTCCACACTCCCTTCCCGCCATGGGAACACAGCCCTGGTATCCTAGCTCCTAGGCATGCCCCTGCTTGCCAGCCCTCTAGTGGCAAATCCGAGCTGTGCAGGCAAGAAATGCTATTAATCCTTAATGTGTGGCACATTCTAACTTTAACACCTCTTAACATTCCACTAATTTAGCATGGTTTAAGTACAATGTGCAACTTCACCTTACTCTTCAGGAAGCCATTCATGGGAAAGGATTTCAACCATTAGCCAAATTGACTTTACACAAACACAGTTATATGACAACAAGACATTCCTTTCCTCTTAAAAACTGAGCAGGAAAAGAGGAAAGAGGAAAGTCCCATAAATGGAAAGTACATTTTAATGGGACTTATTATTATTATTTTTTTTTTAATCTGGCTTTCATGAAATCCTAATTTGGGCATTTTTATTTTATTTTATTTTATTTTTTTTAGGCACAAACTTTCTTTCTAACATATGGATTTTCAGTGTAATCATCTTTTTTCTATAGATCAATGAAAACTCCAAGAGAGAAATCAGCTCTGCACAGCTGTGGGAAAACCTACTCAGTGAGTGCATCTACACTTGCACTTTACTGCAGAGTTTCATAGATTCATAAATTGCAAGGCTGGAAGGGACCTCAGAAGATCATCAGGTCCAGACCCCCTGCACCAGGCAGGAAAGACAGCTCGGGTCAGGTGACCCCAGCAAGGTGACTGTCCCGTCTCCTCTTGAAGATTTCCGGGGTAGGCAATTACACCACCTCTAGAGGGAGCTTATTCCACAGTCTGGACACCTTTGAAGAATTTTTTCCTAATGTTGAGCCTGAAACGGTCTTCTAGGAGTTTGTGGCATTACTCCTGGTTTTCCCCAAGAACACCCTGGTGAACAGTTGTTCACCAAGGCCTTGATGTGTGCCCCTGATGTAGTGGTAAGCTGCTACCAAGTCCCCTCTCAGCCTTCTCTTTTTCAGGCTGAAGAGTCTCAGGTCCCTCAGTCTTTCCGCATATGGCTTGCCATGAGAGCTCTAATTATATGGGTGGCTCTTCTCTGGACTCTCTTGAGCTTTACCACATCCTTGTTGAACTGTGGCACACAGTACTGGATGCAGTACTTAAGCTGCGGTCTCAGCAATGCTGAGTGAAGTAGAAGAATCATTTCCTTGGTGATGCTGGAGATGCATCGATTGATGCATGCCAGGGTACTATATGCATTGTTGGCTACAGCATCACACTGGTGGCTCATATTAATACTGTGGTTTATTATTACCCCCAGATCCGTTTCATTCATGGATCAGTTTGGCATTGCCAGGCCTGTAGGTGTGTGTGGGGGGGGGACGGGGGGCGGGGAGGTTGTCCCGAGATGGAGCACTTTACATTTCTCGATATTGAGCTTCATTTGATTCTGATGCGCCCAACTTGCTAGCCTGTCTGGGTCCACCTGTGTCTGAAGCCTATCTTCAAGAGTGACCATGCTTCCCCATAACTTGGTGTCATCTGCAAACTTGGCCAGTGAGCTCTTCACCCCTGCATCCAAATAACTAATAAAGATGCTGAAAAGCACTGGACCAAGCATCGACGCCTGAGGGACACCACTGGCCACTTCTCACCAAGATAACAGATCCATTCATTAGAACTCTCTGGGTCCTACCCTGCAACCAGCTCCACACCCACCTAACTGTCTCATGGTTAAGCCCACAATCCTCCAATTTTCTTGTGAGAACATGGTGGGATACTAGATCAAAAACCTTTTGGAAGTCAAGGTATACAGTGCCAACCTCCTCTAGCTTATCCAGGTGGCAAGTTACCTGATCATAAAAGGAGATGAGGTTGGTAAGACAAGACCTGCCTGCAATGAAGCCAAGCTGGGTGTCATTCAGAATCCTACCATCTGCAAGCCTATCACATAGAGACTCCTTGATGATTTTTTCCAGTATCTTCCCTGGGATAGAAGTTAGGCTGATTGGACTATAGTTACCTGAGTCCTCTCTCCTCCCTTTCTTGAAGATGGGCAAAACACTGGCCCTCTTCTAGTCCTCAGGGACCTCTCCAGGGTGCCATGAGTTTTGAAAAAGTTTCACCAGTGCTCCTGCGTTGACTTCACCCAGCTCTTTCAGCACCCTTGGATGATGTTCATCCAGTCCTGCTGACTTATACATGTCTAACTTTGATCACACACCAGTTCTACAGTAATAGTAGGAAGGCAGTCATTCCTACCCTGCTCATGCTGTACTCACTCTGGCATGATTTTGCCCATGGCCCAGTGAAAGACTGAAGCAAAATAGTTAACTAATTAGCTCTGGAGAAAAGTGCCACCATCTACAGGTGCACCAGTTTTAGACCTAGTGGGGATAGTACTCTCTTATAGCGGAGTCTCTAAGTATCATCAAATGCATGTGTAGATGGTGACTGCTGGACAAAATTCTGCCAGGTCACCCCAGCCAGCCAGGGGCCGGACCTCTGGCTTCTGCCATTCTCTCCATCACACTCCATTGCCACCCAGAGCCCAGGTCTGACTCTTCCCTGCCCCACCCCCCTATGTCTCCTGGGCCCTGCTCAACCCTGGCCCCAATTGCTGTTGTCTGAGGTGCATGTGTAAATGCTGTGCCTGGGAGCAGTTAACTCCAGCTCAAACTACTCCAGAGTTTATTGCTGTGCATTAATAATACATGTATATTTGCCCAGTTACAGCTAAAAATTTCTACAGATAATCATATAAATCAATTATTGTACTATTGGCACTGTTTTCTTATGCAGTAAATTATATGTGGCTTGCTGACAGTGTTTATGCTTAAGTCTTATTAACAGATACCATTTTCCTCCCTGGTTATGTTATATTTTATGAGTTCTTAGGTTTATATTCCTAGTATTCTTTATTATTCCTTAAAGGGAATTATAATTTCTTTTTAAGTATATCACCTATCTGAAAAAAGGCAAGCTTCCTAAAAGCAGGAAGAAATAGGAGCTTTTGTAGACCTTGTAGAGATTGTACAAAAAAAGTCCTTTAAATTATGTCCTCTACTGCAATAAAGCAGAAAAACAATAGATTAACCCACCACAGGTAATTAATGAGAAATTATGTAGACTCTTGATGCTCAAAATTTAATTCTGCATTAAATTAGCATGAAATTACTGGGCACAGGTGTTTTTGTAATTGGGAACCATTTGGAAAATTCACAATGTTCAATGACCCTCAAAGTGGCATAGTCTGTTGTTGTGATATTGTTAGTACTGTGTGGTGCTATGTCAAATAATGTTAGAATACCAGCTGCACTCACATTTCTATAAGAGCTTTTCTTTTTACCATCAGCTTTTTATTATTTACTTGGCTGAAAAGATTTCAGGTCAAGAATCTTTCTGATAACCACACAAGTCATTTGTTAAGAGCCAAAAGCATACAGGAAAACTGTGAAGGATGGGCTGATATCTTGAATTCATAAATATTCTAAAATACTTCAAAATTAAAGACTAATATATTTGAGAGATATTACCTTACTTCATTAGCTGCTGTAAAATAAAGGCAGTAGATGCTGGTTTACTTTGAATAGATGCATGGGCTAATGGATATATATGCACAGGAAAATTAATTTCTCACTGAAATACAGCCATCATTGGGTAAAAATTAAAAGCTATTAGTAAGACACAAGTTGCATTGCACAAAATATGTTTCAAGAAATGAGAGAGAATATTGCAACCAAGAGAACCAAGAGGTTCATTTTAGCTCATTAGATTGGACCGAATCTGGAATTTTACCAGGCTATTATTAGTGCCTATGTATTCCTAGTGGGAGAGATTAAAGACTTCCCTGACAGTAAGAGCTGTTAGAAAAGTTCAGTGTGATTAGTTCTGGACTTCAAGATATTCTTCAGCCTTGTGTGACTTTCCTTTTGTCATATTCACCACAGAGGGAGGGGAAAAATTCAATCCGAGTTAGAATAGCACTTCTGGGACCATTGAGTCTTCTCTCTCTCTCTTGTTCAGTGTTTGGGGGATTTAGATAACTAGAGATAGAGGACCCATCTATGACCCATATTCTTTAATGAAGTTTAAAATTTCCTCGCTGCTATATCTTCTTTCACCCTTCTACAAAGTATATAGTAACAGGAGAAAGCGGCAACAGAAATGGTAAGAATACAAAATGGCTTCACGAAACTAATAGAAAAAACTAAAAGTTACTAGTCAAATCAAATGGCCTTAGAGCTGAGAGCTGCAGATGATTGCAGAGAATTCTATGGTCTCTAAAAATATTTCAATAATAATGATTTATTATGAGAGGTGTCACATCCCTCACATCAGAGCACACCAAACTCATCATTCATTTGTTCACCATACTTTATAATAATGCCTCACTTTTCAGCAGCTGTACACTGTACATGTATACCTTAAAGTCCTTTGCATGGGGCCATTCAAAAAGTATACAGTATTAGAGTTGAGCAAATTATTAGTAAATAGTGTTTGATATATTTTTCAGCTTTTCTTGATTATGAGTCATCCACAACCAACATGCAATTTTCTTAGTATGTTTTTATTTGCTGTATTACTGACAGAGATTATCAAAGGCATAGGGCTCATAGGGACCAAACTTATTCTTAAATCAAATCATATGTCTGGAAGTTAACAGCAGTTTTCCTATGTGCCTCTAAAAACTTGTCCTGTTATTAGTACACATTAAAATCTGATCTCTATGCCTTGTATACACACATAAGGTCCCATCTCCCAAGAACGTGCAATACCACCTGGAATATGCTCTCTTTTGGAGAGGAGAGGGAAAATTATTGGTTTAGTATTAGTTATGTCCTCTTGAAATTAGAGTAAGAAAAGGAGAACATGCTTTTGACTTATTCTCATGAAACTGTTATCATACTGAGACTTACAATATGATGATAAGATTGTTTTTTCCCATAAAATTAGACTCCCATAACCTTAGATGACTGTGGCTATTATCGTGCTACATTTCAGAGCTAGTGTTTTGATAGCCAATATGCAAAGTGTGTTCAAAATGCTAACTGTAACAATGTAGAAGGTGAACATCACCAATGCTATACTTATAAGGAAGTATTTTGTAAGTGTTATTTGGAATAGCTCCAGAAATGCCATTCTTCCTCACCTGGGGGTTCAGCTTATAGTATGGAACTGAAAGCTTATTTATTTTTTTTATTTCTTGGCTTATTGTATTTCCTTTTTATCTTGTTGTTTAGAGGGAATAATACCCTGGGCATTGGCGTGCAGTAGTAGTAAATGGATTTTATAGCTATCAGATCTGTGGCATTTAATCAGCCACAAAAACTATTTATTGCTTCATATCCTCCTGTGCTATGATCATTATTCCTTAAAGTACAATTTGGATTCATGTGGATATTTATTTTTGGGACAACGTGAGGCTATTCGACATATTCAATCCTCTCCAGTACATGACTTCCTTAGCAGCCAGTCTGGTGGTTTATAAACTGACTCCAATATCTTCAGTATCTTCTTTTTTGATTCTACATGATCCATCCAATAGATGTATATTTTTCAAACAATTAAAACTTCTATTTTCTGTCTTCACACAAATATGTAGGGTTTGGGTTTTTTTTATTTAAAAGCTCTCGTGTTATTACTGTAACAACATTGTTTAAAAAATCTTATGCAAGGTCCTAGAGTGGTTCAAATGCCTTTGAAGTGCTCCAAAATATGAACATACAAACATATATGGCAATAGTGCTTCAGAACTGACTGAAGATCTTAAAAAATGGTTCTCAAAGATTGAGAAACATCCCAAAGCCCTTCTTTTAAAGTGCTTTCTGAAATGTCTGCACATTCTCCTTAGCATACTAGGGGGTTCCTTGGTCTTCTAGTATCCCATGGTGTTCTGCTCCTATGACTCACATAGGGAGAGGGTGGAGAAGGAGGGGATATATCTGCAGCAGTGTGCGGAAGCCCAGAGGATGGAAGGAATCCTCTCTGTACACTGTCCAGAGGGCAGGAATCCTTCAGTTCTTATTAGGCTCTGGTGTCTAGAGATTCCAGTTGCTTCTGAAGATCAGAACCAGAGAGAAATACAGAGATTCCTGTGGCTGAAGGTGACAGGACAACTAACAATAATCTCTAATTAGAGCAAGGAAAATTTAGGGTGGAAATTAGGAAGAATTTTCTCAATATGAGGGTGGAAAAGTACTGAAACAGGCTACCCAGAGAAGTTGCAGAATTTCCATCCTTAGAAATGTTTAAAGATAGGTTAGACAAATGCTGTCTGGAATGGTTTAGACAGGGATCATCCTGCCTTGAACAGGAGATTGGACTAGATGACTTCCTGAGGGCCCTTCCAACCCTACTTTCCTATGATTCTGATTTTATTAAAATATTTTTTCAGATTTATTAGACTCTTTTTTTGGTGGTGGTGGGGGAAGGAATGATGAAATTGGGAGTGATTGTAAAAGCTGAAAATTGAGGGTTAGTTCTGATTTCTGTATTTTTGTTTGTTTTTTAATTAATGCCAATGGAAGAGGGAAATAATGAAAATAATATTTTATTAATATATAGCCATTGCTTAAAAGATTACTTTAATAGGCTAAAATGCATTACAGAATGTAAATTGTCCTGAAGAAGGTAAGTATACCCCCCTCCTTTTCCCTCTGTGCACAGAGGCAAGTCCCCTCCCCTCTTCCCTCACCTGCCCCTGCTGGTGTTCTCACTGTCCCAAGGAATAGGGGAGCTCCTATCCTGCCCCATCAAGGTTGAGAGGGGGCTGGGTTTAGCCTAGAACATCACTAGTGGTGGGCAAATGAGTCTGTCCTATCTGCCTGCTCCCTGGATGTTTCCCATCAGCTTGGGAGCAGACACGGGGAAGGGGAACCCATCTGTCTACTGTCTACTGGCCTGAGCCCAGCCCCTGTGCAGCCCAGCTGTAGCAGGACAGGAGCTAACCTCACCTCTGGGATGGTGCAGACAGCAGTTACAGGTGGGGAGGGAACGGGAGAGGAAAGCACAGAGTGGGAAGAGTAGTGGAAGGAACATGTCTGTGAGCATGGAAGAGAAGGGAGGGGGGAATATTTACCTTATTTGGAACTTAAATTCCTCAGATCCTGCTTCCAGAGTACAGTGTGCCCACCCCAGTGGGGAGGAGAGGTGAGAGGAGCCTGGGAGCAGGGGTGAAGGCACCCCTGCAGTTCTGCTCTCTGTTCCTGCATACCTCTTTATACAATCCTGGATCCACTTCTTTTTTTTCAGTGTATCCTCATACATTCTAGTGGTAGAATTCTACTCCAGCCTAAGCTGATGTAATGTCATCCAGAAATGCATTTGCCAGAAGTGGAAAAAACAAAGAAAACTTTCCCTGATTTCTTACTGGTCCCACAGGTATGGGAGTTCCTGATAATGAGGAAGTTACACAAGGAATATTTGGTATTTTGGTATTGTCCATCCTTTGTACACATTCTGGAAAAGATACTTTCCTTATGGACAAATATCAACCTTTGCATAACTTCTTATGCATTTGAAATTCCTACTTACTCCCATGTTGTCTTGAACAAATGGCTGTTGTGATTACTTGGATTTACATTGTATTATCCTCATCTTAAACTTTGGTGGATTCCTTGTAGCTTAATAGAATATGCATCACTTACACTGTGGTGTCTGACTGATCATTTACTAGATCACATAATAGATATATAGGGTGAGAGCTTTTTCTGTTCATTAGGTACCTAAGGGCAATACTATTCTATCCTGTTTCAGTCCCTGAGAACACTTAGGGAGTAGGCCTTCCATCTCCTCCTTTCTGCTTTTTAAGACATAGGCTTAAGGCTGAAGTAACAGTGCATTCTGAAAATGGATATGGTAATAGAATTTTTGAGACTGCACAGGGTAGAATACAATTGCATATCAGTGCTTACAGTAACTTAGATATCTATGAAAATAAGGAAATTATAATAGCTGAGGTGCCCAAATCTGCTCAGGTGCTTAATAGGTAAAACGGAGGCCTTGTTACATGTTGCACTTTGTGCTGCTGAAATGTTGATTAGTGTTAGTGCTAGCTTGAGTTTGGAGCAGTCACACCTTAAGGCTAAAAACCTTCTCTGACTGTCCCCCACCTGCACAACTGTGACTTACCACTACAGGGCTACTGAGCCAGGACAGGCTTCAATCCCTGCTCTAGGTGGGGATGTGAGAGAGATGGGGTCGGGGGGAGGGGGTAAGCATGAAGCTGGGAGGCAGAGAGTTAGTGGGATGGAGGTGTGTAATGAAATAGGAGGCAGAAAGGAAATAGAAATGGGGCAAGGGTAGTGTAATGAACGAAGTCAGCCACTGAAGAATAAAATAAAGAGAAGTAAAATAAATGTATTTAAAAAGAAATAAAGAGAGAGTAAATTAAAGAAAACCTTGTGTTTCAATAAATTAGGATTTGCGATCGGGGTTTGGGGATGCTGGCTATGTTTCCTGGGGTGGCTGGGGGGTGGGAGTAGTAAGGGGGAGCTACTGCCTTTGCCTAATGAAAGAAACCCCAGCTCATGGGGACCTGATCCAGCCCCCTGCCTTTCTCCCCCGCAACCTCCCTAGAACCCACTCCTGGCCCCATCCATGCCCTGTAACCTGGATAGCTGGTATGTGGTCTTCAGGTTGCTTGCATGGGGTTGCATCCCTGGGGGTGGGAATATTACATCCCTAGGGGGCAGGAAGGGTGTTGGCTTGGTGCCAGAACTGCCCTCTGGGGCGTAGAGTTCAAGGGGTTGGGAAGTTTGTCCACACAGAACAGGAGGATGGGGGAGAACACATTGCATCCCGGGGTGCTGGGGGACTGCAACTTGGGTGGCTCATCTGTCAGGAGTGACCACAGATTAACAGAACATGAGCTGCAGACGCGGCTGGTGAACTCATCCCACAGGAGCTGGGGTGGGGGGGGGGAGTTGCAGCCTCTCTGCTACTAGCTGGCTGCAAGCCCCCTTTTCCCCCACAACTGGCTGCAAATCTCCCTTCTCTCCCAGACAGCTGCAAACCCCGCTCTCCCCCAATCCCGTTGGATGCTCCACTGCCCCACCAGTCTGAGTTCACCAGCCACGCCTGATGCTATGTAATGATCAGGGATAAACCTGCTCTGTAGTGGAATAACTTTTGGCCACCTAAACTGTGTTTAAAACTAGTCTTAGGCGCTAATTTCTGGATAATCCTGGGGTTACAGGCTCCAGGAGCTGCCTAAAGTTAATGTATAATAAGGCCTTTAGGATCTTCCCCTTAATATACACTGATAATAAATATATTGTTGTTTTCTTTTGTCTGCTGTATTGTTGTTCTGTGTATATCAATATTTTTTTATTGTAAAGTACTGATAGTTATAAGGTAATTTAACCTCCTAGTTATAGTTTCAGCATATCTTTACAACAACAGATGCAGATAACCTTTCTTATAGCTAACAGTTAGTTCCAACTTCTTTATAAGCAACCATTTAGCTGCCCAACATTTTAACATAAAATTTTTTTGGGGGGCTTGAATTATCTATCCTTAGCCTTTGATGAAGCAAGGCCCATAATTATGTGCATTGCTTTGACCATGTGACTAGTCCCATTAAACTCAATAGGACTGCACACATTTAATGTTAGGTATATGCTTAAATTCCTTGCTGGATTGGAGTCTGAAAACCATCTGAAAGGTAGTTAAAAATATCAAATAACTCTGTTAAGCCAATATGTATTACTTTGGGCATGGAAATACATATTTATGTTCAATTTTGTTGTCAAGTTACATCAAGAAATTTTGCATATATTAAAGATAGATGAGAGTGGGTTGTGGATCCTATCTCCGTCTCCCTCTGAACTTGCCTGCCACGAGTTGGATGAAAAAGATAATAAGAGGGATTCAGTGGTGTTGCCCTGTGCTGAGTTAGTAACACCACCCAGTTGGTAATTTCTCACACTATAGGTTTATTATCCAGTGGGGGATTTGGAAAACAACAAGAGCCCTGCTAATTACTCCATTAGTGAGGGAAGCCCTGGCGGCAGATAGGGGAACTCAGTGCCAGGTACATCATGGATACATTGTAATCACTATGGTCCTCACCGCTAATTGCCTCATGAAAGTGGCACAGTCCCCGCATCTTTCACTTATGCCTGGTGCCGGGAGCGGCCCCGGCTGCTCTCTCGCTGTCTGCGCCACCACACTCGGCATCATTGTCTGTCCCACTGAGTTGGGGCTAAGTCTAGCTCCTCTTGCCCACTCTTCATCCTGGGAGCCTTCCCTCTTCTCCTGGTTCCCTGCTGAGCTGCTTTGCAGAGCCCCGGCTCCTTCCCAGACTCACCAGAGCAGTTGAAGTCCCCAGGTAAGTACCTAGCTCTGTGGCCAATCCACCACCATCCCAAATCCCATGGTCCTGGCATCCTGTGGAGTCACAAGTCTGGCTTTTAGCACTTCTCTCTTCTGGGGTCATGGTTGCCCCACGTCTGTCCTCCAGTGCCCAAAGGCAAAATGCCTATGCCCCGCCGCTGGATTTATATTGGCTGTGGTGGACTAATTACCCTGGTGTGTGACTCCTTTCACCTGGCGGGGTGCATCATCAGGTCATCCTGCCTTACCCCTCAGTAACAGGCCTCCCGCCTGAGCCCCTGTTACAATAGATATTTAAAACATATTTTTTACAGATTTACTGAAAACTAGTTAAATATTTTGAGTGAGGTTGTGGCCATGGTGGTCCAGGAAATATGTGAGAGGCAAATATTTTGGAAATTATATATTGTATTGGACTAACTGTGTAGTTGGGAGATGTCTTAGACAAGGAAGGGACCTTAAAGGTCACAAGGGCACAAAGGGCACCAAGAAAGAAGGGCAGACAACTTGAGCTACATAGAAAGGATAGCCTGATTAGTGCAAGGTCACCTGATTAGTAAAAGACTCTCCAGAGACATGGGAACACAGATAAGGGAATACTTTTCACAGAACAACTGTTCCCTTCCTGACCTCACAATCATCATGCTCAAGGGAAATTTACAGAAGATGGGCCTGGGACAAAAAAATCATAAGCTTGCTGGATACTGTGCTAAAACAACAGACTCAAGACATATATTGAGTTTAAGGCACACCATAATCTAACTTGGATCCCTGCTTTTTGCAGTCCACAGGTGACAATGACCCTCTTCCCTCTTTAATCATCTTGCTCTTCTATTAATTAGATTATCCTTTCTATGGCACTTCTCTTGTCTTTAGCTACTCTTGATAACATATATTTGCTCCTGTTTGGCAGTCCTCCCTCATTCCTTATCAGGCTGTCTTTATTTATATAATGAGTTGTACACAGGCAGAAGACAACATAGGCCATTGTTCTATCTCATACTTATGTCTCAAGCATCATATGTTTCTTTCCCAGATCCTTGGAAAGGTACCTTGTGCCCAAAAGCTTTTCTAAGATCTCTACAAATCATACAGTTGGTCCAGAAAAAAGAAAAATCAACCCCCCTCTCCCCCAAAATTCTTGCTTCTTAACTATTTTTATTAACTTCTGAGATTGGAACTGGAGCATTTGAATGTTTTTTTGTTTTTTTTTTATGAAAAGACACGGGAAGAGACTGATTTCAAGGGATTACATTTAAGTATAGAATTTTAGTATAGCAGTTTAGTCTGTTCTTGGATAATTGGAAATTTATAAATTGTACACAGTAGGTTCATCTACACATGCAAATGCTCCAGGAGGGGGTGGGGGGATTTATTCTAGAGTAATTCACTCCAGAGTAAACCCACCCCAGGCAGTTGTCTAGACATGTGAAGAAGCAGGAGCAGATTTGCTGCTCATGGTAGTAGTCTGCTCCTGCCCCACTGGCCCTGTACTGGCCTCCAGCAGCAGTCAGGGAGAGCTGTAGGCTCCCTCTTGGTGCTATCCTACAGACTGGCAGGGAGCATGGGGATAGCATCCAGCTGCCTGCTGCCAGGGTGGGCTCCACTACTAAAGCCTGGGCAGGGACAATGTCCCCCTGCCCTAGCAGCAGGTAGCTCCCAGAACCTACCCCATGATCATGGAGCCAAGGGGTGGGAGATTCTTGTCTCCCAGCCACAGCTTTGGGCCCGGGGGCTGGGAGATGCTATTCTCCCAGCATCAGCTCCAGGATTGTGGAGCCCTGCACCCTAATTATGGAGCCGGGGCTTGGATCTCCCTGCTGCTGAGGCAGGGGAACATTGTCACCACCTGGACTCCAGTGGCAGAGTTTGTCCAGGCAGCAGGCAGTTCCCAGGAACAGGGAGCAATCTTCTGCCCCATGCTACCCAGTTTTCTGAAAACATATTTGCTCCTGGCTGGCCATCTACATGTGCCATACTGTGCAGTAATTACTCCCGAGTAAATTTACTACTTGTATTTGCAGGTAGCAAATTTACTCAAGATTAGAGCAAATTACTGCACAGTAAGCATCTAGACATGTAGACAGTGATGCTTACTATGCATTAATTTGCTCTAATCTTGAGTAAAGCATCTCATGTAGACGTGCCCAGTGAGCATATTAATTTAAGAAAATCACACATAAACTATTTCCTTAAACATATGATACCAACAGCAAAATGCCATCTTCTCCAGTAGTTTGTAGCCGGTGCAATACATGCCAATCACTTTTTGTTAAATTCCTTAAAAAGAAGCAGATCCACAAAAGGTGGAAACGTATACAGTCGTTGCAAAATTAAAGTTTTTAATGGAAAAATATTTATGGGTTTAGTTTGATGCTTTATATTTTATATAAGCACACACAAATGTACACATATACAATATATGTACCTGAATAATGCTGTTCTTTAATGTAGCCTCCCCAAAAACATTTTTCCTTCTGTTTCCAGATAAAAGGAGCATTTATTATCAGTTCCAGTTTTTCTGCCTTTTTCACGCACTGTGCTATATTTAATATAGCAACTTTGTGAGCCTGGTACATATACTTGTAGATTTTGGCAGTATCTTAGATGTCTTTTCTATACTGGAATATCCTTTGGCTATTTAGATCCCACAGAAGGCTTTGTTGGATTTCATTTGGCAAAATTGTTACAAGTGATAGATTGGTCCCATCAGTGGGAATGTTAGCAACTAGTATGGCCAGGGAGAATTATTTGAGGTTGAAGAGTTATGTAGTTCGGAAAAATGAAAGGCATCTTCCCTGTCTTTTGCCTGTAGGGCCTCTTATGAATGTGCTTTTATTTTCCCCCCCAGAGAATTAAAGTAGACTAAAAGAGAAAGGAGGACAGAAGAATAGCAGTAAAAATATAGAAGCATTAATGGCCCATTATACACCACATGGACAATAATTATTATACAATCACAATAGTGTTATAAAGAGTTGTTTCAAAAGATCTGTCAGAAAGAAATGCATACAAGTGTCTCCTGAACTTTATTTCTGTTCACAAGTTATAGAATAATTTAAAGAGTTTTCACCATCATATCAGTTAGACTCAGGGGATTAATACCTGGATATAGAACCTTACACCTCCAGGTCATGTATTTGAAAGTAAAAGACACTACTGTTTGATGGATGGATGGATTTTATGTGACTTGATGGCCTTTTATTATTTCCAACCTGAGAAGTGCTCATATTACATACCTACCTTTACCACTGGCATTAATTCGCATGGGACCCAGAAGAAAAAGAAAAGCAAAAAACATTGTCATCTTAGCAATTGTTGTCTCTCGATTTTCATAAGGGTCTTGTGACAGTGAGCTCTTAACCCCTGGTTTGCCCACACATTAAGACATGTTTTTAATTTTAAACACCCTTTAGGCATCTTAAAGGTACACCAGTCCATGGCAGGTTTATGTCTGATCCATGTTATCCAGCTCAAGTTTCACAAATTGTCGCCCTTTCCCCAGAGATAAGTCACTTAAGTTTCAGGTCTCCAGCATCCCAGGATGCAATATCCCCTCCCCCCATCCTTCTGTTCTGGGTTGACAAACTTTCTTCTCCCTGAACTCTATCACCCAAGGGGTGGTACTAGCATCAAGCCAACTCCCTCTCCTACCCTCAGGGGTGTTATCTGGATAGCAGCACACAGGAGCACACATCAGTCTGGGAGGGAGGGCTAGGAGGCTTAAGTGGGGCATATTGGGATCCCAGTAAACTACGGCTTCCTTCTGGGGGAAGGGCAGTGTCCCTGTGATCTAAGGCTACCCAATCCCAATTTATTAAAATATGAAACTTCCTATAATTTACTTACTCTTTATTTCTTTAAAAAAATGTTTTACTCCTTTTCAGTCTATCCTTTAGTGGTTGACTTCTTTCATTTCATTATCCAATTCCAAGCAGCCATTTCCACTCATTTCCTCTCCCTCTCCCATTTCACTACCCAGTGCCCAACATTAAACTCCCCCTTCCAGTCTCATGCTCCCACCCCGACCAACCCATCTCTTCAACCCATCAGGTATGGACACCTGTCCTGGCTCACCAGCCCTGTAGTGGCAACTCACAGGTAGAGCTCCTAGTAAGGCCCCTGCTTGCCAGCCCTCTAGTAGCAAGATACAACTGTACAGACAGGGGACAATCAAAGAAGATTTTTAGCCTGAATGTGTGATAGCTCTGAAGTCAAGCTAACACTATCACCAATACACATTTGAGAAGCTTAAAGTGTAATGTGTAGCAAAGCCCCCCCCCCCAAATAATAGCTTTTCCAAGAGTTTCCTTTTCTCCATTCCTGTGCATACTAAGTTGTACTAATCAACAGCCATGTTCCCTTCTAAATGTGCTTGAACTTCAGTGATGCTGTATGTGCATACATTCAAATCAGGAATTCCTTAATTTTAAATCATACCTTGCAAAAGTAAACGAGCTAGAATTTTGGTTTTTTTAAGAACTGAATAAACAGGTGCTGTGGGATTTAAGACATCATACTTAAAGTGAGCTGGGATCCTTTGAAATGAAATGCATTGTATAAATTTAATTAAATTCATTAGACTAGGATTATATAAGGATAAAACCTGAACTCCCTCTCTTCCACTAGAGATTGTCACCAGGTCTTTTTTGAATGGTGTTGTCTGTGCAATGCAGAAAAGCTTGCAGGGCTATTTGCTATGTCTGTTGCTATATAGACCCTCACCCCCTCCAGAATTCTAACCTGTTTCATCATTACAAGGGTTTGGTCTTCTCATTGAATGATTTATCACTTGATGGTTTCTTAATTACAGGTTAAATCGTGTAAGATGTTTATGTCAAACTGCTAAGAGTCTGTTCCAATTATTTGGTTTTTGTCATTGTTTTGAAACAATCTGTCTTTTAATAATACATTTCTGAAGCAGCATTATTAAATGAAGGTCTACAGAACAGACTTGTGTACTTTGGAATATTTTCAGAATGTTGTGCAAATAATACTTGTACCATATCATATTTGGGGAGGGAGAGGGAAGAACATATAATAGCAAAAATAAAGCAATAGAGACAAATTGCAATGGCAAACTTCCTTAAATTAAGGGAAGGATCTATCAGGTCAGGCTTTTTTTTTTCTGTGTATGAAACTAGCCTGATGCATGTCTATGGGTATTCTTTTACATCACAATTAGTACATGCTAATTTTAAGAAATGTTAGGTCTGTGTTAAGGTTAGCAGATGCTGTGAGCAGTTGCATGTTCGAGTTAAAACCATCTGTAACCTCCACAGCTCTGATCTGTCACTAGAAGGCAGTGAGCAGGGTTGTAGCCAGGAGTTGACAGATCTCCTCCCTGCCTGTCCTGCTCATGAGTAATCAAGCAGCAACACCCCTAGCCCCCAGCCTCAGCACACATAACAAACACCCACCCCTGTCTCCAAAATTGTCTTTGGCTACCAAGAAGCACAGCTGGGGCATGAGACTGGAAACAGTGTGGCACCAGGGAAGCATCCCTGAGTGTGTGAGGCCATGAAGAACCCCAAAGCACACAGTGAGTGTCCTTGTCATCATATGAGCTGTGGTGGGGGTAGAGGGTATGTGCACACACACCTCTGGCTGCTGTGACTGCCAGCAGCGGTGATGCGGGGGGAGGGGTACCAGCATGATCCTGGGCTCTGTGCAGGCCTCCCCACAGAAATGCTGCTGCCACTCTTGCATCCCAGCTATGCTGCTTGGTGGCCAAGGTATGTCTGGGAATGGAAAGAGGTGATGTTATGTGTTTGTGTAGCCTCAGGGACTGTATGTGTGTGCTGGGGCTTGAGGGGCTGAGGGTGTGTTCTGCTGGGTCTAGCTCCATCCCAGTAGCTCCCTGATCCCCCACCCCTTCCTCACTCACCAGCTGCTGATCTGCTGCTCACCCTGTCATCCCAGGGGCACCAGAGTCCAGGAGCATAGCTAGTGATCCACCCTGGAAGTGGTGCTTTCTGGGATGCTGGAGGACCACAAAAATGGTCATTTGATCTCCATGGAACATTGAGAAATTAAGCAAAATCAAGCTGCTTAGAACAGCTCAAAGATAACCATTGCCTCAAGTGGCATAATTTTAAGAGATGTCTAGTTAACACTTAATGCTTCTTAATGAGCTTGAGTATGCGGTCATTCAAGTTTTAAGTGCTCTTAAGCTAGTTGTAATGTGTAATATCACCCGATGATGAGCTACTAGACTGTTAGAGCCCTATCTGGGCTTTTTGGGAAGAAACATAACAAATGCCACTTGTTGGAAAAAATGCTTTAATATGTCAGGCCAGAAAAGCACCAACATCATCATCCTACTCCCCAGGTACCTCTTAGGCAGATGCCACCAACAGCCAAATCCCTGATCAGATATAAACCCTTTCCAGAAATGTCAGACAAACACCTCTGTCTCAAAGAATTAAGGAAATTCCTACCAAACACTGCTGAAAGCCTGTTTCAGAGATCTCATATTTGCACAAGGCCCTGCAAAGACTGATCCAGCCCAGGCCTCAGTTAGTTTATTTCCTTGTGTACAGTCCTATTACACACCATCTGTCTAGCTTTTAATCTCACTTCAAGAGATGGAGTTGAGTAGAACTCCCATTATCCTTTGAGGCTGCCTTCATCTGGCCAGATGGATGCCATGGATCAGAGCTTGAAATTAAGCAGGCACATTGGCGAGGTGTCAAGCCCTTTCAGCAGATTTCTAGCTTTGGCCTATGATGCCTCAAAGAGTAAAAAATTATCTCTGGATAAACTCCAGTTGCATTTGCATCTAAAATTTAGACCACTGAAGACTATAAACACAGGCTTCAGACATAGCTGTGGACATAGTTTTGACTAATGGTGGCCTTCACAAGTTCTACTGTGCTGATGATTCATAGCCGTCATGTAGTTACTTGCATTTTAGAAACGTCACTAACCTCACTTGAGGTCAAAGTCCAGTACAAGTTCCTTATTAAGTATATGTTGAAGGTCTTTAACTTCAATTGCTGTTTTTGGCATACAGATTAATTGACTGCCAGTACAAAGCATAAATTTAGAAAAGAGAAATCTGTGAGCTTGTATATTATCAAAGCTTATGTTGGTAAGCATTTTGATAAGTAGATTCACCAGTACTAGTGGGACTTTTCACATGAGTAAGTGTTTATCAGCATGAGTATGGGCTGTACAATCAGGCTCTTATGAGAAGAGGAAGAAAAAGCCCTTGAAGAATAGAACTGTTAAATAAAAAGGAAGAGTTGAACTATATATCAAAGTCAGAAGACATTCTGAGATATGAATTCAATTACCTCAACAAAGTAATGGTATTAGGCAATAAAGTGATAATAAAACCAATGGGATTATTATAATGTGGTATTTTTTAGAAGAAAAATTGCATGCCATCTGAAATGAAATGAATTTTTAGAAGTAAACAGAATTTAGAAAATATATTTTGAAATTGAAATCATGTATTCCAGTGCAGTTTGGAAAAGAGCTTGGAGAAATAATGAGTTTGGTTTCATTTTCTGTTGTAAGTATGCTGGAATTTTAGCTGGAAACCATGCACATAAAAACAGATTCTAGTTTAATCATAAAACATATAGGGTTTGCAAACAGCTTTGCTTAATTCAAGCATCTGAAATTTGAAACTTGATTTTTTTCAAGCCCAAAATATCCCACCTGCAGTTCTTAATAATTTCCAGAGCATTAATGCCAGAGAGGTGATCCCTGAAAAATATGAGAAATCTTGGATTTGAAAGCCTTGAACAGCTTTTACAAGGGCTAGATTAATTAGAAAGGAGTCAGGGAGCAGCTCCTAAATTGTTTCACCCAGAAACAATTTTTATCAGGTAACCAGACAATCTGATACGGAGGTTTCATTCAGTTAGAGAACAGTGTATGAATATTTTTGTTAATCAGAGAGTCTTGTTTTCAAACTATACTGAAAGATTAATGTAGCAAAATCATAGAAAATTAAGTTGGAAAGGGACCTCCAGAAAGTCATCTAATCCAACCCCCTGCTCAAAGCAGAACAGTCTCTAACTATAGCATCCCAGCCAAAGCTTTATCTAGCCAGGTCTTAAAACCTTCAAGGGTTGGAGATACCACAACCTCTCTGGGTATCCTGTTGCAGTGGTTTACTGGTGAGAAAGCTCCCCTTGCTGCAAATTGAGGCATTGTTCCTTGGCAATCAGGTTGGTCAGGCACAACTTGCTCTTGATCAATCCATGCTGACCACTCCATATCACTTATTTTCTCTTCTGAGTGCTTAGAAATGGATTCCTTGAGGCTCTGCTCCATGATTTTTCCAGAGGCTGAGGTGAGACTGACTGGTCTGTAGTTCCCTTATCCTCCTCCTTTCCTTTCTTAAAAATGGGCACTTTATTTGCTGTTTTCCAATTGTCTGGGACCTCTCCCATTTGCCAGGATGTTTTAAAGATAATGTGCAGTCATATGAGCCAACTCACATAGAACCCTTGGGAGCATTGCATCTGCTCCCATGGACTCTTATATGTCCAGCTTTTTTCTAAATATTCCCCAACCTGTTCTTTCATCAGTGTTGGATGCTCATCTCTTCCTCAAACTGTGCTGCCAGGTGCAGTAGTCTGGGAGCTGACTTTGCCTGTGAAAAAAGCATTGAGTACATTGAGCCTTTTCCACATTATCTATGACTTAGTTGCCTCACCCATTCAGTAAGCGACCCACACTTTCCTCTTGTAGAAAAGTGATGATGATGGCATCCTTGTAGATACCCTTCTTGTTAGCCTTCACATCCCTTGTTAGTTACAACTCTAATTGCATTTTGACCTTCCTGATTTCATCTCTGCATGCCCGAGCAAAACTTTTATACTCCTCCCTAGTCTTTGGTCCATTTTTCTACTTCAAAGCTTCCTTTTTATGTTTTAGCTAACTGAAGAGTTCCCTACTAAGACAAGCTGGTCTTCTTCCATACTCTCTAGTCTCCTTGCACAGTGGGATGGTTTGTTCCTGTGCCCTCAATAAGGTTTATTTAAAATAAAACTAGCTCTTCTGGACTCCTTTCTGCCTCAGACTGGTCTTCCAGGAGATTCAGCCCATCAGTTCCCTAAGTGAGTCAAAACCAGCTTTTCTGAAGTCCAGGGTCCTTGCTCTGCTGCTCCCTTTCCTTCCTTTGCTCAGGATCCTGAATTCAATCATCACTGCTGCCCAAGTTGCCATCCACTTACACATTCCCCACCAATGTTTCCCTGTTTGCGAGCAGCAGGTCTGAAAAAGCATGCCCCCTAGTTTGTCTCTCCTATACATGCACCAGGAAGTTGTCCCCAGCACTCTCCAAAAACTTTCTAGATTGCCTGTGCACTGCTGAATTGCCCTCCCAGCAGATGTCAGGGTGATTAAACTCCCATATTAGAACCAGGGCCTCTGATCTGGAAACTTCTGCTAGCTGCCTGAAGAAAGCCCCATCCACCTCATCATCCTGGTCTGGTGGTCTATAGCAGATCCCTACCATGACATCACCCTTGTTATTCTCCCCTCTGGCCCTAAGCCAGAGACTTTTAACAAGCCTATCTCCAGTTTTATACTGGAGCTCTGAGTAATCACATAGATCGTTTACATAAAGTGCAACAGGACAGTACCCCAGTCATGCGAGCTCTGTTATTCCAGTTGCATTATATCTATATAATCTACTAAAGCAGCCCTAACAAAATTTTAAGGATATTTAAGAAGTTTAATTTTTGCAGGATTTAATTTAAGAAATTAGTCCTATATATTCTTCATAGAATTCCTGAAGAAATCCACACGCTTGCAGTAATCATGGACTGATATTGATGGACAATTGCTTAAGTTCTTGCTCAGGTGAAACCTCCTCCGATTCCAATAGGAATTTTGTCTGATTAAGAACTTGGAATCAAGTGAGGAACATCTTGGATTCAAACCTGCTTTCAGGTTTATAAGCAGTAGGTAGCAGTGGAGGTAGGTGGGTTTCTGAACTGACAAAGGTAAAACCTCTTGGGAGGATGCAGGAACAGTCTGATAAGAACTCTTCTTTTGATCTGACCTTCATTCTCACCATGGCCTACTTCCCACTTGGCTGGTGTCTGATCTCTCATTATTTGGTTCTAGTCAGAAGATAAGGGTGGGGGCAGGCAGAAACAGCATAGAACTGATCATGGAGGGCTTGTAGATGAGGAATAGGGATAAAGTAGGAGAAGCATCTTTCACTTGGCTGGTGTGACAAACTATACCGTGAAGAGGGTCCCACATAACATAGCTGGAGCTCATGTTCATGCAGAGGTTCATGTTACTGGTCAGTTAAAACTATGACACTGAATGAAATAGATTTCTACCAATCTCCTTGGCTTTGAGTGATAGCTGAATGGCACAGTCCCAGAAGTAAAGCAAACTAAGAAAATATGTTGAGTGGAAGAAAGGATTAGTCAAAAGCCCCACCAGTACTCAAGTAGTACTGAAACTCTCCATAAATACTGAGGAAAGTGGAGAAGGCTAAAAGGGATCTCTACATTGTGTTTGCAAATAATAGGTGCCAGCAATCAGCAGGTAGTCTTATTTGTGACAAGAGCTGGTTCTGAAGTACCTGATTTAATAGTCATCAGTTACCTCAAGCAGAGGAGAATAATTTTATTTCTGAAATTTGAGTGGCACTAAGCTCCTTTTAAGATTGGAACACATAAATGGCATGCTTTGAAACAGTGCAAAGAAAAGTAAACAAAGAACTGAAAATAGAAGTTCTTGTGACTCATCTAAAAGTAAAAATCCAGTTTTGAGGGGCCTAATTGAGTCCTCTGGAGAAGACCAGATCACAAATGGGACTTGTGGTAAAACAGTCAGAAAGACAAGACTTAGAATGAGCTCTTGACAACACTATTAGAATTTGATTGGTAAAGAAAGTAAATCAGTTTAGAATTCAGTTTATGTAAGGTAGACAGTGGTTTACTACTTTGGAAATCATAGAGAAATCAAAATACTAAAAGGAAGGATCCCTAGACACAGACAAAAGGAAGCAGCTGGCAGAATATTGGTTACAGAAGCTGCTTTCAGACAATTAACCGCCCCCCCCTGAACTTTACAGGAAGAAGCAGTGCATTACTTCAATGTAGCTCTGCAGCATCTGTAAAGATTGGGAACTTTGTCAGGGCTTTTTGGCACTTTTAGCCAAAGCTGATTCAGTTGGCTATTAGGTACAAGTGCCAAAAAAGCCCCACTAAAGCACCTAATCTTTATGGACACTGTAAAGCTGGGTTGAAGTAACGTACTGCCTCTTCTGGGTATGTGTGGGACTTGGTGTGTTTCTGCGCCGAGTTTTAAGTAAAGCACTGTTTTTATTTTAGTCTGCAAGCACACTCTGTGTTTCTCTGTTCTTCTTGTACTCTGCTTTCTACATATCTTTTCACAGTATCTGATGAAGCTTGAGCGATATATATAACTCTTGACAACACTATTATATAGATAATTTTTTATATATACCTCTTTACAACAACATACATATATATCACAGAAACTTTCATAAGCAGCTTACTTCATCAGATGCTGTGAAAGGCCATGAATATTTTTCATTTAAATATACACATATACATACACACACTAACCAAAGTGTGTGTGTGTGTGTGTGTGTGTGTATGTGTTTGTGTATATATGTGTGTGTGTGCGTGTGTGTGTGTGTATGTATATATATATGTGTCTGGATATGGATATATATATAGATATATATATTATATTATATTTATATATGTATGTATAGTATAGTACTGAATTGATTTCACTAGACATTCTATTCTTGATGTAGCAATGTTTGACAGCAGGTTATATTCTCATGGACATGAATTGAAGCGGTTTTCTCTGAAGTCTATGTTTAGACATGTAACTGTCAGTCCAGTTATAATCTGATGGGATGGCAAGAGCCAATGTCAAAAACAATAAGATTCCCACTGAAAATGGATGTAGTCAGACTCTGATCCATAGTTAGCACCGTTAAATTACAGGATCCTGTAAATTACACCACCAATGAAACACTGGTCACCAACTGCTGAGAGTTCATTCAACAAACAGTTGAAAAAAATGTCAGTCCTGTAAAATCCAATGTCAGAATCATCAGGGATTTGCAGAGAAATCGAGGGAAAAAAACACATAATACCTAATTAAACTATCAGTATGAGTTAGGGTTTGAGAGCTGCTGCTGCTTGATGAAAATAATACTATGTGTATCTTCAGCAAGCCAAAAATAATCATAAACAGCACTGCTATTAGAAGAGATAGTCTATAGATATATGATGCTGTCACTGTAGGTGGACAAATACTGCAAAGGAATAGATAACACCTGCTCAGGTTTCCAGAAAGGAGAGCAATAACAGGTAGTAAGCCTGAGGTATCTTACCTGAGGAGGTTCCAGATACATGACTATAGCTGATTGAGATAGCTGAGCTCCTGCTGCGCCAACAACTAATGTACTTATTGATGCCTCTCAAAACTGGAGTTCATGGTTCATAGTAGACCTGCAGGTCAGCATGACAGAATAGGACACTTAAGAGAGAAACTGAATACTGCCAGAAGTAGGTTATATATTTCTAAAATTCTGTATTAGGTTAATGGTGATTGTTAATTGTGGTAGTCATGTTTGACTGGGAAGAAATATACTGGAAAGGTTTAAGAGACTCTTAAAACAGCCATTTGGAATTTGTTATAGTTTGCAGTAGCCTGTGTTACATAGTGCCAGTAAGTCAGAATTCAGACACTGAATGAAGGAGACCTCTGTCAGATTGTTTGGATTCAATTAATTTCCAAAGAGCTTAGTTAGATAAACTTTGACAGAACTAGTATCCATTGGGTAATGAAATTCCATCAAAATAAAAATACTGAGGAAAACCATAATATTTTTCATTTTTTTTGGTGGGGGAAAAATAGGGTGTGGTGGGGTATGTGAAAATGTTAACATTTTGGAATGAAACAAAGAAGACAGAAGTAGATTGGGGAAGGATGTGGGGCTACTAATACTTATGGAGGAAGAGAGGAGGAGAGGAACCAGGAAGCAGTCAAATGTAGCACCAGTTTGTCCATGAACAGCAGGTAGTATAGGTTTATTTGTCCAGTATGCTGTACGGATCAGGGTAAAAAAACACATTTTAAAGAGTCATATCTGTTTTGACAAGTTTGAAATAAATGTGGTTAATTTCACATTAAGTAGCAAATTCTAAATGCACTTTCCAATATATAGTTTAGAAGTCTTAACGTATTAGCAGTCTTCTGGTGATGGAGGGTGGTTCTGATTGTACAGTGCTCACTGTATTTCCTGTGGGGAAGAGGAAAGCCCTTATACTTTTTTTAAATTTGCAAAACTGCAATATTACCCTCAGCCCCTCCCCAAGTTCATAGGGCAAATTGCTTAACACAGATGGATTAATTTCTATAAATGAAAAAGCAATCAGTATTTCACCAAACATTCTCCATAATATTCTTTTTGAGCTGTCTATATGACCATAATATGTTTGGCATTCATCGGCCTTCAGATAACTAAGAGCTTTTAGCTAAAGAGCTCCCACTGTGAAAAAGAAACTATTAATTTCTTCTCAGCAGCACTGCAACAGTTCTGAAGTCTTTCATTTCATTGGTATAGGAGAGAGATAACTGACACAAGGAGACTGGAAAAGCCTCTCAAAATAGGTGTTTGAAGATCTGGCTTTCTGTTCCCAAATGAATTGTTGTGAGTTTTTGGACAATGTGTAAGATTTACCATTTTAAAACAATGGAACCAGGATTCTATAGCATAGCCTTGTTATTTTCAAGTGTCTACCAAGATACAAATATTAACATTTCAAAAAGATGTCAGAACCCAAAAGGCCTAATATCAGTGTCTGCTTTAGAATTCATAACAGAACTTATTCCTGAGGAATAGTCTTCATCATAGTCTCATGTAATGGAATGAATCATCAATTCTCTCTTTCCATTGGTTCAGGGATATTATATTTTTGAAGTACCTTAGGCCTGTCTAAATAAAGCCTTTTCATTAACTGCAATGGGCTATGAATTAAACCACCTAATTTCTGCTAGATATACAAGAACAATAAAATCCTATAGAAATGTCTATCATAATTATGGAATCAGTGCATTCTAAACAGGTACACCTTTAGAACTGATATTATCCAGCCTGTGAGGATGATCTTTTGAATCTCATTATCAAGCACTATATCCAGTGGTACCACACTATCAGGTTTATGTTTTATTTTATGCATTTTATTTATGCTTTATTAACAACCAATTATAAACCTCCATCTGTGTGTATAGATGGACATAAATGTTGTATCAGTATCAAAAGAGATCTGTACAATCTGTTATGGTACAGCTATTTTGTCTGCCTGATCTTATAGCAATACAAGTATAGCAAAACCATTGTAGCCTCAACACTGCTTCATTCAGGGCCAAATGGTAATTTAGCTAGCTTTTATTGCTACAGGATTATGCAGCTGTAACTGTTAGATCAGAAGTATCAAGAGCACAGTCTGTTGAGCCCTACCACATGATTCGTGATGCTTCCTATGAGTCTTGGACTATCTCTGTGTGCTACGTGCAACGTAACATGTGGCAGCCCCAGCCCTGCATACTGCATGCAATACGCAGGGCTGGACCCAGCGTGCACTGCACACAGCATGCAGGGCAAATCCAGGGTGGTCACCATGTACAGCTCACTCTCCAAACCTGGTCTCATGAGTGCATGTGATGCACATCCTGAACTGGCTTTGCATGCTGAACATGGAACACAGGTCTGAAGTGACACATGTGCTGCATACAGTGTGCAGGACTGATTCAGGGCATGAGCTGCATGTGGCACCCATACCAGACCTGCACTGGATATGGCATCCATGGGCCTGATCTAGCCTGCAGATCAGCCCCATGCCCCTCTTTGGCCTGCAGGACCAGTAGAATCTGATATCCCTAATGTATGATACAGTAGTCCCTGCGCCCCAATCCCAAATTTTTGAACTGGCTAAAATGGTAGGGTATTGCAAATAGGGAATTATTTGATTTGGATTAAGCTGATCTGGAGGACAGTGATTTGATTTGCAGATTTGGATCACTATCCCAAATCAATTCAGCTGAGTTAGCTTCGGAAGATTTGGCGATTCAGCCACAGACTATAATGGGGAATCACTGAAATACCTATAACTTTGTCATTTGTTGGGATATTTGGATGAAAACATCAGGGTTGGTAGCCCCTTCTGGGGGCATGAGGTCTACCAGGTTTCAAGGAGATAGGTGCAGAGGTTTTGGAGAAATTATCCCTCAAACTGTTCAAAGTAAAACTTGTGACGTGTGAATTTGTGTGCGTGTTAAGGCACAGCAGGATAAAAACTGCAGGCGTGGTAGCTCCTGTTCTCACCCTCACAACTCCACTGAAACCAGTAAGCCTCAGGCCTTTCAAAGATCTTAGATGTTCTTCCCTCCTGGCTAGTGAGAAACTAAACTGCCGCTTCCAGCTCTGAGAGTAGGGCATTAAATAGCTGGCTTCATTAGTACTTCTCCTGCCACATATATAGCCCCTCATGCAGGCATGAGGGAGGCCTGCTGGGTTTCAGGAAGAGTGGTGCAGGGGTAGCTGTGAAACTGCACCTCAAACTGCTGAAAGCAAAACTCATGTCACTTGTGTGTGTTAAGAGGTGTAGGTTGTAGCCGTGTTGGTCTAAGGATGTAGCCCAGACAAGGTTCTTAGGGTCAATCTGATATATTTTATTAGACCAACTGAATAGTTGGAGAAATTCTTCTCTGCAAGCTTTCGGGTTTAAAACCCTTTGTCAGGCTGAGGAAGCATCTACTTGGTGCGTGTGTGCTCTTCCTGGATGGAAGGAATAGTAAAGAAGCCAGAGGCTGGAATGCAACGCAGGCAAGAAAGCCAGTCAGTGAAAATGTAAAATGAGGCATTAAGGGGTGAGAGACAGGGAGTGGGGGCATGGAAGGGGGATGTAGCAGCGCAGGTAAAAATGGAGAGGTACCTGCTACCTGGGGAGTCAGATGTCAGGCAGGTTGCAGTGTGTCATAAATCTAATGTCTATAATGAATCCATCAGTTTCTGTATCTACTAGGAGGTAGATGAAGTGAAGTTCATAAGCATGTCTGTGAAAAGTGTTTTGTATATTCAAACAAGCACCGAACCTCATTAACCTCATCACCAGAAGCCAACTACCTACAGCCCAAAACACATTGAATGAATCCAAACCTTGACAAGACCCACCATGACAAGAAATGCAAAACCTGCCAACATATCTCCAGTACCCCCACAAACTGTGCACCAGAATCTATTACAGACAAGAATACCCAACTACCTGTGGGGGAACATTTCTCACACTTCTCCTTGGGCCCGCACTGTCTAACATCTTCATCAGCGACTTGGACGAGGGGATGGAAAGCACACTGTCCAAGTTTGCTGATGACACTAACATGTGGGGCGAGGTGGACACACTTGAAGGGAGAGAGAGGCTGCAACTAGATTTAGACAAACTACAAAAGTGGGCAGATGAGAATAGGTTGGGGTTCAACGTAGACAAATGCAGGGTGCTGCACCTTGGGAGAGGGAATCCATAGGACACATGTAGGCTGGGGAGTTCCCTTCTTGAAAGCACAGAGGCGGAAAGGGATCTTGAACTCATTATTGACTCCAAGATGAACATAAGCCACCAATGCCAGACCGCAGCCAGCAAGGCCAGACGTACCTTGTCATGCATGCAAAGATTCATCTCAAGCCGGTCCAGAGAGGTGATATTCCCCCTCTATGTGACTTTGGTCAGGCCGCAGTTGGAGTACTGCATCCAGTACTGGGCACCGCACTTCAAAAGGGATGTGGCCAGCCTGGAGAGGGTTCAGAGGAGGGCCACCCACTTGGTGAGAGGGCAGCAGGACAGGCCCTGCGAGGAGAGACTGAGGGACCTGAACCTGTTCAGCCTCAGCAAGAGGAGGCTGAGGGGGGACCTGGTGGCTGCCTACAAACTCATCAGGGGAGATCAACAGCAAATAGGTAGAGCCCTTTTCTCCCCAGCACCACCTAGGGTGACAAGGAACAATGGTAATAAGCTGATGGAGAACAGGTTTAGGTTAGAGATCAGAAGGCAATATTTTACAGTTAGGGTGGCCAAAATCTGGAACCAGCTTCCCAGGGAAGTGGTCCTCGCCCCTACCTTGGGCAAATTCAAGAGGAGGTTGGATGATCACCTGTCTGGGGTCTTGTGAACCCAGCATTCATTCCTGCCTGTGGCAGGGGGTCAGGCTAGATGATCTGTTCAGGTCCCTCCTGACCCTAGCTACTATGAAACAAGAAAACCACTCTGTCTCCAGTCTCTCAGTCCTGATCCTCAAAGGGAATTTACTAACCACTTTTCACTAACAGGCCTATGAACTGCACTTCATCAACCTGCTAGATACAGAAACTCATGGACTCAATATAGACCTTGGATTTATAACACACTACAACCTTCCTAACATCTGACTCCCCAGGTACCTCCCCACTTTTACCTGCTACATCCCCCCTCCCCGCTCCCTCCCACCCTGTCTCTCACCCACTGATGCCTCAATTTACATTTTCACTGACTGGCTTTCTTGCCTGCATTGCATGCCAACCTATGGCTTCTTTACTATTCCTTCCATCCAGGAACACCACATACACACACACCAACTGCAGGTGCTTCCTCAGCCTGACAAAGGGTTTTAAACCCAAAAGCCCATGCCTCGCAAATGACATCCCAAGCAGTTAAGCTCACCTGGAGCCTCACAACTCCACTGCAACCAGAAAGCCTCAGGCCTCTCAAAGATCTTACAGGTCTGGGCTTTCCCTAGCCAGGACTGTGCATGTGTGTGGTGGCTGGAGGTTATAAGGTGCCTCCTATCCACCTTTCACCAGGGAGGTCCTTGGTCCTGGCATTTTCTGGGGCTGGCACACTGCTGGCAGTCCCACCAGGCCTCCCAACCCTGGCAGAGTGCAGTTTTAGGTCATGCTCAGGACCTGGGCTGCCTCCTTCCCCATAGCCCTAGCCCATACCTCCAAGTTTGTCCTGGCACAGGAGCTCAGCAGGGGGCTGTTCTTCCCCTGCTAGCTGGTGATGCAGTCAGTGTTGCCTCCAGCTCTGAGACCGGGGCAGTAAATGTTTTTTAAAAAAAGGAAATAGGTGTGGATGGAGTGAGGAGGGTGGCACTCACTCCATCTGCAGGTGGTTTTTGGGGAACCCCAGCAGCGGCAGGTTTACCTTCAGGAACACCAGCTGCTCCACCAAACCAGGATCCAAGGAGGTGCAGTGGGGTGTCACAATGTCCCCAGCAATGCTTAACACCCTCTCACTTGGAACACTAGTTAGTGGACAGGACAGGTGTTCCTGGGTAACCGTGGCCAGATCCTGCCACATATGGCTGTGAGTTGCCCCATAGCCCAAGGGGTCGCAGTCCAGTGGCTCCATGTCATTGGTGAAATATGTAGCCACTGAAGCCTTGGTGCTACCTGCCCAAGACTGGGGTTTGGTGTGTCTGGACCCTGACATTGAAGCCAGGCCCTTGGCCCACATTGGCAGCAGTTGGTGTGGAAGAGACTGGCTGGGGTGCTGGCATGGGAAAGTGGATTCCCCTCTTCCACATATCTTTGCCTCTGCCCTTTTTCCTCCCTGACTCTGTTTACCAGCACCTCCATCCAGTGATCAAGGGTTTTGGTGCTGCACATGCTCCCTTTAAACCTTGGGTCACATATGCCCACCAGCACATAGACCGTACTGGACTGCAATGTATCCAGCATTTTTTTGATGCCCTCCTCCACCTCTGGTGAAAGCAGCTTGCCCCAGTCAGGAACATTGATCCTCTGGAACTTCTCCATTTGGTTCTCAAGCTCCCTCACTACGGGATCACCTGGCTAAGGAGGGCATCACCAGCATTGAGGGACTCAGTATCCTCAAGAAACAGCTTGAAGACCATCAAGATCTGAGAAATGGTATCCCACTCTACTTTGTTAGGGGAGCTGCTGATCCCAATCTCCCTAAGCAAGGCCGTCTCATGGATGGCCTTCTGTTGCTCCACCAGCTTTTCCAGAATCAGGTATGTGGACTTCCACTGAGTCTCCACATCTTGTATGATTTTGTGCTTTGGGATGCTCAGCTCTTCCTGTTTCTTCTGCAGCATCTTGCCCCCCTTGATGCTGCAGTGGCAGTAGCCCACCACTGTCCTGCATTTTGAAATCATCTGGGTGGTAGTGATGGTGCCACCACTGTCAGTCCTGTCCCCCTCCAAGGCATCCCTGACTATGAGGTGCAACTTGTGTGCCCCACAGTGGATGCCAACAAAGTTGGCATCATGGACTGCCTTGACCATATTGGCCCCATTGTCAGTGACCATGAACCTGCAGGTGAGCTCACCCTATCCAATGAGACAACACTGCACCATGCAGTTCATGGCCACCATGATCTCTATTGTTGTGTGGGACTCATCCATCACCTCGACTTGAAGGAAAGCCCACCAACAGCCTGACTGATGGCACCAATGCCCTGTGAGGGAGAGGTAGGCATGATATCCACTCCGGCTGCTCCAGATGTCCAAGCTGAAGTGCAGTTACCTGTGGACCTGCCTTGCACAGCTCCTCCATCAAGTACTCCCTGCATGCCTCATACAGAGAGGAAGCCACCATCCTGTTAAAGGTGGTGCATGCAGGCACTTGGTAGTATGGGGCCATGAGCCACCTGAACCCTTGCCACTCAACTAAGGAGGAGGGCTGACCATCCAGAGCAAGCATCTCCTCAATGTTCTGGGTGACCTTACTTGCTTTTGGAATGCCCCCCACATTTGTCTCTGCCTTTTCCCCACCACTCCAGGGTAGCCTGCCTCTGCTTTATGGGGACGGGGGCTTTGGAGTGAGAGGTGGACTCCCCTTTGGGTACACTCCCACAGGTGCCAAGCTCAGAGGGAGCAAGGGCAAGGGGTGCTGCCTCCTGAGTTGCAGCAGCATCACCATGGTAGTGAAGTGTTCCACCTACTTGCCCCGCCTGATCTGCCTTCAGCCATGATGGCTGATAGCAAGCCTGGGATAATCTGCCACCTCAAAATGATCCCACACTACACTACCCACCCACTTCTGGATTGACGGTGCAGATCCTGCCTTATCCCCCTCCTCAGCCGGCAGAGACACAACAACAGGAGGAGCTGAGTCAGCTGAGACACTTGCCTCCACAACCTCAACCTCCTCTAAGGTGTTTTCCAAAGAAGGAGACCTGGCTCTAAGGGAACTTTGAGGGGTGTGGAGAACAAACTCAGATTTCCCCTTATTCCCCGAATTTCCTTTGCTAGGGTGCTCAGGTCTCCTGCTTCCAGATCCAGTTCCTCTGGCACTGGGAGGCTCACACTGGGAGATGAAATTGGGGTGGAGGAGGTACTGGTGCTAGTGGCTATTTCTGGTGTTAGGGGAGGTGGTGCAGGTGCAGGGACAGGTACTGCTCCCACCTCCTTGTTTCCATTGGCAGCGGAAGACTCATCACTGCCAGGAAAGAGGAAATGTCTATGTTTGGGGTTGGGGGAGGACTTTTAGCTCTCCCCTTGCTCCCTTTAGCTCCTCTCCCTCCCCCGCCAGGAGACCCGGCACCTGCCTTTCCAGCATGCTTCATATTACTCTTTGCTGTGCTGGAAAATGTGTGTGTGTATGCAACTGTGATACATCTTTTTCTGTCTGTGTGTATAACTAACTAATATCTCTTCCTCTCTGATTGCTGTATGTGTCTGACTAATATCTCGTCTCTGTTTGTGTGTGTGTAATAAATAATATTAATATCTGTTCTTCTCTGATTACTATATGTGTCTGTAACTAACTAATATCTATTCTTCTTCTCTGTTTACTGCATGTGTGTGAGTGTGTGTAATGTATGTACTTTCCTGAACAGTGCTGGATCACACTAGCAGGGAAAACACAGCTTTCCTTTTAAAAAGTGTGGGATAAAAAAAAATAACAAGAACAAATAAGAGGTTTTTGGGGGAAGAATAAGTTGAAAGAAATGGATTGGATAGGGATAAGTAGAGGGATTCTAGGCAAGGGTGATTAGTAAGCTGTATCCAATCTAGCAGGAGACTGACTAGGAAGCCAAGCCAGTCCAGTAGTACCTTTCAGGTGCTGTTTCTTAGGCAGAAACAGCTCACAAAAGGGACAGAAAGGCTGCAGACAGAGGCTTATATGCTGCTTCTATGTCCCTTCCCCAGAGCACTGTGACTGGAAGGGGACTCAGGGAAAGATCAGTCAGTGGCCAGATACAGATGTCAGTCTTCCTCCCCCACCCCACCCCCTTCTCAGTTTCTGTTCCCCTGAAAGACTGCCTTTCAAACCACTGAATCCTTGAATCTTTTTCCAAATCTTTTGCAAATAGATTTGGATGCTCCAAATTGATTTGGAGGCGTTTTTTGTTTCCTGATTTGGTGATTCGGCTTCTGAATTGGGCCAAAATGTTTCTGAATTGAATCAGCGCTGAAAGCTTCGCACACCCCTATAAAATGGACACTTGTTGATGCCCAATTTGCCTTTAAAATAATTCTTCAGTTGTAATGATATATTTTCTTTTAATGTATTTGTTGTCTTATCCTCTACTATAGTTCTTATGAAGGCTAAAAGAACCTGGAAATATTAAAATTTATTCAAAACTACTCTGCTGATGTATCTACCTAACTATTGTATAAATTCCATATAAAACACTGTTCCAGATTTGTTTCTTTTGTTCCAATATCATTACTTCTTTGAGATGGTAGAGCGTATAAAACCAACTAGTCTTAAATGGCCAGTCATAAAGTTTTCTAGTGTAGAGGTGCTCTTAACAGCTCTAACACAAAGTAGCTGGATGCTACATCTTCCCCCAACCCAGGCACACCTTTGCATAGAGGCAGGATGGGCAAACTGGGGGAGGCAACATAGCATATCTGCACTGGTAGAAAATACAAAGTAGATAGTAAATAACAATTATGATAGTCAATTATTTACAACTGATTCTGTGCACAAGCCTGATTTTTGTGTGTGATATGTTTGTAACCCATGTGTATGTTTGATATAATTTTTTCACTTTCACTTCTCTTCCCTGTCTTCAGCAAAGTGCATCCACAGAGAAAGAGACCCTTCAAGTTGCCTCAGCAAAAGAAGGAAACCAAAGCATCCAGGAGTGTGATTCTCAGAACGTAAGATGAATCCACTTGGGAATAGGAGCTTAATATAAATAAAATGCAAAGTTTCTTGTTTTTAAAGCTGTCTGTCTTTAACAATCAAGTTGGTCCATATATTTTACAAGCTGGCTATTCTACATTCTGATGCTGAAGAGCAGGTAAATCAGTGAAGATGCATATCCTGGGTCTCTTTTAGGGATCAGTTTACAAGGTTTGTAAATCTGTTGTGAAGGTAAAGCAGTAAAGAGATGGAATAACGAGTTACAAGTTCAGCAGTCTATTTATTCCCAAAGTGGTTTGGTTGGAAAGCTTCTATAATACAGTAACACACAGAATGTTGTTTATATAATCTTTCCATTAGCAAGCAGGAACATCTGTTGCAGTTGCTTATTTGGAGGAAGAGAGAGAGAGAGAGAGAGAGAACCTAAATGAGATGGTTACCTTGACCAGTAAAAGACGACAATGTAATTATTAAAGTGCGTTACTTAGTCTACCCCCAAGTTAGTGACTAGCAGAATGTATGATTCTTTCCATGACACATCTGACAGAGGCCCCAAAATGTCAACCTTAATACAGACAAAATATACATAGAAGCAAAAACATTATACTCATTATTGTGAAAACTTAATCAATTTATTACAGCTCTTTAAAAACTAAAACAGGGAAGTGTTACTTACAAAATGTCTCCTTTGAATGTCTCTGAATATTCCAAATGATGTTTACCAATATGACATTAACAAATATTCTGATGAGAAATGGGAAAACAGTAAGAAAAGTTTTAAGTTATCAATAATTGCACCTTGGATTGGCCTTGTTGGCTAGGATACTGCCACTGTGCAAAGTAATAAAACACTGACTTCTCTTAAATGTAGTAACCTGAACGTAAGCAAATAGCCTGCTGGCAGTAATAATAGCAACACATTGCCTTTTTCATTCAAATTTGAACATGGATCATCAATCCATATGTATGAACTCTTATGCAAGAGTTGCCTCACTCAGTACAGCAATGCAGCTGTTGGTGCACAGGAGCCATTTAACTGCATAAAAGACATGCTGTACTACAAGAACATACTACACAAAATTTAAAGTTATGAGAGAATTAGATTAACACTACAAGGTTGAGAGAACTGAGCCTGCTGCCTTCAGCTCTATAAAGTATCATGTCATGTGATAAATTGAATTTGTTTATCAGTGATGCAAGTTTTAAAATGAGAATAAAGTTGTATAAATAAATAAGACACACAATATTATTTGAGCAGCTGTAGTGAAACCACTACAGTGTATTGCTGAGCAATTAACATGTAGATACTTTGTTGTTTTATATGTCTGGTTGAAGATTTTCCATGGAAATATTTTTAGTGGAAAGAGAGAAAGAAAGGAAATGAATGTAGAAAACAATCTAGCCGAAAGCGATAAAAAATAACAAGATAATCAGAAATTCTACTTACTATGGTACCTCCGGGGAATGGTTATCTGTATGTATCATCATTCACTGTCCTGTGTGAATAGGTATTCCCAGCCAAACCACATTTACTATGATGTTCTGTGAATCCCATCATAGAATCATAGAAAATTTGGGCTGGAAGGGACTTCAGGAGGGTCATCTAGTCCAGACCCCTGCTTAATGCAGGACCCTCCCAAACTACATCATCCCAACCAAGGCTTTGTCTAGGCCAGGTCTTGAAAACCTCAAAGGATGGAGATTCCACAGCCTCTCTTGGTAACCTGTTCCTGTGCTTTACCACCCTCCTAGTGAGAAAATTCTTCCTAATATCTAACCTAAACTTCCCTTCCTGCAACCTAAGACGGTTGCTCCTTGTTCTATCAACTGCCACCCCTTCGAACAGTCTAGCCCTATCTTCTTTTGAACTCCCTTCCAGGTAGTTGAATGCTTCTGTTAAATCCCCCTCTCAGTCTTCCCTTCTTTAAACTAAATAAACCCAGCTCCCTCAGCCTCTCCTCATAAGTCATGTCCCCCAGACCCCTCACCATTTTCATTGCCATCCACTGGAATATCCAATTTGTCCATATCCTTTCTATAGTGGGGGGGGAGGGAGGGCAGCCCTAAACCTGGACACAGTATTCCAGATTTGGCTGCACCAGTGCTAAATAGAGGGGGAAAATCACTTCCCTTGATCTGCTGGCAACACTTTTACAAATGCAGCCCAGTATGCTGTTAGTCTTCTTGGCAACAAGGGCACATTGCTTTCTTAAATTCAGTTTGCTGTCCACTGTAACACTCAGATCCTTTTCTGTAGACCTGCTGCCCAGCCAGTCAGCCCCAAGCCTGTACCAGGGGATGGGATTGTTCCAACCTAAGTGCAGGACTTTGCACTTGTCCTTGTTGAACCTCATGAGATTCCTTTTGCCCCAATCCTTCAATTTGTCTAGATCACTCTGAATCCTCTCCCTACCCTCCAGCATCCCTCAGCTTGGTGTCATCTGCAAACTTACTGAGGGTGCACTCTATGCCATCTTTCAGGTTGTTGATGAAGATATTGAACAAAACAGGTCCCTGGAACACTCCATTTGATACTGGCTGCCAACTAGACATTGAGCCATTGATTACTACCCTCTACATTCGATTCTCCAGCCAGTTTTCTATCTACCTTACAGTCCATTCATCCAGCACAGACTTCCTTAGCTTTCCTACAAGAATGTTGTGGGAGACTGTATCAAAAGCCTTGTTAAAATCAAGATATATTACATCCACTGGGTCCCTGCATCCACGGAGCCAGTCATCTCATCATAGAAGGCAATCAGGTTGGTCAGGCATAACTTGGTGATTCCATGCTGACTGTTTCTAATTACCTTCTTCTCCTCCAAGTGCTTAGAAGTGGATTCCTTGAGGATTTGCTCCACGATTTTGCCAGGGAATGAGGTGAGGCTTACTGTCCTGTAGTTTCCTGCATCCTCCTTCTTCTCTCTCTTAAATATGGGAGCTATGTTTGCCTTTTACCAATCATCCGGGACCTCTCCTGATCACCATAAGTTTTCAATGATGATGGCTAGTGGCTCTTCAATCACATCAGCCAGCTCACACAGTACTCCCAATAGAATTTGTCTACGTATCCCTATCCAATCCATTTCTTTCAACTTATTCTTCCCCCAAAACTTCCCTTGGGTGCATCCCCTCCATTCCCATGGACTTATACATGTCCAGATTTTCTAAATAGTCCCTAACCTATTCTTTCACCACTGCTGGCTTCTCACCTTCTCCCCAAACTGTGCTGCCTGCTGCAATAGACAGGGAGCTGATCTTGCCTGTGAAGACTGAGGTGAAAAAGGCAATGAATACTTGAGCCTTTTCTTCATTCTCTGTCACTAGGTTGCCTCCCCTATCCAGTAAGGGACCAACACTTTCCATGATCTTCCCACTGGTACTGACATACTTGTAGAAACCCTTCTTGTTACCCTTCACATCGCTTGCTAGCTGCAACTCCAATTGCTCTTTGGCCTTCCTGACTTCATGCCTGCCAGCCCAAGCAATAACTCTTCTTCCTGGACTCCTCTCCCCCTCAGACTAGGTCCCTATGGGATCCTGCCCATGAGTTCCCTGAGAGAGTGGAAGTCTGCTTCTCTGAAGTCCAGGATCCTAACTCTGCTGCTCTCCATCCTTCCTTTCCTCAGGATCCTGAACTCAGTAATCCAGGAGAGGAGACCACAGTCCATCACTGAAGTTGTAGTCAAGTTAGGAAGCCTAGCTTTTTGAACAGTGGAAAATGGAGGCATGAAACAACAGATTTCAGGTTCTCAATAAGCACTTCCTCGGGATTTCCAAATAGAAATGTTCAATTTTCAATAGAAAGTTTTCAGCCATTTGGGGGATTTTTTCATTGTTTTGTCAAAGAGTTAAATATGTCCATGAACATTTCTGCCAACAGTTTTTGTTTGGTTTTGGATTTGGGTTTTTTTTTTTTTGTATTAATAGAAATTTTCGGAGAGGGAAGAATGCATTCTCCAACCGGCCCAAGTTTTCAGTTTTTATAGAGCTCTAACTCAGACAAAACTATTAGTGAAACCTATATCTTGTAAGAACAAAATAAAACAAATATTTAGAACTTGATTTAGATCTCCAAAATAGTACATAGTTTAGAAACAATTATAAATATTGAAGTTTGAGATTTCAATAATCTAAAAAAATGGCATATTCCTACAAATGGATAATTTGTTTTCGGTTTATTCTACTGAATGACCATGGACTTCAGAAATAGTACACGCTAAAAAGTCCTTTCCCCACCTCCATTTACTTTCCACATCCTATTGCATTACCCGCCCCATTCCATTAACTCTTCTGCCTCCTAACTTTATGTTTCTGCCTCCTGCCAACCCATCTCTTACACCTCACCCCAGAGCAGGGATAGAAGCCTGTCCTGGCTCACCAGCCCTGTAGTGGTAACTCAAAGCTGGAGCTCCTGCTTGGGCCACTGCTCACCAGCCCTCTAGTGGCAAGGCATTTCTGTGCAGGTAGAGGCCAGTCAGAGAAGGTTTTTAGCCTGAAGGTGTGACTGCTCCAAATGTGAGCTACCGCTAATATTAATCAATATTTGAGCAGCTCAAAGTGCAACATGTAACAAGGCCCTAAGAAAGCAGGTATAAAGAAAAGTACTTTACTGTAGAATTATTTGGGAATGATTCCAGTTGCTGGAAATAATTTGGAAAAGCCATGAAAGTATTGCAGAATGTGAAGTCCTCTGGGCAGCATTTATAAGCACTCCAGAGCAAAACTAGCTGCCTTTTTATGGTATAATTTAAAATATAAATTTTATCGAGATGACTATATTAGACTTGGAAATAGAGTACAAGGACAAACTAGGAGACAAGTCGTCTTGGAACTTGAAAGAATATATATCTTTTCTGTACCAAATAAAGATGAAAAGGTGAAAACCCCCTAAAATATGTAAATCTGGAAGTGAATAGATTCCTTTCAATATGTTCTTATTCATTTTGTATTACTGCCAGATTTTCTTTTTAGTCTCTAAAATAAAAGTAGTCAATTTGAGAGAGGGAAAAAAAAGTGAGAGAAAGCAACAAGTAAACTCTAACTGGGGTTGCGGGTGTTCAGTACCTTGAGGTATGTTACATGATTTAAGCAAAATCAGGACCTTAAATAGTCTCCTTTTTTTCTTTCATCTCTTCTATATATCACTAGATTAGGCCAAAACAGAAATTTGGTTGCATAATGTGTCTATAGAATTAGGGTTTATAAAGTTAAAGCCCAAACTAAATTATCACACTTTAGGACCATATTTGCATTACATTTGTATAATCCAAAACTGTCTTTCAAGAAACCTTTTGGAAGGACAAAGAAAGCATACTCTTCTATATTCATTGCATTTTTATGGTTACCTTACATCTTGGATAGACAATTAAGCAGGGAATCTTCTGTATTCTCTCTTTCAGAATTTTGCTATGAATTAATTTATTAATTATGATTGCATAATGATGCAAATTTCTGAGTTGGTATTTTAGAGTTATCTTACCCCATTTAGTGTAAAAAGATTAGTGTTCAAAACTAAGTGCAAAAAAGGTGCTTACATAATTTAAATGTGCTAGTGCTATAAAATTTGTTGCAGGAAATACATTTGATGCAAGTTGTATAATAAACTAGATGGGAAAGGGAGTCATGACCCAGGGAAGCTATAATGAATGATGTACTGAGAACAGTCTCCACTGAACTAGGAGCACTTATAAAAAGAGGAAGTCATATTTTCTTTGTTGGAATATTGGATGGTCTATCTACAGTACTATTGAATATGTTGAGATTGAATAAAACTTTTTTTCAGTGCACATTTCACTTAAAAATGAAACTTACTGGGGACCTCATAACAAATGAATTTCTACTGTCATTTAAAGTCCTAAGAATTTACATATCCCATTGTACTGAGCAGGAGCTTCATTCATTTACTCAAAAATCTCTCTTTCATATTTTCTCCAGAGTATGGATAACCAGTGCCAGGGGGCATATTTGCTCCATCCAACAAGCCACATTTGGGCCCTCTAGTATCGGGGTTTTCAACCTTTTTGGGTCACTGTATCCCCAGTGGTCAGTCAAGAAGGCAGGAGTCCCCTAGAACCAGACGAGGTGGGGGGGATTCCCCCAGCGGCCAATAGGTGACTCGGGGTGGGGGCAGAAATGCCAGTGGCGGCACCTGCTGCCAAGTACCCCCTGAGGCCATTAGAAGTGCCCCCGGGGTATGCGTACCCCCAGTTGAAAATCCCTGCTCTAGTAAAATAAATCTCTGGATAACTAAAAGAAAATAAGGATAATATTTGGTGGACCCATCTGTATTATAATTTTAAAAACAACAATAGGTCTATATGATTTTGGCTTAACAAATGAACAAAATGAAGGCCATTAAGGATGCTGGTAAGAAAACAAAAACTGGTGGAACTGAATACTTTACAAATCTACAGATATTGCAGTGACATAAGATATTGATAGCGCCCCTGCCTCTTCTGCTCTTTTTCTGCTGTAAACTATAGGATGGTTGTTGTTAGGTATATCATGATGATTGTGGTGTGTGAGGGTTAGGGTCAATTGTTGAAGAGTTGTTTGTTGTCTGTCTTTGTAGGGGTTTACACTCAATGACACAGGAGATTTCTTCCAGCCCTATGTTATGAATAATGAAAACATGATAGTGCTGGTAGGAGTACAGGGTTTTTTATTAGGATTGAATTGAGTAGTTGAGACGTCTGCATTACTCACAAAAGACAAAGTGAGTTATGTCCATCATCCAAAATGAGATCAAACAAAGTTTTTTACACTATGCCATTCCATAACGTATGGTATATATAGTACATACTGTATAAAAAGTGAGATTTTTTTCAAGTGTTGTAGATTTATTTTTTTTTAAGAAAGTGCAACTTTTTTGATCTTTTCAAGTGTAAAGCCCTGTGATTAACTCCTTTACATGAATGGGAAAAATTATACCTATACATTTTTGAAAACTGGAAAATGCTCTAAAATCCTATTCTTCAATAAGCAATGCCATTATTTTAAAGATCATATCTCAGAAGTTGGCAGGTGGAAAAATATGTGGCAATTGATAATATTAGGGTTAATTTTTCAAATAAATAGGATTAAGGCCAAGCTAAAAACCAAGGTCTTAATAATTGCTCTCAGAAGCAGGATGTTGCTAAGAAACCTAGAACTTAGCACTTCAGCAATACTTTTCTCAGATCCCAAGACAAAAAATCCTCTAATTGTTTATCTGATAAACAATATCTAATGTATTTTATAGATTTACTTTATTCTTTCGAATATGATGCCCTTGAACTTGACATTTACCCAGAACAGATTTACAGAAATATAACTTTAATGGTAGCTCTTTTAATCAGTCTTTTTACTACCTTCTTAAAAAATCAAATAAGACACGGGTGATGTTTAGAAAAAATAATGGATTTTAAAAACCATGTCTTCAAAGGAATATATTCCTCTGATAAGAACTGATTTCTCTGGAAGAATATGTAATATTTCAGACTTCTAAAGCATAGAAAAGAAGGTAAAAGACTTACTAAAAATATCAACAGCAGTGTACCTTTTTCTAATATAATCATAGCCAAATATCTTGATTGTTTGTAAATTACTAAACCAAATTGAAGTTTTTATTTATGGCATTTGGGTATTTTGATTCATGACTGAATTTTATCTCTAGAATGAATGCAGTTTCATACAATTTTATTTTTAAGTGGGATCTTTAAATTTGGAAATTAGATATATTTAATGTCTCTATCATTGCTAAAATCTTCATAGGGCATACTTGAATGACTTCAAGTATTTTGGGCATCTTAAATACTAACATCTGGGCTTCTTTAAATACATTATAATTTTCCTTAGTCAAGACTAGGATCTGGACCCTAGTGTTAGTTTTCTTTTAAACATTCCTGACATTAAGCCTAGGTACAGACATTACACATATTTCACTTTTAGCAAGCAGAAAGTGTTCTAAAGCCATAACTGAACAGACGTTCATGGCACTTAGAGTGCTTAACTTTTGATGGATGAGGTACTGGATTAAAATGCTTTCTTTTAGAATGATTTATCAAAAATCTGTGCCAGATCCCATTGAGAGTTAACTTAGAGTGCAATCACCATCCCAGTGCAGGGCTTCACTCTAGCCTTGGGCAGAGCCCTACCCCCTCAGCAGTCATTGACCCTAGTCAGTGACAGGCTCTTAGCCTAGCTCTGCCTGGTTGGTGGCAGGTGGGAGAAGGGAGGTTTCTGTCCCTGCAGCCATGCAGCTCCCTGTAGTGTGCTCCAGCCCAGTCAGGGGTGCTGCAGGGGAAGGAGTCCAGGGTCTCTCTCCCAGTAGCTGCATGGACTGGTTCCATGCAGCAGAGAGGCTCCATTTCCCCAGGCTCTTGGCTACAGCTGGGGAACTGAACATCTCTGCTGTATAGGTTACCACCCCTTCAAGCTTTCAGGCTCTCAGGTCAGGTCCTGTGGCAGTGAGAAGCCCCCACAGGGTCTGTGGGGACCTAGGGAAGCCTAGCACAGGGTAAAAAGACTCCCCAACCCCAGGAAAACTTACCTGCAGGCACGTGGCCAGAAGAGGAACCAATGCCGTGGCCACGCGAGCCAGCATTTCACCGGCTTTTCAAACAGCTGCTTCCTGGGTGGGGAAGCCCTGAGCCAATGGCAGCAACAGGAGATGCCATCACAGGAAGGTTTAAAAACCCTGCCAGAAGCTGGCAGGGTGGTGGGGGAGGAGAGAGCATGAGCATGAGCATGAGCATGAGCATGAGCATGAGCATGAGCATGAGCATGAGCATGAGCATGAGCATGAGCATGAGCATGAGCATGAGCATGAGCATGAGCATGAGCATGAGCATGAGCATGAGCATGAGCATGAGCATGAGCATGAGCATGAGCATGAGCATGAGCATGAGCTGACTGTTGGCAGAGACATTGCTGTGGGCACGGAGCCTGACTCCAGAGCTGGGGAGTTAGTGTCCCTGCGTTAGGCTGGGGAGGATTCATTCTCCCCTGCCACCAGCTACCTTCCTGATGTCAGGAGTCCAGCCCTCGGGCACCAGGGTCTGGGGCTTCAGCAGCTTTGATGAAAAAAAAAAAAAAGAAAAAGGAAAAGAAGGGGAGAAACTAACAGAGCCATAGTCACTGCCCGACCGCTCAGGAAAAGGGGCTCATAGGGGCATGGAGGATCTACACTGGCAACACCCAAGCAGCTGGTGAGTGGACGTGGTGTAGGGGAGATGGAGCCCTGAGAAGTATCAAGACACAACTGTAAGTACCTCCATCTCCGGGTTCCCCTCTGAGAAGAACACCACTGCATCCCTCCTTTCACCCAATAAACCCAATAACATCAAGTTGTGGCAGGTGAGTTGAGGTTAGGGAGAGGTCCCAGTAAGAGAGGACGGTACAATATTCGTCACATTCACTAAAGTTGCCACAGGTCCACATGGCAACAAGCAGCCTGGGGAAACAGAGCCTGTCTGCTGCATAGAACCCCCAAACTTGCAGGCATGGGTCTTGGTTGGGGGCCAGGCTGAGTCCATGGAGCAGAGATTCTCTGTTTCCCTGCCCTCTCACCTCCCCAGCCACAGGTGCTGACAGTAGCCAGCTGGTGGGAGGGTGAACTGGGGAGAGGGGCCTCAGTGGCCACACAGGGGTGTCTGGTTGCTCAGCTACTCCCCCAGCCTCCTGGGATATGTGTAGCAGCACCTCCAGTCTGCTGCATGCAGCCTGTGCAAGCAGGCTCCAAGCCCCCTATATTTACAGCACTTCTGCCTCAGGCTCCTTAACATCTGTACTTAACCTAAATTAGTTTAATCTGAAGAATCTTGTTACTACATCTCTTCCATTTTATCCAATGAAATATTTTTGAGTGGCTAGCTCTCTAGTTGTCTTAATTTGCCTTTGCAAACGTGTTACTAATTTAATTTACTTCCTTTATTTTCCTGCTCTAAACAAGTGCTACAAATTCATTAATCATTCACCCACAGAGGACACAGCTTTGGACTAAACTATATACATGTTTCTAAGCAACCATGGCATTTAGCTTCATAATTTTTTATTAGTCTAAACAGCTAAGCTTTGATCATTCTCCCACACTCATCCATTGTAGTAACAAGAGAAAAGTAAATGCGTTACTGTAACAAATTTCATTTGAGGTTGATTGAGTTCTTAATCTGACTATAATTATCCCATGTTGCCTAAATGAAGACTATGAGGGTCATGAATAGTTAAAACAATTTGACTTTAACTGTCAAGCAATTATACTAAATGCCTAAAATAAGTAAGTTAGATTAACAAAAAACTGTAAGAAGCTGTGAAAACACTCAAGTATTTTACATGTATTTCACTTAATTATCGTCTGCAATAAGCTCTTTGGAGGATGACAGGAGATTTATATATGAGACATCATGATATTTGATGAGAGGGCATGGATAAATATATTCCTGTATAAAATATGGAATTAATTTTGTTAATGAGGTTATTTACAACACAGACTATTTCTCAAGAGACAGAACATCTTTCCTATCTTACAATTGTTAGGCCATATTTAAAAAAAAATCACGAAGTAGTATTTAGATATGAAATATGTGCATTTTGCAATCTGATATAAAGTATAAAACTTGTACAAGTACAAATATTAATGGAGGTGTATGATTTATCACCAGAAATGAGACCGAAAGTGTAAGTTAAAGTCTTCAGTGGGTATAAGTGGATGAAGCTGCTGATTTCAATGAATTTTCACTTCTTTATTCCAGTGCAAAATTGGTCTTGGCAGTATCAGGTCACCTTAGGCCTCTGACACATATTACATATATTACACAATTAACTGGTCAATTGCATGATATATTTAGACCAGCCATATGTGCAAAGTAATCATCACTCCAGAAAAATGTTCATGTAGCTATAAAAAAGAATCAACCAGTTATAAAGTTAGTACTTGAAAAGGTGTAACAACTTTACAGCTAGTTTCTATCCAGCTACAATTTGAACTAGTAGCAGGACATTTAGAAACCAAAGACACTACCATATTTACCCAAATCCAAAACAATTTCAATTTAACACAGTCTCCCCAATAATTCAAATCTATACATTGACAATTATAAATGTTATAGTTTGACTCCTACCATGTGCCTGCCCCCTATCATGTCCCACCTGGCCCTCCATTCCTGTACCTGGCCCCCACTGCCCGGGCCCAATTTTTGCCCCTGTGCCTGTGCTTGGCCCCCCTGATTCCCTGTCTCCCCCACCTCCTGCTCTCCCCTTACAACCTGCCCACCCCTTGCCATCCTGTGCTTTCCCTTCTACCACTCCCTGATTACTTCCTCCCCCTCACTTTCTGCTACAGCATTGCTCCTCTGAGGCAGTCAGTGGTAGCATGGCCTTGGCTCAGGCCCATCACATCCCAGCCTGGGAGAATCAGTGTCAGCTCTGGACTGGGCTGCATCAGAGCTGAAGGCACCAGGCTGGAGGTAAAGGGGAGGGGGCAGGATCAGGAGAGGGAGAAAGGCTATAGCAGGGGATCAGGGTGTTGGGGAGGCAGGGGTAGGGAGGAAGACACAGTCATGGGGGCCAGGGGGTGGAGAGGGCAGGTTACAGGTCCTCTCCCACACACGCACCATGGCCTCTGCACTTCCCTGGGGCACATGCCACTTCCCCTACCAAATGAGCCATTCTAGTATAGGGCAGGCAACGGCTTAGCTTCAGCTCCAAACTGGAGCCAAAATTTGAGCTGACCACAGTGTGCCTTGTGTTGGTACTCAAATCCAAGACAGGGCTTCTTTTCTCCATGCTGACTGATGGGGGGAAAAAAAACTCATCTTGGATTCAAGTAAATACAGCAACATAAAAACACTGGGCACCAACACACAAGTAGCGAGGCTGCTCTGATGTGCACAAGATCAATTAATCAAGCCTGCTGGAGCATTGTAATTGCAGTACTCAAGCATCTCATGTATCAGAGTCCTGGCTCTTAAAAATGGCAGAGAGGGTACTTTAACTAAAGCTCATCAAGCAAGCTTTATTTAAAGCATTCCCACTGCCTTTTTTAAGCACCAGGATATTGATACATGAGATGCTTTAGATGCTTTAAGTAGAGAGCCACTCTAATTAAAGCATCTCCCCCAACCTCCGACTCGTAGAGCATGTGCATATGCCCACTCTTCCTAGCATGCTAGGCAAAGTAAAGAACATGTAGCATCCAGTGTAGAAAGCAACTAATATGACAGGAAGTCTATGCATTTAATGCACTATTGTTGAAAATGGACAAGCCACTCTCAGCTGGTCTTGTAAGGCTCAGTTGTATTCATCTTGAAGTTAAATTTAGGCCTGTCATCATTGGATCAGTGTAAAATATTTGTAGGGGAAGAAATTACATGACATTTGATCATGTTTTGATACAATTTCAAACTATAAACTTAGTTAACTGGAAAGTTTGGTCAAGTTAATGATCTGTTTGATCACTTCTGGTCCCTTTATAGTTCTGAATTGAATCTATACACATTTTTTCTTTCCATGTGGCTTTATCATGAAACAAGTGAAACCTAGCAGTTTGTACCTAAGTTTATCATTTAAAGTTTTAGGCAATTTAAGAAAGTTATTCCAGAAAAAAATTGTGGAGCCAAACTTACATAACCCAAACCCAAAGAGATATTTGTCCTCTACTGGGTAAAACAAAGAAACTCTGTCCTAATATGTATATATGTTTTATACCAGATTAATTTCATTGGCATTATAAATGTTACTTCTAATTTATGCATATGTAAGTAAGAGAACAACCTGTTTTTTTCAGACATGTTCGCACTTTATTCTTCAGTGCAGTATAAATATGCTTGGATACTGGAATTAATCTAGCAAAGATAAACTGGTGACTTAGCAAATTTACCTAGTTTGTGGATTAATTAGGTTGCCTAGAGCTTTTTTCTCCCATTACTAGACTTAGTCCTGTACCCAAGCTAGATCTCTTAGTTTCTGTTACATATATAACAGCCATAACATATGAAGCTTTAACACTAAGGCTTCATATGGATATTACACTTAGAAGTTTGGGGTATTAGATTGGGTTAAAAAGGTGATTAAATACGTGCCAGGAGCCTGACCTAAGTTAAATCATGGGAAGGAGACAGGCAGACATGATAGGCGGGGCAGTGGGGCCTGCAGGGAAGTTTGGGAGGTAGTAGGGTCTGTAGGGTAGATTTGCGGGGATCAAAGAAGCTGGCAGGGTCCACAGGGAGTTAGAAGGATGGGGGTTGTGAGGGGGTGGGGGAGACTAGAAGAGTTTGGTGGGATCAGGAGGCTAGCAGGGTCCACAAAGGAACTTGGGAGATCAGGGAGGGTGCAGGAGGGTGGAATTGGAGAGCCTCTCCAACCCTGACAAACCCCCTTAGACTTTTCCAGCCCTCTTAATGCTGCCAAGCCACCCCCAGTACCATAGGTTGCTCCTGTGGCCAATTTTACTGATGTTTGCAGGTGCCAGGAGCCTAATTAAAAGAAGTCAGTGTGGAGGGAGCACTGGGTTAATAGGGTAGGCTGGTGGCTTCACAGAGGGGATTGTTAGAATCTGTGGGGAAGGGGCTCTCTCCCCTCCCCCAACCAGCACCCCCCCCCGAGCCCTCCTTCTCCTCCAGACAAACAAACCTCCTTTGTTCCTACCCACTCCTACCCCCATCCCAATTTACTTCATTTGGCTCTTAGCACCACCAAACGCTAGTACAACCGGCAGCAGGAGCAGCTTGTGGGATTAGGGGGTTTGGCAGGCTTTGGGGGAGCTGGCTGATTTGTAAGGGGGCCAGGGAGTTGTCTGTCTGGGAGTGGGGGAAGGGGTTGGGGATTTCCCAGCCCTGGGGCTACACTCAAAATGTGTGCAACCAATCAGTTAGATTGGTCTAACTATGCCTGATCTAATTTTAGGGTACCTCCAAGATAAACTTAAGTTACATAGGGTTGGTCATTTTTTGACTGATCTAACCTTCCTGGAACTTCTGTATAGTTCACACTTAGATCAACCTAACCTGGGATCTAAATGTAAGGTCCATGTGTGGGTAAATTAAGTTAGATCTGGTGGCCATTTTTAACACGATCAAACCTCCCTGAACACCTGTACCCACCCTAAAAGTCAGTTCTAAGCTCACTGAACCAATGGGAGTTTCTGTATTGACATTAATGAGATATCAGATGTATGATAGATAGGCTAAAGAGTGAAGTCATGTCAGTCATATTGTTTTAGCAATGAAGAAAATATGTCTTTACTTTGATGAATCAGTAGAATCCTGCTATCTTATACTTGTATTTCATTCCACCCGAATTGAAACAAAAGGTCTGATTAGTTGATTTACAGTATGTGGTTTTCTTATCGAGTGTCTTGATTCCCTGATTTAGCTGAATGCTTTTGTAGTGATGTTGTGATACAGTTAGCAGATCAAACTGCAGAGATGCAAAGGCAAGGGACATGCAGAATTCTAATACTCACTTTTTAATTTTTTTTAATGAAGATGCATACTTGGCTGATTCACTTTCATAATTTACACATCCAGCTGTGCACCTTTCTCCATCTTCTGTATAATTCATGGGTTCAGCTGAATTCTATAGCTGCTGAATTTTTGCATACTTTACTGATCAAGCTGCATATTTCATCACTTGAATTTTAGCACAGAGGTACTTTGCTGATCAAACTGCATAGTAAACTGATGAAGATGGACTCATTTTTTAAAGCTTATGCCAGACCCTGATTGTCCTATCTGCTTTAATATCTCACTTTGCTATTCAGATTCCTTTGTCTTACTATATATAAAAATGGATTATTTTAGGCAGCAGGCATTACACCATGAATACTTTTATTTTGCAAATACAATGAAGAGTTTGTTGTTTTTTTTAATCTTCACATGGAGAAAGTGAATTGAACCCTTATCACCAATAAATTCAGCCTTTGAAAGCATTTCTCCATTATTTAGAAGGAAAAAATTAATAATCTTTCCTTTTTTGATGAGATTCACAACACAAGTTAAATCATAAAAAACAAGAATTCCTAACAAGACTAAATTTTAATGAGACGTTGAAGGGGGAATATGCAATTAGAATGGAAAATTCTGTAAAAATAATGCAATAAGGTAGCAGCAGCAGCAAAGAAAATAACTTTATTAATCACTGCATTAGTTTTTTGGGGTTTTTTTCTTTACGTTTGTGTTCTGGGAGCAGAACCTACACAGCTGTCTGCACTCAAAACTCCTATCAACTTTAATGAGAGTTCTGTACAGAGTGCTCTACAGGGGCTGGGTCCTTCATATCTAATTGAGGACTCAAGCAACATAATGACTGCAGCATCTATAACATTTCTAACTTATGTGCCCCTACATCAGTAATATTGTAGACAGACTTTAAGTAACATTTTAGACAGACTCTAAACACAATGAGAACCTCAGAGAGTACAAACTGCGTACGGACTTCAGGATTTTTCCACAGTTAATACAATATGGAGTTTAATCAGTGGTTCATTATCTACTGGTGATCACCAGTTTGCTGTAGGGTACGTATAATTACTCTTTGAACTGAAAAGTAGTTAACTGTATTGTAACAGAGTGCTGCTGCTTGGTGGATTAGTGATGTTGTGCCAAGGCTTAGGAGGCAGGAGACCTTGATTTTTTTTTTTTTTTTCATTTGTAATCCAGAAGCTCCTGATCTCTGACTCACAGAGCTATTGTGAGGACTGACTCATTGTTTAATTAAAAAAAAATAATTCAGTGATTTGAACACAGTAAGTGTTCAGGGTGTTTTTATTGGAGGCTCTAGAAGGAGCTTCTTTGTAATATGAGTATTCCCCTTTTTCCTGAAAGGGCTAGGTTTTGCCTGTTCCTGTCCTTCACTTTTTTCCTGTAGTCAGGAAGATTTTCTTTTCTTTCCCTCCCTTCCCAGGACTCAGGAGCAGAAGTCAGGGAATTAACTTCCTGTTTGAAGAACCAGATAACTTAATTGAAAGTGGGGTAATTATGTGGATGAAAGCAAGCAGAGCAGGGCTGGAGTGGGGAAGCCTACTGGAATCTTCAAAAGGCTACATCAAGGGTAGCAGTCAAAGTACATTCCTTTCTAATCATTGTTCATTTTCAGTGCAAGCGATGCTGTAAAGCAAGAATCCCTCCTAAACTCTTTGTGAAATGTCATTAGCTAGAGGTAATATCTAAGCATAATATGCAGAACCCTTTATAGCAATGAAGCATACATCTACTTGGAATTTTTAAAAATAAAAATAGTAAAAATTAATCAAAGCCTATACAGAAAGTGTAATTCATATATATATATATATATATATATATATATATATATATATATATATATATATATATATAATGTGTGTGTGTGTGTGTGTGTGTGTGTGTGTGTGTGTGTGTATATATATGTATACACACACACACACACACACACACACATATATAATGAAAAAGAAAGTCCTAGGTTTTTCACATTCCCGAAGCGTAGACCTTAAGAACAATGCCAAAAGTTATGAGAGTTGGCAATGCTGTAAAAGTACAAAAACCCTGTAGTGGACAGTTACTTATCTCAGTGTAGTTTTCTTCTAGATGCCAATAGTTAGAGATTAGCTTAAGCAAAGAAACCAGAATTTTAGAATTTAGGATTTTCCTTACTTGTGCCCGTAAATTGAATGAGCAGTAATGAGAAGCAAGAGTAAAGGACTAGAAAAATAAGAGCTTACATATATCATCCTTTCATAATCTTGGAAATAAATAGTTTTGGCCACACTAACCAGTTCCTTTAGTACCTCCAATGGGTTTTTCTACAATGTTCTTTTTAAAACAACATCTGTGGTTCCTCAACAACTTTCAGCTGAGCCAGCTGAATCACATCCTCCTTGCTTACTAATGTAGCTTCCCATATACACAGTCTCATCTATCTTTGCCATCTTCTCTGCCCTTGTATCCACTTCCTTTATTCCTCTGTTACTTCAGGTACAAATAATAAGAAAAGCAACATGAAGAATATGGCTGTATTTTTATATTGATCCTAGAAATATATGCTGTGATTTTGGGGCTCTCAAATGGATATTAGTTAAGGTAGAAAAGGCAATCAGGTAGAGATGGTGCCTTCATTTTTTCCTTGATGTTAGTTTTCTTTTTCTGCTGGCATACAACCTAATAGCTTTGCTGAACCTTCTGAGAAAGGAAAAGTCAGACATATGCATTACAGAAACCCATGACTGACAGAAAATGAATTTTATATATACACACATACATACATACTCCAAACCTCAAAGTAATTATGAGGTCTAGTGAGGCTGATTTATGGACCTAGATGCTACTGGCAGCTTTGAGGGTCAATCTAGTGTATAAGAATTCTCTAATGGTCCGAAGCCGGCAAAGCATTTCCTATACCACTTCTCCTATGCAAGTAATCATGGATTAAAAACTGTGCAGTGATACCATTGGTATTGGGAAATAGGGGTATGAAGCTTATTCATTTTATCAGGATTGCTTCCATTTACCAAAGCTGCTGAGTCCACCCAAATTTGCAAAAGAACTGGGGAGATTTTTCAGTTAAATGGGAATGTCATACACTGGGAAATATCACTGTAGTTCTTCTGGCACAATTTTATGTCAAAATCTGTCCTTGGACTGATATACTGAAGCCAGTAGAGTTTCACTGAAATAACTCTGAGAATTTAGTTTCTAACTTTTTAGCTTGTAGTGCCCCAAACTCTTGTTTGGCAGTTTTCAAACTTTTAGATTTGCTTCTTTAGTAACTTCCTTGTAAAGTGTGTTTTTAGTTCACTTCAATACCCAGCAGCAGATCTTTGGTGTGTGAATTAGGAGATGGAGATTGTTTCCATATGTGTATATGCATGTGCATATGTGGCCCGCCTTACTCTTTCCATCCATTTCTGAATGATTTACCCATTGGTGGGTGCAAGGGTTGAGAAATCCATGCTTTCAGAAAGTCATGTACTTAAGGAGGCAGGTGGGGGTGGGGGAGGCTGGGGAGTGAAGCGGACAGGTAACAGTTTTGGGTACTGACCCTGGAAGAGGGAAAGGCACAAAAGTAGCAGCAGCTATGCTGCTGGCCTGGTTTCTACCATCAGCACATCTACTGATGCCACGCAGAGCACTCAAAAATTCAGTTACACCTCTGCTTGTACAGATTAGTAATAGTCTACTTTTCCACAGTTCTGTAAGGTGTGGGGTGTTGGTCAGGCTCCCCAAACACGTCCATGTATCTTCCTAGAAGCAGCTTCCATTTTATTTGTTATGTGTATTCACAAGTATTTTATATTTGTTTTCTTAAGGGTCTGGAAGTGATTTGCTAGTGCATATAACTAGGCATACATGACTGAATAATACCCAGTAAAATGGTCTAAAACCCATAATCTTCTGTTCAGGCATTGTAACTTAAAATTGCATTTAGGTTTTGTTAAATAAATTTGACAGATCATGCATCAGGTAATTAAGAAACACTATATACAGTAGGAGACTTGACTTATTTATTCACTGAATTATGGTGATATATGGTATGGTGCATTACAATAAAAACACAGTAATAGGACTACAACTCCAGTGGAAACAATGGCAGTTGTGCAGTAGCTCATGATGTTTCATAATTATGTGGTAGTGTAAATGACTCATATCTCCAGCACAAATGTCCTATATTAGATGTAAACAAACACTTTACTAGGTACAACTTTTTATTGAGGATTGGCAATATTATTAAGCAGTGTTCATGAAACCATAGCTAAGATTGCATATGGGTTTTATTTTACATCTTCTTTCTACCCTTCTTATATTTGGAAAACTAGTTTGGCTTTAAAAATGCCATATTTACTCAAAGGTAAAGAAGAAATCTTACCCAAAGTTTGTCTAAAATTGACTTTATGGTTACAGTCCCTTCTGAAATATTCTGATATTAATTTACAAAAAGTTTCTAGTATCTACTTCAGTCCTTCTAAAGTAGTAGCAGCCTCTTACACTCTTTTCAGAATTTCAGGGAGAGAGGATCAGTTGGTGTAAATAGGTATAGTTACCATTACCATTGAAACTGTGCTAGTTTATGTGAGAAGACAAACTGGCCCTCCAAACACCTAAAATTTGGACCATCTGGCCATCCTAGAAAACAAACTCTAGGCATTTAGGATGCCTGTAAAAATCATGGGGTTTAATCCTCATTAATTAAATAGGTTTATAACATTTAAACTTGTTTATTTTGGAGTGTCACATCAGTGTTTGCACATACTAGCATTTCAAATAAAGTAAACCTGGTCCCCAGCAGGCACTGCAGAAAAGCGAGATAGTCCCATACTGTCTCCCCCAGCCTGGGGCCCCCCACTCTTTGCCCTACCCTGCAGCTGTGGGAGCAGAGAGCTAGCACACGGCACAAGAAAAAAGTGGCAGCAAAAAAAAAAAAAAGGCAGCAATTTGAAAGCAGCAGCAATTTGATGGGGTGGACTACAAAAGAGTCGCATCACCATCTGGTGGACAAAGAGACTTATTACATGTCTTTGACTGCCTTTGTGTTTGTATGCAACAAATCCATGGGCATGATGCTTTAATTCGTGGCAAGCCAAACTAAATTATATCAAAGGAGTTTAATTTAATGCACCAGAAAGACTTTTAAAGGGTCCAGAAAACCAGCTCATGCAAACAGTCATGCCATCACAATGCAAAAAAGGTAAAAAATGTGGCGTATACAAACACCCTTGAAGATAAGATTATAATTCCCACTAGAATTGTGGACAGACCCAGGGGAGGCACCGGCATGCCTAGGGTCAGGGATGACCTAGTTAGGGAACTTTTGGAGGGGCTGGACATGTTTAAATCAGTAGTTCCAGATGCTCTTCCCCCGAGGGTACTGAGGGAATTGGCGGGGATCATAGCAGGGGCCCTGGCACAGCTCTATGAGTACTCGTGGGGCACTGGCCAGATACCAGAGGATTGAAAAAGGGCCAGTGGTCCCCATTTACAAGAAGGAGAGAAAGGAGGACCCTGTCAATTATAGTCCAGTCTGTCTTACCTCGGTCCTTGGGAAGACCTTTGAGAAAATTATCAAGGAGCACATCCGCAAGGGTCCAGCAGTGGAGGTAATGCTCAGGGGCAACCAACACAGGTTCATTGAGGGCAGGTCCTGCCTGAATAACCTGGTTTCTTTCTATGATCAGGTCACAAAGTCCCTGGACGAGGGTGTCGGAGTAGATGTTGTCTTCCTGGACTTCAAGAAGGCCTTTGACACAGTTTCCCACCACATTCTCTTAAAAAAACTTGGTGACTGTGGCATTGATGCCTACACAGTCAGATGGGTGGCAAATTGGCTTGATGGGTGCACCGAGAGAGTGGTGGTGGATGGGAAGGATGTGGGCAGAGGAATCCCCCAGGGCTCGGTCCTGAGGCCTGTACTGTTCAACATCTTTATCAGCAATCTGGATGTGGGTGTGGAATGCACACTGTCCAAATTCACTGACAACACCAAGTTGTGAGGCAAGGTGGGCTCTTTGGAGGGGAGGAACAGATTCTAGCTAGATCTAGACAGGTTACACAGGTGGGCGGATGAGAATAGGATGGAATTCAATCCAGACAACTGCAAGGTACTACATCTAGGGAGAAGGAACCAGTAACACACCTATGGGCTGGGGAACACCCTTCTTGTCAAAACGGTGGCAGAAAGGGATCTTAGAGTCATTGTTGACTCCAGGATGGACATGAACCCCCAATGCGAGGAAGCGGTTAGTAAGGCTAACTTCACCTTGTCGTGCATCTACAAATGCATCACAAACAGGTCCAGGGTGGTGATCTTTCCTCACTGTGTGGCATTGGTCAGGCCACAGTTAGAGTACTGCATCCAATTCTGGATGCTGTACTTCAAGAGGGATGTGGCTAGCATTGAGAGTGTCTAGAGGAGGGCCATGTGCATGGTTCAGGGGCAGTGGGGCAGGCCCTACAAAGAGAGGTTAAAGGACCTGAACCTATTCAGCCTGTACAAGAGAAGGCTGAGAGAGGATCTGGTGGCCATTTACAAACTCACCAGGGGGAACCAGTGAGAATTGGGGGAGGCTCTGTTCCCCCAGGCACCACCTGGGGTTACTAGGAATAACGGCAACAAATTGTTAGAGAGAAGGTTCAGGCTGGACATCAGAAGACATTGCTTCACAGTTAGGGCTGCCAGGCTCTGGAATGGGCTCCAAAGTGAGGTGGTACTCTCTCCTACCTTGGGTGTCTGCAATAGGAGTCTGGACAGATATTTGGCTGGGGTGATATGACCCCGGCACCCATTCCTGCTAGGGGCAGAGGCTCAGACCTGATGATCTGTTTAGGTCTCTTCCAACCCTCAGCACTATGATACTATGATAATTAATCAAATTAGGGTTACAACAGCAACTATCATCCTTGGTTAACAGAGCTATGATTTTTTTTCCCAGGCAAGTGGTCAGTTGAATTTCCAGGTTATCTTTCATTTGGCAGAACAAGGAAAACCAAAGTAGCTGATTTTTTTTCTCTCCTCTTGTTGACTAGAAATAGATTCCAAACTCACAGAAATTAATTAACATCTCTTTCTATGATATAGACAAATCTGGGCAGTGCCTTAGCTACTCTTGGAGTTCTTCCTTTTCCTTGAATCTGAGCAGAGCTAGTTGGTTTATGGAAATCTGGAAAAGCACCTCACTGCTGAGGAAGGATTGAAGTTGGTCCCTCAGTCTTTTGATTGGGGCTCTATTGGATTTGGGCCTCAAGAGAGAAGCTACATGCAATGTTTCTCTAAGAATCTAACTCACTAATTCTTACAAAAATAATATTTGTATATGCTTTTTTGGTTTTTTTCTTGATGATTTCCAGTTTTTTTAAGTTACAATAGGGAACTTTGGGCATCGTGTTTCATTGCTGCTGTTCTAGTTTTCTCTCAGAGTTTCTTGATGGTCATAAAGTGACAGCACAGAAACAAATAAATTTAGATCTGTGGCCCAACACCGATGGCATCTAGGAAGGGTTCTGTTGTTTGCTCCCAGGATCTAAGTAGCGCTCAATGCTTCTTTTTGTGTGTTTCCACTTTGTTTCATGTTGTTTATTTATTTGAAACAAGAACACACTTTTGTCTTGTGTTTAGGCTGCCATCTACTATAATCCAAGGTCAATCTCTGCAGAAATGTAGCTTGTCAGTTGTTCTCCTATTTCAAGTGCTAGAGTTTTCATGTTTCCTCAGTGAATTACAGTTGATTACTGTGATTTCAGACAATTTTTTGCAGTTTATCAAAGTCAAATTCTTTAATTCTCAGTCTTTGTCCCAGATTTTGTTAGGTGAATTCTCTTAGAGATGTTCATCTGTTTTCAGTAGTGTAGCCAGGGCAGGACAAGGGGGCAGCACCCTGTGCACTGTGAGAGGGGTGCCAGCATCCCCCACACTGGGAAGTCATGTCTAGCCACAGGAGCCTGGCAGCACAGCACCACACAGCTAAGTGCATCTGGGGCTGAGGGAGTGACTGAAGCAAGCAGAATGTTGCTTCCCTCCCCAACCTTTGCAGCAGTGGGGGAAACTCTGTGCTGCTGCTCCCTGCCCACAGAAGCTGGGTAGTGCCATTTTCCACCACTGTTGGGAAGTTCCTTTGGAGAGTCTAAATTGAGAAAGGGACTCTGCAGAGACAATCAAGTAAAATACCTGGCTAGATTCCACACCATCAAAATGACATCATTTTTGGGTTGTCCGAAAAGACGAACACCATTAAGAAGCATTTAAATAATGGATAATGCAGCATCCAAGGATTTGGATAATGTCTCCAAAGACAAACAAAAAAGGTGTTAAAAACCTGGAAATTATAGTCCTGAATAGAACTGTGTCAGAGATGATATTTTCTTAGAAGAGAACAATGGAGTCATTAAGGGACTGAAGAAAAACAAGTGCTCAGGAATGGATTTTACCTGTACTAGGATGAAATTATGTGATTGTGTAGTTGTCTGTGTTATGCAAAAATATTTGGCAAGATTAAAAAAAAAAGCTTTGTATTGAAGGATTGGAAGAGTTGATCTTCTAACAATACTAGAGAAAGATGACCTACAGAATTGCAAAAACTGCACGACCTACAGAATCTGAACTGCAAAATAATCTAGTTTATTACCCATATCGTCAAGGTCCTTTTCATGTTTCTCCTTGGCAGATTCAAAACATACAAGTATAATAATCTGAGGATCCTGAGGCAGACAGAAAACAAGTATTGGGAAGTTGACAGGAAAGTCTTCAATTGTTTCATTACATAAAATTATTCTACTCAATGGGCACATCTACATGAAATGTTTACTCCACAGTAGACTAATTAGTGTGCAGAAAACATCTCGGCATCTGCATGTGCATCCCTATTAGGCTGGAGTAGACTATTTTTTACTAGTATTTGCAAGTATTTTACACATATTTAAAAGTACTGTTGTGATGTGGAGTAAAATAAAGTACTGTCCTGCTCCAAAGCTTATTGCAGTCCATTAATAGGCACATGTAGATGCACCTAATGTGGCACAGTGGGCCATGGGCTGTGCTGTTGCTGTACAGTATAAGCATGAAACCGTTAGCCTGGCTGAAACACATTAACAAAGATGCAATATTGGCACTCAGTCAATGAGATGCTAAACTATAGGTTGAAGATGATCAGGACCAAACAAGGCAATCTGATATTTCTCAGAGCTTCCCTGACAGTCTAATAGATGGGATCATGGTAGCAAAAGACTTCAGAATAAAGATGCAATGGAAGAGTAACAGTTTAGAGTTTTCTGGACGTGCTGAAAAAGAAGGAAAGCCTAAATGATTCTTCCCCAGGATTGGTAAACATTGTGGTCTGCATATCAGTGTAGAAAGACAAATATGATAGTCTTGTTCAGAAATGAAGAGAACTGTGTATTGTTTGTAACCATGTTTGTCTAAGGACCTAGGCAGACAAGGTTCTTTGTGTAAATGTGATATCTTTTATTAGACCAACTAAATAGTTGGAAAAAATTGTTCTTTGCAAGCTTTCAGGTGCAAACACCCTACTTCAGGCATAGGGAGAGTCTGCTGTTGTTTTGTGTTTTCCTGAGTGAAATAGAACCAATATGCAAAATGCAGGTTTGTGAAAATGCAGATGCCTGGCAGTGAGGATCAGAGGCCATGGGAGACAATAGGTGTGAGACAGATAGGTGCGGAGAGGGAAAGGGGGAATGTTGAGCTGGTGATAGAATGTAGCTGGTAAAATATAGAAAGGTTATCAGATGGCAGGCAGATTATAATGTGCCATAAATCTAATGTCTATATTGAGTCCGTGGTTTTTTGAATCCAGTAGATTTATGAAGTGATGTTCATAGACTTGTCTATGAAAGGTGTTCTGTAAATTACCTTTGAGAATTAAAACTGAAAGACTGGAGAGAAAGTGTCTTGTGAGATGTTTGTACCCACAGGTAATTGGGTATTCTTGTCTTTGATAGATTTTAGATATGCATTCATTCTGGTACACTGTTTGGTTTCTCCTAAATATTTTCTATCAAGGCATTTAGTGCACTGGATTTGATATATTACATTTCTGTAGGTGCAGGAATGGTGATGGGTCTGTTGTGAGTTGTGTAGTGATTGTGGGAGCGGTGGAGCTATATTGATAGGTTTTACATTTCTTGTCCCGTCATGGTCTGGATCCATTCAATGAGTTTTGGGCCATAGGAAGTTTGCTTCTGGTGATGATATTGGCAAGGTTTGGTGCTTGTTTAAAGGCTATGATGAGTGGTTCTGGGATGATCTTTTTAAGAATTGGGTCTTCTTCTAGTATGGGTTTCAATTGTTTGAGGATTTTCTGCATAGGTTCCAGGGAGGGATGTTATGTCACAACTAATGGTGTGTGATTTGTAGGAATTTTTTTTTGTACTGCAGCAATTCTTCACATGGTATCCAGATGGCTCTTTCAAAAGTGTGGTTTGTCTTGCTGGAGACATGTCCTTGTTAAATGAAAGCCTTTTTGAGATTTGTGCGGTGACAATCACAGGTGTTCTCAATACAAATTCAATGGTATTCAAGGCCTCGGCTGTATAGTAGAGCTTTCCTGATATGTTTAGGGTGATTGCTGGTTCTGTGCAGATACGTATGTTGGTCCATGGAGTTCTTGTATATGGTGATTTGTATTTTACCATTCCAGATATTGATCATAGTGTCTAAAAAGGAAATGTTAGTGCTGCAGTATTCAAGAGATAGTGTGATGGAGGGATGATTATTGAAGTTGTGATGGAAATCAGTCAGAGATTGCAGGTTTTCAGTCCAAATGATGGAGATTTCATCTATATAACTTAAGTATAGCGTGGATTTGATGGTGCAGGTCTTGAGGAATTCTTCTTCCAGGTGGCCGATAAAAAGGTTGGCATATTGTGGGACCATTTTGGTGCCCATAGTTGTGCTCATAGTGTGGAGGAAGTGTTGGTTATTGAAAGTGAAATTGTTGTGTGCTAGGATTAAGTGTGTAAATTCAGTAATATCTTTAGGTCCGTAATGCAGATATGTAAACCTGCATTTCATATCTACAAGAGCAAGATTACAACTCAGAGTACAGACAGTACTTTGTCAGAAGGTACATGCCTACATTTTAATAATAGTGGTGGATCTTGATTGGTCAATGTCTAGTGAGAAGTTGTGTTGCCATGCATTGACATTTGTATACATGCAGAGATGTGTCATGTATAGGAGAGGTGAGCAGCAATATTTTGCACAGGTAGTGGGGTATGCATCCAAAAACATTTGAAAAGCACTGCATTCAGGTATGCAGCAGAAAAATGAACATGCATAAATCTGTCTACAATGGGTAGTGTCATCACAGGGGGCAAAGTTCTGTTATAAGGAAATTGTAAAAGGGATACAGCTGCTGTAAGCATCTGAGTGGCAATTTTCTCTTATCATATATGTTCACCTAGATGTTTTTGTAATTTTTTTAGCAGATTCACCAGTAGGGGAAATAAATATAAAATTAATTGACAATGTAATCAGTTCAAGTCTGTTTATACACCCCCCCCCGCCCCCTTCTTAACAGCTTCTCTTGTACTTTTATAGCAGTGGTGTACCAGCGGGGGTGGGGGGAGAGGAAGGGGGCCATGGACCCCAGGATGGACCCCAGCATGGGAGGTGCCAGCCAGGCCTTTCAGAGCTGGGCAGAGAGTTTTGTGGCACCTCCCACATTTGGTGTGTAATTTGCCCGGTACCCCCTCCCGCCCCTGCCTGGTGGGTTGCAAGTTTCTTTAGCTGTTCGGGCCAGAAATTATGGTCACCACCCCTCCCCCTGCATCCAGTTTGCTGTGCTGTTAATTTCCCCGTGGACATGCCATGGGATGGGACAGGGGGCCTTGCTCAGATCGTCCAGGTGGGGAGGGGGGCACACAAATGCAAGCTTTGGCTCCCAGGTGCTGGAGACCCATGGTATGCTACTGTTTTATAGCTTTTCCTTATATCAGTCATGTGATAGGCTGGGCACCTGTAGTATGTTCTTATATTCCAGGACCTAATGAGTGTTTTTTGTTTTGTTTTTTTAAATCTCCTCTTTAATTATTATTTCAAACACAGTTTCCAGGTACTACAATTCCCATTATAGTGCTGTTATTCTGTTCTGATATTCTAGTATCAATCTCTATTCCTTTTTCAGAACAATACATGATCATTTTTGTCCTCTCATATAGTAAGTGAAGATTTTAATGAAATCCATATTTTGTTGAGAACCTAGCTCAGTGGTTCTCAACCTTATAAGATTCAAGGAGCCTCTCATTAGACTCAAGGTGCCTCTTGGAAATAGCCAGCTCTTAGTTTTCATCTATTTTTGACTGCAGACAAATAATAGAGGAATTTTTCTGTTCCAAAGAACTCCAAAAGTTCACAACAGGTCAAAATGTTTTTAACACTATGGCTTTCTATTTGACAATTGCAGGTTTATCTTCCAAGTTGTATTTGCATATCTAACATGTGACATTGTGTGGCACCCCACAACACCCTTGAAAAGATTTCAAAGGTCCATGGCAACCTGGTTGACCATCACAAACTTAGCTACTTCATTTTTATGTCCTGTCATCATTTGTGAATATACACCAACTCATTCTGGTGACTTTTATCTACTCTATCAGTGTTATTTATACTATTTGGACATCACTCAGTGACAGTGACTCATCTGTATTACTTTAAAGTAGTAGTTACTTCCATGACATGCTTGGATAAAGCCTAATGCAAAGAGATCATAGCTTCTCTGAAACGTTACCTTATCCTCCTTAATGGCCTTCTTTTCCTGGTGGCAGTCTGACAGACTTACTGATTCTCTTTTAGGCTTCTTGCTTCTGATGTTATAGAAGCTCAGTTTCCCATTCCATAGTTAAGGTTCAGTTGATTGCACTTAAAGCAACCACTTTATTATGTAGAAATTATACAACATATTCTTCCCAAAATTGCGCCATTTCTCTGTTGCACAAAAAATAAATTTTTTTGGAGAATTTGCTAGTAATCTAGTAAATTACATAATGAGTTCAAATTAATTATAAAAATTTAAGCATTTAGTGACTGATCACATTTTTCTAAAATGATCTTGATTGTGAAAATATAACACAAATGTTCAATATATTTAAAATTCACCGTCATTTGAGGTTTTGACCAAATTTGAAAAAAAAAAATTTTAGGATTAAATGTCTTTATTTTCTTTCAATTTTTATAACTGTTCTTCTGCAGAGAAGTTCATGAAGAAATATCCTTTTTCAAAATGACTACTACCTCCATTACTTACTGTGAAAATAAATCCAAGCTGTCCTAGGGAAAAATGATAAACACTGGACGAACAGCATGAGGAAAAAATTGAATGTGCCTTTAAAATAATTGGTTTAATCAAAGATGTGACTGCACATAATATTATCCACTAATCACAATAACACTATATTTATTTCATGGTGTCACTATAAGGTACAAATTAATAATTAGGATGCTTTAACTCTGTTTCCCCATATTTTAACCTGTTTTGATTCATTGACTTTTTAATGTTAAGTATCATTTTATTTACAGTTAAACTTAATGCTTATTTTTAAGAATATTTACACTCTCTATATAATGGTTTTACCTTCAAATTTCCAATATGTACTGAAGCTTAGTTCCAGTTTAATGTAGTCTTTAAGTGATATTTGTAGAATTTCTTTCTATTTATATATTCTATCTTTGGGTATTTGTTTATGATCTCTATGTACCTTCTTCATTTTAATCTTCCTGTTTTATCATAGCAGAGGTTTTTCTTTTCTATTCTGTCTTAAGCTGAATTTCCATTTTCTGAAGATGCTTGTGTGACATGAAAAACATCTTGACCCTCCCAATTTAAGCAAATTGTTTTTTCTTGTCCTCCTGCTTCCTGTTAATGTATGGCATAGACTTTTTCTTCCCAGTGTTGTTTATTGCACGTTTCAGTTATTTTAAGACAATATAATATGGCATAGCCATATCACAAGATAAGTTAGCAAACTCTGGAAAAGGAATAATACATAATATATTAGTGTTTCTCCAGAAGGTACAAATTTGCATTAATATTGCTCTAGGCAAATCTCACACAAGTACATTGCTTGACAAATCTTAACAATATAATGTGTTTTATTTTTGTTGTGTTTAAGACAGTTGACTTAAGTGTTTTTTTAAGTGCTTGTCCTAAAATTTGAAATAAGCATTATTTTTACTTAAGCTTTGAGCTGAATAAAAAAGCAGCATTATTCTTGGGTCTGAAAGTGTGGTCACAATATTGGTGATGTAAAAAATCTGTTCTTTTTATCCCAAGTAGACTGATCAAACACTTTAAAATGCCATTAAAAGATTCTACCAGGGACATATTTTAAAGCATCTGACAAAAGCTCATGTATTCTTTAAATTTAATTATGTTTTTTACAGAATAACGTTCATCCTAGTGCAAAGAGTTCATTCTACATTTCCACTGTACTCAGTTACTCTCATACTATGAGATTTCATTGGCTAAGAGGGCATGTCTACACATTCATTAATGCACTTTAGGTAATGTGCATTAAATCTAGTACCTCCATTTTGATGTACTAGAAAAATGTGAATTAGCTTATTTTAATGCACACTGGCTAAAGAGCACAACTTTTCTGTGATGGTTTAGTGTTCATTAAAATAGGCTAATGTGCATTATTAATACGCATTATTAAAGTGCATGCATAGACACACCAATGGTTTAATACGTTATGATTCCTGCACTATACTACAGTTCACGCATAACACATACAGTATACTTTTCTTATTATTCAAATTAAGTTTGTTAGTGGAAATTTTTCAAAGGATAACAATTTATTACTGGCAATGTAAGTCAGTCTTCTGAATTTTGAGAACCAGCTGGCCTCTCCACTGTCTACTCTATGATATAAACATGGCCCAAGTAAAAGGTTTAGGTAAAGGAAGAGGAATATGTACTATGGGGATTATAACCACTTACTTATCTGCTCAAATACTTGCCTGCTTGCTTACCAGGTGGTGAAAAATGAACTTGTTAATGTTTGAAAGAAATTTCAATCTTAAAGATACTATATACATATCAAGTTTTGCTTATTAATGCTGTCTTATTTTATGCCAACTGTAGCTTGTCCATGTTTTAATAGCAGTACAGGGCCTTATGAAATAAATGTTGAAGATATTTTCATGTTTTATAAATAAGTTCTGCATAAAATACTATAAGTTTTTGGGGGAAAAACATTAACAGGATTTGGTTTCAATCATTATCCCTGCAGGTTGGCAAGAAGTGTTTGGGGACCCGTAATAATTCAACATCTCACCTGAAGATGGCAGAAACAGATCCTAGCTTTCAGGTATTTCTTCATTTGAGTAATCCTGATACCTGTTATAGTGGTGTTTCTCAATAAAGTGTAAAAATACATGAATAATATTTACAGTCTGAGCCAGTGATTTCTCAGCAAAAATCTTTTTTTGAAGTCAACAAAGACTTTTGCTTCATGGGATTTCAGTTGGAAGTATTTTAGCAATTAAACAATAGAGCACTTTGTCCAGTAGAAACTGGGTTTCATGGGTAAGGAGAAAATAATTTTCAACCCCCTTGGTATAATTGCAATTCAGTTTATTGTGCCAGCTAACCAGGTTATACCAAGAAAAGTCGTCAGCAGATTGTAGCATCAGATCCCTTCATCTCTTTGTCCAGTAAAAGAAAACTGTCTTTTATAAAGAACCCCCAGAATCAAACATTTTTACATTAGGATATCCAGTGACATAGACATTTTCTAGTAGAAACCAGACTTCAGAACCATTCATTTAGAGGAGAGTTGAAAGTTATTTTAGTGTTTGTAGGCTTTCTACAATAAAATGTACACAGTTAATTTACATAAGTGATTCTAAAAAACATGGTATTTTCAGGAAGATGCTGCAGGCATAACTTAATTATATAATGAAATATAGGTATTATACATGCATATAATAAATTCACATAAGTTCTGTATGAGGGGGTGCACACACACACACACACACACACACACACACACACAGATTGTACCAACACATATATACATATATGATATCTTTACCAACATGGTGCACACACTATATGACAATTATTACCAAAATGAGTGCATAGATTAAAAAATCAGTAGCTGTTGAGCATGAGAGTTAGAGGTACATTCTCTGAATCACAATGTCCTAGACTTTAAATGCTGGAGGCTGTAAGTGAGAGATGAACAGTAGAAAAAAACCCTGGTCATACTTACTCCCTTTCAGCATCCACTCTCTGCCGTTGTGTGACACAGGATACTTGGAAAGATGAATTTATGGTCTAACCCAGTAAATGGCAGTTTTTATGTTCCTGTTGCATTTTAAATGTCTTTGATGAATCCTTGTGTTTCAATATAATAATATAAAATATGATGTTGACACTGATCCTATATTTTTCCTTTGCATTGGTTGACAGAAGTTGCGCAACCCTCCTTGGACTAATCCTGAAGCTAAAAAATCAGCTGAGAGAAATGAGAAGTCTGAAGACTTGGTTAATACAAAAGAAAAAGCACTGTAAAAATGTCTAAGCTATATTTAAAATAATCTTCATTTGCTATTGTCTTCATATTCTTTTTAGTCCGAAGGCATGAAAATGTACCAGGTTTCTAAAGCATGCAACTTTTTTCACTATTTTATGAATGTTTGTAAATTAGTCTAGGAGGTTTCAGAAATAGATCAATTAGTATCTTTCAGCAATAATCCAAAATGGATGTTCAAAGAAATGCTTTGTAATACAGTCCAGTTTTTTGAAACTTTATTCTGCTTTGATCAGTAACTTGCTTATTATAAATTAGTTTGTTTTGTAAAGAAACTGCCGTTTGGAAGTTCATTTTCTTAGTTTGATTCATAGCTGTCGTTCCTGTTTGTTGGTGGTTTGAAGTCAAGCTAAGGCTATAAACTGGTTAACAAAAAAAAAATTCTAGTTAAAGTGAAGTGCGACTTACCGGAGTGACTGTGAAAATAACACGCTAGGGTTCCACACATACTATCTTTCTACATCTTTCATTTAGGGTATGTACAAATGTTATATTCTAGCAGTTGGAATTACACTTCCACCAGTTGAAATGCTCTGCATACAAGCAGTCAAAGCACTTCAGGCACTCTAAAAATGGCCAGTGTGGTGAAAATCTCCACCACATTGGATGAGGTTAAAGTGCTAATTGATTGGGGTTCAAGATTGAATGAATGATTTGCATGCATCCCCAAACAGTTGGAACTGCTGCTCCAGAATCCCAGCCTGCCTTGTTTTTTCTCCCCCTGCCCTCTCTTCCCCCATGGGCAGACAGTTAGTATCTCTACTGATGCAGCCTGAATCACAGCAAGACCCTCCCTCTGACAAGGGAGGGGTTGGGAAAGCCACTTTCCATAGCTCAGGGGCTGTAGTGTGCAGCTGTCAGCTCTGCCACCCTCTTATGGCATTCCTTGAGGCCCCTGATCTCCCTGAGACCCCAACCCCACACAGAAACTGACCCAGCATGAAGTGCCACAGGAAGGTAGGTTTCTCCTCTCACAGCACTTCAGTGCCCTGCACCTATGGCCCAAAATGTGGGGCTACACATACTAGCTTGAAGTGCCATGAGGGCAGGGACATTCCTTCAACCAAGGTACTTGAGATCCTCATGCTGTAGCCCCATGGGGGGCTGCAAGTACAGGCTTTGAAGTGCTTTGGGGATGAGATTTGCCCTTGCAGCCTTGTGCATGGGGTGTGGGCACTAGCTTGAAGTGCTGCATGGAGGGTACCAACCCCATGCAGCACTTGAAAGCCAGCATCTGCAGCCCCATGCATAAAGGTTGCAGGTGTCGGGCTCTTAAGTGCCTCATGGGGGGAAAAGTTCACCCCATGAAGCACTAGAGAGCCATATGCATGCCGTATTGTGCATGAGCTCTGGTCACTGGCTTGCAGTGCTGCATAACGTTAAAGCTCTCTTCTGCAGAGCTTGAGAGACCTAAGCCTTGAACATGGTGACAGGTCTTCCTAAAAGCAGAGCCCCAGCAGAACCACGTGCAAAGCCACCAACTGAAGCCGGTACTGGTTATGGTGGCAGGGGCACAGCTCCATCTGCCCCTTCCATGTAGCCAGAGCCCAGCTTTAAAATGACAGAAGATCTTCTCTTGATCTGCTGTCTGATGCCTGACAACTGTTAAGGAAAGTTGGTTGGTGGAGGGGTGCTCCATGGGGCACCGTCCAGTTGGTGCTGTCACCAATATCGAAGCAGGCAGAGGGGCCTGCAGAGCACATGAAATTCATACTCTGGCTCCCCCTGGCTGGGTGCTTTTGGTGTTGCAGGTTGTCTGCAGAACATCTAGGCTAGGGACAGAAGTTAAACATAAACCAGTTTAAGTAATCAGAAACTGGTTTAAACCTGTAACAGAACAGAAGTCTAGTGCACATGGATGAATGGCTGAAACTGGTTTAAGATAAACCTGGTTGAATGTAGTATCAGACTTAACTGATTTGGGTCAAACCGCTTTATGAAATTTCTGTCCCAGACCCCTTCCTGGTTCAAGTTAAATCACAGTTCCCCAGCATCCCAGCATGCTTTCCAGTCCTGCACTGGGCTGTGCTGTCTTCTCCAGCAGAGAAGGGTTCAGGGGGAGGAGGCAGGGACTGCCTACCCCCAGACAAACCCCAGCTGGGATCTGGGGCCAGGCAGGGGAATTAAACATCCCCTGAGTACAGAGCTGCCCTGCCCTGCCCTGCTAAGAACTTACTACTGGCTGTGACTGTGGACTACAAATCCCAGAGACACTTGGAAGCAGGAAGAGGAAGTGATAAACAACCTTGCAGAGTCCTGCTGGTATAATTCTGGGCCGCAAATCCCAGATACCTCAAGGGCAGCAGAAAGAGGAAGTGAACACATAGCACATATTGGCTACTATCACCTCCTGGCTTCTGGCCTGAGACACTGCAGGTATGTGGCTGCATTTCCTGAATCAAAAACGAATGTCCAGTTGTTTCTCAGGTTAATCTGTGCAGTTTAAACTAACCTGCAAAGACTGAATTGATTTAGCTTTGGGCTTTTTGATTGTCTGTGCTTAGCCCTGGGTAGCTTTCTGCATGCTTGTACAGGTTTCACCCAGTTGAATTTTAAATGTCTTCAATTAAGTGGATGAACTTTAATTGGTTGAATTGAATGCTTGTATGCACTATTAATATCTCTTGCCTAGCAGTTACAAGGATGCTTATTTAACTGTTAACACTGTAAGCTTACTACAGGCACTGTATTACAAAATGTGCATTTTGTAGTTTATGCAACAACAATAACAATACTCATAGAACATAGTTGAGACAGTTAAAAATTGTCTTGATGGTTGCATAAATGCATTCAAATTGGTTTGATAGATTCATAGGATCCATACTGATTGTTACTTGAAGAAAAACAGTTGTTATAAAGCATGTAAGCATTATTTTTATTTGAAAGAGAAACTTAATAGCTCACTCTAAACAATGAAAGGAGAGGGAATTAGTATATGGAAAATAAGATTAGCACTTGGAAAAGGGGAAAAAAAAACCATTGCTATGGATTGTTCTTTGTTTCAAAATATTCTGGTTGTTCATGTATCTTGCCATTAACAGAAGGCCAGACACAATCACATGACTAATCACCATTCTTTCATTCCAATAAAAAATGGAATGAATGGAGCCCCTATGCTAAATGGACCAGGCCTGTCCCCCTCCCCAAGCCTCAAGATAGGAATCTGGGGGAGGGGGGAGGCTGTCATATCAGGGCGACTCCATTCACCACCCCCCCACCCTGCCCAAGCAACCTGGCATTTCTAGGCAGAAGCATGCAGCATGGGACTGCTGTGGTTTTTTTGCTATACCAGGAAATGTGCTTGGGGGGGGGGGCGGGGAAGGGAGCTGCATGGACACAGTCTAGCCCTCCTTCGAACCCCTGAGCCAGCAAGATGTAGGAGGCCCCTTTTCTCCATCTCCCCACCAGCTGCTGCTGACAGTTGCCAGCTGTCTGGGGACAGGGCTGGTGAGAGAGCCTGCTCTAGCAGTAGCTGCCAGAAGAAAGACCCCTGCCTCCTTCCTTCATACCACCTCCCTAGATGGGCCATGGTATACTGTGGGATCATGAGGGCTGCAGAGACAGAAATCCCCTTTCCCATATGCCAGGCTGCACTTGGGGCTGGGATCAGAGGCTGTCACTGTCTTGGATCACTGACAGCTGAGGCCAGCCTGGAACTTGGGCAGAGCAAAAAAATTCTGCCCCTGGCTATATCACAGCCTTGTACAACCTCACCTGGGATGGTCGTGACTGTGATCTTAAGTAAACAGTTGATGGGATGTGGCATAGACATTCAATAAAGTATTACAACAGAAAGCATTTTAGGCTAGTACACATCCATCCAGGCTTAACTTAGAGCAGGATACACCATTTTTAAAGTGCCCTAAGAGCCATGAACCTTTGCTGTGTTATGACTATAAAGCTCATTAAGTGTAAGTTCTATACCTAGCCTAAGTTAATATCCAGGAAGTGTTATGTCATGCAAAGTTGAAAGCATATTATGTGTATTATGGATGAGAACAACTGGGTGCAGACAGAAGTGAAAACTTTTGCCCAGTCTGGCCTCAGAAAGCAGTTTATAGCTGTGACAAAAGCATGGCTGCAAGCAGTTTTTAAAAATGACTGATTGGGTAAAATATCTGACTTCATTGCATAAAGTATCAGATAAAGACATTTAAAAATATAGCATCTTTTGTAATTTGTGGCTGAGGAACTCCCAGCCTGTTGCTGTTTTCAGAATGGGAGGGTGGAAAGGGAGTGAAGGGAGTTTAGTTTGGGGGGGTTCCAATCTCCCTGGATGGTGATTGAAGGTGGGGAGGTTCGAACTCACCTTCCCCACCCTACAGCACTGGCTGGAGAGCCCCAAGAACAAGATCCCTCTGCTGCCTTTTCCCACTCCCATTCTGACGGTTTACACCCAAGTGTACTCAAGGATCTGGCAAGCATCATATCTCAGCCCCTGGCACCGATCTTTGAGAACTCCTGGTGCTCTGGTGAAGTGCCCAAAGATTGGAAGAAAGCCAGTGTCATGCCTATCTTCAAGAAATGGAGGAAAGTAGATCTGGCAAGCTACAGGCCCATCAGCCTGACCTCTATCCTGGTTAAGGTCTTGGAAAAGAGGCCATCCTTAACAGACTAGCTGACAGCAATATCCTGAGGGATACCCAGCACAGGTTTGTTGTGGGTAGGTCTTGCTTGACCAATCTCATTTCCTTTTACGACCAGGTGACCTATCACCTAGACAGGTGGGAAGAGATTGACGTCATATATCTTGACTTTAAAAAAAGCCTTCGATCTGGTATCCCATGATCACCTCTTAGCAAAACTGGCTAACTGTGGCCTTGACCTCACCACAATCCACTGGCTGTAGAATTGGCTCTTCAGTAGGACCCAGAAGGTGGTGGTTGGTGGTAGCCAATCATTGTGGTGCATGGTGACCAGTGGGGTCCCTCAAGGCTCTGTCCTAGGTACTATACTTTTTAACATCTTCATCAGTGATATAGACATTGGTGTCAGAAGCGGACTGGCCAAGTTCATCGACGACACCAAACTCTGGGGTAAAGCATCCACACCTGAGGACAGGAGGGTGATCCAGGCAGATCTTGACAGGCTCATGAAGTGGGCAGATGAGAACCTGATAGTGTTTAACACCAAAAAATGTAAGGTTCTCTACCTTAGGAGGAAAAACCTGCAGCGTGCTTATAGACTCAGCACTGCTACGCTGGTTAGCAGTAGAGATGAAAGGGACTTGGGGGTCATAATTGACCACAAGATGAATATGAATCTTCAATGTAATGCTGCAGTTAGTAAAGTGAGCAAAATGCTGCCTTGCATCCATGTATGCTTCTCAAGCAAATCCTGAGACGTCATTCTCCCGTTGTACTTGGCCTTGTTGAGGCTGCAGCTGGAGTACTGCATCCAGTTCTGGGATCCATAATTCAAAAAGGTTGTGGAGAAGCTTGAGAGAGTGCAGAGGAGAGCCACATGCATGATCAGAGGTCAGGAAAACAGACTTTATGATGAGAGGCTGAGAGCCATAGGAATCTTCATCCTGGAAAAACGCAGTCCTAAGAGTGATCTGGTGGCCACCTATAAGTTTATCAGGGGTGTTCACCAGAGCACCCCAAGGGATGACAAGATTGAAGGGTCACAAACTCCACCATGACTAATTCAGGCTGGACATAATGAAGAACTTCTTTACTGTCTGACCCCCAAGGTTTGGAATAGACTGCTGCCAGAGGTGGTTCAAGCACCCACTTTGAACACCTTCAAGAGACAATTGGATCTTTATCTTGCTGGGATCCTATGATCTCTGCTGACTTCATGCCCCTGGGGCAGGGGGCTGGACTAGATGATCTTCTGAGGTCAAATCAAAACAGGGAGCACTGGCCTTTGTTATGGGAATGTGGCTGCAGGCTCCAAGTGGGCAGCTAGATTCCCCTCCCTGGAATCAACATCTGGGGTAATCTTGTAACTCAGAATGCTTTGCAAAAATCATCCTGAGTTATAGCTGGGAGATGCACTTCTGTCTGCACCCATTGTATCTATACAAACATAAACAATTAAATCCTTTTTTTTTTTTTTCTTCTTTTTAAAAAGCCATGAAAAGTTACGAAGAGATTAAGGGCATTTGTGTTGAAATAGGTCATTTTTCACTGACTGGGGGGGCCTAGTACCTCATTTTGCTTGAGAGGACATACATAATTTATTAAATATAATTTCCATTTTAATCATCAAGAAATATGAAAACAGCCCACAGGGCTTCACTCCTTGAAAATTAAGACACTGAAGTGCAATTTAGTGTTTAATTTTCATATTGATTTTTTTTTTTTACAGTATTTACAGGGAAAATGAGACATTGGTCAGTCCAGTTAAAATGTTCTTTATGACATAAATATTTCCAGGATAATGAGAAAATTTCATCTCCAATTAAAATGAATCAGTTTTAATTCCCAGTATCGATACATCTACCTCAGTGTACTCAGTATAGCATTTTCTACAAAAAATAGGGTTTCTCTGAAGGTTAGAGGGAAAGCACTGTCTGAGTCTTTGAACAAAAGACTTGAGATATAGAGACCTAGATCTAATTGTGGGTATGCCCTGCCTCCCTCAGTGATTTTTGGAAAAGGTGGCTCAATTTCCTTTGATTTATTTATGTTTGTGTGACTGACTTGGGTAATCTCCCTCCCCCAGAATCCAGTGGCCAGACTGGACTGTTTATGTTGCCCAACTTCCTCCACCTCCTATTTCTTTCCTGCCGTGACTTGAGGTTTAATATACAAAAGAAGAGATTGCCTATGAAAACCATTCAGTGGCCCAATTCAGTGGCCAAATCTGAATCAAATCGGGAGACCCATTAAAAGGTTCGAATCAAATTGGAAGCTTCCAAATCTATTTGGAGACATTGGGAGATTTGGAAGGCTTGCAGCAAACAGAAACTGAGAATAGGGAGGGGGTGATCTTCCATATATGGAAAAGGCACAGCTTAAAGTGCACTTTCACAGAAACCCTCACACCTATCTCCTTGAAACTTGGCAGACATCATGCCCTCAGAAGGGGCTACCATCTCTGATGTTTTCATCAAAATCTGCAAACAAATGACAAAGCTATAGGTATTTTAGTGATTCCAAGTTATAACCTATGGCTGGATTTCCAAATCCAAATTGGCCCAATTGAAATGGGACAGTGATTCAAATCACCAAATTGAATCACTGTCCCTCCAAATTGGTCAAGTCCAAATCTGAAGTGAATACTTGCTGCTTTGCACAGGCCTAGTGCCTATTATCTATCTCTCTGCTCTCACCACATGGATGTACTCCCTCTTTAAGAAGAACTTGATCACCTTAGAAGCTAGAATCATGACCTCCAGCTGCTCCCATAGTCATGCCTATGCCTTGCAGATGAGTCTCAGTGTTCCCTTCATACCAAACCTGTACACTCAAATCAACACTGGGCCCCTTGGCCCCAAGAGCCTTGTCCGGGTTTCTGCCTGCCTGGGTTCAGCCCCTTTTATCTGGCTAAGAGTCTTCAGCCAAGGTCCAGCACCTTGGATCTCAGACCTCTCCCAAGGCTACCTCCCCACTGCAGCTATAACCTACAGACCATCCTGCTACCTCCCAGGGCCTGGTTTAATGTGCCCCAGAGTCCCAAACCTTCCCGCCAGCTGTCTCCATCTATATACAGAGCTTTCCTCTCTTTGATAATTAGTTGTCCCCTCTCTCCCCTCCCCCCCCCCCCATTTGTGTCAGCTTAGCTCAGCTGTCTCTACTTAGCCTAATAAGCTTTGGCTCTTCCTTCCCTGCACCCTCCCAGAGTCCCTAACAGGCTTCAGTCTGTTTTCTTGTTGGGCTGGCCCCTGTGAGCTGGAAAAGTCTTTTTCCTTCTTGGATTGCAGATAACAGAGTTGGGGTTCCCTGTTACAGTGTTTGTAAGTAAGGGATATTATTTACCTCACCTGTGTGAATCACTTAGTGATCCTTGGATAACAGATGCTATGTTAGAAAAGGAACAGTATCATGTTACTGTATAATGTAACAAATCCTCTATAAGGTAACAAACACTTGAAACTATTTTCAAGTTTGATATACCTCTGTTATTTTGGGGTTTCTTTTAATTGTTTGTAAACAAAATATTTTGTTTACATGTTTAAATCTTCATTAAAACATGTTGTTACTCTCGAGTTCTCCATAAATTCAGATTAAAAATAGATTCTGAATAGTATTTTTAGTATAGAGTAAATTACATCTTTTTTTTGCTGTAAATTGAAGTACTAAACTATTCTCACTGAGTGTATTATAGAAAGAGAAACAATATTTATATTTTATATCTATAGAAAACTTTCTGTATAGCAAACATGATAACTGGGGATGATTTGGAGTTTACTCCTTGGTATCAGAATATTTCTAACTGAACTGAATAAATTTTGCTCCTGATCCTGCCTACATACATCTATATTATTTAAGTCAATGAAACAACTCATATGCATGGATCCTAGAGGTAAGTGGGGCTTGGGGGCTGTGAGGCAGGGCTGGGGAAGATGGTTGGGGGCTGAGGGAGTAGGGGGTGCTGCTGGCCCCAGGCGGCACAGCGAGGGATGGGGGGCCAGGGGCTTGGGCTTGCACACGGCAGCTGCTACCACTTACCTGGAAGCCTGTGACGGCTGCTCCCTACAAAACCTCCTGCAGCCACCATGGAGCCATGCCTGGAGCTGTGCAGCCAGCCGCTGGGTGGCAGTGGCAGTGGCAGTGTGGTGGTGGCTGGCCAGCACACAGCCATTCCCACCACCACCCCATGCCACACCATGCTGCTGCTGGCTGTACAGCTTCAAGCATGGCTCTGCAGTGGCAGCAGGAGGTTTTGTAGGCAGCGGCAGTCACCGCTGACAGAGGCAGCCCCACAGGTAAGCGGCAGTGGCCACCCATGCCAGTGGTGACTGCCACTACCTATAAAACCTCTCACTGCTGCCATTAAGCCATGCTTGGAGCTGTGTGGCCAGCAGGAGCAGTGCAAGGTGGTAGTTGGGATGGCTGTGTGCTGCCTGGCTACCACCACACTGCTGCTTCTGCCCAGTGGCTGACCACACAGCTCCAAGCATGGCTCCACAGTGGCAGTGTAAGGTTTTGTATGCAGCGGCCATCACCACCATCATGGGCCTCCAGGTAAGTGGCAGCGGCCACCACATATGAGCCCAAGCCCGCCCCCCTCCCCTCCCCGGTGCCCCCATCCCTCACAATGGCTCACAGAGCTGTGCTCCATCCTCATGCCAGTCTCCCCCTCCCCTTCCCCTTCCCCTGGGCAGGCAGTCAGGCAGCATGTGTGCGGCCTGCATATGGCAGGCACCATCACACTGCACCCTGCATGGCTTGCCTGCAAAGTCCCTCCCCCCCCCACAGAGGGGCACCCCCTGGCCCTAGCTCCTAGCCCTCCTCACCCCCTGGTCCTGCTTCTAGCTGCGATGTGCCACCTGGGTCCGGCAGCACCCTCCACTCCCCCAGCCCCCCAACCATCTTCCCCAGCCCTGCCCCATAGCCCCACTTACCTCTAGGATCCATGGGCAAAGGGCAAGCCTGAGCCTGAGCCCAGCTGTGGCTGCCTCAGAGGCCCAGGCCCTGCCCTCCCCCCTCTCTCTCTCCCTCCAGCCAGGGCTGGGGGTTTCCCACCCTTTTTGCAATCAGCTCTTGCAGGCTGGAGCTGTGTCAGCCTGCAAGAGCTCTTTGCAAAAGCGGAGAGTTGGCGGATTTCTCTGCTAAAAAGAGAAATCTGCATTTTCTCTGATAAAAATGGGGAATCCATGGTTTTCACTGCTTTTCTGTGGGAAATGGAAAACCCAGATCCCTGGTTATCATACTGTCCATGTTGTATCCTGTTAGCATATTCCTTTGTTTGACAAACCCATCACATACATATATCCTTATTTGGTTTGTTCCCCAAAGCCGGAAATCTGGGCACTGTGACCTGGCTAGTACAGCAGTGTCCCTTATCTCTATTATGGAATACAGTGGTTAATGTTTTCAATTTCCCAGCCTGTGTGTCTGCTTGTCTGTGGGCCTTGAAGGAAACTTTTGTCACAAACAGGCTTTTAGAAATCAATTAACTTTTGCCATTCCCCTAGAGCATTGTTCTAATACAGTATCTATTTTATCTACAAGCCAATTTCCAAAAGCAAAACTCTAAATACCATTTTCTAGCCATCACCCCTGTTTGTGAAGACAAGTAAAAATGGCATTAGGTACTTTAGTATTCTCTGCTTCCTTCGTAACTAGATTGCCTTCTGTATTCTGTTAGGGACCTATTGTTTCATTGGTCTTCCTCCTAGAATCTCTTTTTATTGCCTTTATATCTCTTGGCAGCTGCATCTCAAATCATCCTTGCCTTTCCCAATTTTCTCCCTGTACTTCTGCATGATTTTTTTTCCCTGACCAAATTTCCACCTTTTGTAGCCTTCCTTTTTGAGTTGCAACTCATAGAAGAGATTGCTGTCTAGCCAGTTGAACTTCCTATCCTTCCATCACATCAGGATAGCATGCTCCTGTTTCCTTGGAGGGGTCTTCTTAAAGTACAGCCAGCTCTTCTGGACTTTACCCTTCAGATGTGCTTCGTGGGGAGTTCCCTGAATTTACTGAAGTCTATTTTTTCTGAAGTCTACTACCTTTATTCAGATGCTCTCCTTCGTTTCTCCTGTTAGGATCTAGAACTGTATCATTTTGTAGTCACTGTCACCCAAGTTGCTTTCCATCTTCACATTCTCAGCCAGTTCCTCCCTGCTTGTGAGCAGTAAGTCAAGAAAAGCTCCCCTCATTGGACTCTTTACCATCTGTATCAAAAAGTTATCCCCAACATACTCCAAGAATCTATTGGAATGCAAGCAAATATATATTTTAGAATATTAAGAAATATTTTATTAAACACGTGGTTTTGTCAAATACTGGATTGTAGAATAAAGCATTGCAATTTTCATCAGGTATTTAATTTAACACATCAAATATTATCCGTTCACTTTCTTCCTTTTTTCTTCCTTTCTGTCTTTCCTGTCAAACTGTTGACTAAAGTGCCAGTTTCAGGGATTACATTATCATTATGCCCTGGTACAATATATGAAAAAACAATATGGCATCACATATTGTTTTTTCATATATTGAAAAACATTGACATTTTCTATAGTTACTTTTTTCATATTCCTCAGGTTAATGAACTTGGATAATTGCTTTGGCACACACTGGTAGAGGTGTAGCACCAGAAAGCAGTAGGATTGCTCTTCAGTGTTAGTCTCAGGACCATGGTAGGTATCTCTGGGCAAATATTGCTGTTGCAGTTTTTCTATTATAAAAAAATGATATTAAGCATCATCTGTAATAGTCTGTACACAATTTTTCCCCAGTAAAGTCTCTAATAAAATGGTATTAAGCACAGGTAAACAATTCAGACTTCTCATAAACCTAAGAAAAGTTAATAAAATAGGTTCCCTGGACATCTTCTATTTTGGTTTCCAGCACATAGTAAAGTTATGCTGCCATCTCATCATTGCTTTTTCTACTCATGCCAACAAGACTAAGCTAAAACAGACAAGCATTATAATGATTTGAATGGAAATCTGTATTGCTGCGCCATGTAAAACTTGAAATATTGAAGCTTTTTTTCTTTCTTGGGTATACTGGAAAATTGAATTATCAGATCTTATGTCATGGAATTGGGGGATGGGGGAAACAATTTGGAAACACCAAAAATGCTTAATTTGCCAAACCAAAATTTAATATAAAAAACTAACATGTTATAATGTTGCAATATCTGTTGGGATATAAAAGTTTAAATAAAATGGAACAATTTAATGTTGAATTAAAACATTTCAAAAATATCAAATTTAAGCTATAAAGTTTAAATACTTCATTTTGGTATGTCTTTTCACCAAAACTTCATTGAAAACAGCATGCTTCCACAACATATTTTGATTTAATGAATCTGAATTTTCTCATGGAAAACAATGTTGCTGAACACGTTGCAAGATTTAATTAGCATTTTTCTTCATCAGTAATCAGCATATAGCCTACAGCCTTTTACATTTCTGGTTTATATCTCAAGTCTCATGTCAGATGCACTAAGCTTAAGGCAGATGTTCTTTTCTTTTTATGTTACTGTGATAGGGAAATGTACTGTTTTAAAAAGTAGTCTATACCAGAAGTCTGTACACACATCATAAAATAGTGCCTACAGCATGCAGTTAACAGTGCATGTCTGGCAATTCGCATTTATTTTCAAATAGCATAGCATAAATTGTGTAAATACATATTTTAAAGGGGAAAAGTGCCATATTTATATTTTGTATCAACATCTCAGAACTTTATATCTATATGAAAGTGTGAGTAGCCTCACAGAGGTCTGTATATTGACAACTTTTGAAAGCTGTATACTTTTCAAATCAATGCATTATTACCAGAATACGGTGCATGTTTTGCTCTTGGCACTTTTGTGCCAATTATTATTCTGATTTTTTTTTTTTTCTTCTTTGGAAATGGATGACCACAATTGAAATGCATTACCGAGCATAATAGCAGAGCACTAGATTGGGACATTTAATAAAGAAATAATTATTTAATGAGCCAAGCAGAAGAAACATATGACGTTTCCTACGTGGTAGTAGGGAAGCAGCTTTCCTGAGCAGTTTTTGGTAATAGACATTCATTTGGAAAAAAAACCCACCAAGGGGTGGAAATGAACATCATATTCAAATCTGACAACTTGAAGGAAAACATAATCTTTTCCCATCTTAAAAAAAAGCCTGAGAACATGAATACCAGGTACGTTTTTTAAATATCTAAAACTAATTTTTAAATTACAAAGGATTTTCTCTTATATATACAAAGAAACAAATACCTCTTCTTTATTTCAAATTTTTTGTTATTAGCACAGGATGCTCTGTGGCATATAAAAACAACTTTCACCAAATATAGGCTGAATTTTGTTCTTTGAAGAAACGATTCTTATTGTATAATACAATATAATACTTAGTGTAAGAATTCAATATTTTCTTTCATCAAGGATTGCTGCTGAGTCTCTATTTTGACAGATTGAAAGAGGAATGAGAAGAATTGAACTGGGATCTTCCCATTTCCTTCCAAAGATATTTTGTATTCTGCAAAAGCCAGTTAGAGCACTCTGGGTGCATCCACACATGCACTTAATTTGCTAAGTGCAAGACTAATTTGCTGTGGTGTAAAGCATCCCAGTCTACATTTGTAATGTTATTAGACTGCAGCAAACTAATTTTCACCACTATAAGTACTTTTGGGAACAGTATTGTCTTACAGTAATGAAAATAACTTTACCTTGTTGCAGGGCACTAAGGTATGCCTGCTCCTTTAAAGGCAGAAGCTACCTAGAGAGAGGACCCTAAAACCCAGGCAGAAACCCCACAGGTGCAGGTTGCTGTGGCAGCAGGCTAATGAGGGAATTAGCTAGCACCTGCACCCGGTCAGCTGACTGGAATGAGGCAGGGCCCTGGGTACATATAAGCCCCAGGGCTGAGACAGGAGGTAGTGCTCTGGCAGCAACCAGGGGGAAGAAGCTCTTGCAGGAGCCCTATTCAGAGATGCTTGTTTGCCATTCTGCTGCTGGTAAGACTGAGGGGCTCTAGGAGCTCCTAAAGTATCTGGGACTAGGGGCACACATTGTTGAGGTGGATGCTTGCCCCTTAAAGGGGCAGAGTTTTACCTCCAGTGCTATTGTGGTTTCATAGTTCATAGTTTCATAGTAACTAGGGGCAGGAGGGACCTGAACAGAACATCTAGCCTGATCCCCTGCCACAGGCAGGAATGAATGCTGGGTTCACAAGAACCCAGATGGGCAAATTCAAAAAGAGGTTAGATGATCACCTAAGGTAGGGGCGAGGACCACTTCCCTGGGAAGTTGGTTCCAGATTCTGGCCACCCTAACTGTAAAATATTGCCTTCTGATCTCTAACCTAAACCTATTCTCCACCAGCTTATTACTATTGTTCCTTGTCACCCCAGGTGGTGCTGGGGAGAATAGGGTTCTTCCTATTTGCTGATGATCTCCCCTGATGAGTTTGTAGGCAGCCACCGGGTCCCCCCTCAGCCTCCTCTTGCCGAAGCTGAACAGGTTCAGGTCCCTCAGTCTCTCCTCATAGGTACTGTCCTGCTGCCCTCTCACTAAATGGGTGGCCCTCCTCTGCACTCTGTCCAGACTGGCCACATTCTTTTTGAAACATGGCACCCAGTACTGGATGCAGTACTCCAATTGTGGCCTGACCAAAGTCGCATAGAGGGGGAATATCACCTCTCTGGACCGGCTTGAGATGCACCTTTGGATGCTTGACAAGGTATGGCTGGTTTTGCTGGCTGCAGTCTGGCATTGGCGGCTCATGTTCATCTTGGAGTCATTATTGACTTCAAGATCCCTTTCCACTTCTGTGCTCTCAAGAGGGGAACTCCACAGCCTGTATATATGTTGTGGATTCCTTCTCCCAAGTTGCAGCACCCTGCACTTGTCTACGTTGAACCCCATCCTATTCTCATCTGCCCACTTTTGTAGTCTGTCTAAATCTAGTTGCAGCCTCTCTCTCCCTTCAAGTGTGTCCACCTCGCCCCACATCTTAGTGTCATCAGCAAACTTGAACAACGTTCTTTCGACTCCCTTGTCGAAGTCGCTCATGAGGATGTTAAACAGTGTGGGCTCGAGGACTGAGCCCTGGGGTACCCCGCTGTTCACATCTCACCAGGTTGAGTACAACCCGTCCACCACTACTCTCTGGGTGTGTCCCATCAGCCAATTTTTTACCCATCCAACTGTGTAGACATCAATGCCACAGTCACTTAATTTATTAATGAGAATGGGGTGAGAGACAGTGCCAAAGGCCTTCCTAAAGTTTAGAAAGACTACGTCCGTGGCGACACCATCATCCAAGGATTTAGTTACCTGGTCATAAAAGGCAATCAGGTTGGTCAGGCAGGATCTGCCTTTGATGAACCCATGCTGGTTGCCCCTGAGTATGATCTCCCCTGCTGGCCCCCCACAGATGTGCTTCTTGATGATGATTTTCTCTAAGATCTTCCCAAGGACTGAGGTGAAGCTTATGGGCCTATAGTTACTTGGATCCTCCTTCCTCCCTTTCTTAAAAATGGGGCCACGTTAGCTCATTTCCAATCCCCCAGCACCTGGCCAGATGACCACGAATGATCATACAGCCAGGCCAAGGACTCTGCTATGACCCCTGCCAGCTCCCTCAACACCTTTGGGTGGAGGGCATCTGGACCTGCAGATTTAAAAATGTCTAGCCCTTCCAGAATATCCCTAACTACATCTGCGCTGACCCAAGGCCTGACAGAGCTATCCCTGGGATTGTCACTACCTCTGGCAGGTGGGATGTCCCAGTCCCTGTTCAAGAAAACAGAGGCAAAGAAACTGTTAAAAATATCAGCTTTCTCATCTGGCGTAGCCACAAGGTTACCATTTGAATCTTGCAGGGCCCCTACATTGCCTGGTGCCTTCTTCTTGCTCCCAATGTACTTGAAAAAGGACTTTTTGTTGTCCTTAATCCTGGACACTAGCCTGAGTTCCATCTCTACCTTGGCCTTCCAAATAGCCCTCCTACACCCATGGGCTGAGGAGGAGTACTCCTCCTTGGTGATAGTCCCTCCCTTCCACTGGTTGTACACCACCCTTTTAGTCCTCAGGCATTCCTGAATGGCCTTACTAAGCCACGGGGGGTTCTGAGCACTCTTACCCCCCTTGCTTCTCTCAGGGACTGTTACCCTTTGGGCCGGGAGGATCACCCCCTTAAGGTATGACCATCCCTCATGGACTCCCATCTCCTCTACCTTCTGGGCCCTCAGTGCCTCCCCCACTAATCTCTGAAGGTCATTGAACTTGGCCTTTCTGAAGTCAAAGGCTTTAGTTTTGCTATAAGCCCTTGACACCCTGCGCTAGATAGTGAAATCCAGCAGGTGATGATCACTATTGCCCAGGTGGTCAAGGACCTGCAGTCCCCACTCCAGGTCATCCCCAGTGGCCAGGGCCAGGTCCAGCAAGGCATTACGCCTAGTGGGGCTGTGCACCTCCTGGATAAGGTGAAGGTCCTATAATACAGCCAGGAACCTACGTGAGCGGTCAGACCTGGCTGTCTGCTCCTCCCAGCAGAGAGTCCAGTGATGACAGGAGGCCAAGCTAGATCAAGGCCTCAGAGGAACAACATTTGAATACCACCTGCAAGGCATGGGGTGTGGTAAAGGGGCAGTTTTGGAGCCACACATCTAGCTCATAAGGCTTGGGGTGTCCCATGAGGCACTTAGAGCTGGACCCAGCAAGGCGTCTAAGAACACACATGGTTTAGTGGGGTCCACCAGGACTGTGACTGCATAACAACTTGAGGGCAGCCTCCCTATCTACTATCTATTATCTTAACCATCAAAATGTTGCAGGAAAGACTAGAAGGCACCTGCACGGTGAAGCTGGCATGGTCACAAGGCCCTAGGGGCATCACAGGCATCTCTAGGGACTCCCACCATGACACACATAAATGCACTTGTAAACATTGGTTTAAGCATATGTGGTACCTAGTCATCCCAGGCAACATGCCTACTGCCTAGCCACACAGCTCTGCTCTTTGGGCACTCTGGTGCCCCAGCCAGGCCCTCCACCACCCGGGGCCCATGGCTGACCTCGCAAGCCTGCTGGCAGCCTGGGGCTGCTCTGTTCCAGCTCAAACTGTGGCAGTTCCAGGAATACATAATAATGTTGTGCTTGGGGCCAGAGTTTATTGAGCTGCATTAATAGCTCCTGTAGATGCACCCTCTGAAAAAAAAAATGGATTTTTTTTTCCCCATAGAAATGACTGAAGAAAATTATTCAGAAATCAGAATGCACTGGCAACCTGAAGCTAATTAAACTTCATTGGCAATAATCTATTGGTGGACAACATAAAAGGGATCTGATGAATATGGAATGTAATTATCATTCCATAGCTGAGATGAGCAATTAAAAGAGACTCAGGGAGGGAAATCTGTCATTATTTGTTTGAACAAGCTTTGATACACATTCATTGTGCTTCCATGTTGGTTCTTTGTCATTCTGTGAGCAGTCTAACTTTCAGAAATGGAAAGGTAATGATTGATATATTAATAGTATTTATTTAAAACCAAATGCTCTTCCAGTTCCCAGTTAGTCAGAGAAAAAAAAATAAAGCATTAAGTATGAGAGAAAAAACAGCCCTAAGAAGACAAGGGAGGCCTGATACAAATCTCAGTTGACTAGGAAGGTGGGAGATAGTGAGGTATTTTTAATACCATGTGAGACTGAAGGAGGAGGCAGCAATAGAGGCTCAGTCACCCCCTAAAATTAGAATATTAAGGCTTCTAAGACCAACCCAAGGCATACTCTCTAATCCTGACTTAGGGACCATCTATATTAAAAATACCGTTAGTTCACCTTTGGCAGTTCAACACACCACTAGAAGTTTTCCTGAAAATCAGCATGCCCAGTACTTCTTAAAGTTAAGCAAAACTGAAAGCACAGGAAGTCTGCTAGCAGCCTTTGTGAACCCTACTTCCTGTATCTACTGCTTGCAATGAGAACAAGAAACAAAAGGAAAGAAAAGTAGTGGGACGGATTCCTGAAAGGACTCCAGTTCAGCTTCCTCTTTCTATTCAATTGACATCTAAGAATACCACTTTTTATTTTGCTTGTGATCAGAGCATCAAGGTAATATAAATGAGCAGTTTGTGTGGCTCACAGTAGTTGAACAAAAACCTTTATTCTGCCCCAAGGTAGAGGTATTGTCATGACCTAAGTCATCATTTAAAAGGGGAAAAATAAAAACAGGGGCCAGATCAGTTGGTCTGATTGAATTGTTCTTGTTTTTAGAACTAAGGAAAAAAACAAGTAGTTCTTTCTTTTCCCCCAGAATCTTGGGAGCAGTTCTAAATTATGCCATCAGAAACTGACACCTATGCAACTTTTTATCAGCCAGTGATTGCTTAACTATTAGGGCTGGTCGAAGCTTTGGTCCCTGATTCAATTCAGCCTGATTTGGTGGCTGAATCTTCAAATCCAAATCAAATCAGATGATCCTTTAATCTCTCCAAATTGAATCAGAACCCTCCGAATTGATTCAGAGAGATTTGGAAAGTTTTGGCTATTTGGATATAGACACAGCTTTATTTATTTATTTATTTTTTACATACTTATGTGTGATATGATGCTGGGGCACATGGAGCATCCCACACTTGGCAGCAGACCTGGAGCTGACCAGAAAGAAAGAGCTCTCCAAGATGGGTGTACTATAGATCGCTGGGTAAGTCAGGGACAGAAAAGACTCAGGGTTTTGAAGACAGAGGTTTGCCCTTCAATAAGTCATACCAGGCTGGCTTCAGGGGTCATTTGGGAAAGGGAGACCAAATAACACTCCTTTCTGGGGAAGCCCAAAGGCAGAGCTTCCCTTTGAAAGCAGTATGCTCTGTGACAGACACTTTAGCATAATTGTGACTGTTAATTACCTACACTGCTATAATGTCCATGGTATGTTTAGTATTATACAAACATAGAGCTTTCTGACCCAGGAAGCTTTTGGTTTAGGCTCCCTAAACATACAAATGCTTATGAATATCATCTTGCTCTTAATTTGGGCTCTCAAAAATTGAATCATCTAGGCTAGGGACAAACATTACACCTAAGCCAGTATAAGTGATCAGAAACTGGTTTAAACCTGTAGCAGAACAGATGTTCAGTGCACAGAAACCAGTTTGAAAATAGCTGAAACCAGTTTGAGATAAACATGGTTGAATGTAGTATTAACTGACTTAACTGATTTGGATTAAGCTGGTTTATGTAATGGCTGTCCCAGACCCTTTGCTGGCATGTTTAAATCAGACTCCCCCAGCATGCTCTCTGGTCTGGGTGGGGCTCTCTTCTCCACAGCAGGGCTGGCCCCTCCCCCCTGCTCCCTGGCTGAAGCTCTGGCAGAGACTTGCAGGCACAGCAGCATCTGCCTGGCTTCCTCCTGCTCACCACTCCCTGCTAAGTAGGGATCCCCATCCCCTCTGCCTTATACAGACATGTCTCAGCATTAGCTAGCAGACCACATGGTGACTATGTGTGTGCTGTAGCAGACAGCAGTGTCAGCTTTGAGATTTTGGGAGTTAATCAAAGCTCAGCTGGTAATGTCCCTTCATTCCTTCTTTGTTTAAGAAGAGTTTGAACTAATGAGAGAGGCTGTTCTTTTTCTTTTTTCTACTGGGGTGAAAAATGCTGATAACAGAGCTGATAAATGCTTTGTTATCAGGGACCAGGGTGGGGGTAGGGGAATCCCCCCCAATCCTGCAGAGGCATGGCCACGCCCTCCTCAGCTCAGCCCTGCTGCTCTTACATCTCTTCCCCCCCCCCCCCCCATGCTTCTAGCCTGAGTCACTGCAGGCATTTGCCTGCTAAGGCTGGTCAAAGCTTCAGTCCCTGACTCAATTTGGCAGAAATTTGGCCTGATTCAGTGGCTGAATCTCCAAATCCAAATTGAATCACAGGATCCTTTAATCTCTCTGAATCAAAACAGAACCCTCTGAATCAATTTGGAAAAATTCATAAAGATTCAGACATAGAGACAGCTTTAAATGTATTTTCTACATACCTCTAAGTAGCAGGTGGCTTATGAATGCTGTGATGCTGGGATGCATGGAGTGTCCCACAGAAGCATGGCAGGGGCTCCCCACTGTGATCAGCAGCAGACCCAGAAGTGGACCAGAAGTACTTCCTGTCTACTTTTGGGTCAGCCAGGGAGCACCCCGAGGGGGTGGGGGGGGAGCCCTGTACTGCTCCTGGCTCAGTGACTGCTGCCTCCTGGGTCTGGAGGTGGTACCTGGTGTCCCCCTGCAGCCAACCGCCAAGCCGGGGAGAATGGGGGCAGGGGCCCTGCACATTCCCTGGCAGATCTGGAAGTGGACCAGAAGTACTTCTGGTCTACTTCTGGGTTCGCTGCTGAGCACATGGAGGGCCCCCTTGCACTCCTGTGGGATGCTCCACGTGACCCAGCATTGCAGAGTTCACGAGTCACTCCTGCTACCTCAAAGTATGTAGAAACAATTTTTAAAGTTGTTTCTATGTCCAAATTGCTGTTTCTACAAATCAGCATCAAATCTTCAGACTTGGATTTGGCCGAATCGAATCGGGGACAGTGATCCAAATCAACTAATCGAATCACTGTCCCCAATTTGGGCCAAATCTGAATCGAATAGGGACTGCTTTGCTTACCTCTAGTGCCTGCATTTCTGGGATGTCTGTGTGATTACAAAGTGGTTCAGCCTAGCTAGGTTAGACTAACTTGCGAAGATTGAATCAATTCAGGGTCAGGCTTTTTGAATGTCCACCCCTAGCCCTACAGTATCTATTCAGTTCCTGTTGGGGTAGCTCGATTTACACCACTTGAAGAAACAATACCTATGAGAAGAGCTTAATCATACATTGTTTGCTTCCCTTACACAGTTAAAACCTATTCAAAGTCCACTGAGGTTAATTAAAAAATTATCTCTAGAGATTTATGACCGGGTTACAGTATTGCTTTAAACTTAACATCAACATCTCCTCTAGTGGTCAAATCCTTTAATAAGTCGAACCCTACTATTTGGCCATATAGTAAGCTGATGGGTTCTTTCCCTCACCTACTTAGAGACATATGAAAATATGGCAGGGAAATAACTAATGTTTAACACTAATGAAACATATACTAATCTGGTTGTACAGTATTACTGACTGTGAGACTGGATCTCCATAGTGACAGCTTCTTCCTGACAGGTTTTATTTTATATCTGTGAAGGTCTGTTAAGTCTTAAGGTATTCTCCTAGTAACATTGGCTTTTATTGTCTAGGGGTGTATTTTAAAGGAATATTTAGCTCAATGACTATCTTTTTTATGTTGAATTTTCTGGAGTCCAGATTTATCACACAAGGTGCTTCTTTCAATACACTGTAAAGTGATAGTTTTAGTCATGCTGTAGCTTATATGGCTAAAGCTCCAAGGCTCTACCCATATCTGGAATATATTACCATGCTGCCTTAAGGCACTCCTCCTCTTTGAAGGAATTCTCAAGGAAAGCAGCTTCACTGAAATTTAATGGGAAGTTATTGTTTTAAAGACAGGGGAGGAATGAATTCCAAAACTGACATTTCTTTTCTACATAATCAGCCACTTGTCAGGGGAAATGTGGGTAAGGAGGCTGAATTGAAATGCTAAATTATGTCCTTTATGTGGATGGGAAAACTCAAGGAATTTATCACTCTTCAGAAATCTTTAGTAATCTGTAAGTAAAAAGAAAATGATCTACTTTAATCCAGCTAATAAATTTCATAGGGAGCATAAGCCTGCTTCTCATTTTATACGCATTCATGGAACCCTGGTGTAAATCAACTGGAGTTTATCCTGATTTAATCCAGTATAAGAATAAATAAAATCAAGGGTTAAGCATACAATTTAAAAAAAATGACCTTTTTGTAATTTACAAGATTTTTTTTTCCATGTCTCAGAAACTCAGACCTATATCCTTCTTGGTAAGAGATATCTTATTGAAGAAATACATCAGCCCATACAGTACTTATCCCTATGCCATCTCCTCTTTATTACTCTAAGTCAAATGTTGCCTACAAGTTCATCCATTAGAATTGCTAGCAAATACACATTAAAGGGCAGATGTTCCCCTTATCCTTCTAGCGCTTGGGGCTAAAATACAGCAACAGTTTTGAGGTGTTTAAAAACCCAGATTAAAATGTGATTTAAAAAAAATATTTTTTTTTGGCTAAACCCATCTCCAGTTACTAGAACACTAGGGTAGGTAAGAACTAGTCCTTTGGCCAGGCTTTTTATACCTTGCCATTATAAGTCCTACCTATAGACCACATAAGGAGAAACCTTATTTTCAAAGCTGCTGACTTTTGAGTCTCATTTATTTCTATTGGAACGGGAGGTTTTCATCCCCTCAGAAATGAATTTTAATTGAGGTGTCTAAACTGATTTTAGAAACATAACAGTAGGTACCAGGTTTTCTAAATTTGGCTTTAGTTCTTTGTTAGTGTAAATATTACTTTTGAAAAAGAATGCTCTTAACAAGAGAATCCTAGTTAATGGCTTTAATGAATCCTGTCAAAATAATCCTCAAATTGACCTAATCTCATTTTAATTCCATTGCATCACTAATTAAAGAGAGTAGAATTTGTATACCTGTACTTAAAAATAACTTCTATATCATTAATAGATGAAGCTAAATGATGCCTTTGCGCTTACAATACATTTTGTGATTGTGACTAAGGAGTCACCTAGCAGGCTGACAAAACTGATGAATTCAAAAGCACAGCTTTTAGCTGATGACAGATCAGCCACTTATGTTGTTCACGCACAGAATGAAATCACTTCTACATTTTCATTATGTGAATGATATCTAACAAACAGTTTAATATATCTTTTTCTGGTATCATTGATCCACACCAGACATGGCAGGGGGACTCAGTGCAAGTAATGAAATTATATTGCTTTTACCTTTGCCAATGCAGATGAGATGAATGCCATCTGCAAGATGTTCCCACACGTCATAGTGTGCAGCTAAATTTAGTGGTGCCAGCTGGATCTTGTTCTGAGGGTATAATAACCTTAATATCATAATACATCCTTTGATGGGGCAAATGACAAAGCATCAGCAATGTACCTTTCATTGCCAGTCTCTGGCTCTGGTGACAGTTCTTTCTTGTCGAGAGACAGAGTCTATGTAAACAAATCTGAATAATTGCTTCTTTGTTTGTGTCTCTGTGTTTGATGCTTTGCAAATGACATTCTTCAACTATAAAGCTACAGGCTGAGTTTATTAAAGTTTGATGCCAGGTGTTTTTCACTAGTGTTCTGTCCTTCAGAATACTCAGAAGACATACAGGAAAGTCAACACCCAGAGAAGAGGAGTAGGAGGAAAAAGAGAAGGAGGTTTTTGTAAGGTTTATTTCATGCATAATGCATGAGGTCTAATTTCTTGGCATAAGACAAAGACTGTTTTTGGAAATAAATAAGTATATAAGAGAAGGTATTTTTTTTTTCTCTTTTCATTTGAACTGTTCTCTGATTGACACTCACACTCTTACCCTGCCCAATCTCCCCCCCTTTCCCTTCTCTTCACCCGCCCCCTTTTCTTTCTTTCAGAATTCCTCTTAACTATAAAAATATATCCTTTTAAAAACTGAGTCTTTCCTTGAGGGAAAAAAAGACAATATTTGAATTTCAAGGGGTGGGGGAGGGAAGAGCTTGGAAAAGGTTTCCAAACTAAAAATACCAAAAAGGTTTGATAAAGCTTTTTAATTCCACTGGGGTCAAACTTTTCTGATAGAAACTAATTGCTTTATTGTGGCATATTCAACATTTAAAAAAGAGGGGAGGTCTGGGGTGGTTCTTTCAGTGAGCCCACATGATTTTATTATTCAGCTACCAAGAAAGGTAACTGGCATGTCATCTTTTTTTTCCCCCCCACCTAGTTCATTTTATGGTATTTTAAACGCTTTTTTTTCCCCCAGGCAAAGTAAATAATAATAATAAATAATAATTTAAAATATTACTTTTGAGAGCGGATTCTTTTTTGTTGGTTGACCTGGATCCCAACATTCTGCAGTATTGCCAAGTAGAGAGAATACTATATCACAGCACCAGCAGTAAAAAGATACTTCAGTTCTTCCACCATTTATTTTACATTTAATAACAATGCCTCCAGCAGTTCAAAGGCCTTTTCACAATATGCACTTCTTGACAGTCAGCTCATATCTTTGCTAAATGTATACATCTGCCTTGGGTCAGATAGAACATAGTTTTTCTACCAGACAAGACGGGGAGGATTAAATTTGCTATATGCTTTACCATCTATGAAGATAGATTAAGTCATGGGCACAAGAAAGAGATCTTTGTCTAGCACTGCTTTTCAGTATTAATTTATTTTCTTGCTCTTTGGGCATGGACAGACAAAGCAATTACATTTAATTAAAAGAAGAGGTTTACCACGTCAGCTAATCCGTAATTATTGCTTTTCTCTATCCACTATAACTGTAAGCAAACCTGAGGCAGGTTACACATGGACTGTTTATCTCTGAATCTGCCAAATTATTGTGGTAAGCCCAACACCTCTTCTATTTCAGTAGAGGTATGTTCGTGTCCTTTATCAAGAAAGAAAAAGATTGCAGAGAAGTCTTTTGAAAAAAGTAATATATGTGTATGTACAAAAATATAGGCGTAAGGTGATGAAGAATTATTTCTAATCTGTATAACATTCACATTATTGTAGAATGGTATACAGAGACCACTGTCTAGAGTTACTATGTGAAGGCTGCATGATCAAATATACTTTACAGATGTCTGTACAGAAGCTTTTATAGTAACAAATGGACACTGGAGGATAACATAGTTCTATGCACCTATTCAGTAATAACCTTCTGTCCACAGATAGCAATAAGCTAATAACACACCGTCAGAGAGTGGACAGAGGGCTGTCAAATGCTAGCAATAAATGCATGAAATACCTTTTATAGCATCTTTCATTAAAAGGTCTCAAAGCACTGACAACCTTAATCCTCACAACACTTTTGTGCTAATGATGATTAAAGTCCTAATCCTGCAATCAAATCGATGCGAGTGGAAACCTTTAAAAAAAAAAAAGTTAACTACCTAATTCTCTTTAGCAAAAATTAAGAAAGCAAAAATGTCTTGAGTTGCACTCAGAAGCGCCTGCTATTCTCTGCATAAAGTATATGAAGGAGAAAGGAGGAAGATGCATTCCTCAAGACTAGATGCTTAACATTTCCAAGCATGCTAATGCTGGCCACTGAAGTAGGATCATCCAGATGTTAACATAACAACATAAGAAGACTGTCTGTTCCCACAAAATACAAAGGACCCACAGGAAAAGGTATTCTCACTAAGAGCTATTGCCAGAGCCTCAACACTCCAGTATTGTAAGCCTCCTCCTGTTGTGAACATATGAATCTACCATGATGATACAAGTTTTACCTTGTCCCCCATCCATTTACCATATACTCAGCCCTAATACCCATTCTCCAATCTTTGGGAACTTCAATGTGTAATGTAAATGTAACATGCCTAACAGCAAGAGGAACCAAGTGGCAGTCTGCAGAACTGTGATGTCTGTTAATTTGGACTGCAACTTTTAGAAACCTCCAGGGGTTGGGGATCAAGGGAAAAAGGAAGAGTAGAGGAGGGTGCTAGTGGAACTTGGTCATCCCTGCACAGAGAAGAGCGCAGTGGAGCTAAAGATCTCACTGGCTTGGTCAGCTAGGGCTGTGGACTGGAGAAGGCATTGGACTCGGACTTGGGAGCAGCTGCAGGCTGCTGTTTGAGTGCTCTAGGGAGTGAAGGCTTGTTTGGTGACACCTCTAGAGGTGTGGGGGGTAAATTGAAGTGCTGAGTATATGTTGATATTTTGTTACCTTTTCCCAGTTCCCTCCCTTTGGCCCGTTGGCTTGTGACTCTAACCCCTACGATTTTCTATATAAAAGTGGGAACTCCCCCTTACTACTTGTGCCAGTTTCTGGGGCTGCAGGGTTGGCACAAACATGCTGTGCTGTAAGTGCTTCACATATAGTGGCCTCTCTGTAGAACTGCGCCATTTTCCATATGTTGAAGTCCTTCTCTAGTCAGCAAGTGGTGCTGGATTTACCTGTAAATTAAAGCAATTTCTACCTTGGTTGGGTGAGAGCATACATAACAAAATGTACATGTGTAATCCATGAGGCATGTATATTTTCCTGGTATTTCTACCTTCTCGCCCCTGAGCCTTGGGCTGAAGGGAATCATCAGAACAAAGCAAAAGCTCTTAGCATTCTGCACACTCTGTGTAGCCGCATGCTGCAATACAGGCCATGATTCTATTGGCAATGATGCATGCTACTACAGGACGGTAACCAGCGCCTCTTGGCTGTAACACGTGATGAAAGATGAAGAAAGAAACAGGGTGTAGCCCAGACCAACATGAAATGGCATCAGTAATGCTTTCGATGTACTTTTTTGTGTTGTTGTTCATAAGTGGGTAAGATGACAGGGCGAATCATTTGCCTTGCTGATCCCTTGTGGAATGCCAGATGTGAAACAGAATAAAATTTCTTTAAAGGGTACAGCATAAATGTAAGAAAAGATGCTGCAAATCCTTTGATATATTTTTAATGTCTATTTGAACAGTGGTACCAGGCTTCGTTCTAAGTATCCATGCCTCTAGCTTGCTATCTTGCTAGTTTGCTTGCTTGCTTGCTTTCTATTTTTTGTTTTCTTCTCCTGTCTCTATTTTCTTCATTCTGAATGTGTTACCTGTGATTCCTGCTTTAACAGTGCAGCTGGCAAAAAGCCTATCATCATGACTGGTCACATCTATTTCTTCCTGAATTACATCTCCCCATAGTCTGGATGAAGGCATTTGTAAAACTTCAGACTTTTCCAACTAAAGTAAATACGTTTGGGGGAAGAGATTAAATGAATGAGCTGACGCCTACCTTAGGCTCAGCTCTATTTTTCCTTGCTCTTGTTGAGATGCTTTTTTGACACAAAAGAGAAAATGTCCATGAAGTAATATGTTTTCTACATTCTCCTTTTTCCTAGGATCTCACATGAAAAGATTACAAGCAGCCCTCAGTGATATACTCTTGCTTATACAAATGCTTTGTGTTGCACACAATAGTCACTATTAAAGAATCAACGTCTTACCGAAGCTACTGATATTAATTTGAAATAGGTTTACTGCACAGTAAGCTTACAGGGGAGCATGTCTACATTTGCTGCCTCTTGGGAGCAGATTTGCTCTCAATGGGCACACCCACACATGTAGGCACATGAGCTTGGAGAAACTCAAATAGGAATGGCACAAATTTGTGCCAGATATTTTTGCTTCACTGAACATGCCTGGGTATGTACTTTGGTGTGGGGCAAGTTTTGCCACGTAGAGCAAAATGACCCTGCCCAGCTCCTCCCAGATCTGCAGCCAGGGGAACTAGAGGCTGAGGCCAGCACCTGTGCTGGCCCCAGCAATATAAAACCTGCTCTGATGGCCTCAGCAATATGAAAATATGCCCTGGTAAGTAGCTCAGGGCTCTTTGCCCTCAGGAGTTTCTGGGGCCCAGTCAGATGGTATCTGGGAACACTGCCCCTTTTGCCAACTGGACTGCTGAAGCAGCCCTGACCTGGAGTGGTTCCTGCACCCTCTGGTAGCATTCTGGCAGTGGGAACTGCTTCCTGGCTGTGAGCTGCTGTCACCTGCAACAGCACCTGCCTCCTTGGACTTCTGATCCCATGGCTGCCAGACCCAGATGGGGTGCCCCTGCTCTGCCATCTGGGCAGCTATCACCCAGAAGATGTATTCCTTGTGGTGGTCTGCTTTGAACTGTCAAAGTGTGTCCTCCTGGCCCCAAATGATAAGCCACCTCATCTGCCCTCCAGCTGGGTCCTGAGTGCTGGCCCTGGACAGGCTTCTCTGCATGGGTCTCACCACTTATCTCACCTATAGAGATATCAGTTGGGCAATGTTTTGTTGATATATTTACAGATTTAAAGCAATGTGGAAACCTACTAGTGCCTCTATCATAATAAAATAAATTCTAAGTATCTATACACTTTGGCATTTACTTTTGGGTTTTTTGATACCTGTACATCCAGGTATCAAATTTAGAACCCATGCTGCAGCATGAGGAACATTTTTTTGTTCTTAGTGTGCCACTTGCTGCATTTTAAACTGGTTTGAGATGCCACAAGAGGCACATGTGTGCTCGTCTGGATGTGCCCAATGGGAGCATCCTAGTAAAAGTCTGTTCCCACCCCACTCTGCTGCAATGTAGCACCCAGGGGAAGCTCCAGGCTTCTCTCACCCACCCTGCTAGCCTGGGGGCTGACAAAGGGCATGGGGTGGTCTTACTGGGCATGGGGCCAGGAGAGTTCTGCCTGCTGCAGTGGCAGCTGTCTCCTGGCCCTGTGCACATTGGGAAGGGACCTGACATGTACAGGGCCAGGAGAGAGCTACCTCTGCAGTGGGCAGAGCTGTCCTGGTCCTGTACACATCTGGACACACAGTTCCTAGCAAGCACCCTGCTAGGCAATGGGTTTCCTGAGAGCTGTCTGGGGTGTGGGGCAGCTGTGAGTGAGGGGGCATAGAGCTTACTGGCAGCTGCCCTGAATGGCATGGGGGGGAGGGATCTGCATCCCTGTGGGGGGAGCTGTGCCCCCTGTATGGGGGGAGGTCTGGCCCTGGGGAGGGGGCTGTGCCCCTGTGGGGTGGAACTGTGGGCTCTGCAGGGGTTGGGGCAGTTTGTGAGCTGTGCAGAGGGAGGGGGCTGCACCCTGTGGGGAGCAGGGGACCCACCCCTCCTGAGCAGCACTCCCACACCCACAGTTGGGAATCCAGCCCCTGTTTACTCCCCAGAGCAGCCAGCTCCATAAGGGGAGCAGGGTCAGGGGCCCAGTCCCAGTCCCAGCTCTGACCAGCTCCCTAGTTCCTGGGAGGAGCCGGGGAGCTAAGCAATGCCAAGACCATGGACAGAGAGCTCCTTGTTCCCTATAACTGCCCCCTGCTGGCTAGACTCACCAGTAGCAAATGTGTTGCTAGCAGGCATCTACACGTGTTTTACTGCACAGTACCTACTGCACAGTTAGTTTACTACCTGTATATATAAGTAATAGTAACTGTACAGTAGACTCATTTACTGCACAGTAAACAGGAGCACATGTAAGCAGTGACACTTTACTGTCCAGTAAACTACTATGCAGTAATCTACTATGTAATAAAGCATCTCATGTAGATATATACCCATTGTTATATGCTCTTTAGGGTAGAAGATGCCACCTTATTCTGTGTGTTTATACAGGATCTAACACAATTGGGACCTGATCAGTAATAAGAGCTACTACAAAATAATATATTCATCACAGGAGGCAAGTGATGTCTCTGATGGAAATGTGGAGATATTCATGGATAACATTGACTTAATACTTTTTATTCCCTGATTACAACTTTGAACTTTGAACAAATACTTCTGGTCCACTTCTGGGTTCAATGCTGAGCAAAGGGGTCCCCATGCTCCTGTGGGATGCTCCATCTGCCCCACCATTGCATCATTCATGAACTGCTCCTGGTACCTCGGGATATGTAGAAAAAACATTTAAAGCTGTGTCTATGTCCGAATTGCTGATTCCCTGAATCAGCATCGAATCTTAAGATTCGGACAAATTGAATCGGAGACAGTGATCCAAATCAACTAATTGAATCACTGTCTCTGATTTGGGCCAAATCTGAATCCAAATTGAATAGGGCCCATTTCTCACACCCCTACTACACAGCAAAATCTGTCATTTATGCTACTGTTGTTCCTGAAGCAGAGGTTGGTGGTTTTTCACAACTCTAATCTCTTAAAATATTCTCATCAGTTTAGGACTTTAGCTATTTTTACTCCTTTCCTCTCCAACCAATTAGTTGTAATTTCTTTATTAAGAAGAAAAAAGGAATATGCTAAAATAAAGAGGATTGAAATATTTAGATGCTAATTACATGACTAGTGAAGCAGAGAAATCCACCTTTCTTGTGTGCGTCAGTAAGAAAGACGAAATATTTTAAAGATTTAATGAACTGGTAATAGAAAGGTAACACATTCCATCTTCTCTTTCTGATATGTCACCTTCTATAGATAAACTTTATGTTGAATGATTATTAAAGGGGTTGGAAGTCATTATTTCTATTTGCAAAAATGGCACTTTGGGAAAAAAAATAGCACGTATCTTACTGTATAGAAGATTTATCTGATATAAATAATGAAGTTTTAGCATGCCATCACTTTAGAGTTAGCAGCATTGATATCCTGAGTGTGAAATCTGCCGGTAGAAGATCTGTGACAATGATGATAATAGTCCCAGATAATTATATATTGGGGGAAAAAAGGAGGATTGCAATTTAGTATGTCACATATTCTTCCTACAAGGTCTTCGTAGAAAAAAAAAGGCATTTTAATAGTGCAATTATTAACAAAAGAAGTACAGCAAACTATGGAAGAGCCATGTACATATTGTCCAAAATTCCCAAATGCATATATCAGTGATAAAAAATACTTTGTAAAAAAATTAATTCCAGGGACTCAGTAGGGTCAGATGAAGAGGCAAAAGGCATCCATGTAGATAGCTCTTGCCCCCTATGTATTTGTCTAACATCAACCTTGGAATATTCTAGCTCATTTGAACCACCCCAAGGCAATATCTTCTAAAGGAGAAATTTGAATTTTCTAGGAGTATAAAATTACCATGTAGAAGGAGACCAGTGTTCCTTGTATCCTGCTCTACTATTTCTGTATGAAAAGGGTAACTAGAAGTTAGTGAGCTACTTCTTCAGTACAGTTTATTATTTTGTATATCTTTCCCTCCAGTGTATCACCTCGGTAAGCTAAATGATCTCATCTTTTCAGTCTCTCTCTCTTTTTGTGAGGGGAAAAATAAGAGGATCTCTCATTTTCTTTGTGTTTTTATCTCTATCAATTATTTCTAGTTGGGATTCTTAAAAAGATCTAGATCTAGATAGATAGATAGCTCCAACTTTAATTATATCTATCTATCGATCGATCACGTGAATTTGACCCAAATCTGCAAATAATTTCTGGGCTGAAAAAAAAAAAAATTGTCTTGCCTAGTCTTCACTGACCTAAATAATATTGTTTAACTTTTTTCCACATCTTTCTTCTTTTTGTTAGAGGAAGGATCAATCTGATGCCTCCTGCTTAAATACCCTTCCCATTTATTATTTATTCTCTCTGCTACTGTGAGATACAGGATACTGGACTAGCAGGATTTGTGGTCTGATCTACAGTCTTATCTAGTGTGGCATTTACAAAAATATGTTCTTAAAATGACCTTTTCACATTGAGCCCTAAATGAGATAGGCCTTTATTTTAACACTTACCTTGGTAACATGCCTTGCTGTCATCAGACATTTTTTCCAGACAAAGGGTAGCTGAATTTAGTTTTCCCAAGGAAGATTTAAAATAAAAAGAAGGTACTTATCCATTCATGGAATTAGATGTTCGTATTGCAGTAAAAAGTACTAATAAAGCAGTCTTTCCTTTAGAAATAAAATATTTTATGTTACGAGTTTGCATTTCAGAGCAGCAGAAATTGCATTCATTTGACCATTACCGTTTTTATTGCAGAAATATATTTTTATTTGCTATTTTACTTTTCCATCTGAGCAAAGCTGTCTTGTCATCAACCAGAAAAGAACAGTAAAATAAGGTTCTGCTATCGTATGTTTTAATGGCTTATGTACCATAACATGTCTAAGGTTTGTTAATGAGCTGCAGACTCCTGGAGAAAAGCTCATTAAATTTGTCACAATGTTTATCCAGATGCCTTGGTAATCATAGCCAGCTCTAGAATAGGTTGAATGGTCAAAGGAAAATAATGAATAATCTCATTACCTGGATGTATCTTCTGCCTGGTCAACAGTGCCTACCATTTTAATCTCTAATTCACGCCTCTGGTTTCAACAGTAGAATGGCAGCAACCAGGTTTTTTTTTTTCCTCTCAGTGAAAGTCAGTGTTACAGGATGCAAATTAATATACATTTCTTTCCTTACATTTCCATAGGAAACTGTATTCTATTCATGTAGGTTTGTAGGATATGCTACAAAATATTCCCCCTCTCCCCACCCCACCTGCACCCCCCTGAAATGAAATTTTATAGCACAGCGTGATCCAAAATTAGATGGGTCAAATACATTCAAGTGGATGAGAGAGCTGCAAATATAAGTACTGAAAAAATATTTGAAAATGAGATAAACCTTTATTTAAACCTTCATGTCCTGTCTGTAAACTTAGAAATAAACTTTTCCTATAGACAAATGTTTCTGTACCTCCAGAAAAGTTGTGTTTCATCCAGTGCACCAAATGCCCTGGAATTGCTATCAAATGATAAAAAAATATGTAGGAGAAACCAAACAACAACTGCACACCAGAATGAACTCATACCAAAAAACTATCAAAGACAAGCATACCCAACTACTTGTGGGGCACACTTTTCACAAGACAATCACTCCCTCTCCAATCTCTCAGTTCTGATTCTCAAAGGAAACTTACAAAACACCTTTTGTAGACCAGCCTACGAACTTCACAAAATGTGAATGGATACAAAAAATCATGGACTCAATATAGACATTGGATTTATGACACATTACAACCTACCTGACATTTGATTCACCAGATACCTGCCAGACCTGACCTCTTACACTCCCCCCCTCCTCCCTTCCCCTTCCCTCCTTTCCTGCCCTTTGTTTTTCTATTTCCAGCTATTTACTTTTTCACAGTCAGCTTCCTTTCTACCTTGAATTACTACTACTGTACATTCTCCCTTACTCACTTTTTCCCCCCTCCCCCCAATTTTTCCCCCTCCCTGCCTTGTTCTATGGTTTGTTTTCTTAATTCCCACCTATTCACAATCTCACTGACATCCTGTCATACTTTTAGCTTCTTTTATTCCTTGGAGTCTCAGAACAGAAGAAACGTCCTATGCCTGAAGAAGGGTGATTGCTCCTGAAAGCTTGCAAAGAATTTTTTCCCAACTACTCAGTTGGTCTAATAACAGATATCACATCTATTCAAAGAACCTTGCCTGCCTATTGACAACTAATTTTATAATAGCTCATTTTGAGTTTTCTTTTACCCTGCTGAAGCATTTGATACAGGTTATCAATAAAGATAGTTTTGTAAACCAGAAGGTTCAAAGGACTAAAAAGGGAGGAAAATGTTTATATTCCTATGAAAATATATTGGGGGGGGTGGGGGCACAGATTGGGGTTAGAGAAACATAGTATGTGGTGAAAAGTGATTAAGTTATTTAGACCTTGATAATGTTAAATTGGCTATGTCCCTTCATTTCCTGCTTCACCGGACATCAAACAGCTAGATATGTCATATTTTTAACATTTTTTCACCATTTAGCAATGTTATGATACACACTAGCTGAAAAAAAATACCGTTCAACACTAATATTTATCTCTGCCAACCAGCAAAATTGGTTTGCAAGTAGTTTCAATACTATGAAAATCATCAGATCATCAGAATTAGATTGGCTTTCTTTAGTTCTTTAAAGGGTTTTGAAATGACAGCGATTTTATTTTTGAAAACTGGAATTGCTATCAAGCAGAAGGAACTTCTTGTTCAAATGCTGCATTTAGGAATAATGTGAACAGGGAGATTGAAATGTATGAAAATCATTTTGTAAATTAAAGGCTGTACATAGCTAGTGTTTACATTTCATGGGTAATTTTAATACTCTGTAAATTCCCCAACCACTTAAAGGGAAGTTTATGCTGTATTACAATTGTCAACAGAGCTCTGTCCCCTAACACCTTTAGGAACAACCCGAATTTGCTAGTTGTGCTTAGTGAAAATGTTTTTGCAGGCTGGTAAAGAAAAGAAATAGCTACAGTGGTTATTATTAGATTAATCTGCTCCTTTGAGTTCCTATTTAACACATCCAAACTACTCCCAGTCTCATTCCTTCATATTGTTATGAAGGTTTTCAAAGCTGTAACCATTTTTTTAACTACAAAATTCTCTGCTTATATGGTTATATGCTTTTAGGAGTTTGTTTCTAGCTTGATTTTAAAGTCTGGTATATCTCCAGTCTCTGTCTTGAGAATTGAATAGGTCTCTTTGATCTAGTGAACAATGGTACAGAACAAGTAGAGTCTTTTCCCAAGTAATAAGGAAATGATCTGGATTTGATCTCATTCAACAGAGATTTCCACTGAGGTGGTTGCAACTGTTTCCATGAGAATCTGAACTAAATAACTTACCCTTTGATACTGCTGAGTAGTGTACAAAGTAAAAATTCTGCTCTCACAAGATTAGTGCTTTTAGTTAAAGTTCAGCCAATTGACAATTTTTCTGATAATGGATCATGTACCTGCAATCCACATATATGAGACTGGGCAAGAGTTGCACAATATAGGCTGATTCGGAGGAACAGAAAATATCACAGACAAGGAAAAAGAATCAATTATTCATTGGGCCTGATTTTGATCTCATTGACACCATTATGAATTGCATAAAACATCATAGAAGAAAAAATGTTCTTTAGTAAAGTTCTTCATTTGGCCTAGTGTATACTAATGGTAAATTTACCTGACATGAAGGTAATTACTAATTACTGCATGAAGTCACTTTGGGACTGATCGTATGGGTATATCCACCTTTGTATATAGCACCTGCAAAATGTGAAGGTATTGCCTGTAGCTGCTGTTTTAAAACACCTGAGGTTAACTTTTCCTCCAGGGAAGTGATCCAGCATCACTGATCTGTCTGTTTAATGGTCACTATGCTGCTCTATAATTACGTGCATGTCACTAGAACATATAGCCATTAGGGCTGTGCAAAAGAGCAGCGTTCTGCTTTGACTTCTGTTTCAACATTTTGAAGGACCAGTGTTTCGTTTTGAGCTTCATCTTCATTTTGAAAGCACTGTTCCATTCTGTTTCGTTGAAACAGTTTTACTGTTTCGATGCTGTTTTGACATTTTGCCCATAGGCTATAATGGGGAAGCACAAAACAGCCTATAACTTTGTCATTTCTTGCCTGATTCCAATGAAACGTGGAGGGGTGATAGCCTCTTCTGTGGTCATGAACCCTGCCAAGTTCCAAGGTGCAGGAGTTTCTAGGAAACTGCACCTCACGTTGCTGACAAGTAGGAGCTGAGGAGTAAGAGCACTGTCCCATTATCTGGCAGGCAGATTGGGGGCCTGCACCACCAGGAAGAGTCTGGCAGAGCCCCTGCAGCCCTCCCAGTGGTCCAGGTGGGCCCCCAATCTGCCTGCTGGGTGACAGGAGGCTGCTTCTGCTGCCTAGGACCCAGTACTGAGCAAGTGAGCCTAGATGGGGGAAGTGCCTCCTGCCAATGGGCTCAGTTCCCAGAGGTTTGCAGCACTGGGAAACTGAGCCCGGCTGGGGGAGATGCCTTCCCCAGCTAGGCTGTTTCTCAGTGGGAGGTGCTTCTCCCCGCTAGCTCAGTTCCAAGGAGCTCACAGCCCTGGAGAATTCAGACCAGCAGGGGGAAGCACCTCCCACCATTCGGCTCAGCTCCCAGCAGCTTGCAGCCCTGGGGAACTCAGCTCAGTGGCAGGAGGCAGAGCACAGCGCGATGTCTACCCACCTTCCACCATTGGGGCTGGTGGAGCCTATTGGAGTGCAGCTCAGCATCGGGATGTGGGTAAAGCCAGTTGCACTCTGATCAGCTCCGCCAGCCCTATGGAGTGCAGCCCAGTGGTGGGAGATGGGGAGACCGAGGGCTGTGCTCCCTGATGGGCTGAGCCACATGAGGCTGCAGAGCCACTTGGAGCACAGCCCTCACTCTCCCCTGCCTCCCACCACCTGGCTGCTGCTTTGAAACTTGAAACTTTTCAAAACTTCTGAAATGTTTCAACTGGCCTTGTTTCATTTAGAGGCTGCTTCAAAGCCCTTCATTTTGTTTTGATTTTGCTGCTACGAGCTCGAAACAAGTCAAAACATCGTCGAAATGAAACAGCTGGCAAAGCTTTGCACAGCCCTAATAGCCATACTTCAGAAGAAGTTATTCATTCTAGTGTTATCCTAAGGTTATGAGGCATCTTCTGGGGCTACTGGCACCTGTTTATCCCGTATCTTATCCCACTGTATACAGAACATCTGATTAGAGGCAGGAGAGGTACTATTTCTCCAGTATGGCCAGGACTCTCATACTTTTGTTGATTGCCTCAAGCTGCAACTAAATGCTTCAAGGGAATACATTCTGACTTATCAGTCCTGATCTGAGGCAGCAAGCCCACATTCCTTGGGTACACAATAAGGCAAGGCATCTTTTTTTGGAAACTTGAACCATGTGGTTATGAACCCAAATCAGTTCCAGGTTCATCTGCCTGGATAATCCCTCTGGAGTAGAGGTGCGAACTGAGGAGGAAATTGTTATATATGGCTATCAGAGATTAGCCCTCAGCCTTGTGCATGATTTTCACACAGCTTCTTGACCCGGTCATCTAGTCCATCCACTGCTCCAACCTAACAGAGCCATAATGGCTGCACCTCCTCCTGAGAAGGGGAACTGGTGGCAGCTTGCATATCAAATGGGCTGAGAAGATATAAGAGGCAATATCAGCCTGATTTGACCCTGTACTATGACCTCCCTTCCAGAAAACATCCTCCTTTAGGTTCTGAAAAAGAATAGGAATACCCTGATGGAAAGGGTAAGTTGGCTGGATTTTTATTTTCCCATATTCCTTATGATTTTTTTTATGAGTTATGGTTAAAAAGGAGTCCATTTTCATTCAATTAATTGGTTATCTGTGCATCTCACAAACTCTGTTATTAGGGCTTCAGATCTAGGAAAACAGGTCTTCTATCTATCCAGACTAATGTCTCCTGGGTTTGACCTTCTGCAGCTTGCTGTCTTGTTACTTGATATAGTTAGACACATGCATAGTTTTGTAGCACCCATTACTCTCAGGCCCCTGGGATTCCTATTTCTCCTCATTGGTCGTATCCTCTTTGTTTGAGTGCTCCCTTTCCTCCTAGTCCTCCAACCTGTCATCTTCCTATCCTTACTCATCGTCTCCTTGTTTAGTCTTTCAGATAAAGGAAAGCTATGCTTATGGTTACGTTGCTTAGAATTCAGCAAAACAGGATGGAGATATAAACAATACATCTTTAAATGGGTACAGCTCTCCCCACAACTAACCTGGATAAATTTGTTGAGAGTGGTTGTACTGCTGTTTAGCATCATATGCACAATCCATTAGGCATATGAAGATAATGAGCTGATGAAGAGCTAGTCACTCATGGTAAAGGAAACCTTTGGGGACCTGGCACTGCATTGAACCAATCAGGGGGTATATTGTGACATGGGAGCACTTTCTGCAAATAGTAAAATAGTGCTGGTGTTCTCTGATCATACCTAGTGATATCTGGCATTCCACATTCAGAAGCAGAATAGTATTGCAATGCCCAGTTAAATATATTGGATCAGACCCAAGCATGCACCTATCCATAGTTCAGACAAAGTGTTAAAAGCACAACATGCTTAGCTATATAAGGCATTAGACAAGCCTGACATAAGGCAAAATATTCACAAAGAAGATAAAATAGCTTCATGTTAAATGACTTGGGGAGTTAAAATCTGCTTAAGTGCTACTTACACAATTTAAGTTAAAGGTAGAATAGGACTGCCCATAGAATCCAAACATTAAACATTTACCCGGTCCTTAGTTGCTGTCATGCACCCACAGTTTGAATGTGATGCCAGTCTTTATGCAGTCCCTCAGAGTGTACTTTTAATGCTTGGCCTCCACTTAAGGCCTCCACTTTCTGCAAGGAGAAAACCTGATAGCTTCACTCCTCCAAGGTCCCAGCCTGGGGATTGTCTTAAGCACCCCTGATTCTCACCATGGTTCCCTTAGTCCAAAAAAAGACTTCAATGCCTGCTGAATACTTTATTTCAGGAGGCTTACTACCACCATGTTTGCAAGGGCACAGCACATTTTTTTAAAACAAAGAAGCATTTGGTAGACAACAAGAATATAGTACTTCAGAATCATTAGGTTATAGTGGAAAGGCAAACCTTATGTATAGGTACATAAAAAACACTCCAGTTTGCCTCTTTTTTTCCACCTAACATTTCAGATTCCAAATACTTTCTAGTATAGGTTGGCAGATTTTTTTCTTAGTCTCCAGGCACTTCATGTCTTTGTTACACTTTCTAGTCATACTGGGTACCTATAGATGTTCTCGTTCACATTCCAATTAGAATGCATTGGATCAGACTTCATTAACCTTGTTGAATGAACTTAGATGAAGCATTCTGTGGCCAGTTTGAAATGTGCAGGATTTAATATACATGATGGCAAGCTGTTTTAATTATAGCAGTTGTCTGGGAATTGCTCTAATTAAAACACCCTGCCCCCACTTCTAAGCATGTGCATAGGCAGCCACTGTTTTCACTAGTTCTGCCTTCCTTGGCTGGTAGTTATTAAAAGATGACCACTGGCTTTCAATAGTATCTGCAAAGTAACTCCATTCGTATATTATCAAGTTTTAACATTAATTCATTCATGTTAGCTCAGAACCACCTATATGACTCAGTCCCATCATTTACTCCCTTGTCACAGAGAAGAAACGAAATGCTTTTGTCTTAGTAATTTGCAGGCTGCTACCAGGTTGCTTGCACAGGCTGCCTGCAGGGCCCCTGAGCCTCACAGAGCCTGGTGCTTTGCTCCATGGCTGTAGGGCAGCAAACTAAAACTCCTTGGTGGTGTTATAGTTTGCCACACCCCAAAGTCATTTAAGGTGCATCATGCCACTGAATGTGCTACAGCAGCTGGAATTAATGCTCAATACACCGCTGACGCGTGCAAACACCAACACCATTAAAGCAGTGCAAAAGCATTTAACCCGCTTTAAAGTGTCATGCACACGTGCCCCTCATTTCGTCTACACATGAGAACAGAAGGAACAAGCTGGGAAATTTAGCATATGGCACTGGGTTTTTTTGAAAACCAGCTGTGAATAGCTTCAAACTAGGAGTAAATTAATATTTTTCTGCCTTCAGTTATGTTTCCTTTGGAAGCTTTTTCTCAGTGCAATATTGACTTGGTAGCATTTGGGAATTCCCAGGATAGCCACAGGCTAAGACACTTCCTTCTTTTTACCCTGAACTTACCTGCCTAAGGGATGCTTTGTAGATATCAGTAGGGAAAATTCTGAGCAAAATAAATCCATTAAGCACTAATGTGGTTGGTGACAAAACGACAACTCTACCTCATCTTCATTATCCTTAACCACCTCGACAATGGAAAAAGGTCCTTATTCATTTTAATGATTCTCTACATTAATGGCAAAGAGGAAAGCACTTTAGTTAGTGATAATGACCACAGCTGCCTCTTTTAACAGTGATAGGCCCTGGATTCATTTTCACTTATCAGAAGCCCAGGATTCATTTGCTGCTTATACTGAGTGTGTAATGGGTCTGTGCTACTGCTGAGTGTGTACAGTTTTGCATGGTTGGGGTTTGTATTGTGTGTTTCCTGGGTGGTAACTCAAATTCTTACATTTATAGTCTCAGCTCAGTGTGTGGTTGTTTAGCCATTAAATTACAATCGGGGCTAATAATAGTCATAAGGGCCAGTCCTTCAAATAAAGGGAAACTGAAAGAGAACATATTTTCTCTGGATCAAACTCAATCTTGTGTGTTCTTGTCAGTTTTCTCTCAGTTGAAGGTTTTGTCTTTTTTCATTCATTCTAATGGGACCTGAATGGTTCAACTCCCATATATACTGTGCTAAGAATCTAACACTTATGTAGGTGTGGAATAAATTAACAAGGAGCTATCAAGTGACAGAAAGGAATCAAACACAAACATGACAATAAGCTATTTCACTAGTTTAATATATACAAGAACAAAAAATAGAAACTAGGATAAAAAATATATACGATGATCTGTTAACATTTGCATAATCCTTTAAAAACAAGCTCAAAGACTTTCCCTTTCACCATTACTTTTCTTCTTTATTTGCAGAAACGGTGGAATATGTGTAAAAATGTGTTTGTAATCAGTCTGCAAGGGAGCACCCTAAGCCAGAAAGCAAACTGTAGAATAAAATTTGAGAAGCTGTACAGAAGAAAGATTTTAGCCAAGTGAACTTTAGAAATTTCATATAGATGTCTACTTCTCATGCAAATACGTTTATTTAGATGCAAAGACACATTAGAACGCTATTGATGAAAACGTGAAAAACAGCAGTTCCTTCTTGTTGTAGTGGAATATGTGATTAGAATTTCAGTGTGTTTCTGCTGATCCCTCAAATGGAAACATTCAAATGAACAACAGAAAAGAGAGACATATGAAATATGTATACAAAGAAAGCTTGATTTCTTATATAATGGGTGTTAGTGGTAGATACCTATCTACAGAAGGGCAGATACCTTTAATAATCAGCAAAGCATTATGCGAACAGCTGTTAGCAAGACAAAGCATCTAATTCCACTTACTGTACTCTTGCTTTTTCTCCTGCCCATGCTGAGTGAATGCTGATTTCAATATGACATTTAAAGGGATGTCTCAGCTGATTTATGTACCAGTTTACAACCTTACGTCTGACTGCTATTACTAACGAGTTCCATAAAATCAGATAGCTTTTTAGCCTTTTATGCAACATGAGTAGGTATTCATTATACTATAGACTCAGTCCACTCCTCTGCCTGGAGATCTTACCATGTCTACCATATTTTACCTAGTCTCCAAGGGTGCTTGTATACGTGATGGAGGGTTTAGTACTCAAGGTTTTGTTTTTTGCCTCCTAAATTGAAATGGTAGGCCATAAAATAAAACCCTGAGTACTAAACCATTTACATTTTTCCATCATGGTATGTTGAGGGGCCTGATCCTTTTTTTTTTTTAAATCAGAGTGGGAGCCTGCCGATGGCCGGGGGGTGAGCTTCTGGTGGGCTGAGTAGCCCCTGAGCTGCGGGGGACCCTGGCCCTTCCCTCCACTCTGGTCGCAACACCTGGTCTGCTAGCAGCCCTCCTGGGGTGTCCCAGGGGGTGCCACCACTCAGGAGGGAAGGACTAGGGCTCCCTGCATCTCAGGGGCCACTAAGCCCGCCAGCAGCTCACCCTGTGGCTGTGGGCAGGCTCTGCAGGAGTGGGGAGGGGGAAGGATCTGGTCCCTTGCTACAGGTGCCTGCTGAAGGGAGCAGCAGCGAGGGGCTCAATCCTTTTTTTTTTTTATTGGAGCTTACTCATCTCTTCTGCTGCCAGAGGATGAGCTGCCAGTGGGATGAACAGCCCATGAGCTGCAGGGGGCCCCGGTCCTTCCCTCTGCAGTGCCAGTGTTCCCCGGGGCCATCCTGGCAGGCTGCTAGTGGCCCCAGGGCTGCAGGATGTTGCCCCAGTTCTGAGGTAGCACTCAGCCTTATCCAAACTTTCTTCAACCCAGAACTGAGGCAGCACCTGGCCTGCTAGCAGCCTGTCCCAGTGGCCCCAGGGGGTGCTGCCACTATGGGGGGAAGAACTGAGGGCCCCTGCAGCTCAGGGGCTGCTTGGCCTGCTGGCAGCTCAACCCCCTGGCCAAGGGAGAGGCGGGGAGACTCCACCGGAAAAAAAAAAGGATTGGGCACCTCGCTGCTTCTGACTTCAGCAGGTGCCTGCTGAAGAGAAAAGAGGCAAGTGGCCTGATCCTTTTTTCTGTAGCGTCTGCCTGCCTTTCCCAGGACCGGGGGGCAGGGTGAACTGACAGCTTCATCATTGCAATTTGCAACAATGCAAAGTCATTTAAAACCTCCAAAAGTCCTGCATGTGTACACTGATGTAATTAAACCACACAGCGTGACATTTTAATCACATGTACATGTTAATGGTGTCATGTGTACAAGTGCCCCAACATGTTATACAGCATCTAATAGGAATTACTTTGAGGATGGCATCCTAGCATGATCTAGTCATCTTGCATAGATGCTACAGTATCAGTTCCATAGACAAAGCTTTTAAACATGACACTTGATCTATCATAATGGAAGCAAAATGTTAGAGGTAGGCTAGAAAGATGAATATCCAATCTCCAGGTAGTACACAAATACAGCAGTGCTCAGAGATACCCAAACATTTTAGCTGTTCTCATAGCACCTCTCTGATTTGTACTGAACAAGGGGTCTGTTCCAAAGCCAATTGATGTCAATGGAAGTCTTTCCACTGATATTGATGGGAAATGGAGTTTCATAGATTTCATAGACATAGATTTCATAGACATTAGGGCTGGAAGGGACCTTGGAAGATCATCGAGTCCAGCCCCCCGCCCAAAGGGCAGGAAGTCAGCTGGGGTCATGGGATCCCAGCAAGATAAGCATCCAGTTTCATCTTGAAGGTGTTCAATGAAGGCGCTTGAACAACCTCCGGTGGCAGGCTGTTCCAGACCTTGGGGGCTCGGACAGTAAAGAAATTCTTCCTTATGTCCAGCCTGAAACGATCTTGTAGTAGTTTGTGACCATTCGACCTCGTCATCCCTTGGGGCGCTCTGGTGAACAAACGTTCCACCAAGATACTGGTGATCACCCCTGATAAACTTGTAGGTGGCCATCAGATCACCCCTGAGTCTGCGCTTTTCCAGGCTAAAGAGCCCCAGGGCTCTCAGCCTGTCATTGTAGGGTCTGCTTCCCTGACCTCTGATCATGCACGTGGCTCTTCTCTGGACTCTCTCAAGCTTCTCCAAATCCTTTTTGAATTGTGGAGCCCAAAACTGGACGCAGTACTCCAGCTGCGGCCTCACTAAGGCCGAGTACAGGGGGAGAATGACGTCCCGGGATTTGCTTGAGAAGCATCTATGGATGCAAGCCAGCGTTTTGGTCGCTTTACTAGCTGCAGCATCGCATTGCAGGCTCATGTTCATCTTGTGGTCAATGATGACCCCCAAGTCTCTTTCTTCCATAGTGCTAGCCAACACAGCACTGCCGAGCCTATAAGGATGCTGCGGGTTTTTTTTCCCAAGGTGGAGAACCTTGCATTTATCGGCATTGAACACCATCAGATTCTCGTCCGTCCACTTGCTGAGCCTGTCCAGGTCAGCCTGGATCACCCGCCTGTCTTCTGGTGTGGATGCTTTGCCCCAAAGTTTGGTGTCATCTGCGAACTTGGCCAGTCCGCTTCTGACTCCAGTGTCCACATCATTAATGAAGATGTTGAACAGTATGGGTCCAAGGACAGAGCCCTGGGGGACCCCACTGGTCACGGGACACCACGATGAGTGACTTCCATCAATTACTACCCTCTGGGTCCGACCCCGGAGCCAATTTTCCAGCCAGTGGATCGTGGAGGACCCAAGGCAACAATTGGCCAGTTTCTCCAAGAGACGATCATGGGACACCAGATCGAAGGCTTTTTTGAAGTCAAGATATATGACATCAATCTCATCTCCCTTGTCCAGGTGATAGGTCACCTGGTCATAGAAGGAAATGAGATTGGTCAAGCAAGACCTACCCGCAACAAACCCATGCTGGCTATCCCTTAAGATGTTGGCGTCGGCCAGTCCATTAAGGATGACCTCCTTAATAAACTTTTCTAAGATCTTCCCCGGGATAGAAGTCAGGCTGATGGGCCTATAGTTAGCCGGATCCACTTTCCTCCCTTTCTTGAAGATAGGCACCACATTGGCCTTCTTCCAGTCTTCGGGCACTACACCAGAGCGCCAAGAGTTTTCAAAGATCCGCGCTAGAGGCTGTGCTATGATGCTCGCCAGCTCCTTGAGTACCCTGGGGTGAAGATTGTCAGGGCCGGCTGACTTGAAGGTATCCAGCTTCTCAAGATGTTCCTTCACAAAGTCAGCATTAATGGAGCGCAGGGGATCACCCTCACCCAGACTTCCCGGCCCTGTAGCGGGCACGGGCGTCCCATGGGGCTGATGAAAGACCGACGCAAAGTACCTATTTAATAGGTTGGCTTTTTCCTGGGCGTCAGTTGTCAGTTGCCCCATCTGGTTCAGCAGGGGTCCAACGTTGCCCCTGCTTTTCCTCCAGCTCCCCACATATCTGAAAAAGGACTTTTTATTGTCCTTGATGCTCAAAGCTAGCTGGAGTTCAGTTGCAGCCTTGGCTTTCCTGGTCCTGGAGTTGTTCAAAAGATTATAAACAAGTTATTTAGGGTGCCTATACATGAGCCATGGAGGCTGCTCTAATGTGCTGGAATTCCAGTGCATCAGTGCAGGCTCAATTAAACAAGTCTGCTGGAGCTTGGCTACTGCCGCACTCTAGCAGCCTCCTGCATCTAATGTATCAGTGTCTCTGTGCTTAACATTTGTCCCATAATCAGCATCATATATCAGGAACATATTTGGTACATATTTGTCCCATATCAGCATCCCCATGCTCATCAAACAAGAGCCCCTGCTGCTATTTTTAAGTGTGGGGACACTGATACAGGAGATGTGGAAGCACTTTAGAGTAGCTTCCCCCACACCAACGAGCACATGTAAAAGTGCCCTTAGTGCTTTTTCTTTTTAAAGTATTACTAGCTGAGTATAGCTAGACTTGAATGAGAAACTTACCTGGAACAATTCAACATTAAAATAAGTAATGATACATGTTCAGTTAAAAGTATTCATGTAGTTAATGGAAAAGTGAATTAAAATGGCTCTCTGGTGTTCTTCTCAGCTATGTCTAGTTAAATCAATTCAGCTGCCAAGTCAAAACAAGATTCTTCAATCTTACCACCCAGTATGATCAACCAGTGTATCCATCTGTGTTTTCTCTATTTCTCACACCATCACTTATCAAAGCTTAACTGGATATTCTGCAGATGGTACATATCCATTGTATGTACAAGGCCAAGTAGGAAGAAGAGTTTGCTTTTATTAGTTAGCTAGGCAGGCCTAGTGCAAGCTACCCACAAGGAAACAGTATTTGCAAGACATTCCTTCTAGGCTGTTTTTTTCAGGTATACAGGTTTCCCTTGTTTTATGCAGGTTCTATATGTGCGTATTCGCTCATATGTGATGACCCTTTTTATACCAGAAATTCATTATATGTGAGGTAAACTCACTCTAATGTGATCAGTGTGGTGGAAGCCTGCAGTCAGCTGCTTTGTGTGGTGCATTGTGGGAGTGATGCACACCAAAATATAGTTTCCGGTGTGAATCTGTGCTCCTTGCTCGTCTACGACTTGAGTTTCTGTATTTGTCATGCCCATTATGATAGTGCCCTGTGCTTGTGTGTACTGTCTGCTGTTGGTGAGTACCAAAATCGTGTTGTAAAAGTGGTAAAAATGGGTCTGGGGGTCAGTACAGTTGAGGTCTTGGAACGTATCCCTGTTTGTTACATTATATTATGCAAATTCAAGTTACGAGCGGTTTTCTAGGAATGCATGTACAACATAAAGCAAGGGAAACCTGTATTTTCTAAACATAGCTACTCTTTCAAGGTACTATTACAAAGACCAATTTAAAGTATGAATATCAACCCCAGCTCCCCTTGGTAACAAAAGGAAGACAAAGATAACCGTATGACCTGAACCTAGAGAAGGCACAGAGGTATTTGATGGAAAGGTTTGGTGTGATTACAGCACCTGGAAGCCGTGGGTTCAATTTCCAACTTCCACACAAACTCCCTGTATAAAGTTGGACTTGCCACTAAAGGATTGATTTTTAAAGACATTTAGGTTCACATATCACTATTGTGAATGTTTCCCCTTGAAAGTAGCAGCCAATATCTGGACAATAAAGAAAAAGCAACACAACTGCACACTGTATAATACATGTAGGTGGTTAGGTTACACTTTATGTGAGTCATTGCTGTTTATTCTGCCCTGCACACCCCATATCAATTGCTTTAATCATGGTGGGGGTTGCATGAATCCATCAGGGGGGAAGTCTATAAACATGATTAAGGAATGTCACTTTGTCCTCACTATTGATTTATCGCTTTTTCTCCTTTAGCTGGTGACAGTGGTGATAAAAGCCGTTTAGACAATGTGTGATGCAAACCTAGGAAATCATTATAGGGTATTTATCTGGTAATATAACAGGAGTTAGGAGGCCAACATTCTCATCTATGAAATGACTTATTAAAACACAAGACAATGCATTAGGAGAGTATCAAGGGGATTAAAAAAAAATGATTTTAGTTCCAATTAATTTATTTAAACATCATCCTTTTGTATCTTTCTAATAATGTAAGAGCATTTTAATTACGTAAACTAAAAAAAGTGCTAACCAAGAATTTATATACATGTGCTTAGTATAATGATTATTTATTTTTATTTATGTGCAATTCTGAATATATCTGTGCTACACATGGTACATATACAACAGAGTATAAAGAACACAGGATCTGTTTTCTTTCCATCTGTCTCAAACCAAAGTACATTGAGGTCAGTGGAAAGTATCCCAGTAGACTTGCGTAGAGTTTGACTTAGACCCAGGAAGTATTTTTATTTATGTATTCATTAGATGTATATCCCACCCTCCCCAGAAGAAATTTAGGTCATCTTACAAGAAAAAAACAAACAAATTATACAAACTGACAAAAATAGGTAAAAGATCAAACTCCCCAGACACTGCCCCCAAACATAATCCTGTCTGCTGAAGTCCTGCATGGTTATGATGCATGATTGTGATTCTACTATTCAACATCCTGATCATAAAAATGTTCTTCTGTGGATAAATATGGTGTCTTATGCAGATGCTTTTGCCCAATGGTTAAATATAAAGATTTGTTTCATGCCCTACAAAAGAAGAACGCTTTCTATCACATGATCTAGTTGATTTTGCCCTGGTAAGACGTTGTATAAGTAAGAAACAACAGCAGGGAAAGCTGCAGAGACATCATTTCTTTCGAATTGTCAAGTAATGTTAAAGTAGTGGAGATGTTTCTCTTTTAGTAGTGTTGTCCCCAAAGGACAGTGAGTTGGTGCCCGGTGCGCTTGTGCCAATAAACACACAGGGGTGAAGGATCCAACTTAATCTTTATTTCTGCACAGAAAGTGGTGCTTGGCAATTGTTCGCAAAGCAAGCACCTCCACCCAAGTGGGTATCAGCCTTATATAGCCTCTTCTAGCCTTACACACTGTATAGTCACTATAGGTTGTGGTCCATGCGCACTTCGCCCTAGCTACAGACTACCCCCTAGCCAGCTGAACTTGCCTTCGTAATAGTTCATTTGCTGATGTGGCACCTGTTATTCAGCCAACTTAGCAAGCAACCCCCTTTCCAACTCCCCCCCAAGTAACCCCCCTTCCAACTTGCCCCGGGACCTTGCTGATACGGTCTTTCCTTCTAGCAAGGCCAGCAATTAAGCAACAAGCGATCTCCCCCAGCCTAAACAACCTACTCTATGCCCTTGGTTAGATAAAATACTTTTTCAAAACATACAAAGCTGTTCCCAAAGTATAAAAAAACTTAGTGAAAGTTCAGGGGTACTCATCAGTAGTATAGTTTCTTTTAGTTTCTATGTGTCAGTGTGCAGGCCAACAAAATGCAGACACAATGGCTTGTATTTCCATAGTTAAATTCTTTTGTTCATTGGGTTTGAACATGTAAACAACAGTTACAAAGTTGATTTCTACAAAAATCATTTAAAAAGCTAAATACATCTCCACACCAGACCTGAATGTAACTGCTAATTTTTTCCCACATCAAGAAGCATGGGCTGTCACTGTTAAAACTGTTTTTTGCCGTTCTTAAATTTATTATATAAGGAAATAATAGGCATCTTACTTGTTATCAAAATATTATAACAATGTTGAATAGGGTGGGGGGAAAGAGAGCATTTTCATGTCTCTTTCTCCCTTTCTCTCTTTGCTTATATTCTTTACTGGGGAATAAATTATGCCACTTTGCATTCTGCACCTTAAGACCTGTTTAAAAAAGCCCCCAACAAATGATTTTTATGGTGTCAGCCAAGTTTCTAGTAGACAAATGTAATATAAAACAGTGGTGACTGACAACTGCATAGGGACAGACTATAGAAAGATCAAAGATTGAATGTGGTTACAGAATGATCCCTCCTCCTATTCTTATTGTAGTATTTACATTTCACTGGTACCTAGATGCTGCACCTGAGATTAGAGTTTCATGTGTTCTCCCTAAGAGCTTGCATTTTAAAGAGTAATAAACAAATGATAAAAGAAAGGCAGATGATGGTATTATTTTTTGGTCCAGATTGTATTAGACTGGAAAGGCACTCATGAGGTTTGTGTTCCTTCTGCAATACATGCTGTTGTTTCATCTCGCTATCTAAATAATTATGTGGAAACTAAGTACCTATTCCATATAGTTCAGCCCAGCACCTCACAGCAGGGATTTCTCCCCACCACCTCCTTTTCAGAAATCACTATATAAAATCAAACTGAGGACCACTACTTTTAAATTCAGACATTGGGGGCCAGATTCTCAGATGGTGGAATCCAGTATATGCCAAATTCCATTATATTAGCCTTTTAGCTCTGGGTCTTATTAATAATACTCCATCACTTTCAGAGAAAGAGACATAGAGTGCTTGGTGTTATAGGCTTTCTAGTCCCTTAAAGAAAAATAGGTTCAGAACCTCTGTGAAAAGACAAGTGTATCACGTCTTAAATTGATGAGGGGTCCTGAGGGCAGATGAGTCTAATAAATACATTAAAGGAGAAAATTAGAATTAGAATTAGCTGTCTGCAGGAGTTTGTCAGAAAGTACAGCTGATCACTAGGATCACCTGGAAAGGTGAAAGTTCAGCAGCATGGGTGTGTATCTGAATCTTACTGAACTAGACTGCTGGAAAAGCTGGAAAAGGCTGAAACTCTAGACTTCAGTAGAAAGGTTGGTTTCCTGACTTCCCTTTGTTGAAGAAAAGGAACTAGAAAGTCAGAGAAGTTAGTGGGGGAAGAGAGCAGGATTTGTTTGCTGACTTTTCCTAGTCTGAAGACCTGAAGCTGGTGAAAGCTAAGATTAGTGGATCTTAGGGTTAGTCGGGTTGACCTACTAACTTCTTCAAGCTGAAAGGACACTTTGTAAGAGAAAAACATGTGTAACCTTTGCTGCAGGTATTCTGGTTGGAAGCAGTAAGAAGATAAGTCTCATTTGGGTTGGAGAGTACCTGTTGTGAAGGGCAGGGAATAACACCAGTAGGAACATGAAGATAGCTGGATGATATAAAAGACAGAGAAAGAAGCTCTGGGAGAGGCAGAGGATTAGGTTATTTTCTTGATATGCTTTACTTGAAAGTAATAAGGACTGCAAGTACACTTTCCTGCGGCTCAGTTGTTTTTTTTTTATTTCTGTACTAGATTTGATGTATATGTGTGAAAGGGGGGTTAGAGGGGGAGGAGTTTAATCATAAGGTTTTTGGGACAGAGATTGTTGTACAATTTCTTGCAAGGTAGGACTCTTAGTTTGTGAACTCAGGTAGTACTTGTAAGTATAATGAATGTAAATGGGAGAGCCAGACTTTACAGTAGTTGTGAACTTTTCTTTTTTTGTTGTTGTTGTGGTTGTGGGGGAGGGGGTAGACATGGGCAGCTAGTCTTCCTGGGACACCCACTGGATTCTTGTGGACTGCCCAATCTTTTCCCATCCAAATGATTCTTAAAGTCTTGGACAGTGGCTATTTTCTGTATTTTACTTGCATCCTGTCTTGAGTTGTTATTTCTATGCTGACTTTCAGCAAAACTCGCCAAACTAGCAAAACTGCAAGGGTCTTACACAAATCAAAAAGGCTTTGCATGGCATATAATGTGTTTTTAGCATTTGTGTTTATTTTGTTGACTTTCTGTCATCGCCTCCTTCCTGCAGTGTAGGAGAGACTTGTTTTAAAACATCATCACTTCCTATTCTGGGTACTTGTAGCTGTAAGTGCGTTTTTGCTTTTAAACTTTTGAACCCTTAAAAATCGAGACACTTGCAGCTTATCAGTTGTTCTTCCTTACAGTGGCTCATTCCCATTCTGGCCTTAAAGCAAATAATATAACAGGGTATTTTTTGGTTTGATAGTTCCCACAGATAAATACAAGATTTCAGTCTTCAGGGAAAATAGCCAGTAAAATAAAGAGGGAGAAAACAAGTTAACATGGAAACATAGCAGTTTATTCTTTAATTCAAAAAATAATCTGTTCTTACAGCAGAGATTTTTCTGGGAACAGTGGAGTGGTGCTGGCTTTTAAAACCTGTTATTGGCACTGGCTCAGCAAATTACAAACTAGAGGAAAACAAGCTGAGAACAAACTGTTTACATCAATGGTTCTCTAAACTATGAAGAACACAAGCCACAGTTTTGGATGTTGTTATAATTCATGCCATTGCTAAAACAGATGCATCATGGAAAAATTCATATATCAAATAGAATGCAAGGCTGTAATTTTTATATGATGAGAGACTTAATAAAATATTTCTTCTTTTAGACCTCAATTAGGGCTTCCATCAACAGGAGATGGAAAGTGGTTTTACTCCAGCAGCAAAAATATCTTTTAAATTGACTTGATGAGGTGCTTTGGTTGTTCCTGACATTCCATAAAGAAAAAAGCACATATTCTTGTCTCATTATTTCTGCTTTGAAAAATGAAAGTATGTTCACTTGAGAGCAGAATTTCTCTTTTTTTTTTTTCTTGCTACAGCTGTACCAGTGCTATATACAACAGCAGTGATACAGTCCATACAATTCAATTGTAATAATCAAATTACAGGTAACTATCAGCTGAGAAATGTACCTTTTCATTAGTTAGTAATTTTATCTAAATGTTTTGGTGTGTTGATTGGAGTATGTGTGAATAGCATCTTTTTCTAAGAGGTAATGTGAGGCTCAGAAAACATTGAATGAATTTGGGTGTGGAAATACCTTTGTAGTATTGCCAACAATCATGACGAACTCTTAAAAAACCCCAAGAGATTGGCAAGCAAATCAGAAGATGCTATTTTTGAAGTGTTTGTGTGGAGTGGGGGGAGGAGGGGCTGTTGCATGTATGGGGTTTGGATCCTGGGGAGGGTGGGTCCCCACACACCCTGGCAGGATGTGGGGTACTGTGGGTCAGGAGTCAGAGGCAGCTGCAGGGATGGGGGACGGGGGGCGGGGGGTGGGGGCTCTGGCTTGGCAGTGAGGGGCAGACAGACATCACCCAGCTGGTAAGTGGAGGGGAGGAGGTGGGGGGAAAAGTGGGAGAGGGGGAGATCGATTCCCCCCGCTCCATGGTGAGGGAGGGAGTGGAGCAGGGGCTTAGGTGACTGGGGCCCCAGGGCCAGGGCAGGTTGTCCAGAGGCATGGGTAGGTGTACAGCTCCCTGTAGCTGTGCACACCCCTGGGGGAGGCATGGGGAGGGGCATGTGCCCCCCCCCCACCACAGGGTAGAGGTGGGATGCTGTGGACTAGGGGCTCTGCACCCTCCTGCCTTTGCCCCAGGAACTCAAGTCATGCAACACCATTGCCACCCACCCAATGGCAGGAAGCACACTGGCATCACGCGGTTGAGCTCCTGATGTAAAGACAGCAGGGCACAGAGCCCCATTGCATCTCTGGCCAACCTGCCCCGGCCCTGGGTCCCCATTCACCCCAGCCCCTGCTCCTGCCCTACTTCCTCTGTCAATCTCTTCCTTCCTCCTCCCAGTCCCTTCCCTCTCCCTTCCCTTTCCCCTCCACAGACTTATTAGCTGAAAAAATCTGAATATTTGAGGGTTCAATGAGGAGATCATCAGTTGGAGTTATTTTGACTTAGAAATCCCAAGTCTCATGATGTTTCCATGACAGTTGAAATTACTGCCTTTGTTCCATTATCTTTTCTATTGGTAAATTAAACTAGACTATTACGATAAATTTCCATGAGCAGAAAATGTGTAGGCATGGATCATAGGACTCTTCACTGCATGTCAGAAAAGGCAGTTGTAGATTGCAGTGAACAGCAAACTATGGTTATAGGGTTTTAGAGTTCAAATTATGTTATATAGAAAGACAAGATCTTAAAGTTCAATGTCCTTTTGATTTATACAGCAGTGCAATTGTATTCATGATGTTATGTTATTAATGACATTTGATATTTGTGTCCTTTGATTTGCAGTGTAAATACAGTATTTTATTTCTGGTGCTTGTTTTATTTTTTTTAAGTAGCATTTAAGGTTGACGTTATTGCAAGGCTCAGGAGAACAGAAAGCAGAAAACGCAGGGCTATACTGTGTTTTTACAGGGCAAATTGTTTACAAATAAGGAAGCAGCTCATTCCCAATGGAACAGAGAAAGGAGAAACTCTTTTTCTTATTCTGAGCTTTTTGGTATCATATTTTTTGCAGAGCTTAGATACCATGGTGATAAGCACTATATAAAGACACTAGACCATTTTACATCAGATAAATCTTATGCTGAATCTCAGGCCAATCCTGGGGAAAAAAAAATTTCAGAGATTCATATACCCCAAAGAGACCTCAAGGGTCATATAGTCCAACTCCTGGCATGAATACAGGACATGCTATTCTTAAATCATATGAAACAAATGCTTATGAAATGATCCTCCCATAAAAGATATTCCACAACTTCCTTGAGCACTGTGGTCCATTTTTCTACTGTTCTGACAGTAAGGAAGCTTCTTTCTAACATTTAATCTGAATGTTTTGCTGTCATTTAAGATGCTTTCTTCATGTCCTGTACTCTGGGATAAGGGAAAAGTGTTGTGCTTCCTCCTCTTCATGATAGCCTTTCAAACATTTGAAAACTGCCATCATGTCCTCCCCTTAATCTCCTTCCTTGCTTGTCCTCCAACTTGCATAATTTCCTCACTGGGAGAAATGTCCATTCCTGAATAATCAGGTTTTATTCTTAGGGATTCCTTCTTTAATTTTCATTGTTGTCTGGAAGGGCCTGGCTCAAGTACCACAGCCACATAATCAATGGACTGTTTTATGAATAAACAAACTCAGGTCAGATGCTAATTCTCTGCCATTACTTCTCCAAGTGTGAATAGGGGAGGAAGGCTTAAGTTAACCATTGCCCTATTAACCAGTCTTGGCTACCACACCACTCCAACACTACAATATCAGTAAGACAAACTCAGTAAAACATGCATGACATCCCATGAACAACTCAGTGTGGTGGGGTCTGTGAGCTAATAGTAAGTCTACCTAGCCCACATTTTTCCAGTTCAGCAATGAGAATGCTATGAAAGACCATAACAATATACGTGGATTTTTGTAAGGTTTTTGTCAGCCTCATTCTATTCATCCACCAAACTGGCTACCCTGTCAAAAAAGATCACGTTAGTTTGACATGATTTGCTTCTAAAAATTCCATGTTGGCTATTAGTGATTACCCTTTACAGCTCCCAGGTTTGCAATCTTTTGCTTATAATTTGCTCCATTAACTTTACAAGTATTCAAGTCAGGCTCACTGATTTATAATTCCTAGAATACTTCCCCCCCCACCCCCTCACCACTCTCCCTTTTAAAGATGGGCAGTAGGGCTGTGCAAAATTTCACCGAATGTTTTGTTTCAAAGCTGTTTTGATGGGTTTTGAGCTTGAAACAGCAAACAAAAACAAAACAAAGCATTGAAACAGCTTCAAAATGAAATGAGGGCACTCAAAACATTTTGAGTTTTGAAGTAGCCTGGTGGTGGGAGGCAGGGGAGAGCCAGGACTGTGCTCCGAGGGGCTCGCAGCCCCATGTAGCTCAGTCCAATGGTAAGCATAGCCCTAGGTCTCCCTGCCTCTTGCCTCTGGGCTGCACTCTAATTGGCTCTGCCAGCCCCATGAAGCTCAGCCTGGTGGCAGTAGGTAGGCAGAGCCAGTGTTGCACTCTACCTCCCACCACTGGGCTCAGCTCCCAGTGGCTTGCAGCCCCATGGAACTTGGCCCAGTGGTGGGAGGCAAAGGGCAGCACCAGGGCTGCACTCTGCATCCCACTATCGGGCTGAGCTCCAGGGAGCCGCAGTGGGTTCAGGCTGTGCCCAGCACTGGTCCCAGGCAACAGCAGAGCCTCCTATCATCCTGCCCAGGCCTGGAGACTGCACCCCCAGGAGGAGTCTGGCAGAGTCCTGTAGCCTTTTAGGGGGTGCGAGCCCCCAGATCTGCATGCTAGATGACAGGAGGCTGCCGCTGTTGACAAATTTTGTTTTCAAGACTTTGAGGTGTAGTTTTTGAGAAACCTCTGCACCTATCTCCTTGAAATTTGGCAGACTTCATGCCCTCAGAAAGGGATACCATCCCTGCAATTTTCTTCTGAATTAGGCAAGAAATGACAACATTTTAGGCATGTTCATGATTCCCCATTATAGCCCATGATGTCAAAACAGCAAAACAGTTTTGACTAAACAAAACGGGATAGTGCTTCAAAACAAAACACTATCCCTTTGAAATGGTGAAAGAGAAGTCAAAATGAAACGGGTGTTTTACACAGCCCTAATGGGCAATATGTTAGCCTGTCTCTAATGGGACCTTGACCGTCACCCATCCCTTTGCAACTGTTGTTATCGGTGGGTTTAAGATTTCCTTCAGTATGCTGGGATGAATTTCCTTTGAGCCTATTGATATAAATTTATTTAAATTTGTCGAGAAATTTTTGGTTCATTCTTAATTTATAGTAATCTGCATTCCTTCTTTGTCAACTTAGTTTGCTAGCTGTCTGATTGCAGGTTTCTGACTTTAAGATGGGGAAAAATAATCATCAAACAACTCTGCTTTCTTTGAGGGCCCTATTAAAAGTTCATCTTCACTATAGAGTAGTGGATCCACAGCTTTCATTCCTACCTGATGTGTGTACTTATGTAAGACCCCTTTCTATTCTGTAACTTTCCTTGCCTGCTGTATCTTACTTCCTTCTTTCACTTTCCTTATTTTTTTCCTGAACATTGTTGCTACTTCTTGCCATATACCCTTAGTCCAGGGGTGGGCAAAATATGACCCATTGGCTGGATTCAACCCTTGCAGGGACTTCTAACCAGCCTGTGGCAGGTCCCCCAGTCCCACCTGGCTCAGGTGCCTTCTGGCCTGCAGCACGTCCCGCGACCCCTAGGCATGTAGTGGGGCTGGGGGGGGTTCCACAGCTGGACTCCAGGTCTAGGTAGCCCAGGTGGCAGCAGTTCCTTTCAGCTGCTGCCACCATTGACCTGGCTCCACTAAAGACTTTTGGGGACTGGAGTGCACAGCTGCATCCACTCTGGACCAGCCCCAAACAGAGCAGACTGTTGGCATTTGCTTTATGACTCAGATACCTTATTCTAGGCATGCCCAAATCTTCAGATCTAACACAACTTCTTCCATTTGATAATAGGCAATTTTTTTTTTGATGCACAGTGATAGAAGATAAGAATAATGCAGGCAGAGCAAACACCGCCCCCCCTCCCCCACCTTCCTGATTCTATATCTACCTGTCCTCGGGTTCACAGAAGGAAGGTATGTCTGGCTGGTATGCAAACTTCAACTTGTGGTTCTCTTGAATATTCGATGTCGGTGGTCTGGTGGTCAAGAGCCAAGTCCCCACTTGGGTGAGATGTGCTGGGGTGTGCCCTCTGTCCATGGTGCACTCAGATTTCCACCATGGGGACCCTTGACTGCTCTGAAATCCCTCCCTTTATATTTTTTCTCCCCTCTGACTCCTCATTCCTGGGTATTGTTGATTGGTTTCCCCTATGGTTGTCATACTATCCACATTCTGTCCTGTCAGCATACGCCTTTGGTTTTCAAACATACCACATGCACACATCTTTATTTGGCCATTTACCAATGTCTTAATTTGGGCATGCCCTGGCCTCCTAGTTTGGTCTGTCCACCAAAACCAGAAATCCCAAGGGTTCTGCAGCTGATCACTGTGACCTAGCCACCTTATCTCATATTTAGGGGTTTTCAGGGAACACTGTGGTACATTGTTCACATTTCCCAGCATGTTCATGCCCACTCCAGACCAAGGGGCCTTGAAGGAAGTTTTTTCACAAACAGGCTTAGAAACCAATTAACTGTTGCTCTTCCCCTGGACCATTGTTTGAATGCATATGTACTTTACCTATAAGCCAATTTCCAAAAGCTAATATCTAAACATCATTTTCTAACCATCACAGACTAGCTCTGGACCAGCTGGGACCCATGCATGGAGGCCCAATCTTGGGCCACCCCCACCTGCTCTGGACCCACCTGCTCATGATGAGTAGTGGTGGTGCTGCTGGGAATGGGGGAGGAAAGGGCTTCCTCTTCCTCATGGCTGCCAGGCCATTCTTGCTGTGGCTGCCTAGATCCCCGACCCTAGCTATTCTGTGGTTCCTCCATGCCACCACCACTGGTGCTGCCTCCAGGCTGCCCAGTGAGGCAGTGGTGGCAGTGGAGAGGAGCTACAGGAGAGCCTGGATGCAGGAAGGGTCCAGCAGTAGTGTGTTTGTGTGTGGGGTTGGGGGAAGCAACTGCTTTTCCCAGGTGCCCAGCAGAAGCTTCTGTCTGAGTGCTTCTACTGCTCATTGTGGGCAGGCTGGTTTGGAGCAGGCATGGGGTGGGCTGGGAACAGGGTCAGGACTCTGCATGTAGGTTCTGGCTGGTTCAGAGCTGGTTTGCTGTAGCCAGGACAAGTATGTAGTGGGTGTGAGGTGGGATGCAGCTGTGCAGTCAGCTGCTGCTGGGCACTAGTGGCATCAGCGGTGGTGGGGAAAAGTCCAGGGCTTGCAGGCTCTGGGCTGTTGTATGGGGGGTGCTAACTGACCCACAACAGCTACCCAGAACTGCATATATGCCCCAAGGTGACTTGTCCTTCCTTCCACAGACTGTATATTTTTCTTGTTTTGATGATGGGTAAGAAACTCCTTGTTTAGTCTCTTGCAGTCCTCCATATCTTTCTGCCATATAGAAATAGATTCCTGTGGAACATCTAAAACAGCATACTTTGGGAACTACCAGTCTTCCTGATCTCCCTCATCTTTAAATCTGTCTAAACAGCAGACCTTATCAATTTCTCTGAGCTGGCTGAAATTTGCCCTTTTGAACGTTAGTATTCTTCTTTTGTTAATTTCATACCTTTTTCTTAGAATCATTATTTCCATTGCATTATGAATGCTTCATCCCCAAATTCCTGTCGGGTTTTCAACCAATTTATTACTCAGTTAAAACAAGAGACAAGATAGAAGATCCCCTGCTTGAAATATCTGGGTTCTAACATATGGGAGTAACTCACTCTTGAATCAAGTATCACAAAGGCCATTAATACTATAAAACTGAAAATAGTGAGACAGAGTAATTTTACAATATCCCTGAACTGTTAAGTTCTAACCAAGAAATAATATCCTTTACTTCCTGGTATATAAAATGTACCATCTTAAAAGGATACAATTGTGAAGAACCGCCGCCCCTCCCCCCCCAATTTAAAGTTTAGTCAGTTTTTATTACCATTATTTATTTAGGAAAATGTATACATTCTTGTACTTTTTTTTACAAATGTCTAAGCTATACAATTAAGTTTTCTTCCATTCAGTATCATAATGGTCAGTTTTCATAGTTTGTCATTAAAACTGCAAACAGCATCAAAATTTTCACCACCACAAAAGTACTAAAGTCTTCATCTTCAGAAGTGTAACTCAAATTCTGGCTTATTTTATACAGAATGTTTATCCTTTACTGAAACTGTCTACAAGACCTCCTTTGCTCATCCATACCACCAGGGTCCCCCTATAGCTGATTGCCAAGCTGGAGCAGGTGTAGGAACCCCCCAGCATGCTCCCCGGTGGACCTGGAAGTGGACCAGATGTACTTTCAGTCCACTTTTAGGTTCACTGCCAAGCACGTGGGGCCTCCCTTCCCACCCCCCGTGCTTCTGTGGGATGCTTCAGCCACCCCAGCACGAGAGCATTCAAAAACATGCCTGCTACCTCGAGGTACATAGAAAAAACATTTAAAGTTGTGTCTATGTCCGAATAGCTGATTTCCGAATCTGCATAGCATCTTCAGATTCAGATTCCACTGAATCAAATCGGGGATAGTGATCTGAATCAACGAATAGAATCACAATCCCCAATTCGGGCCATATCCACATCGTATAGGGCCCATTTCACACACCCCTACTAAGTAACAATTCAAAATATGGCCTCTCTTCGGGCTTGAGTCTTAACTGATATACTGGTATCCTTTGAAGTTAATAGAGAATAACAATTTATACCAGCTCAACCCATGGTTAGTTGTATAGTCATCAGAGACCCTGGCCTGACCCAGAATAAATGCCATTTATATACCAGTACAATTGCTTTCACTTAGTGCATTGCTCCAGGCATATACCTGTGCATAAGAGATCAGAAACAATAGGAGAAATCCTTGGTAGATCAATAGCATCCCTCTCTGACTAAAATGAAGAAGAGGGAAACAGGGTGCTGAAGGGTTCTGATATCTTTGTCCAATCCTCCTTCAACAGAATGTTGTCTATAGTTAAGAATCAAGGACAGATACAGTAAAACTACATGAAGGTTAATAGATCTTCAAGGCTCCAACTGAAATAAAATGTACCCAGTGGAAGAATTTAGAACAATAATTCACAGTTCAAAACCACTTTTGTAAATGTAAGGGCTATCCTGTATATCACATCAATGCAATGCCTAGACAGCCATTTGCTATTATAATGGCTGGGACTGTGTACCTTGAACTTAACTACTACCATTATTTCTTAATAGGGGAGCTATAGAAATAGCAAGAAATATAGGAACAAAAATAAATACTGGCTGTATGTTCAACCAATTTTATTTCCTACTTAAAAAATTTTTTTTTTTTAAATGATCAAAAACTTTATACTGCTAATGGCTTGCATTTCTGGTTGTAAATGAATGTTGAAGTTGGATGAATAAATATGCAGAGCTAATAAAAACCACAATAATCTAAATAACTTTAAATTATAAATGGATTTATACTTCCTATACATGTACTGGCTCTTTGCAAGGGGGTAAATGACCTACCACTCAATTACCATTTACCATTTTGAGGTAAATTTAGCCCACAGAAGGGGCTACAGGGTGGAGTATGGTCAACATGTACTTATTTTTTTTAGGAAAAAAGGACTTTGAAAAAACTATTGTGCACATGGACACTACTTCTTCCCTGATCAAATCTGGTTTTATATATATACACACACCAGATTTGATCAGGGAAGAAGTAGGGTGTATGTGTAGTTTTTTCAAAGCCCTTTGTGCATGAAAAAACATGTAGTGTGTGTGTACGTGCGCACACACATACACTGTTTATACACTATACAGATATATATCTTGTATGCATATTTTTAATATAGTATTAAAAACTGTGGCCCAGGAAAATGAGTTTAAAAAAAGTTCTAGGCATCTGAAAAAAGAGATTCGTTTTGAAATTAAAAGTTATTGTAAAGTTTAAATTCTAATATCTGTGCCCAGTATATATATAAAAAAAAGGCAACTGTGAAAAGTCATAAATGCATCTAGTGATTCCAGTAACATAATACATCTCTACAGCTTTCATCTCGGGGTCTATTATGATGTAGTAACGTCCTCTCAATGCATTTACAAACGTAATTTACACCAGCATGGCATCCATTCTCTGTTCAATGTGTTCTGCAAACTGAATAATTCATGAATGGTAATGCTTAGGTTTCTTACCCCCAACCCTCCTAACCTTGGAGTTTTTCCTTAAATTGTGCTTTCTTTCAAAGCTGTCGTAGATATATAAACACACCTGCACACCATGTGCATGTGCCCCAAACAGGTTCTTATGTGATGGAGCAACATTTTTGACAGACTAAATCTTCCTGTTCCTGACACACTATCTCATAACATGAATTCTGATCCAAACTGCATTATAGATGCATGCTCAGAAGAAAAGGGCCAGAAGGTAGAAAAGGCTAAGGGCTCTATATTTTATGTATAAGATACATGTTCAGGGAGTGACATCTGAAATAGAGGAAGTTTCATTTGAATCTCCCCATCCGTAATGAGTCAAGTACTGCTGTCAACACACACTCACCTTTGTCAGACACTGATCCTGAAGTCTTCAAGAAAAATCTCTTTTGTAGCCATGCCTGTGTGTCCATTCTTTTTCCAGGAATTTACTTTTGTCAGAATCTTGGCTAGTATATTGTCAGCACTACTGACTTGCGAAAGTTTCTCAAAGAATTAATAATGCCACTCAGAATACCTTGCAAAGACAAAATTTAAAGAAATTGCTGGTAGTCCACATCAGGCACGTAAGGGTGAAAACAAAACCTCATGGGACTCTGTTTATTAACTAAACAATACCCCCCCAACCCCCCCCCGAACAAACAAACAAAAACCCTAAACCTGAACATATAAATCGATATATCTGTGTAAATGTACTTTTATTACGAGCAATTTATATGAAGCAACTCATGACCTGAAAAATTAACTCAGGTCTTCAAACAGTGTTAATCAAAGAGAACTATTCATTTCAGTTCAACTCTGAATTACATCAGCTCAGAATCTGCCACAATGCTTAGTAAAACAGTAACGCCATTCAACTAAACAGGGGGGCGTGCAAAATACATCCTGCTGGCCAGATTTGGCCAGCTGAGGAATTTAGTACAGACCATGGTAGGTCCCTTGGTCCTGCCCAGTCCAGGTGCAGGGGGCAGCCTAGGTTGTGGTGTATGCAGTTGATTCTATGGTCCCTGGGCCCACTGCAGGAGCTAGGACAGTATGGTGGCTGGACTGGCTTCCTGGCAGTGATAGCTCCTTCTGACTGCTGCTGCCACTGGATCTGGCCTTACTATCTGGGCACTTCAACAAGTCTACCCCACACCCACACGCCAGGATCCATGTGTGCAGGGCGTTCATCTTGGAATTTAGTATTTTCCAAACTTTTGGGGGGAGAGTGTAGCGGGGAGGCTTCCTTTTTTTATGTCTATTGTTATGTTTAGAAGGTCAAGAGAATTTGGACACATCAGGAATTGAGGATCTAAAGGTGGAAATGGGCATTGCCTGATGTCTGTTGTACCTGCATAACATATTTTATCGTGGGACAAATGCTGAGCAAATAGTCATGGCTACCCTTTGCAGCACCACATGAAAGGAAAATCACTACTGCAAGAAAAGGTGTTAATAGACCTTGCTGCTTTATTATGGTGATGTCTGTTACCTCTGTGGTGGAAGAGTAAAAGCAATCTGAGCTGCCTGCACTCTTCTGCCACCCTGGGCAGGTGCTCTTGAGGCTTAAGGGGCCCTCAAGTCCCAGAGCACTTGCCAAATTTTCCCACTTACAAAGAAAGACCCTGGGGAATCTTGGGGTTCCTATCCATAAGCATAGGAGTTCCTGGCTCAGCCAGACGTGGGGTATAGGTTTGGCTGGGCAGAGAGAAGCCCCACTTTCACTGTCAGACCTACAGTAGTGATCACTGGGGCAGGTCCAGCTGAGTGCGGAAAGCAGAGAGATTATATTGCCCCACGTCCTGCACCACCAAGCATGGGATAAGTAGAGATGTGCTTCATGCAGTGACGTGTATCAGCTGTGCCATTACACATTGTGATACAGCTGATCTGTTTCATTCAGCAACATCTATTTCTACCCTAAATAGATTCTGTCACTTCTACGTCACCAGCTTGAAGTGAAGAAGAAAATGAACAATGAAAAGTTATGGCCATCCATTAGGTATTTGTTAGCATATGTGAAAAGATCTTAGTGTAATTGTTTATGATCACAGGTTTTCAACAACAACAAAAAAAATAAACTCTACATTTAAATGGACCATATTTAGTAACCTCTCTAGCAATCTGCACAGATATTAATTGGCATTTCCTTCACATTGCAGATGGTCCTGTGAGATCAAGGCTGGACTGTATATAGGTCACTCTATCATGTCCTGTTTCTGATTTGCTGATGATACAAAAATCTTAGTTTCCAGGGCTTTTATTCTTTTCTACAGAGATTTAGTCTTATAAAAGTATACACTTAAAACAGGGATGCTGGCCAGAAGAAAATATTCGTAATTTTTTTTTTTTTTGCGAAAAAGGTAAATCCTTAGTACTACTCCAATCCTTTAGTTCAGAGGACAAAAGGATGGTCTTGGCAAAGGCAGTGACTGGGGTGTCATGAGATATAAGATTGTATTTCCAGATCTATCACAGAATTCCTTGTGACACTGACAGACTTCTCAATCTTCCACCTATCTGCTTCAGTTTCTGTACCTGTAAAATAAAGAATGAGGTTAGTAACCATTTCCTATCTCACTAATGGCTATGTTGCTCATGGCGTGTTTAGTATTATGCTGGTGAGCATTCCAGAAAGGCATATAAATAGTTATGGACACTAGGATCTGTCTTTTAACAGATGAGATGAGATGGTTGTGTGGACCAGCTAAGCAAAGTTATTAACTGCATTTTAAAGATATATAGGCCATTGCATTTTAGATAGTGTCCTTGTCATTTAGAACAGACTGCAGTTTTAATTACTGTCCATTGCACTTGGCCCAGAAAGGAAAAATATCACACTAGAGCTATTTTATAATGTTTCTGCTTTTACTTGCCACTTTTAATTTGTCAAAATCTCCACTACATTTTAATTTATTTATTCATGGACATTTCTATGGCAGCCATCACCATAAGCTCTTAATTAAGAGAGGCAGTAAAGAAAACATCTCAAGAAGGGAATTTCTCAGTTTGAGAACTGTGCACTTAGCATAAGTAATAAGACGCATACTTTTTTCCCCCTTCTGCTTCATGATGCCTGTCAGAAAACATTTCAATGACACCTATTTTCAGTGAAAAAGTCAGGCTGGTTTAAAATACAGTTTTAGACTACCTATCATTAAGCCTAATTGGAAATTCATTAGCTTCACAGATTTATTCAAAAATCACTTCTCCATGCTTTTGTGATGAATGCTTCTTATATTTTATGGTGGATAGTCACACCATTTAGAAGGCACTGAAAGATGGACTAATAATGAAATCACATCCTGGATTTTTATTGTTAATTGTGCCATAGCTAAACAAACAAGCAAAAAACAGGTCCCAAAGAAAGCTCGCTTGTAAGAATCCATAAAGATGTACTTCTCCCTGAAGTCCATTATTGCTGCAAGTTATGTTTAATTATCTCTTCTGGTTTGTGAATTAGAATAAACCATTGATGGTGAGTGAAAAGGAAAACACAGCACAGTCTTACAGCATAGAGCCTGAGAGAATGCTCAAGAGTAACACTATCCGTCCTAATATGATTGCAGATTAATGCCATGTTATTCATTTTGGCTTAGAGCTGTTCTTTAAGACACTTCTAAAATTCATATAGCTGGGTCCTGTAATCTCCCTCCCCAAACAATCTACAAACTTTGCAAAAGCATTTGTCTCTCTACTTTCCAGTCATCCCACTACTACAGGGCATGTCTACACATTTATTGATGTGCCATGGGTATGGTGCATTAAATTTAGTACTTATACAACTAAGTGCTAAAGCAATGCTTACAGGGGTGTAGGTTGTAGCCATGTTGGTCTAAGGACATAGGCAGACAAGGTTCTTTGGGTGAATCTGATATCTTTTATTAGACCAACCCAAATAATACTATTTGCATAATACTGCAAAAATAGCATAATACTATTTGGGTTGGTCTAATAAAAGATATCAGATTCACCCAAGGAAGCACATCTTTACTTATCCCATGCTTGGTGGTGCGGGATGTGGGGCAATATGATCTCCCTGCTTTTCCCACTCAGCCAGACCTACCCCAGTGATCACTACTGTAGGTCTGACAGTGAAAGTGGGGCTTCTCTCTGCCCAGCCAGACCTATACCCCACGTCTGGCTGAGCCAGGAACTCCTATGCTTATGAATAGGAACCCCAAAATTCCCCAGGATCTTTCTTTGTAAGTGGGAAAATACTATTTGGGTTGGTCTAATAAAAGATATCAGATTCACCCAAGGAACTTTGTAAACCAATGCTCAGTAACTGAAGCAACTGCGCAGTAGCATTGGCTCGTGGCTTTTTAGGGATGCTAACTGCACAGTAGCCTAATACTGCTCAGTAGCATATGAGCATGGTTTTTGCTGTGACACACTACTGTGCAATAATATTAGGCTACTGAGCAGTTAGTGTCTCATGCAGACATACCCACAGTGCCTGAGTGCCTCACACATGTGAATAAATTAATGTATTTGTCCATATCTGATTGATTGTATGTGAAAATCCAGGAACGCATCACCTTGTTCCATCCTTGGGCCACTCTCAGATAGGTCCCTTTGCATGCTGACACAAAGCAGCTTTCACTGAAAATGCACAGAAAGTCTGTGTCAAAGCTAGGATTTCAATACAAGTCAATTGAGTTGCCGTTTCATCTTTTCAACTGGCTCCAGACCATCTTGCAGAAAGCCATTCTTCATCACCAAACTACGCTAAATCTTCTAATGAAAAGGCATGTTCTAGTTCCCACTGAAATCCACAGGGGCATGATAAGGCCCTAATTTAATTAGGAAGGAAGCAATCCTCAAGTTACATGGATATTAAATAACAGTGAGGATTTTAAGTGAGCTTGTCAAGCCTTTACTGGAAACAGACACCAGAATTGAGACTGTAGCCTATAAAGACTGGATGTGGGCCAGTCCAATTTAAAAATTGGTAATTTATGAAGGCTGGATAGCGGTTGCTTTCATTTTTATGGTTCGCAATGTACATCTTAATCTGCACTAAAAAAGCTTTTTACAATAATGTTGCTATAGGAAAAAATGTTTTCTAATATGACATACCTCAGGTAGCTAATAATGGATGCCAGATGGAGAATATTGTTTAAAAAAAGTTGTGTGATGATTTGAGGCATATGCCTATGTGCAGTTTATAAATTCTGGATAACTTTTATAAAATTGGATTTCAATGAATGCCTATGTGTGTGGAATCCCCTATATGCTATCATGTTTCCCAGACTAATGACAAAGAATTATTAAACCTTGATGATCACCTAATCAAACATGAGCCCTTAGGCTAAGTGTTGGCTGAAGCCAAATAAACCATTTTTCTCTAAGTTTTCTGTAAGGGTACTTATTTCCCAGAACAGAATTTCCCTATAAGCAGAACAAAGAGATGTCAGTGATAGAACTGTTATAATAAAACACCAATTATAAGAGACTCTAAAGAAAAACTTTCAGAGGGAACAAAAATCATAGACCTTTGGAGGTAATAGTTGTCTGACTAAAGAACAAACCAAAACCTAAGCAAGCTGATTTGAGAGAGGGAGGGAGACTCTATGGCCATGTTCAGACATGCAGGGGCATGCAGTTTATTTCACCAAACCCATTTTGTGGTGCCACAAACTGCAGGTGAAAAACATTAAAATGTGCCTTTAGCAGGGAACTAAGGTGCCTGCTCCTCTTAAAGCAGAGATAAGAACCCAGGTGCAGGTTGCCAGGACAACTGGTTAATGAGGGAATTGGTCGCACCTGCACCTGGTCAGCTGGCCGGAGGAGGCAGGGCCCTAGGCCCATATAAACCCCAAGGCTGGGACCAGGCAGTGAGTTCCTTACCAGCAGCCGAAATGGAAGGAGAATCCAGGAGAAGGAAGGGTCCAGAGATGTGGTAGCTGGTATGCTACCCTTAGAACAAAGGGGACACCAGGAGCCTATAAGGTATCCTTGCCTCCTAGGCACTGAGCCTCAGAGAGGGAGTTTTACCCTTTCAAAGGGGCAGAGTGTGATGTGAGCTGTGCATTGAGTCACAGCCCAGGGACTCATGGTGGTTGAGTGTGTGCTGTCCAATAACAACTGGTGGCTTGGGTGAGGCTAGTTGGGGAAGGAAGAAGCCTCATAGGGGCCCACTGCAGTGTAGGGACCCCAGCATCAGAGGGTGCAGCATTTCAGGGGAACAGACCCGGCACCAGAGAGGGCACAGCATTTTGGGAGAATGGACCCCAGCACCAGAGAGGGTGCAGCACTTGGGACAGGGCTGCAGCAAGCCCAGTGCCAGAGAGGGCACAGAGACAGGGCTGCGAGAGCCCGACGAGAACAAGGAGCCAAATTAATATGAGGCCTAGGCAAGACAATGCCTGTATCATCTGCAAGGCTTGAGGCATGGTAAAGGGATGGTTGGAGCCACTCATATGGCCCATAAGGCTGAGAGACTGGAGAATCATCCACAGGGAAGTGGGACATGAGGGGGGTTTGAAACAACAGGGTTAATAGGATCTAGCCTGATCATGTCCAAAACTAAAGCTCAAGGGCAGCCTCCCTATATTTATCATATCATCAAGATGTGGCAGGCAAGAACAAAGGTGCTTGTAGGGCAAGACTGGCACGGTTAAGGATCTGGAGGTAACATGGCCACCCCCAGGTACCCCACCCTGTTACAGTGCCCCATGTTGCAAGTTTGCTACTGAGATTTCCCAGAAGCAAAACAAACAAATAAACAAACAAACAAAAAACCCAGCACAAAAAATGGCACAGCGCACACAAGTGTGCACTGCTGCACACAGAGGCTGGGCTGTCCAGAGCCATGCCCCTGCTGCCAGCCAGGCCTTTGTGCTGCCTGACTTGTGCCTCTTCTGCTCTAGGCCACCAGGTAAGACTGACTGCTGGCCCCAGCCACCAGCTCTCCCTGGCTGAAGAGCTTGGCAAAGGCAGTTTGCTTGTTGTAGGACAAATTGTCCCGCAACAAAGCACACATACAGGGGTGTGTGCTGCAGTAATTTGTGCCACTACAAATATACACCCCTGCATACCTCGACATGGCCTATGACTGCAAAGTGAAGAATGCCCTACAAGGGTGAAGTTACAGAGAAAGAAGCTAAATCCCTGCAAGTACACTGACCCTATTGCCTGAAAGGCCATTTAGAAAGACTTAGAAAATGAGGTATGGAATGGCAATTAGATGTTTAATTGTCTGGATCTTTATTTCTGGTGCTACAAAAGTATAGAATGTTTGGCTTTGGAATATTTGGCAAAGCCTGTGTTGTTTGTTTTTATTGTTATGGGTCCCCGCAGAGGTAAGCTGTAAGCCAGGGTGTCCAAAAAGTAGAACTCTGGAAAACATATTCTTAGATACTGGGAAATCTCAAGGATCTGGTACTGGTCACAGGGTATAAATAGTTAGACTGTAGAACCTCACCTTTCTAAAGGAAATGCAAAAGGTTTTCATCCTAAGAGGGCATCTAGAAACCCAAACCTAGAGGAAGTGCTTGGGCTCTGCTCAGTCTCAGGAAGCTTAAAGGCTAGCAGGCCTAACACATGGCCCCCCAAAATATGAATGTCCAGCCAGGGAATTTCTGTTGGGTGCATGACACTTTGTACATATTCAGTGTGCCGTATTTGTGAAAGCCCAAGGCGTATTTCTAGAAAGAATCCATGGAACCTCCTGAAAACATGCTCAGATTATCCTTCCAAGTGCCAGATAGAAAAGAATCTTGCTAAAATTCCTAGGAGTATTTGCAAAACAAATTCAAATCCAAACATATCAAAACAAGACAAAGGTCATACCAAATGGCAAGGGGGGGAATGTTTTTTTTTAATTTATTTTTAAATAAAATGTCCTATAGAAGAATGACTATATTTCTCTGGGCTTAGAGAGGAATATTCTACTCCCCCTCTGGTCTCCAATAAATTTGGCTGTCTCTGTGTTGTGTGTCCAGTCTTAGACTAAATGCACTGGAGAGTAGAAGGGGGTGGAGGTGGCATGGAGCACTCTGTGTGTGGAGGTTGAGGAGGTGAAACAGTCCCATTTTCACAAAGATAATTGAAGTTTAAATACCTCTCCCAAGTAGTCCATTGAAAACGGAACAAAAACATTCATATTACCAAATGTATGGGGACTCTGGGACAGGTGGTTAAAATGGCATTGTCCTAGTGAAAATGGGACTTGTGTCATCCTGGTTATGGGTATTGAGCCTGGAATTTTTTATTCTGCTTTTACAAGTGAGCAAGACTTCTCTACTAGTTGTGCTCATGAACAATTTGTGAAATGGTGGTCTAATAGTACATCCTACTCGGACAGTGTAGGGAGGAAAGGGGGTGGGGTTGCTGTCTATGTAAAGGATCATTATACACCTACCCTAATCAAAATGGGATCAGAGGAGGAGAAAGTTGAGTCATTGTGGGTTAGGATACATGGAGGTTGTGAGGAGAGGGACTTGCTGGTGGGGGTCTGCTACAGACCATCACACCGAGAGGAAAAGCTAGACTTGGAATTCTTGAGGCAGCTCTCTGAGGCTGTACAGTCTAGGGATGTGGTTGTCATGAGGGACCTAAACTACTCTGACATCTGATGGGAGGAGCAATCAGCCAAACCCAGCTGTCTACATATGTTCTTAACCGGTGTGCAGGACCTTCACCTAACACAGGAGGTATACAGTCCCACTAAGGGGAATGCCTTGCTGGACTTGGTGTCGGCTACAGGGGATGACCTGGTAGGGGAGCTGCAAATTCGTGGTCACCTTGTGGACAGTGATCACCAATCAATCAAATTTACCATACAGCGTAGGGTGGAAGTACTGACTTTAGGAACTTCAGTGTGCTTAGGAGTCTAGCCAATGACGCACTGCAGGATAAGAGTATTGGCAAGATGGGAGTCCAGAAAGGGTGATCGTTTCTAAAGGAAGCGATTCTTTGGGCGTAGAGGGAGACTATCTCAGTACAAGGGGAAATGACCCAAAAAACTTCCTTGGCTAAACGGGGAAATCCAGGGCAAAAAAGAAGGCATATAGGTGGTGGAAGGAAGGAGGAGTACACCTACTTGGCCCACACTTGCAGGGAGGCAGTTAGAAAAGCCAAAGCAAGTACAGAGCTAAGACTGGCAACACAAATTAAATACAAGAAAAAGTCCTTTTTTAGGTATGTACGGAGTAAAAGGAAGGTGAAGGGCAGCATAGGACCCCTGCTGAACAAGGAGGGAGCAGTTAGTGACAGACGGGGGGATTGACAAGGCTGAGCTATTCAATAAGTTTTTTTGACTCAGTGTTCCTGAACAAGGCTCAAGATAAGTCTCCTAATGGGTTCTTAGATGGGCATCAGAGGGATATCCGAACACCAACTGTTGATGCTTACTTGGTGCAGAGTCACTTGGATGGACTGGATGTGTTCAAGTCAGCAGCCCCAGATGAGCTGCATCTGAGAGTACTGAAGGAATTAGCCAGTGCCATAGAAAAACAACTGGCACGGCTGTTTGAGCACTTATGGTGCTCAGGTCAGGTCCCAGAGGACTGGAAAATGACCAACGTTGTCCCTGTTTTCAAGAAGGGGAGGAAGGAGGATCCGAGTAATTATAGGCCAGTCAGTCTCACCTCCATCCTTGGAAAGGTCTTAAAATAGATTATGGAGGATCATATTTGTGAGAGTCCAGTGGGAAAAAAATAATGCGGCAGGGAAACGAGCATGGATTTGTAGCGGGTAGATCATGCCTGACTAATCTGGTTTCATCTTATGACAGGGTCACAAATGGTGGCAAATTGACTTAGCGGTTGTACCCAGAGAGTGGTAGTAGATGGGTTGGTGTTGACCTGGAAGGATGTGGCTGTGGGGTCCCGCAAGGTTTGACCCTTGGACCTGTGTTCTTCAATATCTTCATCAGTGACTTGGATGTGGGTGTGAAGTGTACTCTATCCAAGTTTGTGAATGATACTAAATTGTGGGGTGAAGTGCACACTCTGGAGGGTAGGGAACAATTGCAGGCAGACCTGGACAGTTTAGAAAAGTGGGCAGTACACAATAGGATGCAGAACAACAAAGACAAGTGCAGAGTGCTGCACCTAGGGTGAAAAAATTTCCAGCACAACTACTGGCTGGGAAGTGACTCTCTCAGCAGCAGAGAAGTAGAAAGGTATCTGAGTGTCCTAGTGGACTCCAAGATGAACATGAGTCGTCAGTGTGATGAAATCATCAGCAAAGTTAACCACACTTTATCATGCATCAGAAGATGCATGACAAATAGAGCCAAGGAGGTGATACTTCCCCTCTATGTGGCATTGGTCAGACCGCAGTTGGAGTACTGTATCCAGTTTTGGGCGCCGTACTTCAAGAAAGATGGTGATAGACATGAGAGGGTCTGGAGGAGGGCCACTCATATGGTTCTGGGCTTATAGGACAAGCCCTATGAGGAGAGACTGGGACCTGGATCTCTTCAGCCTCTGCAAGAGAAGGCTGAGAGGTGATCTTGTGGCTGCCTACAAATTCATTAGGGGGATGCAGCAATGGATCGGAGATGCTCTGTTCACCAGGGCTGCTCTTGGGTTAACAAGGAACAATGGTCTGACAGAGAGCAGATTTAGGCTAGATATCAGGAAAAACCTCTTCATGGTAAGGGTGGCCAAAATTTGGAATGGGCTTCCAAGGGAGGTAGTGCTCTCCCCTACCTTGGGGGTCTTTAAGAGAAGGCTGGATAGGCATCTGGCTGGGGTCATCTGACCCCAGCACTATTTCCTGCCCAGGGCAGGTGGTTGGACTCGATCTGTTGAGGTCCCTTCCAGCCCTAGAATCTATGAATCCTTCCCTGAACCCTAAATGAAACATGAATTGATGTATCCTGAGTAATTTCTTCTCAAGATAGCCATACAGGCCAATATGTGACTCCATTTACTGCTTTAGGTCTTTCTTTTGCTGAAATACATTGATTTTATTCTCTTCTTAGAAAAATTATTGGCTAATTTGAGATAAAGTGTCAGGATTTTCACTCCAGCTTACTTGGCTTTTACAGTCTCTTCACATACCTTTAAATCAGCTTGAATTATTTGTGGCCTTTGGTTGGAAGCTGACCTATGCTTACCTCTCTAGTGATTCTCAACCAAGGTGCCACGGCCTTGAAATCCTTTCAAGGGTGTTGTGGGGTGCCACACAATGGCAGCACTGTTATGTTTTCAAATGTAACCCCCCACCCCTGGGTTGTGAGGGGTTAAGCAGAGGGGTGGGGCCACTCCAAACCCAGGAAAACCAGACCCAGGTAGCTGGGTTGAACTACAGCTCCCAGACTGCTTTCAGGGCTAGCAGGAGGGGGAAGTAGATTTCCATGCTGGGTTACAGCTTGCTGCTAGGATGTAAAACAAACTAGTTGGTACCCTCCCATTAAACTGAGATTCTCTTGCAAAAACTGAGTCACCACTGCCACACACCCACACTGCCTCATGAAGTGGGTTACATGAATATGATACATAAAATAAATCCAGCAATTTCAAATCAAAATCCATAGTTTTGGTCTTTCTAAGTTCTTGGCAACAGAAACCCCCCCCCAAAAAACCTGCTCTATTATTTTTCTGTAGGCAAAAAAACAAAGAAAGAGTAAAAACTAAGAGCTGTCATTTTCCAAAAGGGGTCTTGAGTCTAAAATGTTTGAGAACCACTGCTCTAGTTGCACAAAAAAAGACCTTAATGTCTTTTTGACTATTCTGGTAGATAAAATTATTCACATACTTGTTCGCAGAGTCCTGGATTTGGATTATAAACTACAGGTACCTGCATGCTTTTGCTATGATCCAACGTGATACAGCATGTTGAATAAGGATTTAATACAGCAAAAAGAGTACTAAACAAAATAGCAAATAACAAATAAATAAACTTACCAAACCCAAAGAACAACAAGAATTTAGCACATCATCTCTTAAAACTGTACAGAAACTTTCTTTTATTCTGCTGTGCAGATTAGATGCATCCTGGTATTTTACTGGTTGAGGTCTTTTATATAGACATTATTATCCCCCGCCCCACAGTCTTAGTGCCTATTGATTGCTCCCTGGTGCATTTGTGACTCTAAATTATCTACACATGTCCTGGCCTCTGCCTAAGAGCAGTTAGTGTAGCTGGTTACTTAATGAAATCAGCATGTTCTTGTGAAAAATCTATTTTGTTACAAGAAAGTTAAGTTAACATTTTCATTTTTATACGAAATCTAGTTTTTGAAATTCTTTTTTTTTTCCTGTGTATTCTTCACTAAGCTTAAAGCTTCAACTATATTGCATGCAAGTTTGCTTGTGTGAAGGTCTATTGGATTTATCTCATGGTCTATAAACAGGTGAAATAAAATACATGTAGGTAGTATTTTGTTTCTACTGAAGCTAACAGTAAAAGTCTTCATGGGAGTAGGGCTGTTCCTAAAGCTTTTCTATAGTATATGGAGGCTTTGTAGTCCAGTATTTTTAGGTGTTGGGTTACTTCCATAGTCAGTAGATTACACAAGCCCTTTTTTTGAGAAAGGAGTGCATTGATTGCTTGATGTATGACGTATAGATTGTACTTATTACTGCAATGTATGACTGCTTTTAATCTCTGTTTGCTTACATGTCCTTTGCTCCTTTTGCTCTTCCATCTTCACACTGGACCTCCATGCCCTTGATACACTAACCTCATTTTATTCAGGAAAAATCTTGAATAAATAACTGAAGATTCTCTCAGTTCCATACAGAAGAGGAAAAAACAAAGGTTAACCCCAACCCCCCCCCCCCCACACACACACACACTACTTTTGATTTTAAAAAAAAGAAACAGAATATTGTGATCATCTTGGGAAAGACTGGGGACAGAAAGGATTCTTGTTCCTGGAGCTATAAAACAACCTAAGTTGCACTCTGAGGTTTTTAAATGTAGGGATGAATGTTTGTTAATTCATCTGCCACAGCCAGTTTTGTAAAGTGATTTAATCTCTGAAATTAAATGCTTTCCATAATTCATGTGAATTTTTCCATGTAGTCTTTTTCCAGAGCCCTGATGTTTCTTACCCGGCTACAAATCTAGACTTACCCTATCTTCTAAAGAAAGGGGTGACCACCAGAGGTGTGCAAAGGGAGCAGTATTCTATTTGGATTTGGCCTGATCTGGGGGACAGTGATTCAAATAGCTGATTCAGATCACTGTCCCAATTTGATTCTGCTGAATTTGAATCTGAAGATTCGATTCTGTTTCAGACAATCAGCAATTCAGCCATAAACACAGCTTTATATGTTTGTTTTTTTTTCTACGTACCTTGAGGTACCAGGCATGACTCATGAATGCTGAGATGGTGGGCCAGATAGCGTCCCATGGGAGCGTGGGAGAGGGGGGCCCCCACGCGCTCAGCAGAGGACCTGGAAGTGGACCAGATGTACTTCTGGTCCACTTCCAGGTCCACCACTGAGTGTGCCCTGGCTTGGCAATTGGCCACAGGGGGACCCTGGGTGCCCTCCAGACCCAGGAGGCACCAGTCACCAAGCCAAGAGGCCAGGGGGGTCCCCCATGCACTCCACAGCAGACCCCAAAGTGGACCAGAAGTAGTTCTGGTTCACTTCCAGGTTTATTGTGGAGCATGTGGGATGAGTTCACAAGCCTCTCCTGATACATCAAGGTATGTAGAAAAATCATATAAAGCTGTGTCTATGGCTGAATTATCCAATCTCTCCTAATTGATTTGGAAAGATTAATGGGTCTCCTGATTTGATTTGGAGATTCAGCTGCCAAATCGGGCCAAATTTCCTCCGAGTTGAATTAGTGACCGAAGGTTTGCACAGCCCTAGTGACCATACATCCCCACTTGGCTGGGATACTCCAGGATTACATAGCCCAGCCCTGGCTGGTTGGTTAAAAGTCCCCAGCCAGAGTCCATTGGGGATGCAGACCATCATGATATGCTAGGCAGGTAGCTGGATGGTGGGGGAGCACTGCTGCTCCTATATTGAAGCAAGGCAGGAGAACTGGAGCAGGTATCACCCTATCTGTAATATGGCATGTCCTTGCTCCCACACAGGAGCAGCAGTAGCCCCCAGCAGCCTGCCTGGCACACCATGCTGGTCTGCCTCCCCACTGGACTCTGACCAGGAACTTTTGACCAACCAGGTGGGACTGGGCTATGGAATCCTAGAGTGTCCCAGTCAAATGGGGATGTTTTAGATGGAGGTCTTTAGATAGGGTGACCATACAACGTGCATGTGTTTTCTTCCCAATCATTAACACAGCAACATTCACTTTTCATGAACGGTATGAGGAAAGTCACGTGGAAAATACTTGTTCTAAAATTATATCAGTTCATTCTCTGTTACCTTGAAAATAATTCATGTGGCTTTCTAATCATGATTGATGCAGTGTGAATGTAGCCATGCTTCTCTGCTACTGAATGCCAATCATGATATTGCTCTAAAAAAGCTGTCAGCTACAGAGTTTTATGATGTGTACCACAGTTTCAAATGCCAACAGTATTGTTTTTCACATTGGTTAAGTATGGTAATTAAAATTTTATATCAAAGTAACAGGCATCAAATGCTTTTTTGATACATTTTACATGCTGAATTACAAATTGGATGGCATTGTAAGTAGGGTGGAATTCAAAGATGTTCACATATTTCAGCTGGACCAAGAAAAATCTCATGAGGTTCAATAAGGACAAATGCAAAGTGCTGCACTTAGGATGGAATAAATCTATGTACTGGTACAGGCTTGGGGGCTGACTGGCTAGGCAGCAGCTCTGCAGAAAAGGACCTGGGGATTACAGTGTACAATAAGTGGAATATGAACCAACAGTGTGCCCTTGTTGCCAAGAAGGCTAACGGCATACTGGGCTACATTGGTAAGAGTGTTGCCAGCAGATCAAGGAAAAGTGATTATTGCCTTTTATTCAGCGCTGGTGAGGCCACATCTGGAGTTGTGTCCAGTTTTGGGCCCTTCCCTACACAAAGGATGTGGACAAATTAGATAGAGTCCAGTCAAGGGCAACAGAAATGATTAGGGGGCTTTGGCATGTGACTTGTGAGGAGAGGCTGAGGGAACTGGGCTTATTTAGTCTAGAGCAGAGAAGACTGAGAGGGGATTTAATAGCAGCCTTCAACTACCTGAAGAGTGGTTCCAAAAAGGATGGAGCTGGACTGTTCTCAGTAGTAGCAGATGACAGAAAAAGGAGCAATGGTCTCAAGTTGCAGCAAGGGAAGTTTAAGTTAGATGTGAGGAAGAATTTTCTTGCTAGGAGGATAGTAAAACATTGGAACAGGTTACCCATAGAGGTTGTAGAATCTCCATCCTTGGAGACTTTTAAAACCCAGCTAGACAAAGGCTTGGGTAGGATGATCTAGTCGGGGATGGTCCTGCTTTGAGCAGGGGGTTGGACTGGGTGGACCTCCTGAGGTCCCTTCCAACCCTAATTTTCGATGATTCTATTTAATCTTCAAGCAGGAGAAAGTGGAGCTCACATCACTGCTCTATGCCCTCATTTTAAGGATCTGGAATGATGAGGAAATCCCAGATGACCTCAGGGATGTCATGATTATGACAATCTTCAGGAAAGGAGACGGGTCTAACTGGAAATTCCAGAGGGATCACCTTGCTGTCCACCATAGAAAAGATCATTGTGAGAGCCCTCATGAACCATCTCCTTCCACTTGCTGAAGAGCTCCTCTTAGAATCTCATTGTGGGTTTAGGGCATCAAGAAGCACAACCAACATGATCTTCACTACTTGTTAACTGCAGGAAAAATGCTGGGAACAATATAAACCTCTCTACATGGTTTGCTTTGACCTCATGAAAGCCTTCAACTCTGTTAACTGAGAAGCACTGTGGAAGATCCTTTTTTGGATTAGTAGTAGTTTGGATGCCTACTGAAATTCATCACCATTCTTTGACTGCTGCATGATGGTATGTGAACAGTGATGCTCAGTCATGGATCTATCACAGTTTCCTCTGAGGCTAAGACAGGAGTTAAGCAAGGCTGTATCATCGCTTCAATGTGCTTTTCAATATTCCTTACCATAATGCTACATCTGACCACCACCAAGCTTCCAGAGTGGAGCTAAAGTACCAGATGGATGGTAAACTGTTTAATCTCAGCTGACTCAGATCCAAAACCAAGACTACCCTGGCCTCGATCACTGAACTCCAGTTAAATGATTTTGCTGTAGTGTGTGCTTACTCAGAAGCAGGCCTTCAGGCAATCTTCGGTGTCTTTTTGAGACAGAAGAAAATGGAACCAATGATTAACATTCAGAAGAGTAAGGTCCTCCATCAGCAAGCTCCTAATGAGTAGTGGCCAGCTCTGGCAATTCAGATTCATAGTGACACTGTGGAGAACACTGAGCATTTCCTGTACCTCAGAAGCCACCTCTCACAGAAGACTGACATTGAAGAAATCCAACATCACCTCAAATATGCAAGTGCAGCCTTAGGAAGCCTGAAGAAACAGGTGTTCAAAGATTGTGACATCAAATTCAAAACCAAGCTCATGATTTATCAAGAAGTCATAGTCCCTACCTTACTGTATGGAGCTGAGATGTAAACAATGTACAGGAGACACCTTTAAGCCACTGAAGAAGTTCCATGAATGTTGCCTGAGGAAGATCCTTCAAATCCAGTGGGAAGACAAACATACAAACATTAGCTTTCTCTCACAAGCAAACAGCATGAGCATCGAGGCAATGATCAGCCAACATCAACTTCTCTGGCTTGGCCATGTCATCAGATTTCAAACTCCAAACTCCTGCAGCAAGTTTTATTCTCCCAGTTCAGGCAAGGCATACACTTAAGAGGAGGACAGAGAAAGCACTTCAAGGATGTCCTCAAGGCCAACTTGAAAAATGCAATATTGACATCAATTCATGGGAGACTGTGTCACCCAGGACTGTCCCAAATGGAGAAAGACTCCGCTGCAAGGATCTCACTACTTTGAAGCCTCATGATGACAACAACAGGAGGCAGAAAAGTGAGTGGCAGAAACAGCATGTCACAGACTGAACCAAGAATCCAGAACCACCCATCCCACATACAAACCTGTGCCTGAGTTGCAATAGACTCTGTCAATCCCAATCTGGGGGCTGTAGTTCAACCCAGTGATCTTCAGACCCACAGATAAGGCAATCATGGAAAACAATCATTTTTGCCTGAGAAGGATAGCCTCTGATGATGATGGAATTTAAAGATGTTCATACATCTCAAAAATCAATATATGATTCACAGATTATATCAAAAAGGTTTACAAAGGAAAAAACATCCATTTAAATATGCACTAAGTTTTGGACTACTAGTCTTTTGGCTAGGTACAAACTTACATTTATACTAGTACAAGTGATGGGAAACTGGTTTATTACCTGTAACAGAACAGAAGTTCAGTGCACACAGACTGGTTTAAAAATGGTGCAACCCAGTCTAAGATGGACCTGGATTGATGTGGTATCAGACTTGATAAATTTAGGTTAGACTGGTCTATTTTACCCAATTCCCTACTGATTCAGGTTAGATTGCTGTCCTCCAGCATCCCAGACATGTTTGTGGACCTCCATTAACCTCTGCTCACAGGGAGATGCGCTAAGAGCTGGCTTGCATTTGGCCACTCTGGACAAGCTCCCAGCCAGTCCCACTGCTGGGCTCTTATAGCCAAGTCATCACAGTGACTAATGCTGCTGGAAAAGGAAGGGGGAGTGCTGCTTGGCAGTGCATGGGAGAATACCCAAGGACCCTTATGCCTAGGCAAGTGGATGAAGGCCAAGGGAGCAGGACTGGACTGCTGGGCATGGCCGAGCAGGTTTGCCTCCACTTTGTGCCAGCAGCTGTCATGCCTGTGGCTGCCTCTGCTGGGGGAGGTGGGGTGGGAGGGCTGAGTCAAGAGTGGCCTAGTCAGTTGGCTGCACTGGGATGCACTCAGCAGTCTCTGACAACCCAGGGAGCCTGCTGGAAGGTGTGCGGGAGTGCCCTCAACCTGGAGGCCTCACCCAGTGCAGGCATTTTGTTGTCCCACCCATCGAAGAATGAATGTTTGTTCTGTTTCTACCGATATAACCAGGGTGCTTAGAGTAAAGCATGCAACTTAGATCACTTGTGCCTCAGGATTTTTGAACATCTGTATCTGTCCTTTGTCCCCCCAAGCTGAATGAGTCCTTTGCCATAATGATTTCCATGTAGAAATCCTACACCAATTCCACAGGGTTATCAAATTCCTGTACCGTGTATAAATTGTAATTCTGTAGTGAGGTATAGGTAATTAGGGATATTGGTGTAAGGCCTACTTACACCTCCATTCAAAGATCCAGGCCTTACTGTATTATTTTACACATCTATACTCTGACTATTCCTCTGTGCACCTTTTTTTGCTCTAATTACTATAAGCCTTAATCCCTTGCCAGCTATATCTGACCCTGTCATACTTCTAGTAGAAACCTTCCCTCAGAAATCAGTGTAGAAGGTCACTGTTCTCTGTGAAATTCCACATGTGTTCCTATCCCAATTCAATAATGTCCTTAATATCAGAAGGGGAACTCATGGTTAACCATTATATTTACATTCTAATAATCAGTAAATCTGGTAAACTAATGGCATCTATGGACATGAAATTGTAGAAAAACCTGCATGCTGACTTCCATAGTAGATTCCACGACGCAGCTTGTCACTAAAATTACTTATTTTGATCTTGGGCAAAGACAGAATTAAATCTAGTTAGTGGCCATTTTAGTTATATTAGGCTTCTTTTGGACTCTTCCTAAATTAAATTTGTATTGGTTTTCAGATTAAGACCAGACACAAGAAGGGTCACTTTCCATGTGGTGGTTGTTGTTATCATTAATTGGGGTGTAAAAAGTGGTGTGTGGGTTGGTTTGGTTTAGTTTTGTTGGGTTGTTGTCTTGTACATCTTTTTTTGAAATTTCCTTCCTCGGTTGTACTTTTAGGTAGGCTTGTCAGTTCTATGCAAATACTTCAGCTGGTCAGCTTTCCTAATACTGTATGTCCCTCTTCTCCCCCTCAACCCATTTACCCCCCCAGTTGTTAATTGAAAATGATTGCAACAAAACTTGGTTCACTCTTCAAGAGAGCCCTATTTTCAGCAACACTTTTTAAAATAAGAGAAAATTGTCTAATTAGTAGATTACTCATTCCTTGACTTGTCTTCCTCCTAATGCTATTCATATCTACTGTAAGGTACTAAAATGCATTTTTGAAATACCTTGAAGGGTGATAATTGCATAGATAGCATTATATTTAGGAGAGTGACATGAATTTCCGCTATTATGCAATGCCATAGTAACAGTGTTCATAAAACAGTATCTTAGGTTAAACATTAAGGATTTATTAAGGTGTGCGCCAAGATGACTACTTATGTTTTTAACCATGTAAATCACAATTACATCCCACCTCTCCACAACCAGTTAGTCGCATCTGGTAAAACTGTCGTTGGTTAGCTCTTGATTCCCCAAAAATGCAAAGTATCCAAGAAAATGCCAAGTCTCTCTTTTTCGTGGTCTCTCTTGTTCTCATTCTCTCTCTCTCTCTCTCTCTCATTCTCATTCTCTGCAGAAACTTTGTGAAAAAACAGATAATCTTTTTCAAATATGAGGTACAAATAGTTAGTAGTTCAGAAAGGAGTGAGTGCCCAGCATCACGGAATACGAACAAACAAATTTATTGTCTTCTAACAAGACAGACAAGGGTAGTGTCCTGCACATGCTGTATAACAGTGATAAGCATGACCTGTATGAACTGAATAACAAATATGCTTCAGTTCTTGCAAAATACAGGCCCCACAGGAATGTGTTTGTAGAGTGGAACTGACTTTTTTTTTTTCTTCCACCTCCTGATTTAACTTTTGTTATTTCACAACTGTTGCTTTTTAATTACTACTCTCACTCAGTACACAAACTCCTGCCTATGAGCTATTTTTAAATGCATTGGGGGGTTTTTGTTTGTTTGTTTTTTTACAAAAGAATTGCAAATCTTAATCTGCTGGAAATCAGTATAGCTTTGTTGGCTTCAACAGATCTACACAGATGTCATGGAGTCCCCCTAAGGTGTTGCTCATTCAGGACCACCATGGAATCCACCATCCCCCTAGAATCAAGCCCAGATATGACTTCTAGAGTGCAGGGGCCATGGGCTCCTTCCTATCTTGAGACCCTGGTCTTTCAGAAAAGGGCAACCTGAAGTTCCAAGCAGCAAACAGACAGCTCTTTAATAAATGCAGTTATTGGGGCAAAGGCCAGCCAGAGGTTCTATGCTAGGCACAGGCGAAGTCCAGCTCATGGGCTGGATCTGGCTGGCAGTGGACTCAGTTTCCCAGCAGCCCCTGCTCACATGGCTTGGCCAGTCTCCATGGAGAACCCCAGCCATTGCAGTGTGAGAGCACAAACTGGGGTTGCCATGGAGACCAGCACCAGCTGCACTGGCAGGGCATGTGTCAGGGCAGGGCAAGGGGATTCTTTGGAGCCACTGTGATCTTGTGGCAAGGGCAGCTTAGTCTGGGGCCAGGGCAGAGCTATGATTGGCTGCCTGCAAACTCTGGGCAGGGGCATGTGGCAGGGCAGGGTAAAGGGCTGCTCCGGAGCCACTGGGATTTTGCAGCAGTGACAGTGTGGCCCTGAGCTGGGGCAGAGCCATAATCCACTGCCTGCACACCCCTGCCCAGCGTGGATGGGGCTGATCTCCATGACATCCCCAGCTTTGCACTATCACAGCACAGCAGCTGGGGTCTCCAGGGAGAAAAGCCCCAGCCTTGTGGGCAGGGGCTGCTAGGAAATCAAGTTTGGCTGCTGGCCGGATCTGCCACTTTGCCCACCCCTGTTTCAAGCCATTTCCCAAGAGCTAAGCAGTTGCTCTATCCCCAGTATAGCCAACAGCATCTCCAAAAATTGCTCTGCTCTTTTCTTTCTGCTCTGCCTTAAATCTGCTTCTCTGGTCACTTTCTCCAGACATTGTCCCTTAGGAGCTGATATCCTGCTTGTTCACTCTTCCGTCTCCATTGTTATATTCATCTCATTCAGCTTTCTTCCAGCCTCCTGGGTGTTTGTCATCTAATCTTAGGGTGCTGACAGATGCATAGCTCCCCACTCTAACTAATGGTACTTTACAGAAAGCACCACACGTTATTGACCCCCTGACCCAACAGACATTCACTGTGGGGCAGAGGGAATTGAGCTCCACTTCAGAGCTTATCCAGTGAAGAGACCCCCAACCCCCTCACAGTTTCAGTGTTTTTCTGCAGGATGGGAGGAGGGAGAGTCAGAAGATCCAGGCTGGGGTTTGCCCAATGGGGAGGCAAGGAGAGGGAATTGTGAAGTGGGGACACAAGTATGGATTAGAGAGGGGGTGGGCTCTTGTTCAATGCAGCAAAGGGGCCCATGGCTTACTCTGGTGTGGCCTGCAGATGTGCGGTATCCATTGGTGTCTCCTCCAGATGTGCTTGGGCCTTGGCCACTTGGAAGCTGGACAGCCCTGGTATACTATGTAATGAGAGGACTGGAGGTGGGAGCACAGGGCAAATGTTGGAAGTGGAAGCTGGGGAGGAGTAAAAAATATCTTGAAGCAATTAAGCTCTAGCAGAGGCTATTAATTGAAGAAATGTTTCAAGAAATTGTTGCTTTGTATTGTAGAATTATCAATTGTCCAATGTGGATCAGGGTGAACCTAAAGTCAGTACTGGAACAGATGACTTCAGAGAATCACTTGTGAGCCTGTAGCATACTTGCCACATTCAAGTCATGACTATACTTGTGCATCAGAATGGTGTCAAAGGCAAAGAAACGTGTAACATTAGCTTTTATCTTCAAATAAAGAATACAGTTCATGTCCTAAGGATGTGGTCATAAATGGCCCTCTGGCACTTGTGTCCTAGCTACAGCCTTACTAATTACATACTGCCTACATAAATGTCCCTACAGTTCTCTTTTCTTGCTGTAATCTTTTGGGGCACCTTTACATGAGTTCCAGGATTGGGGGAGGGTTGGGGGGAGAGGTTTAATTAAAGCAGCTCTCAAAATTAAAGCAGCCGCAGTGTCTCATGTATTAATTGTCCTGTGCTTCAAAATGGCGGCAGGGGGCACTTTAACTTTGAACGACCTTCAGTTAAAGCGCCCCCACCATTTTGAAGCACAGCGACATTAAATATACATTATGCCAAGGCTCTTGACATGTACTAATTAGCTTAACAAGCTAACAAAGATTGGAAAAATTTGCTTTCTTTTGAGATTCCCAAGATTTAAGATAACTGCTCAGTCACAACATGTATGCACACTTTGGTTGGGCTGATAAGATACAGCAGTTGTTGCTCTGGGCTCTCAGTTCTCTCATCTCTGTGTGTTTTGTCTTGCTTAGCCTGCACTGTCTTAGACCTTCAGTTCCAGGTAATGCTGTTGCTCTCAGGATTTAGTCAAAAGCTGATAGGATGAGAGGTATTTGAAGGAGTGTACCAGAAAACACAAAAGAGGTAAAAGCACAAAAGATGTGTATCATCTTGAAGCCATGCTGATTCAGTGATGAGAGCCAGGTGTCTGTACCAGTGCCCTGATAACTGGATTTTTTTTTTTTTTAATGATCCTTTTATCTTTTCAATCCAGGATTGGTCAATGGAATGAAGGGGAAGCCTGTTGGAATTTGGCATGGGAAACTCTTGGCCATCCACATAGCTGCTTCCTCTATAAGCACCATCTCTTATGGTATCCTAAAATATGTCAGTGCGTTGAAAAAGAGTGTCAGTGTCTTGTCCTTCATTTACAAGCAACTTGCCCATTGCGGTTCATTTATATTCAGTTTTAAGTAGATTCAAATTATTACAGTAAATGTCTTTTGTGTTTCCTTGATAAGATTGTGCAACGTTCTTTGTTAGCACTAGGGTGTTTCCAAGGAAGGGTTTTCTGCACTACTGAGTCCAGTACCTCCCATGATGGAGAACCATACCATAAACTTATCAAGCTCCATTTTAACAGTTCATTTATTTGTCGCCCGTTGCTCATTTTGGAAGGCTCTTTCAGAACCTCAGTCCTGTAATGGCTAGAAATTTTCTTTTCACTTCCAAGCTAATTTATTCATGGGCAGTTTTTATCATTGTTCTTATGCCAACATTGTACTTTAGCTTAAATATATCTTCTTTTAATGTAACCCTTTCCCACAATTATAGCATTACATTGTTAAGTGTGGTCTGGAGTTTCATATCAAGTTACTGCTGGCTTAATCCTCTTATAACAACCAACATTAAAGATTTTGTTTTAAAATCTTTTTATTAAAGCCAAAAAAGGAGGGGAAAAAGCATTTAAATGCAAAGTACTAAGTAAAGCTTTCATTTTAACAATATCTAATTACCTTTTTAATAAGAAGAAACACCCTGGCTTATTAGCACTTTGCAGGTTATAGAATTTTAATATTACTAACATATTCTTTGAGCTGGTGGGGAGAAGTTTAGATTGCATAGAACCTTGTTATTGGAGTCTGCTCCTGCTTCCTTTAAATCAAAACCATACTAATGGGATGTGTGCGTGACAAAAAAAGTTAGACGAATGTTACTATTGGTTTGTTCTGGGGTTTTTTGGATTTGGGGTTTTTTTGTTTTCTATAAGAAATCTCACTGTGGGGGAAAACTGCCCATTATGCAGGTTTGCATGGTCTTACAAGCTACACTTAGAACTAGTAGACTGGTACTATTGTGTTTAAGGCATTACTGCTTCCGTAGCCGTTAGCCATGGCTTTGAAGATCTTTTACCATAATACCACCTGGACAATCTCTACCTTCTGCTTGTTTTTTATAAGCATACTAACGTAATGGATGGGGATGACCTGCTCTTACCTCGAGCAACTTAGAATACAGGTTTCTGCACAAGATTCTCTTTCAGTAATGGATAAAAGGATTGTTTATTAGTATGTTTAATTCTCACTGTGCAAAGGATTTGGAAAACTTGATTTGTTAGGTACATTAAAAGATATAGCAGTTTGCAATAGACACAATTTTGCAGCAGGTTGATAAAATTATCCTTGTACTAAATTATTTTTCACAGTACAGAGAACAGGGGCTGCTAATCACTCAGTAATCTTTGCTCATAAATACGGGTGAGAGAGAATAGTACTAACAAAGCTCAGAAAACTAAAATGTTTATAGTGCTCAGCAACAATATAATTCCTCTACAAATGTCAAAACAGAGGTCCCCAAATCTTTTCTTATTGTGTACCACCTTTCAGACTTACCAGCTACCTGCATACCCCTACCAGCATATTCTTTTTACATTTTCACCCCTTAAATGACAATTATTATTAAAATGAAAATTAAATCTGCCATTACACAATTTTTCTCATGTGCCCCCCTGAGATGTCTTGTGCACCCCCAGGGGTATGCATACCACAGTTTGGGAACCCCTTTGTCAAACTTCCTGCTTTTTTCATCCTGTGAAATCTTCTTGTACCAGCTTACTGTTCTATACTGGGCTTTGTTGAGAAGATTAGTCACCCTGAAGCTGCTTTTACAACTTTTTAAAAGTCTTGCTTCCAACTAAATGTGGCCAATGCTTTAAAAATATTCAAACAATATCCTCACTAGCTACCGTGTTTTCTATTTCTATCCTTATTTGAGGATTACTCATTTCTAAACAGCCTTTAGTATTGTACATGATGCTTTGAAAGTTGCTGAGCTGGCCTACTGGATGGGTTCTGATGACTGACATAGTTTAAGTATTGGGGACTTTGTTTTGATGGATCACTTCCAGATTTTCATCAGTCACTCTCTGGAGCACTGGTAAAATGATCTTCTGTCACCTGAAAAAATACTATACTTGATACTATTTACTCATTTCTAATCTCCAAGATTTTCAGATATTGTTCATCTCCAACTGAAATTAATGTGCGAGTTTCTGGTGTTCTGGAAATCTGATACAAGCTCTGTCATCTGGCATCCCCCGGGAATGGGGGATGCCGGATAACAAAATATGCCGGTTAATTGAGAGGCCCGAAGAGGCATCCTTGCCTGTTCAGGCCGCTGCTTCTACCGCCGCATCCAGGGTGTTGTGCCCCTCCTGCAACATCGCCAACCCTCCTGTGAGCCCCACGGGACAGAGAGGTGGGCCCCACGCAGCCTGTTATGCACCTGGGCCATGGTTAATAGAGCATGCCGGCTTGTAAGGTGCTGGTTAACGGATCTTTTACTGTATTTATCTTGCATAGTTTATCCTTGTTCTCATAATTATTGTCATAGGAGATAGGAGTAGGGATAAATATCCCTGATTTACTCTGTAGTGTTGTTTGGTTGGCTTGGTCTTACTTGGCTGTATCCTTGAATGACATCTTGAAAATGTACATTGTGCAAGGTATGCAACTGTTTTATTTCACAAGAAAAGTTTCCTGAGAACATGAGAGCTGCAGAAATGTTTTCACTCTGGTGCTAGTGTTCAAGATGATAATTAGCATGTCCTTTTCAAGCCACCAGAGAAATAATGTCAGTGACTCAGAATCCATGCTGAACAGCACTGTGTTTTCATGCCTTTGTAATTTCTATTCCTTTTTGAGTTTTGGTTGGGTGATGTTGGCATTAAAAAAAGGCTCTTGGGATGCTCAAAAATCTCAAAATAGTACTCAAACTTCTCACTTGGAAGGCTACAGTAGTTGTTTAATGTTATGAAAGAGGAGCACTGCCAATCTAGGAATGAATAAGGCCACAAAGTTTTATTCCTTTTTTTTCATTCCAACAAGGAGCACATAGTAGAACTCGCATGGGGGCTTTTCAGGTCAATGTTCTGCATATGTGAGCAATCCAAATAGGCTTTTTTACTTGAAGGTTCTTAAAATGAATTTTTGAGGTGGAAAGGAAGACCTAATCATTTGGGGGCTGAGAACTCTGGAGATGAAAGTGGTCTATGAATTCTGATGGGCAAAATATTTTTGTTTTTTCTTTTTAAAAATCAGCTTCACAAATTCTTTGAAACTTACTCTGTGAGTCGGCTCTGATGCTTATGCCAAGTCTTACTGATTTTTTTGGAAGGACTGTGAATGTGGCTTCTGTTTGTAAGTTCAGTTGACACCTTCAAAATTTTGTTGCAACCCTAAGGGAACGTAGATAATGCAACTGTACCATTTTATATGGAGAAGGTGGGAGGAAGCTGAGTGACAGCAAATGTCTCTTATTTGTTGTTGTGTGAGCTATTAGTAGAATATTCAAGTGTTAATTTAAGAAGTAAAAATAACATTTCAAAATTTCTTGGGGGGGTTTCCTATTTATATTTGTCAAAAAAAATCTCAGCAAGCTCTGCTAACAACTCCAATGTGATATGTAAAATGCAAACTCTAATTCCTATTATGCAGTAAATCCCACAATTTAATCATGTAAAGGGTTTGTTTTGTAGGTTGAAAAGTTGTTGTCTACCTTTTAAAAACATTTTAAGGTTTCTTGAGCTTCATGAATCATTTGCTCTGTTATTCAGCTGGTGCGAGAGTTTGGGAAAGTTGACAACTCGGAGATCGTCATTCCCAGAAAGAGCCCTGACTCTGGAACAGACCACCTGCCAAGGCGCTGTGCCTCTGGGGAACTAAGAAAACCTAGCTTCACCTGGTGGAGAGATACAAGTGGTGCTCCAAAAGAAATGGTGTATGAAAATACATATTTTTTCCATGCAAACTGATTTGGCAGAAAGTAAAATTTGGTCATTGGAAAATCATTCCGAAGGATTTTTTTTCCCAGATATCTCAAGTGGCAGGAGATTATGCTAAAAACAGACCCACCTAAGCTGTCACCCATTATCTAGTCCATTGGGAGCCAACCTTTTATTGGCAGGCATGCCACAAGTTATCCCTCCCAACTCCTCAAAGGCCACTCAGATCTACTCCTGCTTGATTCGCTACTCTGCTTACCCTGACCTATCTGCCACTGTCCTGCCAGCCCCCTCCCTGATCTGCCACTTGTGTTGGCTACTCCTGATCTAGTCAACTTTAATAGTTATTCCCACTCCCTTTTCCTTGACTTGTTTAGAGGCACTTTTAATGAAAAACATATGGTAGGGTATACTCTTAAAATTATTTTATGAACGTCCTTTGAGCCTCAACATTCAAATTTCTCCAATCTGGAGAAGTAAATGAGACTTTAATAGTATGTTCAGAAGGAGACTGACTGACTAATCCATTATATCTTGTATTGTCATTTAAAAAGATTTGCCCTTTAAACACTGTTCTCTAAAAATGCATCTGAGTAAATCAATTTCTGGCACATACTTATTATTTTTGCAGATGGCTTTGTAATTGGGCAGTAATTGAGAAGAAAATAATCCATTTTTCTTTATTGTTTGTGATGGGTATCCAGGATACTATTAATGTTTGATGTCTATAAACAGTATTGAATAAATCACAAAAAATTAAATTTTAGGTCCTTTATTGGCATGAGTGGATATTCTTTTCTTAAGCTTTGTATTTAAGTCCATAAAAACCATTGATGATGCACAGTGGGTGCATCTACCCATGCAATTAATGCATGTTAAGGTTACTGTGCATTAAAATAAGGCACAGTGAACTGCACCTAGGAATGCATTTAAATGTGTGCCTGTGTTAGAAGCAAATTTGCTCTTAATAGGAGCAGTTGAGTCTAGCATTACTCCTGCTTCCCTGCCTTGCTCTGCCTCTCTGCAGCAGCCTGGGGAATCTCCAGGCTCCCCTGGTGCTAGCCCCAGGCTTGCAGAGGGCATGGGTCAGGCCTGGGCTCTAGGAAGTGCTGGGTGGAGCACAGGGGGGAGAGCTGCCCTGGAATAGGGAACAGCTCCCAGCCACATGGTGTTTTGGATCACAGCCTGGCTTGGTGTGCTGGGTTGGGGCAATGCCCTGTGATTGAGCAGCAGCAGTGACCTGAGCTCTTCCCTTGCTTTGCTTACTGAGGGGATGGGGGGAGCTCTCTGTCCTTGGTCCCAGTGCTGCTCACCTCCCAGCTGCCACCAGGAGCCAAGAACTGAGCAGTGCCAGGACAAGGGAGCTCTCTGTCTCCTCAGCACCTGGCTAGGGACAAGTAGCTTCCCTGCCCTTCAGCTCTACCACTGCCCATGCAGTACATGCCCCAGTTGCCTCCCACTCCCTGCCTGTGCCTGCAGGGAGCTGGGAGCTGAGCAGCAGCAGGACTGGAGGGAGCCAGGGGGAGGGGGTAGTAAACAGCACTGGTGGGAGCATGGTGTGGTGGGTAAGCAGCACTGGAACCAAAGAAAAATGGGCGGGTGAGAAAGCAGTACCAGCACCGTCTTCACCCAGTCCCACCACTACTTACCCCTCTGTGGCTTCCCTCAGTCTTGGCACTGATCATCTCTTAGCTCCTCCAAGGCATGGGCAGGGAGCAGGAGCCTACTGCCCATGTGGTGCATGCCCCAGTTTCAGGACAGAGAGGATGGGGAAGCTCTCTGTCCCCAGCCCGGCTCTGCAGGGACAGAGAGCTCCCCCATCCCGGCATTGTTCAGCTCTTGGCTCCCAGCGGTGAGTCAGGATCTGAGCAGTACTGGGACCAGGGACAGAGAGCTCCTCCATTCCCTTGGCAAACAAACTGAGGAGAGCGCTCGGGGCGCTGCTGCTTATCAGCTACAGGGCATCACCTCAAGTGAGAATTGTCAAGCTGGGCTGTGATCCTGAGCTCCGCACTGGAGCTGCAGGCAACTCCCTCCACCCCTCCATGGCCCTCTGCCACCTAGGCTGACCAGCAGCAAATTGCTTCCAGTCAGTGTCTACATATGTGCTGCTGCACAGTAGCTAATGCACAGTTAATTTAGTACCTGTATTTCTTGGTATTAGCAAGTAACACCGCCTAACTTACAGTACCGTAAGTCCTGTGTATGTGCAGATGGTGATGCATTACTGTGCATTATATTAGTTTAATGTGCAGTAAAGAATCTCACGTAGATGTGCCCAGTATGGAAGTACCCAGTTGAAAACATACATATCACTTCAACTTTGCTGTTTTATTTCTGGAAAATACTTGGTTTCATCCCAATATTTATGGTACTTGAATTCTTTTATTGCATGAGTCTGCAAAATCTTTACCTATCCATCAAGATGAACCAATACACCAGAACTACATGTCCTGTCACAGTAAGATTAAAAATCTCAACTGATGAGCCTTCCTTCTGGTTTGGTCATTAGGATTATTAGTCATGTGAATGTGATAAAGACCACTAGAAGCCAAAATCACTGTGTAGATGGCCAGGGCAATTATATTGGAAACTTTTCCACCCTAGTCCTTTACTGCCAAACACCCTGTTGAGAGAATTTAATTAGAAGGAAACTATCATAACACTCTTCCAGTCTATCTTTCTTGCATTTTTTGAAATATTCTAACATACTTTCTAGGCTCCTGGTGCAAGACATCAATATAGCATGATGCAACACATGCTGTCATACTGCATTGTGCAGAAATGTACTGACTGGAGCATGAACTTTTTAGATGATATGTCTAAGCACCAAGGACTTTATTTTGTCATTCCAAAATGTAGTGCTTACCAGACTTACAAGCAAACTACATTTTATAATTGCTTGTTTAAAAAAAAATAACATCAAAAGGATGGAAATGTCAAGGTAAAGACTTCTGTGTCATTCTAAATTCAAATTATCGTCAGACCAGTGGAGAGCTGCATACCGTTAATATTCATCGTAGTAGTAGCAGTAATGGGGAGGGTTAAGCAGAAAATCAAGGCTCATGGCTCAGAACTTCTTTATGCTTTCAAGATTGGACTCTAAGGCCATTTATAGACATGCTCATCATTTTCTAAACTGTATTAACTGATTTGCATCACAGTTCAAATCAAATTTTAATTCAATGAGGATTAATTAATTCAGACAATTGAATTTAGACTGTTGACTTGCACATGTATATAGTCATGACTGTGGTGCAGGTTAAATCTAGAAAAAACATAACTTCTATAAATGGCTTAAGTGACCATAAGCTGGCAATTTTACACAAGGAAAGCTTCTGACCCTGATGATCTTAAGGGCTTTCTCTTTGTATTCTTGTTATTTAATTCTATTTTTAAATAAACCATCTCATCTCTCCCTCTCTCCTTTAGCAAACACTACATAGAGGATTACTTACCCTGGGTGAAACCATTTGTTGTTTGCATTTCAGTGAGTAAAATAATAACATGAAATAAGAACAACTGTATTATTCACTAGTTCTATAGGTACTCTTTTATTTTATTTTTAAAAAAATGCTTACCCTAATCTAAAAATTATTCACCAGATTCAAGTCCCTGATACAATGTTTATTTGTAGAAGCTGGAACACCTCCAGTGGAGATTAAAATAGAACAAACTCAGAATAGACAACAGTGTGATGGTTAGGGCACTTGCCTGGTATGTGGCAGATGTGGACCTGTCTTCCACATCTTAAGGAAGCTTTGGAAATTATAGGAAAAGGCCATGCCTGTTGGTTTTTTGAGAAGAAATTCCATCATATAACTAATTTGATAGTGATTTGTCAGAAAGGGTTTCTTTCCTTGAATGTTCCTTGTGCTTGCAAAAATAATGAGAAGTCTTCATTTCAAAATGTGTTCCTTTAGAGACTCCCTCAATACCACCTTTGCAAAAGAAACTGTGTTTGCCAATAGGCATTACCCCCTAGGTGCTGGGGTAAGCATAGTTAGGAGGGGAGGGAGGAAGAATGGAAAATTGCTAGAAATGTGCTTCTCTTGGAAAAGTGCTGCTGTGGGAGGGAGAAGGAGACCCAATGGTTTAAAATGAGGATGATTTATGTCTATACAATACTTAAATGTGCATATAGCACTTAAAATACTCTTACTAAATACTAATTGGACCCTAGTTACATGCACTATTTTGGACAAGGTGGTAAAGATTCACCTGGGAATATCTGTCAACGTTCTTCAAACAGGTCCCTCATATGCTTGATTCCTATTTACTTCAAAAAGGATCAGGACCTCAGAGGGCCATTTTTATAAAGGCATGTGAACAGTGTGACCTGGCAACCCCAATACATTTTGAAGCTCAAATTTCATTAACGTGATAAATACTCCAAAGTCGGGGAAATTAACTGAAATATTCTAAACTGCTTAAACCACGTTATCTTACAAAATGCTGGTAGAAATCTACAAAGAACAGGCTGTGTAATAAGTATGATGTAGTTGAAGTTGGAAGTGTAACAATAGACTTCTTAAAATTATTTTAACGTTAAACTTCCAAACCTGTTTTTCAGTTAGGGCATAGAAATATAAGTGATAAGATTAAATATACCGAATCTCTTTGAATATTGAACATTAATTGTATAAGGGATGCTTTGGAACATATCTGAATCAGTCATCAACTGAGGGATGATTTTGTCTTTCTCCTCCACACTAAAGAATGTGATGCGAGTCCTACATTTAGATCCAGAATTTTTCCCTTGGATTATGTTGTGTTTTGGGGGGAGGAGGGAGGTGGGTGGATGAAAGCCAGAAGACTCCAGTTTTGGTTGAAATGGTTCACTTACTATAGGCTGTTTTCTCTAAAAAGAATACATTTTAAAAAGTATATTCCAGGGTTTGGATTTGCCATAGGGTATAATCCGTTGCTTTTCTCTCGAGTTGTGTAATTGACAGTATTCTTTGTCATATTCTGTCCAAAGGTCAGAGCATTAGCCTGATTGAAAAAAAAATTGTATAAAACCAAAAAGGGTTAAGATTTACTGGGTTTTTTGTTTTCACTGGAGATAAGAAAATTGAGGCATAAGGCAAGCCATGTAATTCCCTTAGCACAAGGGTGGCATTTATAAGGAAAAACTTTGGCTGGTGTTGAAATCTGAGAGCTGTTCAGTTTTGGGTGGCTCGGGTAACATCCTGAAGGCCAAAATGTTCTGAAAAATGCTGAGCTGGAACGGGCTCCCAAGGGAGGTGGTGCTCTCCCCTACCCTGGGGGTCTTCGAGAGGAGGTTAGATGAGTATCTAGCTGGGGTCATCTAGACCCAGCACTCTTTCCTGCTTATGTAGGGGGTCGGACTCGATGATCTACTGAGGTCCCTTTCGACCCTAACATCTATGAATCTATGAGCTTCCTTGTGAGAAACTGCATGGAGTTTCTCGCTTCATGGGAGAAACTTCACAGGAACCCCATTTTCCCCCTCCCCACTCTTTCCCTACTCCATTTGAGAAAGAGAGAAGTTTTAACAGAAAATCTTCCTCCAGCCTTTATCACTACTTATACCCCTGTTTTCACCAGCTGAGCCATATTTTTTTCCATGGCCAGTCGGCTTAGTCATTGTCACTTTAATGTTACTAAACTTCTCACCCTCCCCCCACCCCCCCCTTTTTTTTTTTAACTGAAAATGGCACAAAACTCTACAAAGTGCACAAACGCAACAAGACAGATCTATGAAAAATCTCACAACCAATAACTTGTATGTCACTCTAGAATAGTGACATACTTAATTTCTATTTGTGGGGCTAATGGCAGAAATTTGGCCTGGGACTGTCTTAGCTGGCTCCCTGCTCAGAAGACTGCCTCTTTTGCATCCCATTCTGAGAGTACAGACAGACTTGCATTTTTGTGTAGGCAAATCCAGAACTGTATCTGCTGTCTGGCAATATGCCATGCCTTCCAGAAGGTGCCCTAATTGCACCTGCCTGAAGGTGCATCCTGCAGATTAGGGAATCAGAAGTAATATCTAGATTTGGCTGTATAAGATTTCTAAATTCATTGGTGTCCTCATTCCTAGTCTGTCTGGCCATGTGGTGTCTCAGAATAAGTCAGCTACAAAGGGTATTTTTTCATCATGCTGCTAGGTGTCATGGACCCCTGGTAATGGCTTATATATGTGATCACCAATTGGTCCAGTAAGGTCCATATCACCACAGCTTTCTGGAACTCATGAGAAAAATTCTGGAACAGTGCTTTTATGTCTTGGGAGACTTTGTCTGGTTGTTCCCAGAATAGAGCTGGAATAGATTATTATTTTCCTTTCCCAACTCATTAAGGCCCTAGCCTACCCATTCCCTTTTTTGTTTTGTTTTGTTTTGTTTTGTTTTGTTCCTGAAGCCCTGCACTGACCACTTGGAGCCTAGGAGGGAATTCTTCCCAGCAGTTGCTCTTGCAGGGTGAGCAACTGTTGGATGTTTGAAATGCAAGCAGCTGACAACCATCAGCAGGTCTAATGATGACACATTGCAGATGTACGCTGTGAATTGTGAATATTCTATGGAGACGTTGCTGAAAGTTGCAAAGGAAAAGACATGACTGTTTGTGCATTTAATATCTTAACAACTATACCCGAGGGCTAGATTAACAATTTATTTGCTAAAAATGTGATTTAGGCTACTCTAACTAAAATGATGAATTCAGGTCAATCTACCAGATAATTTTTTGTTGTTGTTCTAAGTGAAGTTAATATAGGAAAAAATAAATTTGAGATGTAGTGACAACTAGTATCTCTATAATACAGGGTTGCCCAACTTCTGAGAAGCCATGAACTATACTTTCCCATGAGCTGCCCACCTTTTCCCTTGGGACATAGTACCATGCCTCTGAGAGTAACAGGAAATAAAAGTTTGAGGAAGGAGGAGACCCCGAGAGAGGAGCTGATAATATTTTGATGAAACCTTACTGAGGGTGCAGAAACAAACTATCCCAATGCTCAGGAAGACTGTCAAGTATGGCAGAAGTCCAGCTTGGCTTATCAGGGAGCAGTGAGCTAAAAGACAAAAAGGAAGCTTACAAGAAGTGGAAACTTAGACAAATGACTAGGGAAGGAATATAAGAGTATTTCTCAGGCATGTGAGGATGAAATCAGGAAGGCCAAAGTACAGTTAGTGTTGCAGCTAGCAGGGGACATGAAGGGTAATGAGAAAAGTTTCTACAAGTATGTCAGTAACAAAAGGAAGATCAGGGAAAGTGTAGGTCTCTTACTGACTGGGGGAGGCAACCTAGTGACAGATGATGCAAAAAAGGTTGAAGTACATAATGCCTTTTTCACCTCAGTCTTCACAGGCAAGGTCAGGTCCCACACTATTCCACCTGTAAGCACAGTTTGGGGAGGAGGTGAGCAGCCAACTGTGGTGAAAGAACAGGTTGGGTACTATTTAGAAAGGTTGGACATGTACAAGTCCATGGGGTCAGATGCATTGCACCCAAAGGTGCTGAGGGAGATGGCCAGTATGATTGCAGAGCCACTAGGCAACATCTTTGAAAACTCATAGTGATTGGGAGAGGTCCTGGACAATTGGAAAAGGGTAAATATAGTGCCCATTTTTTAAAAAAGGGAAGAAGGAGGATTTGGGAAACTGTAGACCAGTCAGCCCCACCTCAGTTGCTGGAAAAATCGTGAAGCAGATCTTCAAGAAATCCATTTTTAAGCACTTGGAGAAGATGGTGATTAGGAACAGTCGGCATGGATTCACCAAGGTAAGTCATGCCTGACCAACCTAATTGCCTTCTATGATGAGATGACTGGCTCTGTGGATATGGAGGGGGCAGTGATATACCTTGACTTCAGCAAGGCTTTTGACATGGTCTCCTACAACATTCTCGCAAGAAAGGTAAGGAAGTATGAGTTGGATGAATGGTCTGTAAGGTGGATAGAAAGCTGGCTTGACCATTAGGCTCAGAGGGTAACAGTCAGTAGCTCGATGTCTGTCTAGTTGGTAGCTGGTATCAAGTGGGGTGCACCAGGGTTTGGCCCTGGGACCAATTTTGTTCAATTTCTTCATCGATGATCTGGAACATGGGATAGAGTAAACCCTCAGGAAGCTTGCAGATGACACAAAGCTGAGGGGAATAGTAGATGCAATGGAGGGTAGGGCTAATATTCAGACAGACCTCGACATAACAGAGGATTGGACCAAAAGAAATCTCATGAGATTCAATAAGGACAAGTGCAAAATCCTGCATTTAGGATGGAACAATACCATATACTGGTACAGGCTGGGGACTGACTGGCTAAACAGCAGCTCTACAGAAAAGTACCTGGGGTTACAGTGGGCAGTAAGCTGAATATAAGCCAACAGCGTGCCCTTGTGAAGAAGGCTACCGGCATACTGAGCTGCATTAGTAGAAGTGTTGCAAGCAGATAGAGGAAAATGATTCTTCCCCTCTATTCAGTGTTGGTGAGGCCACATCTGAAGTACCATGTCTAGTTTTGGGCCTCCCATTACAGAAAGGTTGTGGACAATTTTGAGAGATTCTGGTGGAAGGCAACACTTTGGTTTGGAAAACAGAAGATTGAGGATTTAACAGCAGCTTTTAAATACCAAAAGGGTGGTTCCAAAGAGAATGGAGCTAGACTGTTTTCAGTAGTAGAAGATGACACAACAAGAAGCAATGGTCTCAATTTGCAGCAAGGGAAATTTAGGTTAGATAGTGGGAAAAACGTCTCTCACCATGAGGGGAGTAGAGCACTGGAACAGGTTACCAAGAGAGGAGGTGGAATCTTCATCCTTGGAGGTTCTTAAACCCTAAGTACACAGCCTTGGCTTGGATGATCTAGTTGAAGATTGTCCTTCTTTGAGCAGGAGGTTGGACTGGATAACCTCCTGAGGTCCCTTCCACCTCTAATTTTCTATGATTCTATGACTCCTGCAACCCAGAAAGGAAGGATTGAGAGCAGGAGTAGGTAATGGAGATATTGACATTTGGGAAGAGGGCTGAGGTCTGGAAAGCACAGAGAGCTGAGGAGCTAAAGTGAGGAGCCTCTGGACTATAAGTTACCACTCTCAGGCCACATATAGCTTATGAACCACCAGTTAGACAGGCCTGTTCTAATCAATAAACCTGTGGTTGGAGCATTCTTGAGAGGTTGAATTTTGGCAGAGTAGATTTGAACAGGAGTTTCTTTATGCAAGGTTGCAAATCATCTACTTGTAAAATGTATTCTGATAGGGCTCTCCCTCCCTCTCTTCAGTTGGAACTGTCCTATTGTGCATGTTGATTAAGCCAGAGAAACAATCATGCCTTCACTTTATCAACCGGCTGCTGTTGGCTTGGGACATTTTTAGAAGGATGCTTTCACAGCAAGTTAGCATTTTTTTCTGGTAACATTTTTTTTGGACTAGAATGTTCAACTTCATATCAATGAACAGGTCTCTTACTCCTTAATATCAAAACTGACAAGCTAGTCACATATAATTAGAATTAATTTTCATTTAATTAAGAAGATTCCTACGGTGTTTAGCAGATTATTACAAGACATTAAAAGAGAAAAATTTTAATCAAGTTACTGTCCAGCTAGAAATAGATACAAGCTGGTGATAGCATCTGGGTCTAGACTCTAGATAGTAACCTGTAACATTTTGAACCTTTTGATCATGGAGTTATCAAGTAGCCTGTCATTCATTCCTGAACAGTCTTAATATCTTCATAGCTGTGGAATGACTGTGGTGGGACTATTTGTGTAAGTGGTGCTTTGGCACTGTTGAAGTCCCATTATAACTAGTGGATATTGTTCCTCTTCCCCATGTCACCCAAGCTTCATAAAAGGATAGAAGTTCTGTTGATTTTAATAAATATCCATATAACTTAGTTTTGTTTACTTCATGCTTCAATATTTTATTGTTAGTTTCATATGCTATTTTTATTTATCATTTATCCCAGTACTGCTTTACTCACCCTGACTTCTGAGCTTAATCTAGAAGAGCACACTCGGTTCCTGGGGCAAGTCAATTGCATGTTATCCTATACTGAGGCCATCGTATAGGAATGAAATGTTGGGGCCTGAAGCCCACTTTATGGAAATGGGTGGCTCCTCCCTAGCTTGTTCCTGCGGCCATATGGCTGAGGGCAGGTGAAACTTGAGTGCATCTGAACCCTAAGCCTTTGGGCTTTGTCCTGCATGTAGGATGCCTGCCAAAAGACTTTGGAAATATCTGAAGCCCCTAGTGGGGGTGAAGGATGTTTACCAGTTGAAGGGCCACTTACAGTTCTGAACTGACTCAGGATTTGGACTTGATTTGGTTCATTTGGCTTGGAACACAAAAAAATTATTTAAAACAAACTTGCAAATTAGTTTAATGAGAATTGGTCACCAAGTGTCTTCTGCAAAGGCAAAAATAGTTATCTTCTAATGCATTTCAAATTTTTAGCAATTTAATATCTAACTTATAGCAACATTCCCACCCCCCTACTTTATTCATGTAGAAAGTTCACATGAATGCAACATCTGATGGAACAACAGAGTTTTCCTTATCTCCAGAGCCTGTGATTTGAAAACAATAGTAGTAGTATTGTACAAAATAATTACAATGACATATCCATGCAATCTTTATGAAGGGGGAAAGGATAAACTCTCTGCTTGCAGTATTCTGAATTATCAGCTGCTGCTTCTTTTCTTGTTGCCAGAGAGCAGTTTAAAGAAAATGTTAAAGCAACTGAATGGGAAGGGCTAGAGCTGTAGTCAACATAATGTACAGTAAAAGCTCTGTTATCCAGCATCCATGGGGAATCGGGGGTGCCAGTTAATCAAATATGCTGGTTATGTGAGAGTTGTATTTATCTTCAGCCCGGTGGTTTGGAGGCATCTTTGCCTGTTCAGGCCACCACCGCTCCTGCTGCATCTGGTACACCAAAGCTTTCACTCCCTGCCCCGGGCTGTGGTCCATGAGGAAGAGGTTGGACTTCTGGTTTTACTTTTGCCACGTCGATTGGCAGGTGGTATGTAAGATGGCAGATGCCAGTTAATAGAGCATTCTGGATGGTAAAGTGCCGGATAACACAGCTTTTACTGTACTTTGGACTAAAACTACCTTGAAGCTGCATTCAAAGAATCAAATATTGTTATACTTGGTGCAAATTGTGTCGATGTAAGTCATAGAGTTTAAGATATTTTTAGAAAAAAAAAACCTGAAAGATGACAAAAAAACAGGGTAAAATTTTTTGGAAATCAAGTGAGACAGGCATTCGGACACTAGATCAGTTTTTCAACCTTTGTAGACTTAAGGCACCCTTTGTTGGAATTGACATGACTCAGAAAATGCCAACTCTTTGTTTTCACTCACTTTTTGACTACAGAAAATAACAGAGCAAGTCTTTTGTTGGAAAGAACTCAGAAAGACTACAACGGCTCAGAACATTTCAAATGCTATGGATTTTTTATCTGAAATCTTGTGAATCATGTTTGCATGCCTAACAGTACTGAAATTGTTTGGCACCTTACGTTTACCCTTGAAAGGATCTCAAGACACCCCACGGTGCCACGACCCTGCACTAGAGCAATGAAAAAAAAACTGGGTTATTTTGAATTATATATCTGTATTATGCTTTTTGTGGCCACCTGTAGGCACTCATATTTTTATTTTTGTTATGCCTTGCTAATTTGCTAAACTTTTCCATGGATATACACAGGATTTTTTTTCACCTTGAATGTTCAGTCTGCTTTTTGTTTTCTTTTGTTGTTGCTTTTTATTTTTTTTTTTAACTGAAAAGCCAGTGCTGATGAATGTGTGTGTGTAACAAAGTCTATGGGAGGGGATAGACTTTAAAAGCCTGTATTTTGAAGCAACAGAGTTCCAGGCCATATTTGTTATAAAGCAATTTCCCTTAGAAGAGATGATCCATAAGCGAGTCCTAGTAGCAGGTGGGAAGAGAGCCTACAGGTACCCTAGTCAACGTTTCTTTGACTTTCCTCTGACATACCTATCATGAGGTACCTTATTTCCTAGTCTTCTGTACCGACCATGAGATTTTCCCCCCCTCTCCCCCCCCCAAATCCATAGTTTCAAATATGTAGAACAATACTGTAACAGCTTAAATGGAAAATGGTTATATAAGACCATTATTTTGTCTCATAATTTCTCCTTGAAAAACTAGTTTTGGTTCTCTTAGTAGAAATAGTGGAAATATTTTAATATAGACAACTAAAGGAAATGCAAAGAAAAGCAATCTATTTTTTCCATAATACAATTGAGAGGACAAGCACTGTATTGCAGCAAACAATGTAGTTTGTATTATTCTTCCTTACTTGTAGGTGGTGGTCTAAGATAACAAAGCTATTGAGATCCTTAGAAAATTAATATGTAAGGTCTCATAAATGTTGGAACATACCCACAAAACATTTATTGTAATTTAGTTGGAGAAAATCTAACATTTGCATCTCTTTCTGCTCACCATCTGTCTTCTGAAAAAGCCACTGTGTCACAATAATTATGCATCAATAGGTTCTTGTGCCATATCTCTAATTGCTATGTTATTCAGAGTAGAAAAGTTAAATAATTGGAATTTAACTCAGATTTCTGCCTGGGATATTTTTATTCATCTGTAGTTTCTTTTATCAACATCTCAATTAATTAAAAATATATCTTGCTTTTCCATAGTAATTGCTGCTGTTTATCAAGTAACTCAAGCTTGTCCGTTCCTCCCCTCCCCCCCCCCCCACACACTTCTTTATGGCTAACAGTTGACCAATTTTGTTTGTTCTGATTTTAAAAACATCTATATATCCTAGTTGCATTAAATCAAAGAAATAATATGCATCTAATCCTGCAGGTACTGTGTGTCACAAACATTTTCTAGCATTTTTTATATTTGTATATGAAAAGAGGCCTTGTTTTGTCTCAAACATCTTTTAGAGTCACTGGGGAAAAATGCAGTGTTATCCATGCGCATATGCATATATCAGCCCCTACTATAGCACTAATTCAGCCAGTAACATCATACATGAATTAAATACTTATAGAATGGGTTAAAATAATACTTATCAGCAGGGATTTGGATTTTCCATTCGGCATGGAAGAATGTGGTAACACCCAGATTTTCTCATTTTAAGGAGAAAAACCTGCACTTTTTTTTCCTTTTCTTTTTAAGGCGAAAATCCCAGATTTTCTCCTTTTTAAAGGATAAAAAATGCAGGAAATGGTGTGTTCCTTTTGCAGGCTAGCAGACTTCCAGAGAAGGGCAATCAGGCAGGGGGTACCATGTCCATTTTTGTGCATGCACACACATGCATGAGGTAGCCAGGCAGCATGGAGAGCAGTTCCCACAGCTCCCTGCAGGTAAGTCTGGGGGGTGGGATGGAAATTGAGGCTCCCATAGTGTGGGAGGGAGTTGGGTGGGGCTGGGGCTGCTGCCAAGCCAGGGTAGTGCATGGGGCTTGGGACCCGGGGCTGGGGCAGGAATGCCTGGCTGCAGAACCCAGGTGGGGAATGGGACAGAGTCATGGGTGTCTCATCTGGAGGGTGGTGGAGAGGGCAGGGTCTGGCTTCCTACCACAGAGTGCACTTCTGGTGGGGCATAGGGAACACAAGCCCCCCACATTTGTGCATGGGGAGGGGCTGTATGTGGTCTGGTGGCTGCAGGCTCATGGTTCCCTGCTCTGCTGCTCTCCCCTGGAGCCCAGTGGGCAGGACCCATGAAGGATGGCAGAGGTGGATGGGGTGGGGAGGCCCTGTGCCACCATGATGAGGCACCCCGTGCTGGAGTTGTGTCCCCCCGCCCCTGCTTCTCCCAGGTGATCAGAGGGTGCCTTGTCATGGTGATGTGGGGCTCCCAGCAGTGGCATTGAGCTTCCCCACCCCACTCTGCCCTTCCACTTTGAGTCTTGCCCACTGGGCTGTGGAAGCCTCTGGAAAGAGGACATCAGGGCAGGGAGCCTCAGGCTTTGCTTTGGCCATGCCCATGGGGGAGGGGAAGCTGGGCTCCAAGCTCCACTCAAGCTGCAGCAGCCGCCACCTCCCACAAAAAGCAGCCAGGCCTCAGGTGCTGCTGGAGGTGTGGGGGCAGGGGCTGTGGACATGGGTCCCCGGACACACAGTTCTGGTGGCTGGAGGAAATGTGGGGGTGGGGGGGGGAGGGCTGTGGTTGGGGAATGAGTAGCATCAGCAGGGCCCTGGGGGCTGGGGGTTGGAAGTGAGGGGCACAGGCAGAGCTTGGGGGGCTGTGGCTTGGGAATAAGGGGCATTAACACAGCTTGGGGCTATGGCTTGGGAGTGAGGGGCAATGGCATGAGCAGGACACTGGCATATCAGGGCTGCTCATTGCCGCAAAACAGTTGGGAGAGACAGCTGCAGTTGGACCCATGTCCTGGTGAGCGAATGGGGCAGGGGAAGCTCTGATTTTTCCATGATAAATCCAAAATCAAATGCCAAAATTTATAGATATTTAGAATGTATTTTATTATAGTGATTCAGATGCTGGTAGGCATCCAAATTGCTTTAAAATGGTAAATATATCAATAAAACATTGTGTTCAACTGATATCTATATACATAGTGACATTTCCTTTTAATCACAGAAAAACATAGGTTTGGGGGTTTTACTTAGAGAATTTGCAAATTATAATAGAGAATTTGTGATTTTTAAACAAAGAAACCAGGATCCCTGCTGATCAGGAAAGATTTGCCATTGAGTTTAAGGAGACATTCAGTGTAAAAGAGGTATGCTTTGTAGATGGGACAAATTTCTGGATGATAAAAAGAGAAGGGAACTATCCTCCTCCTCCTCCTCAACCTTCTCATTCCACTCTATCTAAAAGGATCCACAAATTTTGTCTATGTAGTATCTGAGAGCCTTGCCCAATAAATAAGCATGTGGAATCTCACTGGCAGAAGCCATTATTCTACTTGTCCTGTGTACTACATTGCATTTACAAGAGGTGGATTCTGAAATCTCTATTTATGTAGAGTTGAATGTTACATGACAAATAATTGTATTGAAGGCATTGTGCTACATTATGCCCAAAGCTTTTTATAGAAAGCAAACATACAGATCAAATATTTCAGAGCTTGTTCATTTTCCAGAATATGCTACACTTGGGTGCTGAAAAATAAACTAGCACTGTATAAGGTGCTTTCTATCACTGAAACTTCCATTCAGTGATGGTCTCTAGGCTTGGTTGATAGGACGCTGAAGAATATGCCTCTTGCGCTATACACAATTGGGAATCTGCAGTCATGTTAATGGAATACATTAATTAAACTGAACTTCTTTATTTGTTCAAAAATGTGAGGAGAGCTTCTCACTTTTTAATATAAGATGAAGGTGCCATCAACAATACAGAGCTTCTTCCTGATTTTTTTTTTTTTAATGCAACTACAAGCCCTGCAAATATGGAAAAGAAACCCATGATGTTTACTGAAAATATATCCCTCAACCTTCAAACCTGATAATATATGACAAATGTCCCAAATCTGGAATGCCTGGGTTTTTTTTGTCAGCCCTCATACACAGCAAACTGATTGATAAGGGCTTTTAAACTTCAGGCAGTCCTCAGCTTACAACATTTTGCACTTTCAACATTTATAAATGTATAAATGTTGACACCCTGTTTCAACTTTATGATGTTGGTTTTGACTTTACAACACTTAATCCGATGCCATGCCACACGAGTGAACAAGTTTGCTGCATCACCCATCTCCCTGGAGAACATCTGTCCAAACTTCCTTTGACACCTTTTTTTAAGAAAGCAGACAAAACTCCAGAAAAACCTGCCGCCAAGACTCCTGAGAAGACTGAAGCCAAGAGCCTTTCAAAAAGTCCAGCAAAGTCACCTCAAAGAAGTCCTTCCAAATCAATATGATTGCTATTTACAATATAAATACATTAATGTAGCTATATTACTCATTTATAATTGAATGAGTACAAAATTCTGGGGTATTTTTGGTGAAAATAGGGTATCAGGCCTTGGTTCAGGATCCAATTCCCCATTTATAAAATTGTTTCTTATGAGAAAATTGGTTCCAAGTTGCAACTTTTCGACTTAAGGCGAGGTTTTCAGAAACCAATTGTGTTATAAGTCCAAGGACTGCCTGTTCAACACCTGCCTCTCTTTGAATGCTGTTAAAAACCACCCACTGGGAAAGGGTGAAGGGGGGGGGAATTATGAGGATATGAATTTCATGATATGGGACTGTAAGAACATCTCGTGAGTCAACTGCAAGGTTGCAGCTATGATCTTCTCTTCCTCATCACAGGCTCCACAAGCAGGTCGCGTGTGTATGTTTTGTTTCTCTATTTGGAATGATTTATGCTCTGTATGTGTGTAAATGGGGTGCTTTTAAGCAAATCAATATTGGCTTACCTACTTGGGAAAGTTAGCACAAACTAAACTGAGGAAAATGTATAGAACACTAAGTACTCACTATTAATTCCCTTTGTAGATAGTCTTAACAGACTTTGTGAGGTAGCTTTGAAAGTGGATTAGGTACTTGCTGTACTAGGACTATATCCACATGGAGAGTGCTCAGCTGCTGAGCTGTACATTCATCCCTTACCACACTCTGCAGTAGCTTACTGCTAGTGGACAAGCTCTGTTAGTTACGATTACTCATCTGAGTTTATAACATTACATGGCTGGGATTTTAATATGGAAGTACTGCAGTGGAAAGCGCTTTGTAACCTTTGACAAGTGTAATCCCCTATTGTAATAGCTATTGACAGCCTCCACCAGCAGACATTTGAATGAATAGGTTTGTGTCTCTCCTAGCTTATTTTCTTTTTTAACTTCCCAGTGCTGGACAACCGAGCTAAGTCAGTACATGAAATGACTGATGACTCATCTCCTGAGCCATATGTCGCTGACCCTTCAGAACGTTCTCTTTGTACTGATAAAAGAGTGATGCTCAAACGTGTGATGAGTCTTAGCGCTGCTCAGAAGTGCTGCAAAATAGGAGGGTGGCAACATTGATTTCCAGTCACCTTTACAGGTTCATACTTGAGTTACAACATGGGAAATAAACTATGCCCTACATAAGGAGGAGGTAGTACAGGTAGGAACTCTTCTCTTGTCAGAGCATTCCTTCATTCCTTTAGAATAGTTAAATACCATCAAGATTAACTACCAGAAAAAAAAATTGGAATTATTGTTGATAAACTGGGTACAGAAAATAAAGAATAGTTACAAAAATGACTGTATTTTAAAAAATGTCACCCTTTTAGGTCAGATGGTGGTTTACTCTGCTTAAGGAAGCAAGGGATGTATGGACAGGGATTAACTGGATGGACAATGCCTGGGAGCTCAAGCTGAAGTTTCACAAAATCTTTTTTTTGTTTGTTTGTTAACAGTAAACACAAATTATTGAAAAATGAAGCTATGGAGATAAAACTATTCTCTGAATTTGGGACACATTTCAGCCATAAAAAAGGGGAAGATGGCAACTTTCAAAAAGTAAAAACACATTGTGACACTTTCCAAATGAAAGTGCTTATTTAATCTCAATGATTATTTTTCCTTTAAATTAATATGTTTTGGTTGGTTTCTAGCATTTCACATTTGAAATGGCATATTTCATTCAAAAGAAAAAAGGCTTAACAAAGGAGGGGGAATGATGAGAATAAACAAAGGAATTACATTTTTCTTTATGTCAAATGCATTCTTTTTAATTTTACCCGAAAATGAATTAATTGCTTTGGTGCAAAAATAAGAATCCTAATTCAGTTCTGCCTCAATCAAATTACTACCTCCTCTCACCCAGTCCCTTTGCCCCTGCCCTCCCCGCTCCAAAATACCCACAAAACTGAAACAAATCATTAATAAATCCCTCTTTAGATCCAGGATGGTTGCCAGCAGGGGTAAGCTGATGTGCTCTATTTCTTTACATACTCATTCTTACTAACCTTATATGAGAGAGTTGGCAGTGTCAGAGCCCTGAAAAATTTCTTGCAATCTGCCACAATGCCTCCTGGAGCTCAGATTTCAGAGCAGCTGCTCTTCATCCTTCAAAACGTGGTCACATTTTTAGACTAAAATTAAGCAGAAAATTGTATGTAGTACTCAAATTCTTTTTAGTGATTTTAATTGTATTTAGTGTTCTTTCTAATGTTTATATTCATATTTGGTAGGAATTAAGCTTGCCTGAGTGATAGTTAATTGGATAATTCTTTTTCTTAACCACTAAAGGCTAAAGCTGCTGTAAAGGAGGTTACAGTTTCTGAATACCTGACATAAGAATCATATTCTCTATTTATAAGCTCCATTAAGAAGCAAAGTATCTCCCCCTCTGCCTCTTCTGACAGGTAATTTCAAACTTCTTCCTGGCAATGTCTTTCCTGCCTCACCTCCTCCCTTTAGACCCTTTCTCAGATTCACTTTGCTAGGTAATTTTTTTTTCCCTTTTTTGGGGAAAGGGGCATGAGACGTCTATATATTTAAAGTGAACACCAACATCTTTACATGAACATGATTAACATCTTATTACTAGGATATGGGAGCAGAAGGAATACAAAGGACTGCAAAACTCTTGTTTGTCTTACTGAAATTTGGTTTAGTGACTTGTTCTGAGCTAGCAGATTATTTTTGAAACAAGCTACACTAGTTGGAACAAATGATAAATTAAACTAAACAAAAAAATACAGAAGAGAGAAAGAGAGGTGAGACAATGATCTGAGCTAAAAATGGCAGAAAATGCCCTAACAGGGCACTGTCCAAGGAGGAAAAATGGAACATCTGTCCTCCTGCATTGACCAGAAAGTGGCCTGCAATAGTTTGCCTTTTCTTGTTGTGCATTTTTTTTGTTTCTGTCTTGTTTTTAGTTAGAGATGCTGTCCATTGTCTATGAAGCTGTGTCCTACAGTAATCTGCATAATAGGGACTAGGCTACTCTGTAAGTAAGTAGGGTTATTTACTGTTAGAAACTGCACTGTGGTGCACAAGTAACTACATGGAATCCATGTCAGAAAAGTAGTAACGGTTACTATGTGATTATCTTTGCTGTGATTCTTATATTAGAACCCATTCACCCATCCATGAAACACAGTCTTTACTCAGAAGTATCATCCCCAACCCAGATCAAACTAACTCATTTTAGTAGGTTTCTAAGAAGTTCTGGAGACTATCATGAGGTAACCTTTCAGTTGGACAAGGTAGACGTCAACCATGCTTTCAGATGGCCATGAACCTACATTTTTCCTAAGAAAATTTTGCCTTGAGAGCCTCTTATAACCTTTTAAAGTATATGGGGCTAAAATTTCCAGCAATGTAATGACATACGTTAAAATTCTTATTTTGCCCATGATGAAGCAATATAAATCCTGTGCCATTGTAATGATCTCTGTATACACATACCCTATTTTCTCAAACACAACCTGCCCTCAAATATAATACACACCCTGTTTTTGAAAGACCATGGAAAAAAAAAGATGCATTTTTTTCTGGAGTTATTTCTGCATGGACAGAGGCTAACCTCAACTAATGTGCCTTCTGTTTACTGCATAACTAAAGATGAATCCTTACCTACTGGCAGGGCTGTCCCTAGGGGTAGGCAAATTGGGGTGACTGCCCTGGGGCCCCAGGGAGCCAGGAGGAGTGGCCACGGTGATTCCGTGCTGCCACCAGCTTCCTGTCTGGCCACTCGGCACTGACCACCAAATCCGTTGCTGGCTTCCTCGTGTCCAGGAGTGGGGCCCTGCATAGGCTGATTTGCCCTGGGCTCTGCACCCTGCTCAGGTCATCTCTGCCTACTCCTGAAGCATGATCTACACACGTGGATCTATGAAATGAACTAAAGAGGCTCTGAAATAGAGCTATCAGGACAGCAGAGCTAACAGATAGCAAAATTGCCTTTAAAAGGTTTGCTTGATTAGTGGAGTATCAAGATCATTACAAAGGAGATAAGATCATTAGTACCTGTGGAGTGAAGAACAACAAGCCCATTAAGTCAATTAGCTACCTGAACAGTAATACCACACCTGCTACACTGTACAGCACTAATCAAACCAGGGTGCTTGCAACCCTGGACATTAAATTAGCTTCCCCATTTAATATACACATCCCAATTTTGGGGGGCTGATTTTGGGGAAAATGTTGCATGCTGTATGTAAGAAAATAATGTATGTCCATACAGACTTTAGTAGGATTGCCAGGTAGGTATGTATGTATGTTTAATGTACATCAGAAGACAGGTAGAGAGACTGAGAAACCGCTGTTATTTCAGGTAGACAGAGGGAAAGACTTGTTAGAGGTCAGAAAAAAGAGTTTCTGAAAGACACCTGAAGGAGAGTGAAAAAGGAAAAGTGGGAGACAAGGGCAGCATTCCTAGAGCAATGCAATATATCATTATTTGAGCATTGCCCCTTGTGTTTATCAGGGTATAAGAGAATGGATAACTGCATCATTACCCAAAGGCTGTGAACAGACATTGCTCTTGTGATGGCAGAAAATGTTTTATTGCAGGACAAACATGGATGTACAGATGTCTTTGATGTTTGTTGCAGAATAAATTCCCCAAAATGTTTGTTCATTAAGGCCTAATAGTTTGTCCTGAATTATTATCACAAATGTCTGAGCAGTTGTGGTGGTTAAAAAAAACTGGGCAAGGGGGAATGTCTCACAGACAACTAGAAGTGTTTCTTCCTCCTTATCTCTATCCACACTCCCTCCCACTGGGGAGTGCCATTGGGTTTGGGGAGCAATATCTTTAACAGGCTCTGTTCTGAGTGTAACTATCATTGTGTTGTGTAAGGCAGTGACTGATGTTGTTTAAGTTAATTGCCCTTTAATGCCTTAGCCATCCCCCAGCCGAAAACATAACACTTGGACTAGGAAGGGCTAGGAACCCAGTGTGCCTGGCCTCAAACTCAGAGCTCAAATTACCCTGCACCTACCCAAGCCCTGGTGCATTGCTCAATCATCAGTGACAGATTTCCGCACCTCAAACCAAAACCCTCCCCTACCACATCTCTGAGACTTGGCATCTGACTGAACATTTACCATTCCCCACACCCACAACAGACTTACCCTGTACACCCCCCGCCCCCAACACTACCCCCTGCCCATGTTGGAGATGACTATGAGAGAACATGAGTTCAGTTGCACTGAAGAGACCATGAACAGTGTTTAATTGGGGACATTACATGATTCTAAAATTCACCACCCTCAGCACGGAGTCTACAATGCTAAGCAACAAGCTTCACTTTGAGAATTTGCAATCAGAACTCCTGTAGGAGCCAGGGGCCACCCTGCCTTCAAGGGCAGGGGCTTGGGCAGATCCTATTTTTTGGCCTCACTTATGATCTGCAGCATGCATGCAGAGACCATGAACAGTGGATATGTTGTGCTCATTGACATCCATGCATGTCCTCAAGTACCTCCAATGAATCTTGAGATACCCAAACAGAAAAGCATACCTCACAACTGTCCTGCAGTCTCTGAACTTGTAAGTGAATAGATCCTTCCAGGAATCCAGATGTCCCATGAATGGCTTCATCAGCCTGGGGTGCAGTGGATAGGCAGGGTCTCTGATTAGTAGTGGGAGTATAATTGCCCTTAATCTGGCTGTAAGGCAAACTCTCTCCACTCATCAGCTCACGAAGGAAGAGACTCCTAAACATCCTGGCATTTTGCACCCTGGCGAAGTAGCCAGTATTTACATGTGCAAAATGGTTACAGTGGTCCATAACTGGCTCAGGCACAATCAAGAAGTAGCCCTTTTGATTTATCAGTTCATGGTCATGATATACAGGGGAAAGGATGGTGATATATGTGTTGTCAACAGGCTCAGTACAGATGGGGAAATCCCAGACAGGCAAACCTATCCATGATCTCCTGGGTTTGCAAGGCATGTGATGCATGGAGCCATTGTTAATTCATCCCCAGGCATACACCCAGTACTGACTCTCCAGCCATTGACTTGTCCATGCTGAAATGGTTTGCCAAGGACTAGAGGCTGTCTTGGGTCACAAGCTTCCATTTAGCAATGGCCATGTACTTTTCCATCATTGTCTGCTACTGTGTGTGGTACAATTTTGGACCAGATATCCATGAGGGTGCTTCTAGACATGCAAAAATTTGTGCACCATTCCTTGTTGTCCCAGCTGGCCACAATGATCCACTCCCATCAGTTGCTGCTCATCTCCTTGGCCCAGAAATACTGTGTCATAATTGGAGTCACTCCCACATTTGCCTGGCCCCAATGCACTGACCTACAGCTAAAAGATCTTCAGGCCAGAAGCTGCTGTCATGAACCAGGGGCAAGACTTAGTCATAGAGACTCTGTTCTTTGGCAGCGAGCATGGGCATGAGGGTTTTCTCTGTAAGTACTGCTTCATTTTTCCAGGTGCCATTAAAAATAGTCATGGGGCAGCTTCAGATGAGTGTGCACGTGTGGTTTGTGGCACCTCAAAGCTTTCTGAGGCACTGCAAATTGCACATGGTACACATGCACCCATTTTCTCTGCTGCTGATTTGCAGCATGGTGATTAAAATTTGACACCAAGAAATTCCAGTGCCCAAAAAAGCCACAGCAAATAAAAAGTGCACAATGCATGCTCCAGGAGTGTGTGCTGGCAGGCACAATGGCTGAGTCCTCCACGGAAATTCTGTGGCTGCCAGGCAGAGATACTCCCTTCCTCCACTTGTCCCCCAGCTCCTCTAGGATGCTGGGAGCCAAGAGAAGTGGGGAAATGACTATTTCCCCAAAGCAGGGTATTTTGACCCCCACCAAACCCCATGTGCAGGGGCACTATTATTTTTGCCATGGGAAACATATGCCCCTGCACATGCATGCTCATCTAGATGCACCCCTGGCATCCATCATGGCCGACTGACTTGGCTTTTTCTGCACAGTTTCTCTCATGAGTCTATTGTACTGCATCAAGAGGTCTGCCAGGCAAGGACTATGTATAGATCCATAGTGGCTGATGGTGGTGGAAGCTCTGGGTCATGGTCAGTAGTGGAAGGCAGCACACATGCAGTGGAAATTCAGGCCCAAGCTGCATGGTAGATCACACCAAAATCCCACTCTCACAAATTTTACCACCTGCTCATAATCAGTGGGTGCTTTACCTAGGTTAAAATTGGGGGAATCCTACAGCCACTTGACCAGCCCAGACATATTGCTGTGTGCTTACTCAGGCCACCTGTGGTTGGAGAGCAGCGTTGTAGTCAGGCTTTCTTTAAACCCACTTTGAAAGGCTACATCATTGTTGGCAGTCCCTTGGAGTTGAGGATGACGTCCATCAGGCTTGATGGCTCCTCAGGTGACTGAGGAGCCTGATTCTGGATACACGCATTCTTTGGCAATGGGAGCATGTTGTTGTGTAGGAGAGTGGGATTTGCAGCCCTGGGTTGGTCTGCTTCTCCTTCCTCTGCCTCCGCCGTTCCACCTCAGTATCGAGTTGTTAGGCCTCAAAGTGGTGCATGCCTTGGTGGACCAGGTGATGCCACACCGAACGGTCAGCAGCTTGCTCTTCCTAGCCATTGTTGTCAATGCATCTGTGCTTGAGGGTGACCTTGAGTGTGTCTTTGTACCATTTCCTTTAGCCGCCTTTTGTGCGTTGGCCAACAAAGAGCTAGGAAAAGAGAATCTGGTGAGGGAGGTGGTTCTTGGACATCTGGGAGCAGTGGCCTATCCTTCAGAATTGATTTCTCAAGAGCAAGGCTTCGATGCTGGTGGATGCAGCTTCATAGAGGACGCTCGCACTGGTCCGGCAGTCCTCCCATTTGATCCCAAAGATTCGACACAAGCACCACTGATGAAAGCTCTTGAGGGTCTTAATGTGGCATTGGTAGATGGTCTAGGTTTCACTGCAGTAAAGAAGGGTGGTCAGCGCAACAGCCTTGTAAACTAGGACCTTCATCAACTTCTGAAGTTCTCTATTTTTTGAAGACACGTTGTCGCAGCTTGAAGAAGGTGGCACAGGCACAGCTGTCCCAGTGCTGGATTTCTTCATTGATGGTAGCCCATTGAGAGAGGTGACTGCCAAGGTACAGAAAGTGCTCCATGGGCTATATGTGGACATGCCAACTGAGCAACTTCTTCATTGAAGGAAAAGTGACAGCACAACAGGTCCTGTGACTAATATGATGTCTGTTTAGAACCAAAGAGTTTTTTAACTGAGAGAAGACTGTCTCAATTAGTCTAGCAAGTGGAGAGGTATTATAGAAATCCAAAGATTCTTATACCTTAGTGTAAAAAAGTTATTTTTTTTCTGGCTCCAGTAAAGCTATGTACATGTGGTCAATTTATTGTGGGACTATAGTTTCTTTGCTGCTTTTGGTGGTCAGTTTGCTGGCCTCTTAGCATGTGTGAAATCTAGGGCAATTTGTGCTAGTTCAATTTTGAGGAAACGACATGCATTAATTGGTATTTGAGAATTAGATGGGGGTTTTTGAGAGGCAAGGAGAAAGAAATTAAAGAAAGTTTGTCTGAGCATAAGTCACTGCTGACATGAGCAGGTGCAGTTCTATTGACCTTTAATGGAGTTCTGCTAACTGATGGCAATGATGAATTTGTCCAGTGGAACTGGTTATGCAAGTCAAAAATGTCACAAAGAAACTTTTTGGATATAAGCTTCTCAGATGGGCATTAAATATTTCGGAAAGTAAACTGCCTGGTGCAGTATATAAATTGTGCTTGTGCTGGATCTCAAGAATCAGTAATCTAGGAGACTGATTACTATTACTTCAGTTCAGTAATGTTTTTAATGTTCATTATTTGTGGCCAAGATTTATGGAGCTTCCATTACAAGTTCATTTGGTAATTTTGTCCTTGGTGGCATGAAGCGTCTTATCTCTCTGTCATTTTATCCTAGTTAGTACAAAACAGTACGTCCTGTGGTTCTGTCTATTGCACTTCTGTCTTCTATTTGTCACATTATGTTCACTTACAAGTTTCAGCCCCAAATATTGACATGTGGTCTCTGACTGATGTCTTTTAGTTTACTAGGAAAATATCATATACCGATAAGAAGCAACATAAAATAGCTGCTATTGACACTGGCCTAATTAAAATGCATTTTAATTAGACTAGTGTTTTTTGTAATTGAATCAAAATTAAAAAGGTGAATTAAAACACCATATGTGAAACTTCTGAAAATGTCTAGGTCACTCAGGATCCTAATGTGCATTGTAAATCATTCAGTACTTGGGTAATTGCAACCTTTGCCAATTAGTATGTTGTGATACAGTTGATTAGCCATATTTGAATATATATACTAATCACCTAAACAATATGTATTAAATATAGGGAATAAGATACATAACTCTTGATTTTAGGCCTCCCTTGATTTGTTGATTCATTCTTAAGGATAGGATATTTAGCAGGCTGTCCCATACCAACAAAAGTGGATGTCTTAACATTAATCTGTATTCTTTTAGCATACTGCCTGTATATAAAAACAGTTCAGAATGAGTAAGATTTGTTCTGCTCAGGGTAGGAATTATGAGGAACATTTGAAACTAATGCTGGGGTCAATGACTTTCCTCACCTGCACTGATTCATTGGCTTCTCATTGTTTTGACTTTAAACTTTGTAGTTTGTGATTAATTACATTTGTTTAGATTGGTGACTTAAAAGTGATGGGATAAGTGAAGCAGAAGAATCTGAGTTGCCATAGCCATGTTTGTCACAGATCTAGCTTTATTTCAGATACGGACACTTTAACTGTGGCTAATTCTGGTTAGAAGGAAAAGCCTGCCTGTAGTGTGTACGGTTATCAGCTCGTAAGTTTGATTATGACAGCACCATCTGGGAGAGCCTTAAGGGGACAGAAAGAACAAAATAAAAATGCATCCTTGGGCCTCATTTGGTAAATAAAAAAAGAAAAATGAATTTATGTCCAGCCAAATATGTGAAGCCTGGTTCCAGGGACTGAAGGATTCATCAATATGTCAGGCCAACTGTATTTCCATATGCTCTGTATATAATCTCATATGACACTGATAGAGCTGTTAAAAGGAACCCCAAGAAACAGCTTGGATTAATGAAACACAAAGTGAACTGCCCATAAAACATTGCTGCAATACGGTGAAGAAGATAAACTATAAAATAGGTTCTGAAAGAATATAGACAACAAAGCTTTAAAAAACCATCTCTGTCCCTTGATGTACCAGTGATTTATCCCCATTAATAACAATTTGATGTGTCTGCCCAAATGTATTGCCACTGGGGTAAGCTAGTAACCATTAATTCTCTTGCTGGTATCCTGTTTGTTGGTTGGTAACTAAGAGCTTTCCTATTGGTTTCCGGAAGCTTTTATAAGGTCTAAACATATTAGACCAATAAGTTACAGTACCACATAGAATTTTAGTGTTGGTAGAAAATGGACATCAACAATATGGATGTTTAAAATAAATTATTGTACAAAAATCTTATCTTCTATATTTAAATTGGTTTATTTTAGGCCATTAAAAATCTTCTAGATTAAATTAGAGAATAAAACATTGGTTTCCTATTTCTGTGAAGATAAAACACTGCATTTTATCATCCTCAGCCCATAGTTACCTTCAGCTGTGTTTACTACCATTCATCTGCCAAATCAACCTGTCAGACACACAGATCCAAATGGAAGATTGGTGTCTAAATGCATGAGTTTTACTTTTCATACCCACATTGTGAGTAGTTCAAATTACACTGCTTCAGCACTTAAAACCTTTTGTTACTTTGCTTATTTCTCTTCCTTTTGTTACTGCTGACCTTGGCCCAGAATCTAGTACAAGAATTATATCTTACTTAAAGTCTGAAGGTAGTCTAATGAAGCTCTTGAGCTCATATCACCCGGAAGATATAGTCAGACTTTTCAAGCCTTGGTTTATGTGGTGATATTATACCAAATAGTAATTGTGATGATTTTCTAACATAAAAAAATGTTTGGTCCCAAAAAATGAAAGGCAGAAAGTGGAGGAGAGGGGATATCATGCAAGTGCAAGCTGGACTACAAAACACAAGAACAAGGGTCTAGGAATTAAAGGGGGAATGAATCAGGGTGGGCGTGAGGGGTAGGAGCAACATATACGTATGTTGGAAAAAGACTTCTTCCTCTTAACTCCATTTCTGGCAAGTTCCTGGTAGTGGCTTTTCTTGCTTGCCAGAAATCTTCAGCCCTTTGAGTGAGCTACATATTGCAGTATAATCAGTTTGCCTGGTATGTTTTTCGCTTGCTTTTATGTCATGATTGAACTTTGCCCTATAGCAAGATCATCAAAGTTATGTTTCAGAAGGCTTCTACAGGGCACAGGGCGAGCAGAAGCAGGTCCTTCCACAGAATTCCCCAGCTACAGAGCCCCATTGAGATGCATGTCATTGGCAGGAGCGGGGCAAGCCATGGCTGCATTAACATTAGCTGTTGCTGGCTCTGGTGCCATTGAATCTGAATCTGGCCCACAGGGAGCCCTGAGGTTCAGTTTAATAAATTCATAGATTCATAGACTGTAGAGTCGGAAGGGACCACCATGGATCATCTTGTCCGACCCCCTGCCCCTGGCAGGAAAGAGGACCACGGTCAGATGACTCAAGCCAGGTGACTATCTAGCCTCCTCTTGAAGACCTCCAAGCTAGGTGATAGCACCACCTCTCTTGGAAGCCCATTCCAGATCCTGGCCACCCTTACTGTGAAAAATTTCTTCCTAATATCTAACCTAAACCCACTCTCAACTAGTTTATGCCTGTTATTCCTAGTCACTCCCTGGGGCGCCTTAGTAAACAGCACTTCCCCTATTCCCCGTTGACCTCCCCTAATAAATTTATAGGTGGCCACAAGATCTCCCCTCAGCCATCTCTTGTGAAGGCTGAAGAGTTCAGCTCTCTCAACCTCCCCCCGTAGGGTCTATCACGAAGGCCACTAATCATGAGAGTGGCCCTCCTCTGGACCCTCTCAAGATTCCCCGCGTCCCTCTTGAAGTGCGGCGTCCAAAACTGGACACAGTACCCCAACTGCGGCCTGACCAATGCCGCATAGAGGGGGAGCATCACCTCCTTTGTTCTTTTAGTCATGCATCTGCTAATGCACGACAAGGTGTGATTGGCCTTTTTGATGGCCTCATTACACTGCCAGCTCATGTTCATCTTGGAGTTAGTTATGACTCCAAGATCCCTCTCTGCCTCCGAGCTGCTAAGAAGGACACTCCCTAACCTATAGGTGTGCTGGGGGTTCCTCCTTCCCGGGTGGAGTACCTTACATTCATCTTTATTAAATCGCATCCTATTTCTCTCTGCCCATTGTCCAGGTCAGCCTGAATCTGCTCCCTGCCCTCTGGTGTACTAACTTTGCCCCATAACTTGGTATCATCAGCAAACTTGGAGAGGGTGCTCTCCATGCCCTCGTCCAAATTGCTGATGAAGATATTGAATAATATCGGACCAAGGACCGAACCCTGCGGGACCCCACTGCCCACCTCCCTCCAGGTCGAGAAGGTACCATCCACCACCACTCTCTGGGTGTGGTCCCTAAGCCAGTTGGCCACCCACCTGACCGTGTAGGCATCCACTCTGCAGTCTGCTAGCTTCCCAATGAGGTTAGGGTGCAAAACTGTGTCGAAGGCCTTCCTAAAGTCCAGGAAGATGACATCAGCCTTGGCTCCCACATCCAGGCAGTGCGTGACCTGGTCATATAAGGCTACAAGGTTTGTCAGGCAGGATCTACCTGTGACAAACCCGTGCTGGTTTCCCCTCAGCATTGTTTTCCTTGCTGGGCCTGCATAAATGTGTTCTTTGATTATTTTCTCTACCATTTTCCCAGGAATAGAGGTAAGACTGACTGGTCTAAAGTTACTCAGCTCATCCCTTCTCTCTTTCATAGATTCATAGATTCATAGATGTTAGGGTCAGAAGGGACCTCAATAGATCATTGAGTCCGACCCCCTGCATAGGCAGGAAAGAGTGCTGGGTCTAGATGACCCCAGCTAGATGCTTATCTAACCTTCTTTTGAAGACCCCCAGGGTAGGGGAGAGCACCACCTCCCTTGGGAGTCCGTTCCAGGCCTTGGCCACTCTAACTGTGAAGAAGTTCTTCCTAATGTCCAGTCTAAATCTGCTCTCTGCTAGCTTGTGGCCATTATTTCTTGTAACCCCTGGGGGCGCCTTGGTGAATAAATCCTCACCAATTCCCTTCTGTGCCCCCGTGATGAACTTATAGGCAGCCACAAGGTCGCCTCTCAACCTTCTCTTGCGGAGGCTGAAAAGGTCCAGGTTCTCTAGTCTCTCCTCGTAGGGCTTGGTCTGCAAGCCCTTAACCATACGAGTGGCCCTTCTCTGGACTCTCTCCAGGTTATCCACATCCCTCTTGAAGTGCGGTGCCCATCCAGGAAGAGCACACAGCAACTGCTGAAGCTTCCTTAGCCTGACGAAGGGTTTTTGAACCCGAAAGCTTGCTTAATAACTATTCTCCAACCATTTGGGTTGGTCTAATAAAAGATATCAAATTCACCCAAGGACCCTTGTGTGCCCAGAATTGCATGCAGTACTCCAACTGCGGTCTGACCAGCACCCGATACAGGGGAAGTATCACCTCCTTGGATCTATTTGTCATGCATCTGCTGATGCACGATAAAGTGCCATTGGCTTTTCTGATGGCTTCGTCACACTGCCGACTCATGTTCATCTTAGAGTCCACTAGGACTCCAAGGTCTCTTTCCACTTCTGTGCCACCCAGCAGGTCACTCCCTAGGCTGTAGGTGTGCTGGACATTTTTCTTCCCTAGGTGCAGCACTTTGCATTTCTCCTTGTTGAACTGCATTCTGTTGTTTTCTGCCCACTTGTCCAACCTGTCCAGGTCTGCTTGCAGCTGTTCCCTGCCCTCCGGTGTGTCCACTTCTCCCCATAGCTTTGTGTCATCTCCAAACTTGGACAGAGTACATTTCACTCCCTCGTCCAACTCGCTGATGAAGACATTAAAGAGTATCGGTCCAAGAACTGAGCCCTGTGGGACCCCACTGCCCACACCCTTCCAGGTCGAAACCGACCCATCCACCACGACTCTCTGGGTGCGACCCTCTAGCCAATTCGCCACCCACCGGACTGTGTAGTCATCCAAGTCACAGCCTCTTAACTTGTTCACCAGTATGGGGTGGGATACCATATCGAAGGCCTTCCTGAAGTCTAAGTGTACGACATCCACCCCTCCTCCTGTGTCCAGGCATTTTGTAACCTGGTCATAAAAAGAGACCAGATTAGTCAGGCACGATCTGCCTGCTACGAACCTGTGCTGGTTTCCCCTCAGCATAATTTGTCCTGCCAGGCTCTTGCAAATGTGAGCCTTGATAATTTTTTCAAAGATTTTGCCGAGGATGGAGGTGAGACTGACTTTCTTGAAAATGGACACCACACTGGCCCTTCTCCAGTCCTCAGGAACCTGGCCGGAGCACCACTAGTGCTCGAACAGCTGTGCCAGTGGCTCAGCTATGACACCGGCTAATTCTTTCAGCAGCCGTGGATGGAGGTCATCTGGGCCTCCTGACTTGTACCCATCCAGCTCCTCCAGGAGCTCCTTAACTATTTCAGAACTAACTGTAGGCAGACTGGTGCCATGTGGACATCCGTCAATAATCGAGGTGGGGGAACTGGCTTGGTCGGTACATAGAAATACTGAAGCAAAGAACTCATTGAAGAGCTCTGCTTTTTTCCCCGTGTCAACCACCAACTGTCCTGATTTGTCCTGCAGGGGCCCTATGTTGCTCTGAGCTTTCCTTTTGCCCGCTATATACCTGAAGAAGGTCTTTTTATTGTCCTTGATTGTTGAAGCCACCTTGAGCTCAAGCCCTGCCTTGGCCCCGCCTGGCCTGTCCCAGTTCTGACCTGGGAATCGATGTGAGTTTGATCCCACTTCCTTATGGAAACAACAAAGCTTTTATTATATGTTCCAACAAAATCAATAAGTACAACTTCTTGTGCAAATTTAAAAAGTCCTCTTCAGTGTTGGAAACTCCAGACACAATGGCATTATCTTAATGAAGAAAAAACAGAAAGTAAAGTAGGATCACATAATTTATAGATCTTGGATAACAAAAAGGATTTGGATCTAAATATTCAAATGGAACTGTAGTTATTTTTATTTTACAGTGTCGACTACCTTAGGTTGTTTCACCAGGTGGTTTGTAACTTGACCATCTTTTTAATTTTATTAGCAATGATTTGGATTTCAGTTTGGCAGTTTGTGGGTTTGTGAAGTTTGTGGGTGTGCAAACATATCAGCAGTAGGGGTGTGCAAAATGGGCCCTATTCAATTTGGATTCAACCAGAATTGGAGACAGTGATTCAGTTCATTGATTCAGATCACTGTCCCTGATTCGATTCAGTTGAATCCAAATCTGAAGATTCAATGCTGATTTGGAGAATTAGTGATTCAGTCATAGACACAGCTTTAAATGTTTTCTCCTTCAATATTTGTCTTTATCAGGAGGCTTGCCTCTCATTTTCTGTGATATTAGTTAAGCAAATGATAAGTTGTGGTTTCTTTTCTGCCCTAATGTCTTCATTTTGTTGCCTTATTCTCCTATCTTTGCCTACAATTTGTCTCTTGACTTCTCTTTCTCTCATCCTATTCTGGGTATCACGTAGACCTGGGCACTTCGTGGAAAAGAATAATTTTTTTGTGTTTATAAATTTGTACACTACCTAGGGATTCAATGGATTGCTACAACTAATAGTACTGAATAGGGTAATTAATACATGGTACAAAACTGAAGTGTCCTTTGTCCAAAACTTTCTGGGCATGTAACAAGCATTACATTAAGGCTTTGTGCAAACATTTAGTTTTTTTGCTAGAAGAGTTGTTGTTCTCCCTAGAGAAACCACACGTGTACAGATGTTTAGGCTTTTTCTTCCAGAGTAAAAATGGCCACTCTAAGGAAAAAACAAACAAACAAACCTGGGGATAACCAGGGTTAAATCAGTAGAGTTTCTCTTGGGAGAATTTGCTGAGATTATTTGGATGTGTGCATGCAGCCTTAGATTGCCCTAACCAGGGTTAGGGTGATCTAAATGCCTTGGTGTGGAAGCATTCACAGGGTTTATAGGTTGTCTTAAAAATGAAACACCTGATCTAAACTTAGTTCTTGTCTGAGGTGAAGTAATTTTAGATAAGCAAGAGGTTTACCTGACTAGCAAGACTTAACTCAGCCTAGTGAATGCTTACATACATTCACAGCACAGCCCCTGGACTGGGAAAGCTCAGCCACTCTCCACAGCCCCAGGGCTGTGCTGTTTTTACAACCCTTTCCCCAACCCTCACCAAGCTATTTTAACTCCCTACCAGTAGATCCCATATACCTGCCACCCTCCTAATCCTGCCCCCCTACAGACCCACTACCCCTTCTGCCTCAGCTTACTTGCCTTTGGCTGCCCACACCTCCCCCTGGCAAACACTAAACACTTGCCTGCTGCTCCTGGTTTCAGGTTTAGGCAGCTTGAACTGTGCCAAGTTCCCCTTGAACATTTGTTCACACCCTCAAAATGCATCTGTATCTGAAATGAGTACAGGGTTTCAGAGACTTGAATAGCCTGGTGTAATATTACTAAATGTTTTGTGGACTGATATATATTTGTCTATTTGGAACAGAATAATAGATATCCACCACTTCATTTTACTGGCAAATGCCAGATTTGTATTGTTGCTAGCTTTTTTGGGTGCATTTTAAGCATACAAAATGCTGCTCAATAATTACGACTTCTTGGAACCCTGAGTTTACAGTATTTGCTGCTCTTCAGGCAGTGAGCTGGCCAGCTGGCCTCAGCTATGAGACATGGATTAATAGCAGAATTTGGCAACAGTAAAGATAGCATCAGTGCAGCCTTTTTCAAATAAGCTCTTGTCAACAGGGATCCCACTCCCAACTTGCTGCTACTGACAAGTACATCCTGTATTAACAATTATGTTGATACTGAGGTATTTAAAACCTTAAAGTGCCTGGATACCACAGCTACCTGACACTTCAAGTTTTCAAAAAAGGGCTTCAAGAAACAAATTAAGCAGGCTGTAACATCTTGCTTTTCACCAGCAGGGGCATCATTAATGCCACCAAAGCTCTTCATGAATGTCTGCAGTTGTCTGAAGCATTTATCAGGGATGCTTTTTAAAGTTTCACTTGTTGAACTATGGTGTGAAGCAGAAGTATTTGTGTGGAAATTAATTCAGACAATGGTTTGGGACCTAGTAAAATGTTTCAGACATGTCTAGAATCTAAATATCTATATCCAGAAATTTTCAAATTTGGAGCCTATTTTCTGTCACTGTTGCATTTTTATAGGCAAAACCAGGCAATCGTCTCCGTTGTGACCCTCCCTCCCCCACCCCCCATCCACATCCTTTACACACTTGTCCTTTATTGAATATGAATCTCCTTATTTTCTCTTGCCATCAATGTAAATATCTCATCATGTAGCAAAAACATCCATCTTGTGGATATGATATGATAAGTGATCCAGAGTGTTTGCTGAGTGTTTGTCTGGTGGGTGGTGTGTGTTTGGGGCATGTGCTCTGAGAAGTTGGGAGTGCTGCTGACTGACTAATTGCTGAGTGATTGCTGCCTAGGCCTGACAAAAGCCCTAATGAGGGGGTGGAGCCAGTCCAGGCCCAGCAGAGTATAAAAGGAAACTACCCAGGTGACCAGAGAGCCAGTGATTAGGGGCTATAGTTCACAGGCCAGTTCACAGCCCCCCTCTCTCCCCTAACCCCTTTTGAGGGGAGTGCCTTTCAGCTTGGTGTGAGGAAGCAGGAAAAATAAGGAACCCTTTGGGGTTCAACTGGCAATAAACAGGCCATGTTTCAGGTGAGTTGGCTAGGGAAGTTGTGCTTGAAAGAAGAGCAGTAAGACAGAGAAGGCAGATTAAGAGACCCAGGGAAATGGCTGGAAGACGCCTCAATGCCAGAGCCACTGTCTTTGCTTGCGCTTGTGAGGTTTCTCTCCAGGCAGGACTGCTCACTGTTGACAAATAACTAGGGAAGAATATAAGAGCATTGCTCAAGCATGCAGGTATGAAGTCAGGAAGGCCAAAGCACAGTTGAAGTTGCAGCCAGCAAAGGATGTGAAGGGTAACAAGAAAGGTTTCTGCAAGTATCTTGGTAGCAAGAGGAGGATCAGGGAAAGTGTGGGTCCTTTACTGAATGGGGGAGGTAACCTTGTGATAGAGGATGCAGAAAAGGCTGACCTACTCTATGCCTATTTCGCCTCAATCTTCATAGGCAAGGTCAGATCCCAGACTACTGCACTGGGAAGCACAATCTGGGGAGGAGGTGAGCAACCAACCGTGGCAAAAGAATATGTTAGGGATTATTTAGAAAAGCTGGACATATATAAGTTCATGGGGCCATCATCTTTGAAAACTCATGGTGATCAGGAGATGTCCCAGATTACTGAAAATGGCAAACATAGCTCCCATATTTAGGAAAGGGAAAAAAGAGGATCCAAGGAACTACAGACCAGTCAACCTCACCTCAGTCCCTGGAAAAAGCATGGAGCGGGTCATCAAGGAATCTATTCCTAAGCACTTGGAGGAGGAGAAGGCAATTAGGAACAGTCAGCATGAATTCACCAAGGGTAAGTCGTGCCTGTCTTGGCTGGTTGCCTTCTTTGATGAGATGACTGGCTTTGTGGATGCAAGAAGACCAGTGAAAGTGCTATACCTTGATTTTAGCAAGGCTTTTGATGCGGTCTCCCACAACATTATTGTAGGTAAGCTAAGGAAATACAGGTTGTATGAATGGACTGTAAGGTGTATAGAAAACTGTCTGGAACATTGGGCTCAGAGGGTAATAATCAATGGCTCGATGTCTAATTCACAGCTGGTATCAAGTAGAGTGCCCCAGGGGTCAGTCCAGTGTCTTCATCAATGACCTGGAAGATGGCATAGAGTGCACCCTCAGCAAGTTTGCAGATGACGCCAAGCTGAGGAGAGTAGTAGATATTCTGGTGAGTAGGGCTAGGATTCAGTGACCTAGAGAAATTGGAGGATTGGGCCAAAAGAAATCTCATGAGGTTCAACAAGGACAAATATGAAGTCCTGAACTTAGGACAAAACAATCCCATGCACCAGTACAGAATGGAGGATGAATGACTGGGCAGCAGCTCAGCAGAAAAGGACCTGGGGGTTACAGCAGACAATAAACTGAATATGAGCCAAGAGCATGCCCTTGTTGCCAAGAAGGCTAGAAGCATACTGGGCTACATTGGTAGGTATATTGCCAGTATGTCCAGGGAAATGATTCTTCCCCCTCTATTCAGCTCTAGTGAGGCCACATCTGGAGTACTGTGTTCAGTTTTAGGTGCCCACTACAAAAAAGATATAGACAAATTGGCGAGAGTCCAGCAAAGGGCAACCAAAATGATGAGGGGGCTAGGGCCACATGACTTACGAGGACAGGCGGAGGGAACTGGGCTTTTTTAGTCTAGAGAAGAAAAGACCGAGAGGGATTTAATAGCAGCCTTCAACTCCCTGAAGAGGATTCAAAATAGGATGGATCTAGCCTGTTCTCAGTGGTGGCAGATGACAGAACAAGGAGCAACAGTCTTAAGTTGCAGCAAGAGAAGTTTAGGTTGGATATTAGGAAGAATTTTTGTACTAGGAGGATAGTAAAGCACTGGAACAGGTTACCCAGAGAGGCTGTGGAATCTCCGTCCTTGGAGGTTTTTAAGACCTGACTAGATGAAGCTTTGGCTAGGATGATCTAGTTGTGGATAATCCTGTTTTGAGCAGGGGGTTGGATTATATGACCTCTTGAGGTCCCTTCCAACGCTAATTTTCTATGATTCTATGATATAACATTCCAGAAATAGAAAACTCTGGCCTCATCAGTATCATGAGGCTGAGCAAAGATGATAATGTATATCTATTATGGAACTTCCTCCAGTTAGGCAAGGGCCATTAAAAAGCACAGTAGGCTGCTCTGATGGGAACAATACAGTCTACTGCGAATGGCTGACCTGATTCAGAGATGTGCCTCGAGCTACACCGTGATATAGTTAATGCGGAACACTGACCTACCTAGCCATGTGTATCTTCTGACTTTTTACTGGAAATTTTAAAGACTATATCGCTCTAAGAATATAAAAAGGAATCAAGCTTGAGTACTGCAGCAGAATATTTCATATTGCTGGCCACCTCTACTTATCTTGAACCTTTATTAACCAGGATAGCTGTAGGATTGGGTGGTGAATAGGTAAATTTAAATATCATCCTTGTAAAATGCATTCTCGGATCTTCTTCTGTGAAACATTTGTGATTAAGTAGCATTAACTTTCATCATACTTCATAAACACTTAATATTTTTCTAGCTGTACATTTAAGCTGTCTTCAGTCTCATGTTCTGACCCTAAAGACTGTATTGTCTACATAAATACCTTCAGATAATCTGTGGGGGAGTGCCAATGGACATTTATCTTAAAATAAAAAATTTAAAAGCTTGAGACCTTGCATGACTAAATGTCACTGCTGCTGTTCATTTACTGCCATCTTCTGACATGATATATGTTTGCTACTGATACAATCTGTCCCCTATCATGACATTGTTGCTATTTCTATGTATATGCTGAATTGCTAGACAGTATGGGCAACATTGCTGGTTGGTAGGTTGATTTCTCCTACCTCCCCACCTTTGGTGCTTATGCCTCAGTTTTTCTCTTTATGTCTAGGAAGAGCAAACTACATCTTATTTTTTTTTATTTGGAAGAAGGTAGCTCTGAACCAAGTCCCTGATTCTGAACAGCCAAAGACTTTTGGGAATTTCAGAACCAGATCATTTATCTCTAAATTATCCCTAGTCATCTGGCTAGCAAAAAATCTGAGTAAAGAAAGAAAACATTTTTTTAATGCTGCTTTTCACTTCTATAAACTTGCTGGGGGTGGGGGAAGATATAAAAGCTTCAGCAAACTTAAAATATTTTAGATTTTAAATATCTATATATTAGTTCCTTAGTCTAATGAATTAATATAACCTTATGCATTCACTTGAGCTATATATAGTGGGTTTTATGAATTTAGATGAACCTACAGTAGCATTTTAATAATGTCCACTTATATACTCCTGACTAGTAAAATAAACCTGTAAAAGTCCAGGGTAGAATTTATGCAATATTTAATTTCTCTATAAACATCTTCATTTCGTGGAAGCTACCCTTTTGATTCATATCAACTTCTTATCACATCTATTTTCTTGTAAAAACTATCTAATGAGGTTTCCCTTTGTACAAGAAGAGAAGGGACTATGCTCAGGCTGTTGAAAATCACCTTAAGTAGCCACACCTAAATAGTTTTGTATTATATTCTGTACAATATGTAAAACTAGTGGGCATCGGATATGTCAAAGATCACTGAGACGCATGTAGGAATTTATCAAAGGTCTCTAAGTCCTCTGGTACTTTTTGGATATGAGTTTGTTATTATTTGAAGTCTATAAGAAACCTCATTGATTAACTGCTACTGGAACAAAATGAGACCCCAAAACATTGTTTGGCTTCATAGCGTTCATGTCAAAGTATGCCAGAACTCCTGCAGGTTTTTCTTGTGATATGGCAGGTACAACTGGCATGATCTACAGGATCTTTTGTCCTTCCTTTGTAGCCCAGAGCATGGATCTTTCTCTAGGTTAAAATCTGATCAGATGATCCTAATTTCTCGCTATTAAAATGGCAAAAAATCATTGGTGATGCCTTTGCCTCTCTGTTACCTGCTTTTATACATAACAATATGTTACCATGTACTCATGCACTTTTACTGCATTTTATCACTACACAAACAAAAGAAATTGGTAGAGAAGGGAGGGAACCTCAGTATTTGGTATTTTCATAATTGAACTTTACAGAAAATTAGTACTAGCTTGTTAACATTACACACAACTTTAGTATTGGTTATAGCCTCCCATTGCTTAGATTTTATTTGTTTCTGCAAGCCCCATTATTGAAACCTTATCAACACTACCATAAGCACAGAGTGGTCCCAGCACAAAATGAAGTAGACAAAATTAGAGAGTCCACCCTTCTAGGTGCTGAGCGAATGGATTTTGATTTGGCAAAGCACCCAAATACATGCTTAACCTATGCAGGAGACTGATTTCATTGAGCACAAGAAGCATGTGAGCAATTTCCAGTTAAACATGTACTGGGGTGTATATTGGATTGCAACCAGAACACTCAGCATATTGCAGGAGCAGAATTATAACAATTATCTGAAATAGAATAAATTCAACACAATGGGCAGTGTGATGGATCAACTGTCAAAATCTCTAAAGGATTATGCTTCTACCTGGGCTTAGTTCCACGAACATGAAGAGCACCCTCAAGTGCATATAGTTCTATTATTACTGTGTTTTCTGGTAGACATAACCATCTGTTCTGTCCACACCCTTGGCAAGCTTAGGCACTCAATTTACATTTGAGACATAAGGGCTATGCAAATATTTAATATTGACTTGCAAAAGAATATTATGTGTTTACCCTTCTATTTGCAGCCGTATGTTGTTTAAAGGTCTCAAAGTTTTTCCCTCCACCAAGGGGTGTGCATGTGGAAAGGGGCTGTTATATTTAACATACTAGATATATCAGAGGAGTCAGCTCTTGTTTTCCCTTTCTTTGTTTATAGGCTTCAAAATAGGTTCTACCTCTACTTAAGTGTTTTATGAGTAGGGTTTGAAACCCAGGTGTCCTGCTACTGCAGTGAGTACCCAAGCTCCCAAAATACAGAGTGTATATCTGACACTACACACAGACACTCCTGCAGTTTGGGCATTGGTAGCAGTTGACATATAGTGGACAAATGGTGGTTGGAGAACTTGCTAGGGAAGTGGGTAATGTGTCTTCAGGCATTTAAATACACAGCAGACATTTGAACTTGGGTCTCCTACACCCAGAATGAATACTGTAGTGGTAGTGGTACTTGAGCCTTCCATGTTCAAGGCAGTGCTGCATAACTCTTCTGAATGTGGTGCTTCCCTGGTTGAGAACCACTGGGCTGATACAGCAATCGTTTGACCAAATTAAAATGTGTTTAGGACTTTATCCTGCATCCTTTTTTGGCACTGATACAGATATAATAAAGGAGGGAGAAACTAAAAACTGTGGGCAGGGTTGCTACCACTTCAAAGGAAGTGTCCTTAATGACAAACCAAGGAGTAACCCAGCATCTGAGTTGTGTAGCTAGTTACATCTGTGCCTTGGATGGGTGAAGGAGTGGGAAGAGGTTGTGCAGAGCATAGGAGAATGGGGTGTGGAGCTGAGCAGAATCTTGCCTTCAGTGCATGGTATCACCCATGGGCTGCAGGCTCTCACCCTTCACTGCATTAGCCCTTTCACAGCTGCCACTCCTCTATGGGTATATTGGGGATGTAAAAGCCTTAATTTTGTTATGAAAAGGTTAACAAAGTAGTGGTTGCCTCACGACAGGGTGGGAGGGGGAAAGAGGCTACAGGGAATTCTGCCTTCAGTCTCCCCTACTCAGCTAGGCAGTGCAAAAGTAGTGGGGGTGGAGTGCACGCTCTTGCAATAGAACATCCTGATCTAATACTGCATGTTCTTCCTGGACAGTCCCACCTGCCCTGCACCCCTCGGTTTCTAGGATGAGCTGGTGGTATTGGACCAGGAAGGGCTGTGGCAAAAGTGTACTCTCCAGCTACAACTGATTCTCGGTCTATCTCCATAATAAGCATGCAGAGCATTTAAACTTTGCAGCAGTAGCACCTACCTCGCAGCAACCTGAGAAGGCTCCCCTGTTGAGAACCACTGAAATATTCACATCTTTATGACTGGGCACAGGAGGTATCACTATCTCTAGCCATTTTGCAAACTTAACAGGTCTTGGGTGTTGTTAGAAGTGCCTCAAAATGAAATATTTTAGAAAGATTGAAATAGCTTGATATGCCCACATACAGAGAGGATTAACAGTTTCAAAAGTGGATTATTTGAAAACCTTTTTAAAATTTGTTTCAGCTGAAATAATTTCTCAAATTTAAACATAAGCTGCTCTGAAACTTCATTGTTTTCAGTGAATAAATGATTAGACAAAATATTTTATTCAGCTGTATTTGTGACATTAAGTCTTCAAATCATTACTAAGTGTTCCAGCAAAAAAAGAGAAGACTAGATTTGAGACTGATCCTTGAGAAGCAAATGGGACAAAATATAATTTGCAGACAACTATTGAGGTGCTTTATATTTAGGTACATGTAATAAAAACTGACCTAGTGATCATTAATGGTATAGATAGGGCTGTGCAAACTTTTGCCTCCATTTTCATTTTGACGCTGTTTCGACCCATTTTGCGGTCAAAACAGCAAAATCAAAATGGAACAGATATAGTCGAAACAGGCTTGAAATAAAATGAGTTAAGTTGAAATGTTTCGCCATTTTGACACTGTTTCGACATTTCACCCATAGGCTATAATGGGGAAGGTTGAAACAGGCTATAACTTTGTCATTTCTGGCCTGATTTGGGTGAAACTTGCAGGAATGGTAGCCCCTTCTGAGGGAGGGCATGAATCCTGCCAAGTTTCAAGGAGATAAGTGCAGGGGGGTTGGGGAAACTGTACCCAAAAGTCTTTAAAGCAAAACTTGTGTCATGTATATGTGTTAGGCCACAGCGGGGTCAAAACTACAGGCATGCTAGCCCCTGCTGAGGCCACAAAGCCTGCCGGCTGTTAAGGAGATAGGTACAGGGGTGGTTCTGGGGCCCTGCACCCCTAGCTGCTGACAGGCAAAACTCATAACATGGGTGCTTGTGCAACTCACTGTGTCCATCTTGGAGCAGAGGCTGGTGAAAACTGAAGGCCTGCTAGGCCCTGCTGCGGCCACGATGTTGGCTACAAAGGACCAACTTTCAGGATCATCATAAAATTCTAGTTTATTAGACAGATGCAAAAGTCAGATCATAAACCTTGGGGCTGATCCCCTCAAACACACACACATTCAGCACACACACACACACACTCACAGTAGCTAGCTATGAATACTAAGCACCAGTATCAAGATATACCTAACCCCAAGCACTGGAGTCTGCTGTCGATGGCCAGTCAAGTCTTCTTTCAGTGTGACATTGCTTCAGAAGGGGGTCAATAGATGGACACCCCCAAAGAGGGCACCGTAGGGGGTAATTCTTCTCTGCCTTTTATCCCTCTCTGGCAGTGTCACCCATGTCACGAGTTTTGCTTGTCTGCAGCTTGAGGTACAGTTTTCCCCCAAACCCCTGTACCTGTCTTCTTGAAACTTGGCAGGCTTTGTGGCCTGAACAGGAGCTAGCACATCTGCAGTTTTGACCGCACTGTGGTTTAACACACACATGTGACATGGGTTTTGCTTTCAAGATTTTGGGGTGCAGTTTCTCCCAACTCCCTACACCTATCTTCTTGAAACTTGGCAGGCTTCATGACCTCCCTCAGAAGGGGTTACCGTTCCTGCAAGTTTCATTCAAATCAGGCCAGAAGTGATAAAGTTATAGGCTGTTTTGACCTACCCCATTATATATATGGGTGAAACATGAAAACAGTTTCGCTGTTTCGATGGAACAAAACAGCTGTTTTGAATCTAAACAAAATTCGAAACGGAATGCTGTTTCATCAAAACACTGGTCGAAATTGAACACTGACATTTCACACAGCCCTAACAGATAGCAGACTGTTTCTAACTAAATAAGAGTTGCCAGGGAAGTGACTCAGAAGGTGTATTTTCAAACTATATCTCATACAAGTAGATCTGATGGATAGGTCTCATTACTTGGGAGAATTAGACTGTCTGAATCTCACCCAACCACATGTTGGCTAAGTACAAACGGTCAAAAAGCCTGAAGCTGAATCTATTCAATCTTCACAGGTTAGTCTAAGATGCATAGCTTGACCTGATAAGCAAGTGAACAGGCATTTGCTTTTGATTCCAGAAATGCAGCCACATGCTTGCAGTGGCCTAGGCCAGAAACTGGGGGGCCACTAGAGCATGCCTCCCTGCTCTGCTGGAGCAGACAGCTTGAGCTAAGGCTAGTCCGCTCACCCTTTGAGGGTGGGGTTTGTTGGGGATTATCCTGGGATGCTGAGGGACTGTGAGTTAACTTGAATCTGGAGTGGGTCTGGAACAGAATTTCAATAAACCAATTTAACTTAAATCAGTCAAGTCTGATACTACATCCATCCAGGTTTATCTTAAATTGGTTTTGGTCTTCTTGAAAGCAGTTTATGTGCACTGAACTTTTGTTGTGTTACAGATTTGAACCAGTTTCCAATCACTTATACCAGTTTATGTGTAATTTCTTTCCCCAGCCATTGGGTCTCTTCTTGTAAGTCAAGAGAAGTCAGGAGACTTGCATCATTGGCCACCCTTTCCAAGGCTTCAGGCTGCATCATGAAGGTAAGCACTGATTAAATGCCAGGCACCTCTTAGGCATCAAAAAAAGAAGTCCGTGACTACAGTAATACTGTTGTATTTCTGTAATCTTTGTAGCAAAAGGTGAAACCAACAATAGTCTGTCACCTTTTTAAGCAAGGGTGTAAGTGAATTTGGAAAGAAATATTCAACTAGTGAAACACACTCGTCTTTTTTTATGGTTTTATCTGTACCATACTTCTGAAATACTGTACAGGCACAGAAGTAAATAATTGAACCTTGAAATCAGACTACTATTTCTCAAGCCAGAAAATTGGAGATCTAATGAAAGAATAGTGACCTGTCCATCTTTCCTTTCAGAGCTTACAGTGGGAAGTTAGATGACCTAAAAGTAATAACAGGAAAGAAAGAGAGAAATAGAGAGAAAGAAAAAATCCTCTTTCACAGGATTAGCCTTTCTACATGGCTGTGTTATTACAGTGAGGAGCTATAGAAATCTGACTGCAATCCACATTTGTCATTAGAATTTGTATCTAGGATCTCATGCTTCAAATTAAAATTGCATTCCTGAACTTGCCAAGGGCACATTCAGAACAAATGGTTATATTTTTCCTGGGGGCCTGAGAGTTATGTGGTTTAGGAATAGGTTGGAAAGGCAATTGTCTGTGTTCTTTGCTCTTCTCCACCCCCTCTCCCCCCTTAAACAAATTGGGCACTAAAGTCCAGTCAATTTGTGGAAATTGCTGCTGTACTAGGAGCTATAAAAACTTCAGCTTTGAATGAACTGTCAGATCTTGTAATCTGCACAGCTTCTGACTATGCTAGACTTGGTTTTCTTACCTTTCTCCATAACTGAAAACTAATGGAATGAAAAAAAAGTGTCTAGAGGAAAGCCATTAAGGAACGCTGAGCATATATTAGCTACAGATCAGTGGTATGACAGCTTGCCTGGAAAAAAGAAAAGGTCATTCCAAAAAGGGTTGTCAGTAGTGTGAAATTGCTAAGGGATTAATCCTGCACCCATTGAAGTCAGTGGGAGTTTTGCAGTTCATTTTACTGGGAACAAGACTGAGTCTTAAAATGATATTGTTCCAAAGGACTTTAAAGTGACACTATACTATGCTGTTGTGAAAGCCATTACTGACCTCAGAGAAAATAGATTTAACAAGCACCATTTCACACTTGGTGGAAAATGTTTGTTCCTAACTTACTTGGCAAAATTACCGTTCAGTTAGAAGTTGATTCAGGTTACTGAAGTCAATGCCAAGATTCCTAATGGCTTCCAAGGTGCATGGGATCAAGCCCTAAAATGGCAAGAAATACTGAGTATTTGAGCAAATTGACTAAAGCAGCATCTCCCTGTTTTTTTTTTTTCAATCACAAATTAAAATTGGTGCCAGAATAAAGTGTATTAAGCTTAAACATGAGATATGTACATTGGTATAATCAGGCTGATTAGACAAGTACTGATGACATGCAGACCTACACTAATGTAACATACTCAAATTTACACAATTGCAGGCATTGTCTGTCTGCTATTTATCCTAGTGTAGCTGTTTGCCCAGAACAAATGAGCTATTACTAGGTCACTTGCCACCTGGCGGTGATATTCTGTAATAGTACCAAGCAGTTATCCCACTTAGCATCACATCAATCTACTCCAGTTTGCAGTATGATTTATATCCCCTCTAACTTACACCAGTGTAAATACTGCTTATCTGGTTTCACTTAGGATTATCAGAAGGCAAAGGAAACAGTAGAATTGAATTCAGCTGTACTGCAGTAAGTCCCCTTAACTTTTAAAAAGTGTAACTGTTTTACTTATCCATGCTCACACTTAAAGCAATTTTCAAACTGTTCTGTGTTGACTTAGCAGAAGTAAGTTCCCCTCGCTGAGATGAAAGCAGGGATAAATTATTGCAGGTTAGCTTCATGTTCAGCAGGTCAGGAATAGAGAAAACAGTTATGCTGCATCATCTGACATGCTCTTGAGAAATGAGTCCCACTGTCTTTATAATGTAAAATTGCATATGTCTGTCCTATTGCCACATAAGTATGTATCAGCTCAATCAGTTTTATAAACAGACTTGCTGAAACTACTGAATATATGGGAGTATAAGCATATGGAGATATAATGGAAGTGCTGTTAAACTTGGCATATTCTGCAACCAGTAAAATTTGCTTCTTTTGCTGAGTTTAACATTAAATTGAAATTAAAAGTAAAAGGGAAAGAAATGTTACATTTCATCTTATAAAAGGCTTATTTGTCTTTATGGATGTTTCTGGTGAAGACAAATCCTGTGTCTTGCAAGAGAAAGCCCAGTTTGTATATAACTAAAAGGTCCCAAGAAAACACAGATGATTTTAATTTCTTTTAATTTCTGTCCCATGAATGATGTCAACAGTACTTTAACTATAAGCAAATAAGTAAAAAGAAGGGGAAACTGCTAAATTCTTTTTCTAGTCACCATCACAATTGTTAATAGTTGGCTATATTCTTTTTCTACGCCAGTGCCTATTAGTTCTAAAGAGGAGGGTCTGGCCTGACACAGAGAAATTATGATCTCTAAGCAATGAGGTAATAGCTCCACACTATCTAGTAATTAGGTGACTGAAATACAAAAACCTAATGGGATGAGCTATAATAATAGCTGCCAGGTCTGGTTTTACACTTGCCATTTTCATTTTATAAAGGAATTTTTATAATTTGGGGTCTGTAAGAATACTTTCCTTCTTTAACTCTTCTAAAAAAAGTTTTCTTTATTCTCAGTTCATTCTTTTAACCCTATGTTAATTCAACTTTTATTTGTCCTCTGCAAACTCACTATGCTATTCTTCCTCTATTATTATTCCATATGATGAGCAGCAAAAAATAATGAATTGAGATGTGTATAGTATTGGCCAGATGTTCATTCATCCATTAGCCAGATGTTCAGTGGGACTCATCAATCGCAGTTGGGACTATATTTTTCAGAAGAGCTTTTGGGCACCTGTGGTTTGGACTTGCAGCTGACAACCATATATTCATTAGGAGCTGCTGGACACTCAGTTTCTGAAAATCTGGTTCTTGACTTAAAAACAAAGCAAAGCAAAACAAAATTGTTCACACTCCATGTGCCACTATTGTCCATCTCATTTGGTATTTTAATTCCAACTGGAACTGTGGTGTAGGATCACCAACACACAATTTACTGTGATATTTCATAGATTTCATAGACATTAGGGCTGGAAGGGACCTCGGAAGATCATCGAGTCCAGCCCCCCGCCCAAAGGGCAGGACGTCAGCTGGGGTCATAGGATCCCAGTAAGATAAGCATCCAGTTTCATCTTGAAGGTGTTCAATGAAGGCGCTTGAACAACCTCCGGCAGCAGGCTGTTCCAGAACTTGGGGGCTCGGACAGTAAAGAAATTTTTCCTTATGTCCAGCCTGAAACGATCTTGTAGTAGTTTGTGACCATTCATCCTCGTCATCCCTTGGGGCGCTCTGGTGAACAAACGTTCCCCTAGATACTGGTGATCACCCCTGATAAACTTGTAGGTGGCCATCAGATCACCCCTGAGCCTGCGCTTTTCCAGGCTAAAGAGCCCCAGGGCTCTCAGCCTGTCATCGTAGGGTCTGCTTCCCTGACCCCTGATCATGCGCGTGGCTCTTCTCTGGACTCTTTCAAGCTTCTCCACATCCTTTTTGAATTGTGGAGCCCAAAACTGGACGCAGTACTCCAGCTGCGGCCTCACTAAGGCCGAGTACAGGGGAAGAATGACGTCCCGGGATTTGCTTGAGAAGCGTCTATGGATGCAAGCCAGCGTTTTGGTCGCTTTACTAGCCGCAGCATCGCACTGCAGGCTCATGTTCATCTTGTGGTCAATGATGACCCCCAAGTCTCTTTCTTCCATAGTGCTAACCAACATAGCACTGCTGAGCCTATAAGGATGCTGCGGGTTTTTCTTCCCAAGGTGGAGAACCTTGCATTTATCGGCGTTGAACACCATCAGATTCTCATCCGCCCACTTGCTGAGCCTGTCCAGGTCAGCCTGGATCACCCGCCTGTCTTCTGGCGTGGATGCTTTGCCCCAAAGTTTGGTGTCATCGGCGAACTTGGCCAGTCCGCTTCTGACTCCAGTGTCCACATCGTTAATGAAGATGTTGAACAGTATGGGTCCAAGGACAGAGCCCTGGGGGACCCCACTGGTCACAGGACACCACGATGAGTGACTTCCATCAATTACTACCCTCTGGGTCCGACCCCGGAGCCAATTTTCCAGCCAGTGGATCGTGGGGGACCCAAGGCGACAATTGGCCAGTTTCTCCAAGAGACGATCATGGGACACCAGATCGAAGGCTTTTTTGAAGTCAAGATATATGACATCAATCTCATCTCCCTTGTCCAGGTGATAGGTCACCTGGTCGTAGAAGGAAATGAGATTGGTCAAGCAAGACCTACTCGCAACAAACCCGTGCTGGCTATCCCTTAAGATGTTGGCATCGGCCAGTCCATTAAGGATGACCTCCTTAATAAACTTTTCTAAGATCTTCCCCGGGATAGAAGTCAGGCTGATGGGCCTATAGTTAGCCGGATTCTCTTTCCTCCCTTTCTTGAAGATAGGCACCACGTTGGCCTTCTTCCAGTCTTCGGGCACTACACCAGAGCGCCAAGAGTTTTCAAAGATCCACGCTAGAGGCTGGGCTATGATGCTCGCCAGCTCCTTGAGTACCCTGGGGTGAAGATTGTCAGGGCCAGCTGACTTGAAGGTATCCAGCTTCTCAAGATGTTCCTTCACAAAGTCAGCATTAATGGAGGGCAGGGGATCACCCTCACCCGGACTTCCCGGCCCTGTAGCAGGCACAGGCGTCCCATGGGGCTGATGAAAGACCGACGCAAAGTACCTATTTAATAGGTTGGCTTTTTCCTGGGCGTCAGTTGTCAGTTGCCCCATCTGGTTCAGCAGGGGTCCAACGTTGCCCCTGCTTTTCCTCCGGCTCCCCACATATCTGAAAAAGGACTTTTTATTGTCCTTGATGCTCAAAGCTAGCTGGAGTTCAGTTGCAGCCTTGGCTTTCCTGGTCAGCTCCCTACAGGACCGGACCAGTGCAGAATAATCCTCCTTGGAGGTGACTCCCATCCTCCATCCTTTGTAGGCCTTTCTTTTAAGTCTCAGGAGGTCTGCTAGGTCCCTGGAGAGCCAGGGGGGCTGCTGTGATATAAAGGAAGGCAGGACTTTATCACGTGTCATCTGCTCAACAGTAAAGGCCTGTGTGCACAGTTTTATACTACTTTCAGTAAACAAAAGCTGAACCATGAAAGTGTAGCCTTTTTCATTGAAGGCTAAGCTACTGCAGGTTAGCTTTCATTGCCTTTAGGCAGTGTGAGAATGTACAGGGGGGCCATTGCCATAGAGTAACTGATTTGGTAATTTTCACCCTCTGTTTTGCTCATGGTAACTCATTTATTCACTCATAGCCTAAATAATGATGTTACTGTCCTGTGGGGTGCAGATGTGTTTGAGGAATCTTTCTACACTTCTTTTAGGATCCATGCAGTAAAGCAGTTAGGAATTTGCTTCTATACATTTGATGTCTCAATGGTAATTTCTAATACTGTTTCGTCTGTTGTGATTTCCATTTCCTCACAACCTTGATGCCTTAAGTAACTTAGTTTAATATAATAAAATAATTACATATTTTATTAAAATATACGGTGACTTTTCTGTACAGAGCAGGGGCTGGCAATGCTTTGGAGCAGAGTGTCAAAAACACCTGCAACCTCAACTTATATAAGATGTTGGTGTGCCACAGGTGGATGGCAGAGGAGCCGCAAGGGGCCCAGTCTTCGTTGTGGCAGCGCAGTCCCAGCCCCTTCCCCACCGCCTGCCCAGAGGCATGCATGTACCTCCCACCAGCAGTGAGTCGGGCTGGAGCTCCGCAGAGCCCAGTGCAGATGCTTGCAGCCTCCTTGCTACCTGCCACAGCTGGCTGGGGCTCTGGGCAGGCCCTGTCTGCCTGCCAAGGATCCCAGGCTGCTCACAGCAGGCAGTGAGGAGGATGCAAGCAGTTGCACTGGGGTCTGCAGAGCCCCAGCCCAGCTTGTTGCCAGTGGCAGGTGCACGTGAGCCTCAAGGCAGACAGCAGGGAAGGTGCCAGGGCTGCACTGCCACAAGGACCAGGCACAATGCAGTTCCTCTGCCATCTGCCTTGAAGCGCACATTCCAAGCAAAATATCTTGGCATGCATGCCAGGGGTTGTCTACTTCTGGTATAAAGACTAGATAGAACTGTTTGCCATTTCTGTTCCTTACTGACAACAGCTCTGTGTAAATGTACATACTGAAAGTCAGAGGGATTTAGCATAATTTTGAGAGAACTGAAAGCATCAAAGCAAATGTGTTGACTGGCCATTCGTAGGCTCTCTATGTTGTTGCAGAGGAATGTGTATAGGCTGCATAAAAGTCAGTGTGGGTGAAAAGAAGTCATGCATTTCTTGGAAAATGTTCTGTGACTTGTGAAATGTTTTGTCAGTTGGACCTCAATATTTAGCTTTTGAAAAGTGGTAATGCAATTTTTACTAGTTAAGAACTATAATTTCACAGTGATAACATCCATGTTTTATGAGAAAAGGGCCTAAAGATGTGCAGGGTTCTTAAAAGCTGATGGGAAGGCACAGGTCAGATACATTTACAACTAGCTGAGTGACAAATCATCAAGAGCAATGAAAATAGAAACAAGTACATTTTTCCAAGTTTTATGCTTTCCATACAAAAAATTCAAACTACTCTAATTTTGCTCTTGGGTCTATCTCTGCTGGTTGGTTCATTTTAGTTATTTATGAGACAATTAGATTCAGCTTTGAGTATGTAAAGCAATAAATGACTCCCACAGCTCAAATAATTCTGTCTCTGTTGCAGTTTAGCAGCCCCATAGCATAGAATTTTCAATATCTAATATATTATATCTGTTGTACCCAATAGTTTTATGACCATACCACAAAAAGGTTATGCAATTATTCTCACATCTTTAGCTTATTTATTCAGTTCATTAATAAATAAGGCTATACGTTGTCGTTGTGTATATGCTGAACCAAATTGTAGCAGGGGTAATGCAAGAGCATATGCCAGGGCAAAGAAACCTCTTATGTCTCTGTGCCAGCGAACGGGTAACAAGTTGCATCAGGAAGGTAACTCCACTGTGTTGCTGTGTCTCAGTGCACATGAATGGAAGAGAAAGTGAACAGAACTCTACATCTCCTCCCCAATCTATTGGATGGGGTATTTGCATAATAGAGAACACATAGAGCAATAAATAAGGTTCTGCTGCACTTCATTCTTTTCATAGAACTGAAGAAAATGGGAAAGCATTGGATTATGAACCATAAACTCCTTTGTAGGTTGCTCCAGGGTCAGCCCAACCATGAGCTGCCTATTTCTTAGGGCACATTATTCAGTCATGAATGATTTAACTTCCTATGAATAACATATTTACTTAAGGTTGGAATGGAGCAACTCTGTAATTTTCTTCTATTTAATAAATCTAATCTAATTTAATATTGTTTTAAAATATTAAATCATAAATTGGGCCCATACTCTGAACAATATCCAGTTGTTGTGGAGAAGGTTAGTTTTGCAGCATAGTTTTGAAGGGTATTAAATTGAGGTTTTGGAAGACTGAGTGGGAAGACTGAATTCCCAGAATTAGGGCTTCTTTTCAGAAAATGCTTGTACCTTCACATTTATGATGAGGGGGACGGAGCTTGTTATTCACCTTTCTGCCTGCATGAATCTCAGCTCCTGAAGTGTGTCATTAGGACATAGATGGTCTCTTTGCTAAGTGAACATTTAACTTTAAAATAAAACTGGTAGAAGAGGCAGTGTTTGACCTCCCTTTATTTTATGTAATAAACCTAGTAGAGGGATTGGTGAGTTTTTGCTGGGGATGGGGAAGAGGAGCCTTTAACAGAGCTTAGGTCCAACTATGGGCTGCTTTCAACCTGGTCTGTGCTGCCACTGGCACCACCACTCCCAACCACTGCTGCTTCTTTCTGCCACTGGTCCATGAGCAAAGCCTTTCTTCTCTTGCTCCCCCCACCTCTCCTCCCTCTTCAACCACAAAATGCCACAAGCCTTTGTAGGGGGGTATACTTTCCACCCCTATTTTTTAATGTTCCCCTCGCTGTACAACAAAAAATTCAAAATTAAGAGGACCTGGGAGGTGGTAGGTACAGTGTGGATGTGTATTTGGAAGGGGCCGGGTTGGGGGGGGGGGGGGAGGAAGGATACGGAGCAGGGAGAGAGAGAGCAAGAAAGGATATGAATATAGTCTTGTGGTTAGGACTGGAAGGAAGGAGTGCTGGGAGCTTGTTGTGGGGTGGGGATTTTAGGTCTTAATCTATTTTGGAAAAAGAAGGACCTGAACTTCTTTGTGACACCACTGTTCTAATACTAGATAAACATAGGAAAGAGGGGTGTGTACCATTACTTCCAATCTTCTTGTAGTCATATTTTAAAGGAAGGAGTTGAGCCCTTTTAGTATCTTGAAAGAGAGGATGCAGGCACTTTTAAGAGATGTTTGCAGGCTGTAACTGTGTGTGCAGATATGTCTCCTTTCAGTCTGCATAAGTTACAGGAGGGAGGAGAGGTAAAACTTTTGCCCTGCCCTGAGTATTTTCTTATTGGTTAATTCTAGTCTACAAACTTCAGTGTGGTGTTGGTTTTGGATCCCATTCTAAGGTTTCTAATTCTTCCCACATGCATAAGGAGGCAGCGCAATTAATGCAGGGTTCTACATGCAACACTAGGGACAGGTGGCTAGAAGTTTGGTATCGCAATGTTCCTCATTTTATTTAGCAGATAGAAACAATTCCCCACTGACAGTGTCTTTGCTGGAAACATCAGTGTCTAATATGGCTCACCTCTTGCCCTCATTCAAATCAAAGCCCGCTGAATACCATATGAAAGTACATTCAGTGCAGCACTCTGCAATTTTAAGTGCCGACTGGCAACCTCATAATGCAGGTGACTGTCATAACTATTCGTGTCTTTTTCTAATGGCACCTATCTATCAATAGTGTTAGGTGGCTTCATTTAGGCAGAAAAGCCTCTTTGGTGGCTTTGTGACCTCCTGCATCTAATTCATTCAGAATGTAGGGCATTCACTCCTATAATGAGAGCTTCTCTCAGGTATTGCAGTTACCCTTAATGAATCCATAATGCTCTTCATGATTGGAATGGTGTAGTAAAGACTAATTAACGATGCATTATAACTTGTGTACCAGTGATGAGCAAACATTAACAGTGGCACTGAGAGGTTATGAAATGGCATAACTTGTCTCATTAAGATTGCTAGTTATTATATCCTGTGGATTGTCACTTGTGAACTCTGACAAGAAATCTTGTGAGATGAATGAAAAGTGAATGCATTTAATTACCATGTTTGGCTTCATATTGTTCTGTTGCATAGTTGTTTAATTCTCTGTCTTGACTTGCTGCTGCTGCTTTCATTCTGATTGTAGAATAATGGTTATATCTGACAAAGATATGTCCCTTTAGGTTATTATTTGATTTGTATTTTTTACTAGTACCAAGCCTGAGCTCTGCTGGTTAAAATGCTGAATGGGTTATTGGGTATCCAGGTTGTAGTTGTATTGGTCTAATGGAAAAGGCAATCAGGACTTGTAATAGAGATGATATCTTTTATTAAATCAACAAGATTTTTGATTGGGTTATTAGATATTCAGATCTTATAATCTCTTTTTCCATAGAACCTCTTCCACCCTATGTAAGGTGGGGCAAATCCATTAAAAACATTCCTTAGCAGGTGTAAAGTTGCAGGGCTCTGAAGCCTAGTTGTTGAATCACAAAGTAAGTGCTCATTTAGTTTTCTGGTTGCTCTGTATTTGGAAGGCTTGAAAGACAAGGTGGGTGGAACTAGGTAAAATTGTAATTAGCCCCTTTTTTGTTTCCGAAGCTGTCTCAAGGGTCAAGCTCTACTTGATCATCAGAATTTTCCAAAGACAATTGTTTTATCAGGCTTTGGTACCTAACCACTACTGTGCCACTTTACTGACCCAGGCCTCCATGCTCTGCAGAAAGTGCTATTCAGCATGTAGAATTAACACTAGGTTTTAGAAAGGGCTCTAAAGCCCAAATGGCTGTTAATTCATTAAAGGTATGTGGCCTGTGCTTCTGTGGCTTTATTGCCATATAAGTGGAATGTCTGCAGTGGTGGTGGGGGTGCATCATGCTGCCCACCCTATCCTTCCCCCTCTGGTCATTCATAAAACCTGGCCATGGGTTCAATGACAAGCCTTCTGCAGAGGAGGTCTGACTCCCTGCTTTCAGCTGTTCCAAGGAAAAAGGAGAACTTTGAAGAAGAGGAGATCCTCTACAGCAAGGTTGCAGGAGTCCTCCACGTCAGCACCAGTATTAGAACTGGTTTAAAATATTTTTTCCTCTAAAATTTTAAATGGAAGATAGGGGATGGAATTTCTTCTCTTTCTCCACTTCCACCCGTAATCTTTTGTTAGAAGATAATCAACTTGGGGACTGGAGGAGGGGATTTGGGCAAATAATGAAAGAGTTTGGAGATGCTGCTGTGGCATTCATGGAAGTGTTGAGTGCTTTATATTCCTAGTCTCCCTTACAGATCAGTTTTGGACCAATTCTTTTAAGGTCCTCCTTAAAGTGAGGTAATATGAAGTAGCCCTAGTCATGTTGTATAATGAGGTATGTAGATCAGTTAGGGACTGGCCCAGAGATGAGGAATGGGGATGTGAGACAATGCTAGGAGGCACCCTGCTAGTATTTCTAAATCAATCACTCTTCAACTTTCAATCCCTCTTTTTTCCACAAAAGAATGAAAAGTTTCTGCAGAAAGCAGGTAGTCTTCATAGGCAAAAAAATGTTTAGCTGAATATTCAGTTTTTATGTCAAAACACTTTGAACGGTATCGTGCTTTTGTCAGTGAAACTGTGATCTCTGTCTTTAGGTGAAAAAGAGGTGTTCAGATATCAGGGTGATGAGCCTGGTATAAAAGAACTTATGAGAGAAGGAAGAAGAGACAGAATGATTGACAAGCTCCTTGGGGTAGGATTTTGTGTCTTTGTAAAGCATTCAGTGCACTGTCAGCATTTAACAGATACTAATAAACTTGTCTGTTTTGTCATTAAAAAATGGCATTTGAAAGTAAAATTACCTCTTAATAAAAGAAAGATGAAAGAAGAATCTCTCTGACAAATAAGATGGCAGGAGAAAAGGCTGAGAAGTTGTAGAATTAGAGCAGTGGGGATGAGAACCTCGTTAAGCATGGTTTTGTTGTAAATACTTGTGACAAGAATGAAGACAAGAGAGAACGGGAGTTTTCCGAACAAACTGTCAATGAAAGGAACTGCATATTTACCCAAATGAAACTAATTATTGTGAATTGTTGGATGGTATATTGGGAGGTGCTGGTCATGGGGGAAAATCTTTAGCTATTACTTAGAGAGGCAAACTGGCTATAAGAGCTCCTTAAGAGCTCCTTTTGTTTCTTTTGCACTATGAAATGACAAATGTTATCATATTGCAACCTCTAAAGCTACTAAAGAACAAAAGGGGAACAGGTGGGAAACAATATAATATGCTAAACGTTAAAAACAAATAGCAGAACAATTGGAGTGTGACCGCTGTTTGGCTCCATTGTTTAATATGGTAGCCAGTGCACTAAATAGACCATTTCTGAAGGTTTCAAACAGAGATGGAACTGCAGAATAAATACTTACATGACCTGAAGGTATCAAAATCTCTGCCTCACAAAATTTCCTGTGTCCACATTGATCATATCTATGGGACAATGTAAAGAGCTGTAATGTATGCAGTATTTGGATGTAAATCTAGATGTGACCTTCTTAAGCAAGAAATTAGTTCCAGTTAAACAGACTGACATTGAAGTGCAGCAGTACACTTGAGAGATTTATTTAATCTATCATTGTGATTTTAACTTTCTAAAACTGAGGCCAATGCCAGTTTTCAAATTTCTCCTGTGTTGTTTTCCAGAACTGAAACCAAAGGGGAAAAGGGACTGAATGATTTTCTGGTTCCCATATGAGTCAGTGATGCATCAATTTTGGGGAGCCAGAAATCAGATGTTTCTCAATTTTTGTTTGATCCTTTCCCTAAGCTTCTCATTTGGTATTACACAGCAGGTTGCCTGGAGCTCAGTTCTGTTCTGCAGGATGTTTCTAGCTCAAATTTATAAATATTTGTTTATGACTAAAGTCTTTCCATTCTTATCAGCTAAAGGTGAAAAGCAGCTTGAGTGTGAATTTGTATCTGCATCTGAAATCAGATACAAATTGGGACCAAATTCTGTTCACTATTGAAATAACACTCTCACTGCTAATTTAGTACTTTAATACTTAAACTAGTAGACTGAGTACATCAAACTACTGTCCCAAAAATACATTTGAGCTTGCTGTAGCAAAAATTCAGATTTAGACTAATGTTGAGTCAGTGGGAATTGTATGCTGGACCAATAAATAGGCACAGATTTACATTGTGTTATTCAGGGTTCTATCCAAATTATGCTATGATGCAGGGAAACGAGTGGATGGCACTCCTATGAGGATTGAGCTTCAGGGTTGTACTTGAAAAGTAAAAATACTATATAACTATGTAATTAATGGCTATACTGACTATAGAGTAATTCAAATTGCCTGAAAACTCTGTCTCAAATATTTTCAACCAAACTAATACAGAAACTTTTGTTAGAGCATGCTGTCAGTGTGTTGTTTTTTTCTGACTGACTTAGTTACAGTGTATCCATTTATCTCAGTACTTAGCATGGTTGAGTTACGTACTCAACCATTGCTGAAATTCAATGCGAGTTGGGTATGTAAAGAAGCTTAAGAAGCTTGAAAATTTCATTTTTCATGTTTCTACATATTCCACGGAACAATTAAAGGAGTGTGTGTAATATTTGCACATATATGCATATTTTATTGTTTTGTGTCTTTTACTGTTTACTGATATTCTATACAAAATGAGCTCTATTTATTCCTTCCAAAAACAATCCATGGAGAGGGAATAATAGGATTTTGTATTTGCTCTGAACTCTGGAATAGTGTGATAATTTGCCTTAGAAAAACGTCACTTACCAAGCACTGGAGGCAAACTTTTATGCCAATAATAGGTAATAATAATGCAGTGATTAGTAGCATTAAACACTAATGACTATATAACTAATTATTCTTCCCATTTTTGGAGGAAGAATTTTCTTTTCATTAGAATGGGTTTTTTAAATGACTTCAGTTATATTTTAGTATAAATTCTAAAAGGATCATATTTGAAATTTGGCACAAAGGTGTGTCTATTTATTCAAGCAGGAGATTTGCAGCTAGCATTCCCTGCAGGTTTTTTCAGGTGATAGTTTTACTGGCAGATTCAGAGGACAGAGGGTAGAAATGCTCTCTAATATGCTTTAAACCTTTAAAAACATCTTAGCCTTGTTACAAATTATTACTGCGTAGAGGAATAGCTTGCAATTTTGTGTGTGTGTGTGTGTATATATATATATATATATATATATATATATATATTTATTTATAGCACCTAAGTTGCTCACAAATGTAATTCCTCATAACTTTATAAAGGAAATACACATTCCAAGGAATTTACATGCTTTAGAAAATGCTGCCTTACATCCTTATTTTATCTTAAAATCAGGGTCAGTGTGTAAACCTTTTTCTTGTTAAGCTTTTACTGAATATTGGATGCACAAGACCACATTCTGAGATGCATGGATTTTTCACTGCATGTCTTAGCATTGTGTAGACAGTCCCCTAAACTAAAGAAGTCAAACAGACTTGTGCATATTCTTCTTGGATTTGAACAAATATGGTAACATGTAGTTACATGAGTGCCACTGTGTGTGTGAAGGTAAAATAGGATTAAGTGCACCCATCACATTAAGAGGGAAAGAAGCTGTAGTGAGGGCTCAGGTAGCAATCGGAGGAGTCAGCTGACCAGCAAGGGCCTGGGCTTAGGGAGGATATAAACCCAGGGTCTGAGCTGCGGTAGAGAGTCTTTTATCTTGGCAGCTGCCAGGGAAGGAGCTCCTGAGCAGGCTGCCAAGGGGTTGGCTCTGGCCCACACTGGGTATGCCTGTAGGTATGCAGCCTTAGAGCAGGGAGCTCAGCTTTAGGGTTGGCACAACACAGAGCATGCAGCCTGAAGGCTGAGAAACAGCCAGTGGTTTGTGGGAAGGGACTAAGGGGATGTTGTATGGAGGTCCCAGCTGGCCCAGGAAATGGGGGCTAGAGGGCCCAGAGAGAGCAGGCTCAGGAAGCAGGTTGAAGCTGGATGCCCTTAGGACCCAGCCCGATCGAACACGGGGGATGGGAACTGAGCAATCCGGCTCAGTTCCCTTCTGCAGTCCCAGGCAGCAGCCTTGGCTTCCCTCCCCCCGATCTGCCTGCCAGATGAGGGAGGTTGTTTCAAGCTTCCCCATTATTAGCTAATGGGTGAAATGTTGAAACAGCATCGAAACAGCCTCACTGTTTTGATGAAGCAAAATGGAACAGCTGTTTCGAATTGATATGAAATTCACAATGAAACGCTGTTCTGTTGAAAGCTCGAAACTCAAGTCGAGATGGAACAGTGCTGTTTTGTGCAGCCCTAGTAAAAACCAGTGTGGGGTTTACTTACAGGACAATACCATTATGTAATGTCCTTTGCTTTGTACTTATGGCAAAGCCACTATTGATTTGTATATGTAATTAGATGAGTTTTTATATGAGACCAAAATAATATTGGATAATAAAGACCAATGAGTGTTAGTAATCATAAAACCATCATATTTTGTATACCCAAATCTTTGCCCTTGCTCATGTTTACAATTCACATCAACTGGACTAGTTGTAAAATAACCTTAAAATCTGGAGAACTTTGAACTGGACTGTACTGTTCCTGGGCTCAGCATCTACAAGTGTGCCAGACATAGCAGCACTTTGAGCCAGAGTGGAGTAGGCCTGGGTTGGCACCAGGCTTGGGGGGGTGAGCCCCAGGCTCTTGGTGGTGGCAAAGGGGCTGGCTGTGGCATAAGTAGTGTCAAATATGCCGAGCCATGCTGTTAGGCAGCAGGCAGGAGTACAGCCTCCTGCTGCTTGAGCTGATCGGTGCAATTTCCACCCATTTCCAAGGTCTACACAAGCGCTTGATCACAGTTAATTACTCTACCATAAGATAGTACTATCCTGGAGAGTACTATTTTACGGTAGAGTTAATTAATTTGCTGCACCCTAATACCGGTACATATGTAGACCATGACACTTTACTGAGGAGCTACTTAGTGTACTCTACAGCAAAGCACACATGTAGATGCACCTACTGTGAGTAAAAGGCAAAACCTATCCACTATTAACCCACTGTAAGTATGTTGGCCAAAAAAGAAACACCAAGGAATCTCTGTGCCCACTGTTAAATAGCCACCACTGTTAAATAGACAGAGGCAACCTTACCAGAAGATGCAGAGGTGGAAGATGCAGCTACTTTACCTTAGTCTTCACAAAAATAAATAAATAGAATATAACTAGGTACCTAATGAGGATTATTTGGATAAAGAGAGCTTTTGATGGATCTGAATAATTTCAAGTTAGCAGGGCCTGACGGACAGGGAGATCTCAAGTTAGCAGGGTACTGAAGGAACAGACAGGGGAGATCTCAGTCCTTCGCAATGATATTGTAAAATCATGGGAGACAAGCAGATGGGGGAAAAGGCCAACATAATGCCCCTTTTATAAAAAAAGGTAAAAAGGAAGATTCTGGGGAACTACAGACCAGTTAGCCTCACCTTAATACCTGGAAAGTTATTGGAGCATATTATAGGGAAATTCATTTGCAAGCATCTGGAGGAAGAAAGGCTGATCACAAGCACCAAGCATCAATCTACTAAGAACAAATAATGCCAAACAGACTTGATCTCCTTCTTTGACAAACTATTTAGATGGATAAAGGGAATGCAGTGGATATCGTGTATCTGGACTTCAGCAAGACTTTTGACAAAGTCCCACTGACCTTCTTATAAACAAATTGAAGAAATGTGGGCTAGACAAAACTACTGTAAATTGTACAGACAACTGGCTTGGTAGCCACAAGCAAAGGGTAATTATAAATGGATTCATGTCAGAATGGCAGAAGGCTTCAAATGAAGTTACACAGGGGCTGGGCCCAATGGTGTTCAATGTGTTTATTAATGATTTGGATGCTGGAATAGAGAGCATCTTGAGCAAATATGCAGATAAGACAGAACTGGGAAAGATTGCAAACATGTTGGGGGACAGGGGTGTAATTCAGAAGCATCTTGACAGATAGGAAAACTGGGCTATACCTAAAAGGATGAAGGTCAATGCTGACAAATGCAAGGTGGTACACCTCAGGAATAAAAAAAAATTGAAAATATAAATACAACATGGGTGATACTTACCTGGAAGGCACCACTACTGAAAAGGATCTAGGAATCAGTTCACAGACTCAATATGAGTCTGCAGTGTGATATAACTGCCCCAAATATGAATGCAGTTTTGGGATGTTTCAATAGAAGGATTAGGTACATGGAAGGTGATAGTGCCTCTCTATTTGGCACTGGTTAGACCTTATCTAGAGTATTGTGTGCCATTTTGGACTCCTCATTTTAAAAAAGGACATGAAGAAGTTAGAGAGGGTGCAGGGGGTGAATAAAATAATAAAGGGCTTGGAGGGCAGGTTAGACAAGGAGAGGTTGAAGGAAAGAGGCATGTTAAGCTTGTGGAAAAGGTGGTTGAGCAGCCTTCAAATATCTGAAGGCCTGCCATAAAGAAGGGAAACATGTTTTCTCTCTTGCTGCAGAGACCAGAATGAGGACTAATAGCTTGAAGCTTCAACAAAATAGATTTAGCTTGGATATGAGGAAAGCCATCTTGACTGTTAAAACAGTAAAGCAGTAGAAAAAAAACTATGAAGGGAAATTGCAGAATCTCCATCACTGGCTGGGTTCAAGAGGAGGTTGGATAAGCATTGATCAGGGATGATCTAGGAGTAGCTATGCCTATGTTATTTTATGGGTATTTCCCATGCTTCTGGATTTTGCTATATGCTACATGGGGATAGAAAGGAATTCTGCTGCTGGTTGGGAAGGGAAGGTTTCACCTTCCTAGAAGCACTGAGTGTTGGCTGCAGCCAAGGCTGGGGATTTTAACTGGGATGTGCCAGTGCTTCTGCTGGGACTGAAACCTGGCTAGAGGGTCATGACTCTATGCTTAGGGTCACACCAATTGTCCTATTTGGGCTCAAGAAGGAATTTTACCTATGGTCAGATCCATACAGTTTGTGGTGGGGTTTGTTCTCCTCTGTAGTGAGGAGCATCTTGAATCTCTCAAGGATAATTTTAACAACCCTTGCAGCAGCAAGATGTTGGCTGCTGTGGTCCCTGTTTTACCTGTGGCAAGTTTGTGTTACATCTTGTGGTTATGTCAGGGTTGACTAAGTAGTTTTGCTAATAGGTGAGACAATGGATTTGTATAGGGATGATCCTGTTTCTGCCAGAGTTGGTCTAAATGTCCTTTGGAACTCCTTTTCAATGGACTTCCCTACTTTTCTATGATATCTATGGTTTTCAAAACCCTGCTATGATATCTATGATTATTGCATATTTAGGTCTGGTCCTGCACTCAATGAAATATTTATCAAAGAGCTCAATGACTCCCATGGTTTGGGCTGAGGACTTGATAGAGCCTTTTTTGATCATCAAAGATCTGGGGAAAATGGTAAGTTGAAACAAGTAAAAAACTTTAAATATTTCAGCTTTTGTAGAGGGTGCCTGTTGCCAGTGTCTGAAACCAAATGCTTTGATATGAGAGCTATCATGATTCAGACTTCAATTTTAAAGAATTTTCTTAAAATGACAGGGCTGTGAATTATTTCTTCTACCGTGACTTTTTTGGGAATGGTGTTGTCAGACCTTTGGTATTAGATTATTGTAACAGTTCAGCTCACCAAACTCAATTTAGTGAGCAATGTCTTATCAGATCAAAGCCAATGATTTATTACTCTAATACATTATCTGAACAATGATAGAATGATGAGGTATTACAATCTGATCCAGAGCCAAACTGCAGGAACTTGTTCCAAGAGTTCAGGCTATGCAGTGGTTTTAAGAAGCACAACAAATTAATATTAGCTTTATTATGCTTGGATTGAAAACTGAGGAGGGCCTGTTTTTATCAGATTGGCTGAAAAGCTTTTTAGGAGCTTCCAAATAACTTTAGAATGTCATTAGATTTATATATTTATTTGTCAAACAGATCTTGGTTAAAACAGGTTATTCCTATTTTGAAGTGATTCCACTGTGTGAGTTAAACAATGATTCTGAAGGAGATTGTAAAATTTGTAAAAGGTTGATATGTAGAGATAGTGGTGACACATAGCAGGTGCATGGGGGTGCACGTGCACCCCCTAAGAGTGCTGGTGCACCCTCTGATCAGCCGCACTCACTGCTTAGGCGATGGGCAGGCGGGAGCGCCAGTGCCCCATGCAAGTGCGGGCTGATTGCTGCAGCTGCTTCTGGAAGCGGCTGCTGCAATTGGCCGCAGCAATCAGCCATGGGGGGACTTCCTCTGGGCAGGGATCTGCTGCGGGGGGACCTCCCTCCCCCCTCCCGGGTAGCAAGACTGGTCTTGGGGGTGGGGTGGGGGGGAGGGGCATGTGCCCCTCCTGATTAAGGCAGCACCAGTTGCCCATGTGTAGAGAGTTACCTGATTTATACCTTTTGAGGCAGAAATTCATGAAGATTTCAAGTGTTCTGCTTGCTGCTAGTTTATTGACAGAGGGAAGCTGGGATTAAAAGGCTCAATTCATTTGTTCATAGATTGCTTTGGTATTGTGGGTGGGGGAGGGAGTGAGAGTAGGTGATTCGGGTTTGTTTGTTTTTTTGCCACTGACCAAAGCATGAACTCCCATGAAAGATCTTGTCTTGACAAGGACTGAATAAAAATATTAAACGGCTTGTGGATTTGACCTGATACTTATCATATTTTCCTTATTTCCAGTAACTCCTACAATGTTCTTGGAACTGTACAAACTCAATAAAAAGGGGGTGTTGAAAATAGGAAAAAAACCAAGAAGGAAGGTGCTAAACCCGTGTCTTCTATTCAATGTGAAGGGAAGCAAGAGCACGGTAACAGAATCATAGTTTAAAATAGACTGTGTAAACACATATTACCATTGCTATTGTGTATTTGGATAGCCAGATTTTTTTAAAAGACTCAGCTTCCTTTTATATGAATTTCCATTTCTACCCAGGAGAACTTTTACAATCTTTGAAATCTCCTGTGCCTGATGAAGGGTGCCTGTAAGTTTGCAAATAAAGAAATTATTGCAAATATCTAGCTCGCAGATATCACCTCTGTCATGTGTTTTGATTCCTCCCGCTTCCTTTATGGCACTTGGGGCTGGCATTTTTAAGATCCAGTAATCAATTTACGTAGTAGTTCTAAGAATCTGGTTGCCTTGGGGCTTTTCCTGACAGAGTTTCTTTCTTCTAGGATCTTCTATCTATATTTGTCTTCCTACAGTGGCTACTAACACAGTATATCATGTGTTTTAGAGAGTAAGCCTTGTATAATGGTTGAGGGTACTGCTGAGGAACCCAGGGAACCAGGATTCAGTTACTTGCTTTGGCAGGCAAATCACTAAACCCTGTTGATGGAAGTTAGGTTTCTTAATGAATTAGTGATTAATGAGACTTCAGCTCCAGAGCCAGGAATTTAAAGCTAAGTCTCCCATAGACATTTTACTCTATTTTCTTATTTAACCATAACATGTGATCAAATAATGCTGTTCAAGAATTTACATTAGACATAAACCATTTTACTTCACATTAACCAACTGTTTGGAGGCATAGATTGTACAGATATGCTTCTCCATATGCAAGCCAACTTATGACCTGTTGTTACATAGAGGTATACTTCTGAAGGCTAATTATTTAATTGAACTTGTAAAAGTTGCACAGGAATGGTAAAGTATTGTTATGCGATCCAGTATTGGTTGGTTTTGCATATATTCTGTTGGCAGTATGAAGGATTACAGACCCTGAGGCACCTAAAGAGAATAGAAGGAGTGGGGTAGGAAGTGGGAATGAACGTCACTAGCAGAGTAATAAATCTTTCTATTCACCAGAAGTAAGAAAATAACCAGTCTCACAATTTGGGCCTTGTAAGGACATATCTGAAATGGAGTTTTTCCAGGCCTTACTCTGACATTTACTTTTGGCTATAACTGCTCTTCTGTGCCTGGGTAGAACTACAGCTTCTGATAGTATGAGCTAAACTGAAAAATTGCATAGCTTCTTTCCCTCTTTTTATATGGCCCAAAAGCATATAGGTAGATGTTCTCCAGGCCTTTCTGTAAGAAAGAGATAAGGCCACTGTCGCAGGGCACCTCGGTGCCTGCTCCTAGGGAGTAGAAACTGCTAGGGAGAGAGAGCCCTGGCAGGACACAAAGGGCCCAGATGAGGGTTGCCAGGGTAACGAGCACAGCTGCAGGTTGCTGGGGCAGCTAAGAAGAGCCAGCTGCCTGTAGGGGGCAGGGCCTGGCCCTTATAAAGCCCAGGGCTGAGGCCAGGCTGGCAGTTCTCTGCCAGCAGCTAGAGGGGCAGGAGCTCCTGGAGTTAGGATGAGGAGAGAAGCCTCACAGCAGGTACCGCTTGATCAGAGTTGAGCAATATTAAGTTATAGCCAGGTGGCTTTGAGCTGAGTTATAGCCAGGAGGCTCTAGTTTATGTTTGTGTTGTTGTGTATTACACCAGAGGTTTGGGTGAGGCTGTAGGGGTTGGAAGAGGCCTCATAGGGACCCCAGAGGTGTGGGGGCCCTGATGCCAAGAGGGCGTACTATTCTCATAGGGGGCTCATGGAGTGTGAGAACCGCGGCGCCAGCGAAGGCGCGGCGCCAGCGAAGGCGCGGCGCCAGCGAAGGCGCGGCTGGCGGTGATGAGCGCAACCAGTGGGTTGTGGGCGGGGAACATAGACCCCGGGTTGTGTGCGGGGTACGTAGACCCCAGCCCCAGAGAGGGGCGGTTTGGAGAGGCCCCAGCGCGGGCATGACAAGCTCCAGAAAGGGGCACTGCTAGGAAGCCCAAGGTGTGCACAGCGAGCCCCGAAGAGGGGGAGCGCCATATTGAGAAGCCTAAGACGGGCGTAGTGAGCACGGCCGTAGGCTAGTGCGGCAACAGCCCTCAGATAGGGGCAGGGTGCTGCGGTGGACCCTGGCGGAAGGGGTTAGTAGTACGACGCCCAGGAGAAAGGCGAGGTGCTGCGGTGGTCCCCGGAGAAAGGGGATAGCAGTGCGGTGAGCCGGGATCGGAGAGGGTAGCCGTGCGGTTGACCTAGAGGACCGGAGACCCGCTAGAGGGTCCCTGAGCGGGACAACACTTTTAGAGAAGGCCCAGAGTGGGCTCGACGAGGGTCCCAGTGAGGGGCTGTGTATTACAGAGAGCCCAGGAGTGGGCTAGACTACAGGGGAGGCCCAGGAGTGGGCTAGATTACAGAGGAGGCCCGAGAGACGGGCTGGGTACATATAGAGAGACATACCAGCGTCTATCCCATCAGCGAGGCTTGGGGCGTGGTATTGGGGGTTGGTAGGAGCCACGCGTAGCCCATAAGGCTAGGGTGCCTGGGGAGCACCCATCATACCGGGAGACCCCCAGGGGGTCCAGGAACACACAGGGACAGAGGTCCCAGCTAACCGTGCCCAGGGAGTCGTAGGCAGCCTCCCAACTAGACTACATAAACATCAAAGACGTGGCGGGCGAGAATTTGAGGGTGCCTCTAGGCTGACTTGGCATGGTAAGAAGACCACGGCCCTCCTGGCAGACCCCACCGTGACAGCCACATAATATAAAGAAAAGCTAGCTTCATTCAGAACAGTTGCATTCTCATTACCCCAGTTTTCTCTCTGTCTTGCAACAGGCTTATCTGATCATGAAGCAAGTTGGATACCTAGTGTCTAGTTCAAATTAATCCATTACTCACTAACTGTGAACTAACTAAAACCATATGTTCACTGCCCCAGTATTGTGGAAATGTTCCAAGTCCATTTTATATTTGCTCTTTATGATGCATAGTTCAAAGTCAGATTAATTCAAATACGGCTCAGATTTGGACCTTGAATCGAATGAGCTCAGTTTTGGATCCTGTGAGATCTTTCTCATTTGCGATGAAAGAATCCTAGTTGAGGAGATTTTGGCCAGTTAATTACACTTTTGCCAGTATAAGCGATTGGAAACCAGTCTATACCTGTAACAGAGCAGATGTTCAGTGCAGAAAATTGGCCTATGCCAATCTATAATACTTTATCTGCAAGCGAAAATAATACGGGTTTCTTTTCTCATTTTATTTTTTTAATTGACCTTCTCTCAAATGGAGAACCAGAAACAATAATTCTATGTAAATAACTTCTGGAGCTGTTTTTGAGAAGATAAGTTGAGAAGTTTGAAGTGTGGTTTTTCCTGGCTATCTGCAATAACACTCAAACTAGTGTGACATGGCAACTTTATATTCAGTTTGCCAGTAATATTAGCAACACTGGCTGTTCCTGTAATGGGGGAATAGCCTTGATGGAAAATAGGTAATGTACAAGAAGTCTATTGTTTTGATGTTTTTATTATTATACATAAATTTAACTGATAATTGTTAATCTAGGTTCTGAGCACTTCATGTCCATACAGTATATTTTGAGGGTGTTTTTAATGAATTTCTTTTTTGGGGACCATAACTAGACAAGTTAAAAAGATTTCAGATTAATTTGAATTCACTGATTTCTTTTAGTTGGATTCCCAGGAGACTGAATATGTGTTGATTAATTTTAGAGCATTTATTTCACATGGACTGCCACTGGCAGTAGCTAAATTATTGCCAATTAACCCACTACATTTAGAGGGTCAGATTTACATCTCAGCTGTGTGTCCACTAAAATGATGCTGGTGTGAATGAAATCTAGATCTGGTGCATTCCCTTCAGAGCTCTTGTTAAACTCCAATGCATTTTGCTCTAAAAATTTTTCCAGACATCATCCCTTCCTATGTATTTATAATGTTGTCAAATGCAAATTAACCAGGTGTACATACATTGCTGAGGTGGGAAAACATTATTCCAGTCTAAATTCAGTCCTCTACATTATTATAGCATATCTCCAGAAAAAAAGTCCATCACTTACTTCAATTACTTTTCAATTTTAGCTGTTAGTTAATTTATGGAGCTTTTAATAGAAGCTTTCTCAGGAGACATTAATTAATCTGTGTACAACACAAATATTGATGGTTTCTCTCACAGGCATGAACCCTAAAGAATTCCTACAACTTTGAAAATAATGTAGCAGATATTTAGGAGAGGAAAAATTATTCTGCACCTAAGTCATTTGCCCATTAGGGACTCTGCCACAGACTGCCAGAGCAACTTTGGGAAGTCCCTTACCTCTCATCTGCCTTCCTTCCCCTTCACTATAATGTGGGTAACAAAACCACCCTATTTCACAAGTAAGTGAATAAGAATATTTCATACTGTGGTGGGGAGAAGACATCGGAGAACCACCATGTCCATTACAGCATGTTTTGGATCTTAACAATAAATAGAAGACTGCTCTGGAAGGTGTTTATTCTGCATATGGGTTTATCACAGTTAGGTTTCTATATAAATTTATCTTTCTGGTGTTCCACATACCCTTACCTAACTCTCCCTCTTGCCCTTGGAAAACATTTAAATACAAATGTTTTGTTTCTTCACTATAAAATCATTACATGGTTTTGTCAGTTTCTCATCTCTAAGTGCTGATTGTTTTAGCTACACTTCATTCCTATGAAGAAGCAAACAATCCCTGCTATGCTGGATGGACCCAGCCTTTTATTTAATAATTATTATTATTTTTTTAAAGATAACTAGTATGCAACATTTGAAAGGTACAGAGAGCTGGAGAGAGCTCTGACTCTTAAAATATTAAGCCAATACAGCTGCTTAAAATGACTTCCTGTTATATTTTAACAACTGAACCCACCACAACTTGATGTTTTCACAACGTACATTAACATTGACTTGATTCTGTCTATATAAGAGGCTTATGGAATTGCCATAATTAGTTTTAGAAAATCATATTTACACAACTGGAAAGTATAAAGATCCAAGCTAAGACTATTTGTAAAATGACTTGAGTCAGCCCACTATGAATGGAATTTGCCAAAATTATTTTCCAGTTAGAAAAATGCTTAAGTTAGACTGTGAGAGAAGATGACATTGTTAACACATTAATTAAATACATTGTTTGGTTACTAATGCATATGATCCCGAAAGTGAGCCAGTATTAGTTGGAGTGAAGCTTTTTTTGTCAAAAACAAATATAATAAATGAACCAGCAATGCTCAGTAAGATCTGAGATATTGTAGTTCAGGCCTGATGGAGAGAAATTGAGCTAGCTTCAGAACTTTATCCAAACTGGGTAACCATTAAATATATAATAGGTAAGAGGTTTTTAAGAATGGAAAATATCCTGTTGAACTTCCTAAGTATTATGTGGCAGGCTGGCTCACTGGCAGCCCGGATTGTTAGCTTGAGCCCGAAGGGCTCGGGCTCCATTAGTGGAGGCAGTTTTTTCTTCCCCACCAATCAGGGGAAGACAGGAGGAAGGCAGCCCCACCCTGACCCAGGGGCAAGGTGAAAGAGAGGACCTGAGGGGAAACTAACCCCTCGGGCTTCCTCATTGGTCCATTCCCAATCTGGAGCAGAACCTCCAGAGGGAATAAAAGGTCATGTGCTGAGTACATGGGCAGTCTCAATGAGGGACGATGAAGACAAGGGCTGCAGAAAAGCTAGTCGTACTGACCAGCAGGGTGGAGCACCCTAAAGATGCCTCTGGTGAGGGAGAAGCAGTGGGCAGCCGCATCTCAGCCACCATGGGCCCAGGATGGTACACAGAGGCTCTGGAGGACAGGTGGGACCTCAGCAACTACATGAGGCAGCACAGGTCCCCAACCCTGCACAAGGCAGGAGCCCAGCTCCTTTGGTGCATGCAGCAGTGCATGGGCCTTGGTGAGCTGAAGGGATGCCGTGACTGCATGAGGCAACACAGGTCCCCAACCCCGCACAAGGCAGGAGTCCAGCCCCTTCGGTTCAGAGAGTGGTGCACAGGGCTTGGTGAGCTGAAGGAATGCCGCAGCTGCATGAGGCGGTGCTGGTACCCAACACTGCACAAGGCACGAGCCTTTGGTGCACAGGTGGTGGTGATGCAGGGACTATGGCGGTTGCATGAGGCAGTGTGGATCCCCAACCTTGCACAAGGAGGAGTCCTCAGTGCATGGTTAGTGCACAGGGCTGGTGAGGGTCTGGCGAGTGGATGTGGGACCACTGCAGCTACAGAACCCTTGGTGCGTGGACCGGTGCACAGGACTGGAGAGCTGATGGGACTCTGGGACTGCATGAGGCAGCCCAGGTTCCCAACCCTGTGAGTGGCAGGGGTACCATGGTGCACAGATCAGTGCACAGAGCCAAGGCAGAGCTGAAGGGATTCTGTGGCTGCATGAGGCAGCGTGGGTCCCCAACCTTGCACAAGGAGGAACCCTCGGTGCACGGTCAGTTCACAGGGCTGGTGAGGGTCCAGAGAGTGCATGGGAATGCTGCGGTCACAGAGCCCTCAGTGCACAGACCAGCGTACAGGGGTGGAAAGCTGATGGGACTCTAGGACTGCATGAGGCAGCCTGGGTTCCTGACCCTGCAAGCAGCAGGGGTACCACAGTGCACGGATCGGTGCACGGAGCCAAGGCAGAGCGGAAGGGACTCCGTGGCTACATGAGGCAGCATGGGCCTGCATCTCTGCAGGAGGCAGAGACCAGTAGGCCCTACTAGGTGCACGAGGCAGCTGGTGCCTTTCCACTGTGACCGGCAGCTGGGTCAAGCCACAGGTCCCTGGCAAGGTGGGAGTTTTGACCAGCCCACCCAGATAGCAATGAGTCAAATTCCACCGGAGGGTCAAGGAGCCATGAGTGCCCAGGTAGGGGAACAGGGTCCCCACGGGGAAAGGGGCAAAGGTCTCCACAGGGGAGGGGTGTCCCCGGTGTTCAGGGGAGGTTTTGTGTCCCTGGAGTCTAGCCAGTCCAGGGGACTAGGGGCGATTAGCGTAGCCCTTTAGGAGTCCCCTGTTTTCCACTTGGTATTACTCTTCCATGCAGGGTGATTACTGTGCCATTGTTGATTTTGGATTGTAACTGTTAAGGGGTATATAAACAGTTAAGATTGCCTTGGGTCCCTGTGTATATATGTGGGGTGGGCTGTAAGCTGTATCTTTTACTGTGAAATTATTTAATTTGATATGGTATTGTAAGTTGTTTATGTTTTGCCTTGTTCGTCCTGTTAATTGTTGAGCTGCTGAAATGCTGTGGAAAGTCTTGTGACAATCACTTTGGATCCAACAAGAAGACCCTTGGGAGCCCAGGCTTACATCAATAAAGCACCCTTGTTTTTTATATCCACTTATTCCTGCCTATGTATATGAGTAACAAGACTCACCTGCCTTAGACGGTATACATTGGTATATAGTTCTAGGATATCCCTGTGTATATGTTTAATAAGTTCTATGGGTCCTGGAAATAAAGTTCTGTAAATAGTTAAATTTAACTGAGTGACCATAGTCTCTGCTCTTCTCTGTAAAGGAGAACAGTGAACTGACCTAGGCTGAGCAGCTATGCCCTCACAGCATACACACACATACCCCAAACATCCCTTCAAATGAAGAGGGAGTACCAAATGTGTACCACCCAGGTTACAATTATTTCTATGAAAGATATTTGTAAAACATAATTTGAACTGCATTAATTCACCAAGAGTTATTTGCACAAGTCTTATCTGTTTTGTTTTGTTTTTTTACTAGAATTAGCCTGAAACTAAAATAATATATTAAAGCTGTGTATTTTCTTTCTTGTGTTTAGCATACACCATCAGTTATGTGCAAGCAGAAGTTAAATGACTATTTTTTATTCTCATTCCATGATGTAATAAAAAAGTCTTAAGAAAAATGGTTAATTTTGAATGGATAAGTATTCATTGTACATTGGATAAACATTCACAAAGTGTACATTTTGCTGTTTGAAGTGGTTCTGCGATTGGTACAAAGTAATATGTTTAAAATATTGTTTTCCATTGTAAAACTGAAATTTCATGTGGTTTATTGTAACTTCCTACAAGAGGATACCTACTATAGCATTGTTTCTAGTGTGCCTTGATTGTGCATTCCTCCTGGGTGCTGAGTGCTTTTGACATGTGCTTGAATCTGTGACAGCTGATTGCATTCCATGTCTCATAGGAGCATCAAGTATTTTACAGGATTGACTCGGTTCATGCATCTGATATTACTGCAGTTCAAGAAAGCTGAAATTCCCATCCAAGCAGTCATGGTGCTTGGACAGCTATGTCAAATTAAAGTTGATGCTAATTAGCCTATGTAGGAGAAAGGAGTAAAACCATATCATGATGCATAATATCTACTATATGAAAAGAGTGAACAAGTGTTGTTATTTTTGTTCTTTGACCTCTTTTTCTTAAGACTTCTTCCCCTTTTTGTATTAGAGAAGAAAGAAACTAGCAACCACTATTAGACCCCTTAATGAGAAGGAGCCTGTTCCTAGAGCTTCTGGTTTTACAGAAGCAGCAGTGGCTGGTCTGCACCAGCCTGGGGAAATGAACCATGGAGGACTATTACAGGGTGCATCTACACAGATGATCACTGCCGCATTACTTAATTAGCTCCTCAGTAAAGCATCACTGCCTACAAGAGTGGTGCTATTAGGCCAGACTAAACTAATTAAGTTTTCCATAGGACAGTACCCAACACAAGTACTATTCTACAGCAGAGTTATTTATTCTACCACACCACACATGAGAGTAACTGGGGCTGGCTAGGGGGTGAGGGTGCTACAGTACAGGGCTGCCTGCAAGCTAGCCCCACACTGTAACACACTTGTGCCCCAACCAAGCCCTCCGCAGCACACTGAGCTGGGCAGGAGCAGCCCTGGGCTGGCAGGCTGACCCCCTGGGGCCCATGCCAGCTGGGGCTGTGCTGCCCCAGCTCAACATGCTGTGGTCCTGGTTGCATGTATTAACATGGTGCCTGACAGCAATAAACCCTGAAACAAACTGCGCCCAAGTTTATTGTGTCACATTAATATTCATGTGTAGATGTGCCCACATAGACTTAGCCCTAAATAAAGCCCCAAGCATTTCCTCAGGGTGAAAATGGCTTGGAAAAACTAATGAACTTTGCATTTGTATTGCTTTTTTCACCACGTTACACAAAGCTACTAGAATGGTGATGCAAATTCTTTACTCCCATGTTGCACTTGACCATTTGTCACTTCCCCATTTCTCCTTCCATAGAAATTGTAGCTTATTCACAAGGTTTTAGAAGGATGAATCTTTCTACAAAGACAACACTAAACTCCTCTTCTGGATGGCCCATGTAAGATCTAGGACATTCTGGGTCTTGAATGTAAATGTTACAATGGTCAATGGAGAATATATTGTTTAGATAGAATAAGAATTGAATTCTCATCTCCCTGGTCCATGACCTATTATATAGACCTGAACTAAAGACAAATATTTTCTGAGTTCTGAGGTTTCATATATAGATTTTTTTTCATGCCTCTAGTTGGCACTGCATTTAGAAATGGTGAGATGCCTGAAGTGAGGCATTTTAATTGGCATTTTCAAATAGGATCAATAGCTAAACATGCTACTGCTGGAGACTGCTGTTTCTGTAAGACATGAAGCCCATTTTTTGGAGATCTGTAGAGTTTGTGTAAGCATCCAAACCCCAGTTTCTAACCAGTATACAGTGTAGCCTCTATCGTCTATTTAGCTATTTGATTTGAGTTGATACAGAACCCTTATTGCTTGAGCTTGGTAAATATTTTTATCATATTTATGTATTTGCTGAAAACAGTGGCTTCAGTAATCCTGGAATAATCTGGCTGGTAGAGAGGAGTTATAAATTTGATGTCAAGCAAAGAATCTATTTGGCGCAGGGATTTGAACCAAGGTTTTATGCCTCTCAGAGTGTCCCAAACTTTAAACTATAGAATATTCAGAGCTAAGTCTTCCTCACCACATGCTATTCTATTAGATCTATTGGATAAAATACCTAAACTTTTATTATCACTGAGCAAGAACAAGAGCCTGCAGCTTAGGGGACACTCTTTTGTGAAAGAGGATATTTCAGGTCCAGTCTTCACTTCTGTGGATGTTAACATATTTATGATGTGGAACAGCAGAAATTGAAAGCACCTTGTACCTATACCAAATGTACAGTAGGATGGTAGCTAGGCCCTGTACCATAATCTATGGGTTCAAATTGCCTTAGGCAGCAGTGAGGATCAAACCTGGATCTGCTAATTCTCACTGCTCTTAGGGCTTTGGTACACACTGATTTTGTGTGGCTCCTGGAGCTCTTAACCCATAGATAATCTTCGGATTAATGCCTGTAACTAGTTTTAAGCACTTGTTATGTGGCTCAAAATTCTCCCATTCCAGGGCAGGATTATCTCTGACCCGTGCTATCTAGCTCCTGTTGCATTAAGGTGCAGCTGTGCTAGGCTACACATTAATGTAAACACCCCACCCACCCCACTTAACCTCTGGATTGGGCCCACTGCTCCCTCCACAGCGCTCCAGATCCCCAATTAATATTCCCCATCCTGTCCCCTGTTTACTTGTGGCTGTCCATGCTGTCTGTCCTAGGGAAGTAGTCAGGGAAGGGTTAAACTGCCTGCCCAGCTGTGGCCACCACTGCAGCTCTCTAGGCCAGAAGAGCAGCATAAAAGCAACAGCAGTGGCTGGGCTGGCAAATTAACCCTTCCCTGTCTGCTCCACTGGGGGTCACAGTGGAGGAAGCCACATACCCAAGGAAGTGGGAGGTGTGTGTGGTGGAGAGGAGCCCTGGGGCTGTTGGGAACTGGGGGAGCTCTGGGGGTAGGGAGAAAGTCTGGAATGGGATTGGGGGGGTAATTCTTACCTTTCAATCCTCTACGTCCCTGCCCACCTGAAGTGTGACTGAGCCAAATGCAAGCTAGCATTAACACCCATTAACATTTGTGTAGGTCACAGCATAAGGTGTTACACGGCCTTTTTTTCTTATAAATGTTTGAAAATAAATGGTCTTTTTGGGTGGGGGGAGAGAGGGGAGGTAAGGAGGAGAATTGAACTAGAACATTATGACAGTTTTATATTGGTGGGGAAAAAATAAATATATTAATGTGATTTGATTCTCTGTCAATATTTTCCTTTTTTTTCATCCCAAATCCTCCAAGATCAGTTACTTGCAGAGCTGAATTCATGTTCATAACATCTGAGGACTTTTACAATGTATCAGTCCTCTCAAATTTTCTGAAAAGTTTGGGGAACTGAAGCAGTGGAAGAAGTGAGTGCATTCAAGTCTGATTTTCTGAAAGTGAAGGCATGTAGACACCTAAATCCGATGGTAATTCAGTGAGACATAGGCTTTAACTTTTAAAAAGTGACAGAGGTCCAAATTTTAAAAGGTGTTAAGGTATCTAGAAATGGATTTACAAAAGTACCTCAGCAGTTTGGATACCATATATTGACTTCAGTAGGAAGTTGTAGCTGTATGCCAGAGTTGTTTGTGGAGTTTTAGGAGGTTAGGCAAGAACTTGGATAGGATGGTTTGGATATGGATGACCCTGCCTGGAAAATGGGTTGGGCTATATATTCTCCTAAGGTCACTCCAAACCCTGCTTTTGTACGATTCCAGGAACTGGGCAAATAACCTATTTAGGTGCTTATCTACATCCTTTAAGGCATCTAAATACCTTTGTAAATCTAGACTCAAATCACTTTTGAAAATTAGTTAAGCTCCTGATATAATGTTGCTGTGATAGTCCAGGAAGTCAGAGAGAGGCAAGAATTCCTGTGGGTGTCATCTCTTATTGGACCAACTGCATGGTTGGGATAGACAGTAGACTTTGCAATAGACATTATGTATCCCAGCTATATACAGTAATTGGTCCAATAAAAGATGACACTTACAGGAATTCTTGGCTCAAGCTCCCGAGACACTTCTTTAAAATGTTGTCTTCAGTAACTTCCTCAAGGTCACAAAACTTCTGACAGTATGACACTGAGTTCAGCTGTCTCACAGTCCAGGTTGGTATCCTAACTACCATATTTCATGGTGTATAGGTTGACATGGTATATAGATTGACCCTAATTTTCTGATCCAAAAAGTCAGATCAACTTATACACCATATCTATAAAATTCCTAACTTTTAGGGTTTTGGGATAAGAATTATGGGGTCAACTTATACCAGACCCCTGCAGGCTGGGCACCTGGGGGATGGACATGTGCCATAGTGCTGATGCAAGGGATGGGACTGGGCTCAGTGCTCAGCTGGCATGGCCCCATTCCCTGCAAGCAGTGCTGCCTGGGAATGGGGCCATGCCAGCTGAGTGCTGAGCCTGGCCCTGTCCACTGCAAGCAATGATATATATATGATATATATATATGTACCTATAGTGATATAGATATCTGTATCTATCAATAGATATAGATATATTCTCTATGAATGAATTCTCCATGAATGCTGGGCAGCGATCTATTGACTGATTGACAGATAGCTCTATACATGTAGTGCATACTATTGTGAGCATGAAAACTGAAATGGAGAAGAGCCTTCTACCTGTGGACATTGTTCCACAACTGCCTACTCTGGTTTTTTTTATGAATACTTGCAATTGATGATATTGACAGTGGATGAAATATACTGAAGAAGAAAACAAAGAGGTGTAAGACTGTCTGAGATCTAATTTTTCTCAGCTGGGTTATATCTGCAAGATAAAACAGATGCACTGTTAAACATTGCAGAAGGTGTAGGACAGGGAGGCAGACTGGTTCAAAGAAGCATGAGTTTCCAGAGATGGCGATCTACTTCATCAGATGCTAGGAAGGCTAACCACTTCTGTGTTCACTCTTAAGCAATGCAATCCTCCAATTACATGAATAGTTGGGGAATCCCACTGGCATTTACTGCCTCTCAGGTCTCTTCATATATAAATGGCCTTTAAAGAAAATGTGGGTTATTATATATCATCATTAGGAAAGTGCTTTTCCATTGAATATCATGTTTGGCACTTAAAATTAAAGTGTCTGTTATTTGTAGTATGCAGTCATCTTTCTGCAAGGGTTCTGTCACAACCCAAAGTTGTGATTTTTTGTTTGTGTGTGCTTCGGCACCGCTAAATTATGTTCCCGCTAAATTGCAACTTCCTTGCACGGTAGAGTTCTCTGCTGCAGAAGAGAACCCCGGTGCAACAGAGAATTTCCCTCCAATTTGTAGCTTTCTTTGCATGGTGCATTTCTTTTGCATCTCAGAGATGCACGGTGCAAAGGAGTTCCTGCCATTTGTATGAAGATTCGTGCCACGTTATTGGCCAATTCTAATACATGCACACGTGGCGGCTAGCGATTGGCTTGCTAGCTGTATAAAGAGCTTGGGTGATTTCCGCCCAAGTTGGAGGACTCCACGAACATCAGGAGAAATTAGAGAACTCACCAGGAGGAGGAGACTTCGCGCTGTGTGAAGATCTCTAAGCGCTGCGGATCCTTACGGACCCAACGCATTTCTTAAGAAGGCAACAGAGGTCTAAACAGCCTCTGGCCTCTCCCCGTCGCCGAGTGCAATCCTAGACATATCCCTTTCCTGCATATTAAAGATTCAAACCCACGGAGCTTTAACAACTCCGGGGCCAGAGAGCCGAACTGAACCCACGGAGCTTCAACAACTCCGTGGGAAAGAAATTACCGAACCTGCGGAGCCTTAACAACTCCGGGGCCAAAAACCGAATTTGTCATAGTCCTCCAACAAGGATTTAAGTGGAGCTGCACCTGGAAACTGTCCAGCTTACACCGCGACCATCTTGGGTGTAAGTAAATAATCTTTAAATCAACCATTACGCCTCCGTAACTAATTCTAGCTCGCCTCAGGTCTTCTCTGACCCCGCGTGCCCAGGCTGCTGGCCACAGCCCACGTGCTCAAAGACGGCTCGCCCCCGGCCTGCACAGGTTCAACCTACTTCAGCATAGTTAATTGGTACCCAGGTTTCCAAGACACACTATATAATGTGTATATAGAGAACAGAGCAATGAGCTGGAGATTTAGGATTCCCAAAGCTGAAGTAGATATTTCCTTATCTTATGTAAGAGACAACTTTTACTCGAAAGGAAATGTGGTACAAATAACTAAAATGGTCACAGACGATTAAAGTCTTAACATGCCCTAGAGCTTGATTTATATGGTAATTGTTGCACAATTGCATGGAAAACATTGTAACAGCCATATGCAAGGTAACACTGTAGATTGTCAAATACAAATGTGTTTTATGAAGATCTTAGAAGACACCCAAAACCTTCAGATAAACCTGATTTGGATGAGATGATGAACTGCTCAAATATTTTTAAAAAGTTATAGGTTCTCATCTCAGTTGTGCAGAGATAGGAATAAAGATCAGTCAGGGCTACAAGCCTTTGGATGAATTTAGAAGTTGGGAAAAGAATTTCCATTATCCCCCAATATTTACATAAAATTCAACTAGTACGTTATCTGAGATTTTCACCTTTTCTAAAAGGACAGTGATCTGATTCTGAAAATCCTATTTCTTATTACTATGAATAAGATATTCTCCTCTTAACTTTTAAATGCCTAAAACCATAGGATTCAGAAAGCCTTTTCGGTTTGTTTAGCAGCTGAATTTATAAGAGTACTAATAGGGTTGTATTCTTTACTCTACACCTCACAAAATACCTGGATACTCCTCTCTTTCATGTAGTATATTGTTTTCCCTATTGCATGATCATATTTTTAAGTTTCAATAAATGTTTTCAACTGAACTAAAGTGAATGGGACCTGTGACTCTTGCAGTACCACTCTATTTGACTCTTCTTATGAGTCTAGTATAAATAAAAGTAGAGTAAAAATTTTCAAAGGATATGTTCTACCACAATTTAAAAAATGTTAGCAGTTTCATTGAGGGCTTCATTGACAGCTGCTTCTAAAGCTGGTACTTAAGTATTGTATTTACTTAAATATAAGATGAGGTTGTTTTCTCCAATCAGCATGGAGGAAAAAAGCTCCTCATCTTACATTTGAATACAGTACAAGAAAACCTCATGAAATACATTGTGTGTAATTAAACAGCCACAAAAAGCAACATGTGTTTAGTAATGGAAACTAATTAGGAAAATGATTAAATACAGCCAGCATTGAGCATGACTATAAAAATACATAGCCCATATTGTGCGAACATCCTAATGGGAACCTTTTTTATTTTTTTGGCCCTTAAAAAAGGGTGTGGAGGAGGTGGCAGGTGTTCCCTCAACAGGGACCGGGCCTGGAGGTACCACAATACCAAACCGGCACCAGAAGGGACAGAGCCAGCCCTGACACCCTCCCATTTGTGCCAAAAATGCTACATTTGATTGTAGCCAAAAAAGCTGAAATACGGATGGGAACTTGTTTTTAAACACATTTTATTGAAAACACACAGACACATATGTTACAGCCTTAAGCAACAAACATTAATTCCCACAAAAAACAAACCTTTACAGAAATCTTTTTCTTCATACAAAACTCCGTGAAAAACCTGCCTTGGTAACCACCTCAAAGTCTCTGCTTCTCCCATCAGTCCTCGCTGTTGGTTTAGTGAAACAAGTGTGTCAGTCCTTTTTCCTCCACTTCTCCTCCTTCTCTTCCTCTCCAATCTCTTCATTGTCCTAATCAATGTAGTATTTCAGTTCATGCAGCCCAAGCTTCAGGCACTCTTTCAGTGAAAAACCTACACCCCAGCCAACCTCTTAAGCACCCAGAGGTTTCTTACTAACCATGCTAATGCATGCTAAAGTCATTAATAAAATTTCCTCTAGTCCCTTTGGTCTGAGTCCATATAGTACCATCTCCTGCGTAACGATGGGTTTATTTTGGTAGCACTCAGTTTGCAGCAGACCCTTTCCCGTACCTGCTTTGCTTATGGATACTCCCAAAATACATGTCCTACTGTTTCTTCTTCCCTGCACCTCTCCCTTGGGCACCTTGATGAACTTGTCAAGTCCCATCTGTGTTGCACTTCTCTCACTGGCAAGGTATTTTTTACAACTGTCCATGCTAGGTCAGCACATTCATCTTTGGGTTGTTTACCCACCACCACTCCCCACACCTTCTTCACTTGTCCTTCTGTGAAGTTTTCCACTGGTGCCATCCTGTCTCTCTTCTTTACCACTTTCACCAATTTCTTATGATCCATCAGGATCTCTAGCCCTACCTTCCTTATTTTATAGCTCTGCATGAATGCTTCCATCCTGATGTAAAGAATCAGCAGTTGCCACGCCCAATGATTCTTCAAATAGCTCTGATATACCCTCCTTTTCTTCAAAATTGAACCCGAGTGAAATCAGGTGTTATGTGCTGCTTTCCCCTCTCCTTCCATTACCACCTTTTGTATATCATACTTGCATATTTCAGATAGATGAACAATTCCACATCTGGCAGCCCCCATCCCCGCATCTCTCTTGCTTTGTACAGATCATCTCTAGCTAACCTTTCTCTTTTGGCATTCCAGAAGAACACACATTTCCCTCTGTACTTTTGGAATCTGCTGCCATGTTGGTGGGAATACAATCCCCATATATAGAATGTTCAGCATTAGCACAGCCTTAAAGGCTGCCACTTTTCTGGCAAAGGACCATGTCTTTCTGGACTAGTATTTGTCATAGCCTTGTTGTCATTTTTTCCCATGCCGTATTACCTTTTCCTTCAGCATTCATAGGGATCCTTAGCACTCTGATTTCTCTCTCTCTCATTTGAAGGCCCAACTTCTCCAAGTCCCTCCAGTTCCCCACTCCCATTATCATGCTTTTTGACCTATTTAGTTTAGCCCCTATCACTTCTCCAAACCCTGGGGTATGCTTTAGCACCCTTTTCATTGAAAGTCTATCTCTAACTACTCATCTCAATATAGTATGCATTTTACCTCACCCCCTCCCGGTATCTTTGCTCCACTTATGACCTTGTCTTTTCTGTGCGAATGGTTCCATGCCACACCCAAATAGTTGTGTTGACAAGGGGCACCCTTCTCTCACCCCTGTATGGATTTTAAAGGAGCTGCTTACATGCCCATTCATTTGGGCTTGACTCTCTGTGTCTCTATACAATAACTTTATTCAACATATACACTTCTCTGGGAACCCCATTTTTTCTACCACCTCAAATAAGTAATCATGATCCATTCTGTCATTTGCTTTTTCCAATTTTAGGTTTGCCATAATGGTGTTTGTTTTCCTCTGTTGGATGTGAGATGCTGCATCTCTCATCACTCTGATCACTTCGGAGATTCTTCTACCTGGTACTATGTATACTTGGTCTTCATGTATTATCTTCTGAAGTTTTTCCCATATCCTCAAAGCCAGTCTTAGCCTCTCTCTATCTTCTCTCAGTGCCATGTTTTCCTCCCATGCCACTCCCAGTGGGCCAGCCTGCCATCATGCTCCCTTCATCCTTTGCTTCTTGCCTCATGTACCTTCTCCTGCTGCTCCTGTTCTGTCTCCCACTCTCCTCTGCCCCTGTCTTCCCTCTGACATCATTAGTCTTGTCATTGCTGCCTTTGCTGTTACTCCTATGTCACCTGCTTGCTTGCTTTCTTCTCCACCTTTATCCACTCTCCATCTGTCTCCAGAACTTCATTTCTACTCTTGAACTCTTTTTTTCCACCTCATGCTTACTTACCACCACTGCCATTGTTTTGCGCTTTGGGTCTCTCTTCTCCACTTCTTATACCCTGACACTCTTTCAATCCCTTTCTCTGCCTTTAATGTATAGATCAGGCTTTCAATGCTAATGGGAGCCTATCACAAGAACAGGTCAGTGCAGCCCATCTGAATAAAATTGAGTGTCTATTGCACTCAGTCCCCATCCAGGCTCACTCTTACTCAACTCTTAGTGAGTCAGTACACTGAATGCATTTAACTTCCTCTTCACTCCCATAGCTGAGTTGTGCCCCTCTTTCCCTATTTGCAATGATTCCTATTTCTTCACTAGCCTGATATCTGGGACCAAATGGGGCCCCAAACAGTTCACCTAGAATCTCTCTGTTGCCCCCTCTCTCAGCTTGCCTGTTGCATATTAGTGTGGCCCTGCCCTCCATGAAGTGTAGCTAGACCAGGGTGCCCTGTGCCTTATCTGAAAATACATTTTTGGAGGGTTCCAGGACGTGTGACAAGAACATCTAGTTCCAGTCATGAGTGGAGAGCTAATGGATCCTTTGTGGGTATATCTGGAGTACACACACATACTGAGCAGTTCTGAGCTATAGGGTCACCATAACTTGAAACACTGTTGACTCTGGTGGTGCCCAGCCCAGGGAAGTGTATTGAAATCATGAGCTTTTTGGTTGTGGACTAATATCATGCATAGTTTGTACACTTCTTGGCCTTTTATGTCACAAGGTCTTCCACATAGGATCTCAGCCTCCTGTGGGCCAAGATTGCCTGGAGTGGCATTGTGTAGTTAAGGATGGAGGCTTGTTCAATGCCCTGCTGGCTGGTCTTTTGGCTAAGGACAAGTGAGACTTGAGAACATCCTCACTCCAAGGGCTCTGGGTTTGGGGCCTGCACACAGGATGTCTGCCATGGATTGTGGAGTATCTGAAGTCCCAGGCTAAAGAGCCTGGGAAGGAGGACATTGCTGTTGGTAGTACCACACATACTTAAATGATGGAGGTCTACTTAGTCAATAGAATTCAGAACTGATTCAGCTAATTTGGTGAGGCACGAAGTTTAAAAAAGAAAAAAAGAAAAACATGGATTTTACTTTAGATAAGTAAGTACAAAAGTGTTTCTTAAAGGTATATTTATGGAGTACCTGTGCTAAAACTTGCAGCAATTTCAAAAAAAAACATGAAATGCATCTATTCTGGATGAACTAAATTGCCAGAGGCATGTTTATTTCAAAGTCAGTGGGTGCCTCTACATGAGACACTTACTATGGAGTTACTTAATTAGCTCCACAGTAAACTTCTCAGCATCTACATGGCAGTGCTGTTAGGCCTCAGGAAACTAATTAACTCTGCCACAGGTTAGCACTTGTAAATACAAGTATTATCCTACAGCAGATTCTTTTACTTACAGCAATGCATGTGTAGATGTTGCTGGGGCTGGCTGGGTCATGAGGGTGCTTCAGTGCCGGGGCTGCCTGCCAGCTAGCCCCACACTGGAGCACCCCTGTGCCCCAGCCAGCCCCTCCACAACACGTTGAGCTGGCCTCAGACTGGCAGGCTGACCCCTAAGGCCCCTTGCTGGCTGAGGCTCCTCCTACCTAGCTCTATGTGCTCATGGTGGCCAGGAGCAACAAACTGTGGTGCAATATGTGGCACCTTAATATAATGTATAGATGTGCCCAGTGTTTTCAAATTCGCCCCTCACTTCCATGTGCCCAGGGAGAGCAGAGTCTAACAGTAAAGAGGAGGGCAAGGGTCTACACTGGGAAGAAGCTGGGGGGGGGGGGAGGGGGTGGGTAGAGGGCCAGGGTGATATGTGACTGCCCAGATTTATTTTCTTTCCTGTAACAGTGGGAGGGGCATAAATTCAAGGCAAACCTCAAATAATTAGACTCTATCCCTGGAAAATTATAACAAATGTATACATTTTCCATATATAGAATCTAATTATTGTGGGGAGATGTCTTATATTTGAGTATATATGGTACATCTTTACATGGAGCCAGGGTCAAATCTGACCCTGTGCCTGCTCCTTTGAAATTAAAAAAAATGTAGTTCAGTATGAGTAACCTCCAAAGAATTCACCTGGCATAAATAATAAGTGGATGGTATCATTGTGCTGCTGCCAGGCCTATGCTACTGCACATCTGGATAGAGATATGGCAGAGCTCCACCTACAGGTACAAGTTAAAGTTACTTGTTATTGCCAGATCTGGCCTGCAGAACTGTCTTTTTTTTACCTTTAACTGTCAAGCAGAGATCAGGACAGACAATAATCTAACAACATTTTTGTTGTGACTGAGCTTCTCATCACCCCACCAAAGGCTGTGATCTAGATGTTATTTAATCTATTAGAGGCATAATTGAACTGAGGTGCCTAAATGCAATTAAATTCCACCCTGGTTGGATCCCTAAAAAACAGTTGACGCCGAAGCTGGGTGGGTCCTGCACCTCCTAACTGCTTTTTATGATTTAAGGGGAAGATGTCATATATCTTGACTTAAATAAAAAGCCTTCGATTTGATATCCCATGATCACCTCTTAGCAAAACTGACCAACTGCGACCTCAGCTTCATCACAATCCTCTGGCTAGGGAATTGGCTCCACGGTAGGACCCAGAGGGTGGTAGTTGACAGAAGTTAATTGTGGTGCCCTGTGACCAGTGGGGTCCTTCAAGTCTCGATCCTTGGGCCTATACTATTCAACATCTTCATTAATGATCAGAAAGAAGATCAGAAGCAGACTGGTCAAGTTCTCTGACAACACCAAACTTTGGGTTAAAGTGTCCACACCTGAGGATAGGAGGATGATCCAGGCTGACCTTGACAGGCTTAGGAAATGGGCAGATGAGAACCTGATGGTGTTTAACACCAAAAAATACAAGGTCCTCCACCTTGGGAAGAAAAACCTGCAGCATATTTAGGCTCAGCAGTGCTACGCTGGATCCTGTGACCCCAGCTGACTTCCTGCCCCTAGGGCAGGGGGTTGGACTTGAAGATCTTCTGAGGTTCCTTCCAGCCCTAATGTCTATGAAATCTATAAAATTACAGAAGGTGGACTAGAACAGGGTGCCAAGATCTGTCCTTACATACCTAAGTCAACCTAGATGTCTAATTCATGGAACAGAATCTAGCCACATGCGTAAGACCCATCTGTGCCCCATGTTGTGGTACAGATGTTCTTCCACTTTTACAACTTCTGTTCCTGTGTGCGAGAGAAGGATGACCAGTAAAGGTCAAAGTCAATTCATCGCAGTTCACCAGAGACTCCTTTATATTGTCAAGAACTGACATGTTTCTTGGGAGGAATCCTGGGGGCAGAGTTCTTTTTGTATATTTAACTATCTAAATTTGTTTCTTTCTGTTTTCTGTCCTGCTAAAGACTTCTAAGCATTTGTGTCTCTGCTATCTGTGTTGCTGTTAGGGTATTTATAGACACATCTTGCAGTGACAAAACAGTCTTCACTCTTGTCCTTTCCTTTTAAAAGATATTTATGCCTAATTATAATTCATTGCCACGTTTCTACAGTTGTGTAATTTCCCAGAGTAACCAGTGGGTGCCTCTCTTGGAGCTATTTACTCAGAGCTTAAAATGTGGGACAGAGGTTGAGTAAAGAAGAGGGGGAAATAAGAGAAATACTCTGTAGATGTGCTTTTAAAAGTTTTATTCAAGGATGGGACACAGAAAATACAATAGAAGATATAACTTGTTTAGGTAATCTGAAGGATGAAATGTTTTCTTTTCCTAACAGTAATACAGCTGTATCCCGTAAAAAAAAAGCTTACAGCCTCGCAGCTGGGCTGCAAGACTCAAGTGTGTATATGTGTATACGTGTATACAATATACTCTATCTAGATTGTATATTTATCACTTTGACCTTTCCTATTTTCACTTATCTTGCTGAATAAACTCAGGATAGATCTCTGCGTCCTGATTTAAGAAACATCCTTATGACATAACTAACTTCTACATTTCAGCTGCTAGCTCCCAACTAATGAGCTGTTATGTGGAATGCACTTGTTTGCATTTGTACTGCTTAGCTCCTCCCAGCTGGACCAATATATAATGAAACATGAATTAGAGTTGTTAAAACAAAGTTATTACAGACAGATCTTAGCAGACATACAGATGTCTCCACTTATCCTGTCTATTTCTGTAGCAGCTAACAAAAATACCATAATCGTGCTGTCACTCTAAGAACAGAGGAACTTCTTAAAGGAATATTTTTTTTTTTTATCTTGGTGGACAAGTAGGCAATTTAGAAAATACTTTGGAGCTGAAAAACAACTAACTGGAAATGGTAGATCTCAGACTTTAAAAAGAAATTGGACAAGCTTTTGCAATACTAAGATTTTCAATCAGAGGGAATTGCAAGTAGTTAAACCTAAAACTTTGGGAAAGCTGAACTGTTGTTGTTAGGCTGTTTATTTTTATGTTTGTTTTTTTTAAGTGGGAGGGGTGTTTTATTATTTTAAGACTTTATCTGTGACTACCCTCCAATGTCAGCTTCAATAATTGAACTGGAAAATCTTTCTCCAGAAGAGATCAAGGATCAAAATGATTCAAAATTTGACTTTAGGCAACATAATTTCAAAGAACTACCTGCTGATCACTGCAGTCTTGAACTATATTGTTCACTTTCTGCACCTGCCGGTAAGCTTGATGTTATATTTATTTAACTCTTTTTTTTCCCAAATCTGTTTGTAATATTTATGGAGTAAGTTATAATATCTCAGAATTGTCTCAATGAAAAATACTTTTATAGGACCTGATAATCAGCAGTGGACTGGTTTTATTATTATTGATATATTTTGCGCTCAGATATTTGTAGTGTCCAAAACAAAATCATGCTTTTGCTTTGAAAAGAGGTTTGAGCAGATAATGATTTATTAAAAATAAAAAAAATAAATAAATAGAAGGGAAGAGAGGGGAGGCTCGATTCTATGCTACACTTCCTGAGAACTGCAGCACAAAGGCTAAGATTCAACTAGTGAGGGAAAAGTTGAGTGTCACCTTCAAATCATCTGGGATTTGGACAACAGCAGAGTATGAGACATCCTCAGCATAAATTAGAGAAGCCTCTGAGAATCTCCTAGATTGTGTAGGGCTGTGCTCTGCAGTACTCGCCACTTCTGACTTCTCTTCTGCCTTGTCTCATCACATTCCCAACAAACATTAGACAAGAGATTTGAGTCTAATGGAGACTTGATGAAGAGCGAAGTGGGACAATACTTTGACTCTATAATGTTCCTACAACTCATGAAATTCTGTGCTATTTCCAGCTTATTTACAAGTTCTGTTTTGGTTCCAGGCTAGTACACAGAGCTGGAATACACTTCCCCAAATATGAACATGTGTTTTGTCTCTAATTTGCCATTTTTGTTTCCTTGAAAATTCATATGGGAAAGTTGAAATACAGCATGTATCTGATATTTTTAAAAATGTGGTTGTCATTCATTCTGGTTGAAGCATCTCACTTGCATACCTCCCACGTTATTAATGACCTCCTACTCATGATAAATGCTAGACAGCAGCCTTCAGTGTACACCTTGCCTCACATGCCTAATCAGGGAAACCTCAAGTTACTGGTGTGTACCATCATATCCCCTTTAATGCTGAAGAAAATAAATACAAACTGAATATGAGCACAGATTGTTTCTTTTCCTCAGGATATACCATCCCAGGTGAGTCATGCACCTTGGCTAAAGCATGTGAATTCACATGTAAACAAGGTTTTGATTAATATTAATCTCAATAATGAACCTCAGCCTTTCCTATTTATTATAGTTTGTCCTGGAATAGCACAATTTCAACACACTGTGATCAGATGACTTTATTGCCTAACATTTTGCAAAAGAAAAAAAAAACCCTGTTCCTTAAAACTTATTACAAAAATCAGGTTCTTAAATGCGGACACAGGCTTAAATTGAACTATTTGCTTGCATAAAATTAAGTGTGCATAAAATCTTGTTGATTCAGCAATTTAATTGGTGACCTTAAAATCACAATAGAAAATACAGTATGAACTAGATGCACAGTATACAATATCCTGTTGTGAACAATATTCTGTTCTACAGAGCAAACAAGAGGGCTTTGTCTTAAGTATAAATAATTTTGCTGATTTGAAAATAGAATTATGTTATGTGACGAAATGGAGTGTAGAAAGTCATGGGCAGTGCAGCTATAAAATAAGATGTGGTTAAATGAGTGTCTTTTGTAAGATGTGACCACTAACAAATAATTACTGATATCATACTCTATGAAGTGATATTTCTGTATAAATCCATTATGTATGTGTTCCCAGTTCATAAACTAGTAAGTAACTTCAACAACAGTATGGTGTATATTGACAAACTTTACCTTTTTTAAGCTGATCTCTGTTCATTGTGGCAAAAGCTACTAATGTTCATTAATATTTTCAGTAATGACATTAGGCCAATGGAAATCTTAGTCTTTTCTCCTCCTCCTAATTGCTTTAATATTTAGTTTAGCAGAGTTTAGAATAACTACAGGCTGGCTGAGCTCTGAATGAAATGCTGTAAACAAATTCTTTTTGGCTTCCACTATGTCATTTCAAAAAAGAAATTTCCACGTGCCTAGCCCTGGCCATTGATAAAAACAGATATACTGTGGCTAACATAAAATAGTGGATCTCTGTTTTCTTAATGTATAGACTACTTCTAGGCAACTCAGTTTCATGTTCCAGTTACAAAGCTGATGTAAAATGCTAAGTTTCCCACATGTGTGCAATAAATAACCTGAAAATCTTGATGGCTAGAAAAAAAATACTTGGACTTTGCATTGGGATTTGTTAGCAGGGACCCATATATGTACACAAAATGACATTGGAACACCATCTGGATGGACACAGGGATCAGTCTTCTTAGCTCACATAGCTGAACTAGAGCTTTGAGAGCTTGCACTCAGTCTTTCTTATTTTTCTTTTTCAATGGACTATACAAAAAAAAAAAAAGATTAAATATCACCCAAAGCACCAATAAACGTTGATATATAACACACAACTCATTACATATACTAGAGGAGCTTCATTAAAAAATCACTAGGGACCTAGAACGAGTATTGTGCACATGATAACAGCTCTCATTTCTTCTCTTCCCCCTGTACATTTATGAAATGTTGCTCCTGTAAACAATGTGTGGCAGATTCCTTCATGAAAGGCATCTATTTTCCAGCTCTTTGATCAAGAACTTTAATGAGGCTGCCTTTTTAAACAGAACAAAATGCAGAATTAAATAACAGGGAGAAACAAAATTTTCTGCTGGCAGAACCATCAGTTTAAATTAATTCAAAATTGCTTTCAACACAAATAGCAAACAGGAAATACTGTAAATAGTACAATGAAATGAAATACCATGCAACAGAAAATGTTATTTTTAGTGCCCTGTGTTCACTCGATTCCTTTAAAAGAGAAGATGTCTTTTGTAGATCAAAATGTAATTTGCTTGTGCTTGGTCTCAGTAATATTTTTAACATGTACTTAAGTTTGTCCCTTTATCATGTTCTTAAATGCAAGTCTCTGTTCCATTGATGTAATGACATGTAAGCCTGTAGAAGACAGGGTAGACTAGCACCTTATAGACTAACCAGGGTAGATCTATACATAGCAGAAGCTTATGTGGACTGAAGCTCACTTCATCTGATGCTTCAGCCCTACATTCTGCTTGACTTCAGACTAACACAGCTAACTACTTCTCTCTGCTCACATAAGCCTGTGCTGAAGTATTCTTCTTTATTAGGCCAGACCTCTGAATTCCAAAAGAAGGGCCTTTTCTAATGGCCTGCTCCTGCGAATGCTATTCATTTGCCATAAAACTAAATATGGCCATGTTCAAGGCCATATTCCTTAACTGGCACATCTTGTATCATGAAAACTAAAAGAATCATAAATATATTATTCTTGATACTTTTCTGTTTTCTTTTTTTACCTTTCTATGCTTTGCTCCAGTTAGCTGAATATAGGTAGTATGACCCTAGAGCACTCTGGTGGAGCTGAAACAGGTCCTGGTGTCCCCCGTAGGAGATCGTGTTTGCAGAATCAGGTCTGTTGATGAGTTAACTCTTGTCAAGCAATGTTCCAAAAAGAAAAAAATACCACATTACCAGTGTGAGTACTTGTGTCTGTTTGCTTTGTATGAGCTAGTCTTTGATTTGCAAACGCTGGCAGAAAGCAAGCATGAGTATAAGCACAACCCAAGCACATTCTATTTTAAATTAGGTTTAATATTCATGTGGAATGAGAGAGGAGGTGGTGGGTGGGGGGGGGGAGCAAGCATTATTCAATCAACTGTAATACTAAAGCATCAGTGAAAGCAACTAAGTATTACTTTTCAATGGGACTCTATAGTTACTGCATTAGGCCATATACCTCTCCTAGTAGCACTATTAGTCTCTGCATGTTGCAATCCACTGAAGTCGTGTGGAGTTGGTGGAGTGGTCTTGCCAAATACAAGGGCACATCTGATTGCTTCTCAGTGTGATGTTGGAATGTCATATTCCAAAAGATGCTTTGTTAAATGGGCCACATTGCATGGCCCAGCATGCACCTTGAATAGACAAATGATTTTTCACTTCCATGACAATGGATTCATCACCAGTAAGTCTGTCAAATCTCTAAAGAAAGGTATGACTAGAATAGCTGTAGTTTTGGGTGCCTGCAAGAAATCAGAATTAATTAAAAGGCAATTTAATAGGTGCTGAACAACTCTAATTTAACAAGAAAAAGCTCCTGATGATTTATGAAGGTATAATAATGGAGTATGGAGAATAATATGAATTTTAAAGTGTTACAGTGAAATTAATGCCTGTATTACAACTCTGGCAATACCTTCTTCCTTTGAAACTGAAATTACTGTAGGCTGATGAAGAAACAGAAATATAGGACCTCAGTCAAGTTCTTGTCAGTCTTCTTTTTTTGAGAAAATTTCCCACAGGATACAAATAAGTTTGTATTTCAGAAGTTTCCTTACTTCTGAGCCTTTCCAGAGTTCTGTAGTTGTAGATCCTTGTGGCAAAATGATTTTGTTGTCCCTGAAAGAGATACTGCCTTATGTCTCCCTCAGTAGTTTCAAATAGCTGAGAACCTCAACCATATTACACGGTCTTTTTGTCTTCTAACTCTATCTTGCAACCATGCTCTGAAAGGCATTACTTGGAATCCACGCAGAAGTATCTTTTAACTTCTAGTAATGAAAAAATCTAAATATTGATCATCCACAAAAGGATTTTAAGTAATTCGGTTAGTTTAAGAGTCAAAGTGAAGTATTCATACTCTGTGGGACATATATACCATACCTTAAATTGATCAGAAAAAAGTTCAACTGGATTTTAATGACTGAAACAATCAAAGGGGCTGCTTCCCTTGTATCCAGCTGAATGAAATGGACTGCCATCAGTCATATTCCCTCTCTCTCTCTCTGTCTATATTTTATTTAGGTAGTCTGTAAAGGTACATATCTACCCTGCCTTCTGACTGACTTCAGGCTAACACAGATAACTACCTCTCTTCTTAGTATTAAGAACAAACAAGTAATCTTTCAAAAGTCCCAAATTAGCAGAGTAAAATAACAAATGATGTGGTCCTCCTTAAATGTGTGTTTTATACCATAAATCAAAGAAAGTACCAAGTGGACCAATAAAATGCCTACATGGTTTAATAGAAGAGTTAAGGAGGCCATTCAAGGCAAAAAGGCATCTTTCAAAAAACAGGAGGCATGCCCAAATGAGGGAAGCAGGAAAACTTAAAAGCTCTGTCAGGTCAAGCATAAAAACAAAATAAGGCAGGCCAAAAAAGAATTTGACAAGTGTTTAGCAAAAAGTTGCTAAGGTTAATAATAAAACTTTTCTTTAAAATATATGAGAAACAGGAAGCCAGCTAGACAATTACTGGGACCATTAGATGAGCAGGTGTTAAAAAAAAATAAAAATTTAAAAAGGCACCCAGGGATGATAATTCTATAACAGACAAGCTAAACAGATTATTTGCATCCTTGTTTATTGCAGAAGATACTGGGGAACTTCTCATGCCAAATTAATCCTTCCTAGTAGATGGGTCTAAAAGGTTGGACCATATTGAAGCAAAAACAGAGGAATTTTTAGAATAAATTGATAAATTAAATGCTAATAAGTCACCAGAACCAGATGGCTTTAACCCAGGAATTCTGAAGGAACTCAGAGGTGAAATTTCAGAATGGCTGGCAATGGTATTTAACCTATCGTTAAAAATGGCCTCTGTGCCTATCTTCATAAACGACTCTATAGATGGCCCCGGGAACTATAGACCAGTAAGTCTCACTTCCATTCCTGGCAAATTGGTAAAATCTATAATAAAGGATAAAATGTTGAAGAATCAGCATGGTGTTTTTATAGGGAAATCCTGCCTCGTGAGTATGTTGGGGGGGTTTTGAGGGGGTTAACAAACATGTAGACCAGAGGGATCCTGTCAACATGCTATGTATGGACTTTCAAAAGCTTTCTACAAAGTCCCCTGCTGAAAGCTCCTTTAAAAAATTACACTGCCATGGGAATGGAGGGAAGGTTCTTTTGTGGTTTAAGGACTGGTTAAAAGATAGGAAGCGAAGACTAGGGCTAAGTAGTCACTTTTAGAATGCAGGGAAGTCAGAAGTGGAATTCCACAGGGATCTGTGCTGGGCCCTATTTTGTTCAGCATTTTCATCAGTGATTGGAAATGAGGGTGAACAGTGAAAGCTCCAAGTTTGCAGATGATACCAGAATATTCCAGGTAATTGAGTCACAAGCTGATGAACAGGATGGGTGGGGGGACAACTGCATGAAGATCTCACCAAGCTAAGTAGGAAAAAAAATGCCAAATGAACTTTTCAATTTTGACAAGGTAATACACCTGGGGAAAAATAACCTTGACTATATATACACAATTCTGGTTCTAAACTAGCTGTTAAAACTCAGGAAAGAGACCTTGGAGTGATTGTAGACAGTCATTGTAGATAGTCATTATCATTCTCTAAAAATGTGAGCTGGCTGAAGTTATTGCGGAACCCCTAGTGAAACTCTTCCATAACTCGTGGCACTCTGGAGAAGTCCCTGAGGACTGGAAGAGGGTCAATGTTGTACCCATACACAAAAAGAGCTAGAGGGAGGACCCAGGTAACTGTAGGCCAGTCAGCCTAACTTCCACCCTAGGGAAAATCCTAAAACAGTTTATCAAGGAGTCTATCTGCAATAAGCTTGCAGAAGGTAAGATTCTGAATGACAGCAGCATGGATTCATCATGGGCAGGTTTTGCCTTACCAACCTCAGCTCCTTCTATGACCAGGTAACTTGCTAGGTGGACACAAGAGAGTAGATTGACAATGTATACCTTGATTTCCAAAAGGCCTTTGATTTAGTATCCCACAATGTCCTCATGAGAAAATTGGAGCATTGTGGGCTTAACTCCAAGACAGTCAGGTGAGTGAGAAACTGGCTGCAGGAAAGAACCCAGAGAGTCATAGTGAACAGATCTGTTTCATCCTGGCAAGAAGTGGGCAGTGGAGTCCTGCAAGGGTCAGTGCTCAGTTCAGTACTTTTCATCATCTTTATTAACAATTCAGATGTGGGGGTGAAGAGCTCACTGGCCAAGTTTACAGATGACACCAAGTTATGGGGGAGTGTGGTCACATTTAAAGATAGGCTCAGATACAGGTGGACCTTGACAGGCTGGCAAGTTGGGCAGATCGGAACCTGATGAAGATCAACGTCGAGAAAAGTAAAGTGCTCCACCTTGGGACTAGCAACCCCCAATACACCTACAGGCTTGAGGGCACCAAAACTGACTACCACCACAAATGAAAGAGACCTGGAGGTAATAGTAGACCACAGCAGAAATATGAGCCAGCAGTGTGATGCTGTAGCCAGTAGGATAAATAATACTCCAGCATGCATTAATCGATACATCTCCAGCAAAACCAAGGAGGTGATTCTTCCACTCTACTTGGCAATGGTGAGACCATAGCTGGAGTATTGCATCCAGTTCTGGGCACCACCCTTTAATAAGGACATGGACAAACTTGAGAGGGTTCAAAGAAGAGCCACCCATATGATCAGAGTCTTAAAAGGCAAGCTATATGAGGAAAGGCTGAGGGATCTGGGACTCTTCAGCCTGAGGAAAAGAAGGATGAGAGGGAACCTGGTAGCAGCTTACCACTACACTAGGGCTTACAACAGGGGCTCAGTGACCAACTGTTCACCAGGGCACCCAAGGGGAAAACAAGGCGTAATGGCCACAAACTCCTGGAAGAATGATTCAGGCTCAACATTAGAAAAAATTCTTCACAGTCAGGGTGTCCAGACTGTGGAATAAGCTCCCTCCAGAGGTGGTGCAGTCACCTACCCTGGAAATCTTCAACAGGAGACTAGACCCCTTGCTGGAGTTACCTGACCCCCAGTTATCTTTTCTGCTTGGTGCAGGGGGCTGGACCTGATGATCTTCCAAGGTCCCTTCTGGCAATAAAATCTATGAATCTAAATGCGGCAGCACCTTTAAAATCCAATAAAATGTTCAGCATCATTAAGAAGGGAATTGAAAATGAAATTGAGAATATTTTCATGCCATTATACAGAGTCATAGTGTGCCCACATCTTGAACACTGTTTGCAGTTCTGGTCCCTGCACCTCAAAAAGTATGTAGTAGAGTTAGAAAAGGTACATAGAAGAGCTATGATCAGGGGTATGGAGTAGTTGCCATACAAAGAGAAGGCTCTTTCATTTGGAATGGAGGAGGAACATAATAGTGGTCTATAAAATCATGAAGGGTGTGGACCAAGTGAACAGGAACTATTGTTTACCAATTCCTGAAATACTAGAATTAGGGGAAATCTGCAAATATTAGTACATAAGCGATTTAAACAAACAAGAGAAAGTACTTTTTTCACAAAGTATAGTTAACTTGTGGAATTCATTATCACAGGAGGTGGTGGAGGCAGGTAGAATAGCCAGCTTCAAAAAGGGGCTGCATACATTTAAATCTGCCTGGAGATGTGAACAAGTGAGGGACAGGAAGACAACCCCATAGTCACTGGAAGCTACCCCGGTCAGAACTTCCTTCCTCATCAAGTAGATAGCAGTTTAACTAGGACCACTACCAGAAGAAATATACTGGGCTAGATGGACTATTGGTCTGACCAGAATGGCACTTCTTATGTTCCTATTGACATGGAAATACATTTTCAAAGTTAGCAGGGCCACATTCTTGACCATCATTCCACTCCTAGCACCCTGACACATGGGGTAAGGCTGCAAGAAACTTTGGTTGCTGATCAATTTGGAGGAGATTTGGCCCAATTCAGCAGTTGAATCTCCAAATCTGACTCGATTTGGGAGACCAATAAAAAGGTCTGAATTGAATTGAAAAAGCTTAGGAGAAGATTTGGAGATTCAATAATTTGGGCAGTACCCACTAGCCACCTCAGGAAGCTGGACCCGGACTGCATGCTGGGGGCATGGGGCTGGAGCAGGGGGGAATGGTCCTGGAGCAGGGAGGAGGGGACCATGGGGGATCCCCCACCAGGCCCCATCCCCTTCCTGTTCCCCCAGCCCCTCTGAGTGCCTCCCGCCCCCGCCTGCTCTCCTAGCCCCTCCCCTTCATGTCTGCCACATCTGGCCCCAGCATCCTGACACTTAAAAAATAAATTTTAAAGCCCTGCACTCACCAGCTGCTACAGTGGCTGTGGGTGCCTCTGAGGGTTCATGGCAGAGTCCCCCCATGCAGCATGGGGCAGTGGAAGGCAGAGGGGATTGCCCCCCCCACCTGGCAGGAGCCAGTGAGTGCGGGGTTTGGTTTTTTTTAAGAGCTAGGACTCTGGGGCCAGGCAGGGCAGCCATTGACAGGGCTATGAGTGTGGGTTGGAGATGGGGACTGTTCAAGTCAGAGATTCCACCAAATCAATTTGGGAAAGGATTCAAATCACTGAATCGAATCACTGCCCCCTGAATCAGCCAAATCCGAATCTGAAGTGAATACCAGCTCCATATTCGCACAGGCCTAATATGGAGCTGCCTTAGATCTAATATGGATTTAATTTAGGTCTAGGAATCCTAGGTGATAGAGATGACGAAAAGCATTTCCTTTTTCATTGTAACAAATGCACTGAAAATATGGTTGTTGCACATTTTGGATACATCTTCACAGCAACAGAAAGATATGATTGTAGCTTTATTCTGCATGAATATTCTTTCTTTTAGCAAGCCTGGACTGGCAAGTTAGCCTCTGGGAGCATGAATACTTCAGTGGTTGTTCTAAAGTTCAGGTGTTCCATAGTCCCTCAGCCTCTGTGGGTAAAATAAAAAAAAGGTTGAACAAGAGCTTTTATGTCATCAAAAGAATTCCAGGTGGTCTAGTCCTAGATTTGAAAAGATGTAAAGTTAAATTTCCATAATCTATAGAAAAACTCTGCTTTTAGCTACTTTGATGCTTTTCACCTCTGAAATGTAGAGAGATCTATTTAGCATTTATAGAAGCATCACATCTTGATGCCAGAACCAAAATTTCCTCTCAACATCAGTTAATATGGATAGTTACATGAACAGTTGAGGGATTTATGTTTTTGTATGGAATATTTACTTTGGTGAAATGGGAATATCTGTGAAAAACTTTACCTGGTAAAAATGTATATCCTGAATAACATCTAAATCCATTAGATTTTTAAATAAAGGAAGGCTAATGTTTTAGTAGAAAGTCACCTAGCTCCCGCCTGTAAATGTCCTTTAGACTGAAAATATTATCATTAGCCCCTGAAGACTATTCCTTTTTACTGAAAGCTTCCTAAATCACTATTATTTTGTTCTCATCTTTTGATTTCAGTAATTCTCCCCACTCCCCACAATTCCCCCACCAGAAAAAAGCTAACATAAAATTCAAAAGGTCCATAGAGTTGCATATGCATGTGATACATTTGGGAATGGTAATTGCACACATCATAGTCTGTATCATATACTAGTGTTAAAGTGATGTTGCAACTGTGGTGATTCAGGAAATACTCAGGTGGAAGACTTGTGGGTGATGCCTCTTTTTTGGATCAGCTGCATGGTTAGGACATATTTAGACAAGCTTTGTGGTATCACAGTACCATTTATTGGGTTCTATGACATAATACAAATAAGAACAAAGCTGTTAAGTTATGAATCATTGCTGTTAATTTAGATGCAGTTTAAGTACTGATCTTGAACTGAACTCTTTGTGGGACCAGAGCCCAAGGAAAAGCCATGGCCTTAATTTCCATGGGCTTAATTTGCATTACATTCACCCCAGCCTTGAAACAGCATGCAACCTGCTGACTTTTGGGAAGTTGTATCTATTTCACAATAGGATCAGGCACCATATTGTTACTCCATTCTCCATCTCCCTCAGTGAATCCTCCTTTGTAGGGACAGCTGACAAAACACTCCAGCTGAGAAGATCAATATTCAGAAACAATCCTTCTACTTGTTATGCGGCCATGAAGACAAGGCTCTGTTCAAAGCCACTGAGAGAAATAATTAATTCAGTGGCAGAGTTGAGACATAATAAGTTATTAGCAATCCCCTGCCTTCCACATAGTATGTAATATATTTCATTATTTCTGATGGATAACAGAAAAACTATAGATCTCTTTTTGAACTGTTGTCATTTTTAATTCTGACTTTACCTTGGAGGCCAAATGGAACTGTTCTGTACAATTTGTGTCAAATCCTCAGAAAAAAGTGTCTTGAGCATATGAAATAAAACAGAAGTAGATTTTAGTATGTCCAAACTAATACAATAAATATACTGCCACTTGAAAAATTAAACTGACATCTGCTTTAGTGTCTGGGGGTGAGGGGAAGGTAAGGGAAGATGATAGTTTCACACACCTTTGCATTACCTTAGAATTAGAATAGAAACTATGCAGCAAAGCCTTGCCAACAGTAACATTGAGATGGTGATATGGGTCAATATATTTGCTAGAGCTCTGAAAGATGTACTTTGTGTGCTAGAAAGAGATGCTTGTATCTCTTAACTTATGCCTTTATATACTGAAAGTTCAATTAAAAAAACAACAACAAAAAAAGAAAACTGCATACTCAGAGTAGGCCCATAGCCAATGAATAATGCAAAGCTCACACAGAGGTCTAGCATACTGAGACATTCACCTCTGCCCTCAAGGTTCATGACTTCTATCCTTTCATGGCTACAATAGATGGAAACTAAGCTGGATATAGAAGTTTAATTTTTCCCAGAGGCATCATTTTTTTTCTATGTTCTTCCTCCCACTAATGAACTATTTGCTTTTTAAGTAGGGGCTAGAAATGGATCAACTAATCCTAGCCTATTTAAAGAAAATATTTTAACAATTTATTCTTGGGTAGCACAGTCCTCTCTATTTCTATAAACATGTATACATTTTATATCTGAACTTCCCCAAGAAACAATAATAGAAGTAAGAATGCTTTAAATGCAGCACATGCTGCTTTTACAGTATGATGTCTGATTTTAACAGTTATAGTACATTTACATTGGCTTCCTAGAGATGTGTGGGGAGCCTGTTTTGATGCACTGAAAACCCAACACGTTAGAGCAGACTTGATTAACCGAGTCTGCTGGAGCACAGAAATTGACATGTTTCGGCAGCCTTCCAGCCTTCACATGTGTCAGCGTCCCCATGTCCCTACACTTACGAACAACACGTGCCCCCAGGGACTGGGGGGGCACAGTGACCACCTGCAGGTGGCAGTGGCAGGGACATGGCAGCAGTGAGCAGGAAGCTGCTGCAGGCAGCCATGGCAGGGTCAGGGGGAGGGGGGGAAGGGGTGGTGAGCTCCAACCAGCAGTCGTTGACTACCTGCAGGTGCTGCTGGCAGTACTGGTGGCAGCCAGCGGCAATTGGCAACTGCCCACAGACACCACTGGCGGTGTCAGAGGCAAGGGCCAGCGGGGATGGCAAGCAGCTACCATCCAGAGATGTCACCGGCAGCATCAATGATGTTTTTTTCACGGGGTGCATTGCCAATCTCAGGGGGTGCACATGCACCGATGTGCACCCCCTACACATTGCTAATGCCCTCACTGAAAAAGTAGTGGCAGCATGCTTTGAAATAAAACACATTTGAGGAGCTTTAGTTCAAAGTACCCCACCGCTATTTTTTCCAGTGCTCGCTTATTTAAGTGCCCGGTGCCATGTCCTAGAGCACGTGTAAAAATGCCCATTATGTTCAGTGTTTATGGATACGCTGGATGGTTCACCTCAAACTTTACTCTTTTGTAGAAAACATGCAAGAACTTCTCAAGGACTATTACTGATCACACTTTGTCTTCTGTTGTTGAATCAGAATATTGCATCCTACATCTAAGCTAGCAGCAACAAGTCTGAATGCTTCAGCCATTTCTTTTTTAATAAAAGAATCTTGACATTCAGTATGCTAAAAGATTAGGTTTCTAATTATATAATTAAGTGTATGTTTTTAAAATGCTAATATAATAATAATTATGCATTAGTATTACTGAGGCTTTGAGTTGTAATAGAACACAGCTAAATATAATTTTGCTATGAGAGGTGGACAAATTTTCAAGACTAAAGCCATTTGAGAGCCAATTTTCACTTTTAAACAAGAAGGTGCTTCTAACTGTAGTAGGGGTGTAGGTCGTAGCCGTGTTGGTCTAAGGACATAGGCAGATAAGTATTTTTGAACCTGAAAACTTGCTTAATAATTGTTTTCCAACTATTTAAGGTGGTCTAATAAAAGATATCAGATTCACCCAAAGAACCTTGTATGACTGTGGTATACATTTGTATAAATTGATATTGTCTAGAATTTGGAATAACACTATTTTTTAAAGGGGATGTTTCCATGTAGCATAGCAGGTGCTAAGCCTGGTTACTTTTCAAGTAAGATAATCTGAAAATATATCATCATGCATTATGGGGATAGGTGAAAGTTATACACACTCATTTATTTGATCTGAAAGATGTATGCTATAAATAGAGATAAATTTGAGTGGTACTAGAAGGTGTTCTTCAAAGGCACATAGTGAGAATTTGTCTGCCTATGTATCCATATACAGTGCTGAATTGTTCAAATTTGCTGCTAAAAATTCACCTTGTTGAAAACTTATCTCCATGAATTATACTTCTCTATATAAGATTATGAGTGTAATTGAGTCCTTTGTTTATTGTAGACAAGCCTCTTTAAAGAAAATTTCCTAAATCCAAGCACTCTAACTGCTATAAACTGAGTAATCTTACCACAATTAGTTTCTCTGGTTGCCTATATTCTGTAAAGTCAATTGCTTTCTGCTTCAATTACTTAAACATTAATACAATATTGATTATATATTGAATGTAATTATTTTTTATCATAAATATTAACACAGCCTATACACACACAGTTATTATTAGAGAGTATACAAAACAAGAAGCAAAGTGTATGTACTCAGGTAAATATTAACACACCACAGTTGTATCGTGGATCTTTTTAATATTCTTTGGGGGAATTAGATAAATAGTTGTGTGTTAAAATGCAAATACAGCCACTTCCTTGCAAAAACTTCACCCCCCCCCCCCAAAACAACATGTGTTGCAAAATTTTGTGCCCCCCTAAAGTGTGGGGCCCCAGGTGGTCACCTGGTTTGCCCTCCCCTAAGGTCACTACTGTCTAGGGTATATATATAGAAGTTCAGCTTTGTTTTTACTCTTCCATTTTATTTTAGGCTTCAATCCTTGTTTGTTTGCAATGCTGTATGATATTGTTGAATTTCATTTTGGAATAATGCTAATTAGAAAAGATATAGTTTAGCAAATTCAGTTTTCAAATATGGAATTACAGTAACAGATCTTGTTAATCTCCTTGAAAATACCAAATGTTTTGCTCATTTTTGTTCAAAATAGTACCATATTTACTTCAATATAAGATGAAGTTTTCTACTCCAAACACCAAGCTCCTCATCTTGTGATCACCTACGAGGAAACAACATTAAATATTTTGTTTATCATTAAACTGCTGCATGTGCTCAGTAATGGAAACCAGCTATGAAGTTGATTAAATGCAGCCAGCACTGAACATAACTATAAAAGGCGTGATCCATATGGGATAAACATACTGATGGGAATGTTGTGTTTTGTTTGTGGGTTGTTTTTTTTGGGGGGGGTGGGGGATGACCGTAAAAAAAATGGACAGGTCTCTCCACAGAGAACTAGCACGAGGCCTGGAGGTGTACTGCAATACCATGACAGCACCAGATAAACCTCAGCCAAAGTATTAATTTAAATGGAGAGTATTTTGACTGAACTAAGACTACAGGTTTATACCTGCCTTACCTTCACATAACTTTCAATGTGCATTGGTCACAGATATGGGTAAATTCAGATGGTTCTAAATGGTCCTTCTGTTAAAAATGAATGCACATTGAAAGCTGTCTCTGTTTGAAGAAAGCAAAGAACTATTGTAAGAGAGCCATAGTTTTGTTACAGCATGCATGCTGACATTTTTGTGTGGCTTTTTGAATGCCTGGTAGAGGCACTGGTTGTCTCTGCTCAATGACATTAACTAAACTCAATAATATTTTAGTTAAAAAAAAACCAGTAAGGATAGTTTGAGTATTTTTTGTGGTATTACTATATTGTGTTAAAAAATAAAATGACAAGCAAAATTTAAATGTTAAGAATAATTTTCATAGTTTGAGTGTGTGTGTGTGTGTATCCACCCATTCCCAAAGTGGACATAAATAATCTGCTCTTCAACTTTCAAGGCCCATCTAAACTGAGGTTGAATGAACTTAAGTATTTATTTATAAATGTTGACATCCTATTTTGTTTGGAAGTATTTGCCTTTGTCTTCCTGCTTAAATGATCTGATAAAGTAACAAATATATTTTAATATGGATTTTCCCCCTTTCTGTAAGAACATAGAATCACAGTCACCATTTCATGTTTCACACAGAATCAGTATGGTCAATTGGCTTGTTTTGTCACCATAACAAGGAAGTGATGAGAGGAGGCCAAAGGCATGTTCAGTTACTCTCCTTAAAAAAATTATCTGGATATTTAAAGCAGGTTATTTGTACTTTTAACAGAAGCGAGACTATTTTTCTCCATTCTCCAGTACTCCAAAATTACCCTTTCTGTCACCTAGAGCAGAACCAACTTCACCTTGCTTGGTCACTCCTTCACCTAACTGTTGAGGGAAACTTCAGTTGTCTGACTTTCACCTCCTCCTATTTTTTCCATCTGCATTAACCTTCCAGATTATTTCATCTGCTATTTTGCTGTGTCATCACTTCTGTGCTGACAGCTCTCTCTTCTTTCTTTATGTCCCTCTCTGACTAGGCTTGTATCTTACTTTGCCTAGGATTATAGGAACTGCTGTACCACTTGTCTGTGGTATCCGGTCTCTGTCAGTGATTGGGGAAGGGCAGGAAACTCAACAGTTGATCATTCCTCCAACATTTCCTCCAATGCTTCTCTCAAACTTAGCACAATTAAACAGTCATATTTTTCCCTTCCAAACTGTTTCTATAATTGCTGATAACTTCACTTCCTGCCCCACCCCTCAGTCAGACTTTCATTTTGACATTAATTGTTGGCTCCTTTCTTTCAAAACTACATCAAGTCTTGTTTCTTCTCATTCTCTCAAGATAGAGCCAAAATGTTGGACACTTCCCCAAGTATTTCCACTTTCTTTCTGGATCCTCTAACTGTCCCGTCTCAGTTTATCTAATATCTAGCACCTAACACATCTTCCTTTTTTGTTTCTCTGCCTTTCACCTCCTCTTCTGGAAATCTCTCCACATTCTCTTTTTAATATTTTCCACTTCATCAATGCTTTGCACTGGGCTTCAGCTCATCACCACACTCCACCTTTTTTTTTTCCCTTCTGCCTGCTCTTACCTTGTTCCTCCAATTTTTGTTCCTTTCAATCTTTGTCTTTCCCTTCCCCTACTCCTTCCCCATCCCACCTCCTATTCCTGAAAGTCTTTCTTTTTTGAGGTACTAAGCAACCTTATTTCCCCTGTCCCCTCATCTCCACATCTTCCTCCTCAAAACCTACTTCTTTCATGGTGCTTCCAATACCATTAAAATCCATTCCTCTGTTGCTTATTTTTCTTTCTCTAATTGAATCTTTTCTCACCTATAACAAAAATTTCATGATTTACTCACTGCAGATTTCATATTGAGATATCCTTAGATGATATTAATGGTACAGATCTATTGACCTCAACTCTTTCTATTCCATATTTACTTCCATTTTTTATCTTCATGTTCCATAACATGTCCTTTCTTTTCTGTAAAGTACCAGGAAAACTTATTGTATTCCATAAACATTTGTTACTAAGAAAGATAATGTGCAAAAATAAAAAAGGACTTCCTGTCATGATTCGCTAAACTGTCTGTCTTCCTAGGATTTGGCAAAACTGTACATTATAGAAGGATTAAATGAGACCCTTGGCACTAAGTTCTTTTGTATATTAATCTAAGGGAATGATAAATGAATACTGATGATAAGCAACCATAATATACAGTAACTATATAAGACCGTATGGTCTTAGAGCACACCAGAAATATTAACTAGTTAATCCCCATTATGGTACTATGTAGTAAAAAAACCTTGTTTTTCTATAGATGTGGCAACCTAATGCAGAGAAAATAATGCTTCCTCAAAAATACTGAGCACTCATAACTCCCTTTCACTTCTAATGGAATTTATTTTTATTTGGCACCTCTAAAAGCTGGACTCTGAGGGCTCCTACACATGTGCACAGAGCCTGCAACAATGCACTGGAAATAGAGCATGGAAATTGATGTGCTCTGGCAGCCTCTCACATCACGTATATCAGTGTCACCATGCATCTCCACGGTGACAAAATGGTAGTGGTGTGCTTTGAAATAAAACACACTGGATGAGCTTTATTTCAAAACACTCCACCACCATTTTTTCAGTGCAGAGATGCATGGCGATGCTGATACACATGATGCACAGGTGCTTTAAAGTAGAGTGACTAACTAATCAAAGCACCCAGCACTGTATGCAGGAACATGTGTAAAAATGTCTTGAGTGACTTCCTTGAAACTGCAAGATGATCAGTTAAAATATGGAGGTTCCTCTTATCCATTCCTGTACTCAGAGCTGACCATCTTGCTCAAGTATTTGTGACTGTACATATTTAGACACCTTTCCCTAAAATATTATGCTCATTTGATTCACTTCAGTGAGTGGCAGTTTGACATGTGCTAGTACTAGTATTCATCTGTAGCGCTCAGAAGTCGGTATCCCCATTTCATGAAGGGAAATAGACAAAGAGAGAAAGTGACTTGTCCAAGGCTTCCCAGCGGGTCAGTGAGAAAGTGAGGCTTTAAGCTAGTCCTAGTGCTGTATTTCATAGTCCCTTCTGCCTCCCAGACATGTTTATAACATTTCTTGCTTGAGGATGAATAGGAACTCTGAGGGATATGTTCCCAGCTGATCTATATCTAATTGTGGCTGGTAAAATTTATAGACCTAGGCTAGTTCACACCAGCTGAGGCTCTGATGCTAAATTTCTGGTTTGCTCTGGGCACATCTATATTTTTGTTAATGCATGGTGCCTACAGCGCATTAAATTTAGTACTTGTATAATCAAGCACTAAATAAATGCGCAGTAGGCTGCCATACTGCACATTGCATGCTTTTTGTGTGACAGTTAATTCACAGTAGACTACTACTAGTACTACACATTAGCATATTAACATGGTTTTTGCTGTGCACTCTAACGTGCAGTAGAAGTAGTCTACTGTGCATTACTTGTCTCATGTAGACGTGCCCTCTGAGTATTTGGTTTAGTCTAAAAAAGAAAAAAAGAAGGAAAAAAAAAAAAACCCTACCAAAAGAGCTAGCTTTCAAAAGTTATGAGAACTTTTATTTTTTTAAAGTCTGTTTTTATTCTCTATTCTGTATCAAGGACTAAATCTAGGACTTTTTATGTATCAAGGCTCTTAGTCATAAGGCAATAGTTTGTTGGTACCGCTATACATTTAAGCATTCTTCAGTGACTGCAGAGTACACTTGCAAAAACAAACTTTAGAAAATAGATAACCTAAATTAAAATGTTGATAGTGCATACATACATAGTGCACTGTTGTTTAGGCTGTATTTAATTACTTACATTTAAAGGTGTCAGGCCAGAATTATTAAGGGAATTGTAAACAAAACAGAAAGTATCATTGTGCCTCTTTATAGATCTAAAGTGCATCCATACCTTGAATGAATACTGTGCCCAGTTTTGGTCTCTGCACCTCAGAAATGATATAGAGATTTAGAGAATGTGCAGAGAAAGGCAACAAGGATGATTCATGGCAAGGAAGATCTTCCATATGAGAAGAGAGTAAAGAAGCTAAACCTAGGCTTTTTGGATGGAGGGGCGTGATAAGGTTTTACAAAATACTAAATGGTGAAGTGAAAGTAAATAGGGATTTGTTATTTACTGTCTCACACAATACAAGAACTAGAGATTATAAAATGAAACTAGTAGGTAATAAATTAAAAAATAACAAAATAAAATTATTTTTCATGCAGTATGGAATTAAAGCATGGAATTTATTGCCACAAGATGTTGTGGAAGCTGAAAGTTTTAACCAGATTCAAAAAGGGATTGGACAAATTCTTGGAGGAACGGTGCATCAGTAGCTATTGATCATGAGAGTTAGGAATACAGCCTCTAAATCAGAACTTCCTAGATCTTAAATGCAGGAGACTGGAAGGGAGAGAGCAATAAGGAAAAAAAAACCTTGGTAATATGCTGCTCACTCTCTTTCAACATCTACTCTATGCCACTGTGGCCCCTGATAGAAGTAGAAGTTAAAATAAGTTAAAAGGTGTGATGTGGTATTCCAACAATTGTACGTTTTGTCTCATGACATTCATGCATGGCAGGAAGTGTGATTGTGGGATCTCACACCCTGATCATCCTCTGGAGCCCTGAAAGGCTTTCCAACCTTCCTTATGCTTCAGTGGCTGGGCAACTGGCCACATGTTAAATTGACATTATGGTCAGCTCCTATCATACCTTTTATTACATCTATTTTGTAGACCTGTGCGAAGCAGCTATTATTTGCTTTGAATTTGGAGTCAGCCAATTTGGGGGACAGTGATTCGATTCAGTGATTTGAATCACTGTCCTGAATCGATTCAGCTGAATCTGATTTGCAGATTGGGCCGCTGCTGAATCAGCCGAATCTCCAAATCAAACAGGCTTTATCCTCAGCCTGCTTTCCCAGCCCCATCAATGGTTGGCCTGTCCAGCCCCAGCATCCTGGCTCTTATTAAAAAAAAGCAAAAAAATCCCTGCACTCACCGGCTCCTGCCAGGCAGGGAGTGGTCCCTGCTACCCCCCAGTGCCCCATGCTGCGGGGGGGGCTCTGCTATGAGCCTCCATCCCCACTTGCTCTCCTGGCCCCAGTGCCCTGGCTCGTTTAAAAAAAAAAGCCCCGCACTCACCAGCTTCAGCCAGGTCAGGTGGGGGAAGTGATCTCTGCTGCCCCCCCACTGTCCTGCACTGCATGGGGGTGGGATCTGCCATGAGGTCCCAGAAGCCCCGATGGCTGCTGCAGCAGCCAATGAGTGCAAGGCTTTTCAAAGAACCAGGAGCTGGGGCCAGGCAGCATGTTATTTTGTGTAATAACTTTGGGGCTTATTTCACATTTTATTACATACAGTAATTGAATAAACACATGGCCAGGTCACTACTTAAAACATAATTAATCAATTAATCACACCTTAAGTGTAATGTCTATTAGGGATCTCTGTGTAATAGAGGGATCCCTCTATTAGGGATACTGGGCAAGATGGACCTTTGGTCTGACCCAGTAGTAAATGGCAGGTCTTATGCTGTAAGAAATAAATGTAAGAAACTTGTGAAATAAGGTGTCAGTGATTTGATTTTAGAGTCTAATGAATATATGAATGTGAGATATCTTGCAATATGGCACTTAAATTCTACAGAATCAAACACAGGTAAATTTGGGTCTTCTTCAAATGGCTTCACAGAAATGAGTTGGCTATAGTCTGAAAGTATAAGAGAAGTCTGTGTCTTTCATAACAAGGGTAAACTTGAAGCCAAGAGAGAGAAGAACAAGGAACCACTGGGAATCTTTGTGGGAAAGGTTAGGCTGTAGTTGTTTTTCATGGTAATTTGAGTTCTTAATAAAGACTAATCCCAAGAAAGGGGGAAATTGAAGCTGTGTACACATTGATTTCATCTAGAGGAAAGTGGCAATGTTACCTCAGACTTTGCTGTTATCATAGCATACTGCTTTGTCCCTTTCTTTTTATACAAGTTTATGCTGTGTGAGTTACACCTTCCCCTTCCCCTCTGTGCCCACATTGTATATAATGGGCATGTCTACATGAGATGATTTACTGCACCTTATTCTAACTTACTGCGCATTTGGCAAAGTGCATGAAGCTCCCACTGCGCATGAAGTTGTTGCTGGAGTCCCACTTTGGGGTGATGTTGAAGACCTTGCTCTGGTCAGGTTTGGCCCTCAGGTCACCAGCATACTTGTTATGGATGTCGTCCTTCAGGAACTGCTCCAGGAAGGTCCTCGTGCATGGCATCACAGTGACGCAGTCAGCATGAGGGGCTGGTTGCAGAGAGACTCCCAGCTCCCAGTGCTTATCAGTCCGGGTCCACGTGCAGTCAATGCACTTCCAGAGGCAGCACATGGCATTGAGAGCTTGGCTCCACAATGACGCAAAGTCCCTGCTGTCTCTGCCAAACTTGCCCTCCAAGTGAGTTGCTGAGGAAGGTGGCTAAGTCACGTCTGGTAGGTTGCCTCACAATCCTCTTGTGGGCAGTCTCCTCGAGACCAACTTACCGTTGGGTCCAGGCAGGTCAGGAAGCAGAAGGCTGGGTGACCACCATGATGTTGCAGAAGTCTCCCATATGGGGGACATTGGTGCCTCCCTGCTGGGAGGGGACATGCAGGATCTCATTGCTGGCCCTCAGCAGAAGGTGCAGCCACTTCTTCAGCAGCCACCGAATCTCAGCATCTGCCTTCTTGAAAGGGGTCTTTGGGACCTCCGAGCCTCTCTGCATGAACATGATGCAGGGGATAAGGAAGGTGTTCACCATGTCTATCTTCTGCCAGGGGGCCAGCAGAGATGATTCTAGCTTGTGATGAGTCTCAGCATCCTGCACGATTCTGTTGATGGTCTCCTCTAGTGTCTGCCTGGCCCAGTAGCCAGTGGGCATCCTGAGGTGGCAGTAGGCCTCACCATCACACAGGTGCCTCATCATCTGGCCCTGGATCATGAGGGTGGAGTCTAGGATGTGGGTCTTCATCAATGTGCAGGGAGGCACACTCGGCAACATTGAAGGAGGGCCACCCGCATGATCCGGGGACTGCCGGGCACACCCTACAATGAGAGGTTATAGGACCTGAACCTGTTCAGCCTTCACAAGAGAAGGCTGAGGGGGGACCTGGTGACCATCTATAAACTCACTAGGGGGGACCAGAAGGGTTTTGGGGAGACCTTGTTTCCCCTAGCGCCCCCCAGGATAATAAGAATAACGGCCACAAGTTGTTGGAGAGTAGGTTTAGATTAGACATCCGTAGGAACTACTTCACAGTTAGGGCGGCTAGGATCTGGAACCAACTTCCAAGGGAAGTGGTGCTGGCTCCTACCCTGGGGGTCTTTAAGAAGCAGCTTGATACCTACCTGGCTGGGGTCACTTGAGCCCAGTTTTCTTCCTGCCCAGGCAGGGGGTCGAACCTGAAGATCTACAAGGTCCCTTCCAACCCTACTTCTATGATTCTATGGGTGGGTGTCTACCGGTATTAAATTTATGCAAGGTATCAAATTTATACATAACATTTATTTATCAAATTTGCATGGAAAATGCAGGCATGAAATTTATGCAAGATTATTTAAAGTACATTAATGCAATGTAGATGTGACCCAGCGCTAATTTTAGTGCTGGGTCTGCCTAGCCACAAGGGAACTGGCCTGAGTCCAGCCCCAGGACTCCTGGGTGGGTGCCTCAGAGCTGGGCTGCACACCAGGACCTTGGAGCACTGCAAGCCTTGTGTGCTTCCTGGACAGGACCTAGGCTGCCTCTGCCAATCCTGGCCTCTATCCAGAGCTGCTTCTTGGCCACAGGTGAGCGTTGCAAAGGGCTGCAGCCTGCTGCACCCGCTGCCCAGCCCTGAAATTTCTCCAGGGCTGCTGGCTGGCTCTTTGGCAACAGGGTCAGCACCTGTTCCCTGCTGCTGCTCACCCCCAGCAGTGTCTCCTGTGTTTTCAGGTCCTATGGTACCCTTGCCTTTGCTGCATGGCTCCAAGTCCCTGGCCATGCCCCTCTGCTGAGTGCTTCTGAGCATTGTTCAGGCTGGCCAAACAGGTACAGCCATGCAGAGGCCCAGAGAGCCAGCACAGGATGGACCACCATGTCCTCCCCATCCTCCCCATCAAGGACCATCCTGTCCTATGTGCACACACCCAAACCTTTCACCCAGGGACCCAACTGGAGCCAGGAGGATATAGGTGACCTCATGGCCCTCTAGGGAGATGCAGAGGTTCAGAGGCATTTCATACATGGCAGGCACTTGAACACCCATAATTATGAGGCCCTGTCTGGTGGCACATGGGAGAAAGGACACTCCTGGATGGTGCAGCAGTGCCGCATAAAGTTCAAGGCCTTGCAGGCACAGTGGGTGGCCATGACCAACCATGATCATTGGTGTGGTCTTGCCCACAAGACCATGCCCTTTATGTAGCAACGGACCAACATTTTGGCACCCTGAGACCTAGGCCACAACCCTGCAGTTTACATCAGGAGTGGCAGCCTGCCTGAGCCCCTAACCTGCCCTGACCCTTCTGGTGGTGACACCTCCCTGGAATAGGGGCCCTAGGGTGTTTAGCACCCTGCCTTCCCTACCTTCTCCACTCCTACACCCACCAGCAGCTCAAGGAGCCCTGGTTAGAGGCGGCCTCACCAGTTGCATACCCACAGACTCTGCTACAAGGAGCAGCTGGTCATGACACTGCTGACTGCCAGAAGTGCCAGCTTCTCCCGGGTGGGGGGACCAAGACCATTACACAGCAAACTGAGAGCACCAGATGCACCTGGATGCCATCACCGACAGGGAAGCACCACTTGCCTCACACCAAGCCACCAGCTCCACACACATAGTAAGTCCCACACTGGGGAGAAGGACTGACTCTGGCCCTGGCCCTTGCCCCCCGCCTTTACGCCCAAGCCTGTCCACACTCCTTTGGCCCTGCCCCCCCCCACTGCACAAGGAGTGGGACACAGTTCAAAACTTTATTTAGTAGCCTGTGTCCCCACAGCTGGGTGGCCACTGGCCTCTCACACCCCAAAGAAGGCATCAATGTGGGTGGTGAAGCCCCACTTGGCAATGGGGGTCAGGGACATGTAGCACTGCCACAAGTAGCCCTCTAGGCAGCAGTGAAGGTTGAAGGGAAGCCTGAGGTTGCCCCCCCCATGCTGTCATAGCTCAGAGTCCAGGTATGCCAGGAGTGTAGGTATGCCCAGGGCATCAGGAAGATCAGCAGCAGTAGGACATAGTGGCCTGGGCCTGTACAAACAGCTCATCACATGCAGCAGGGGCATGCCCAGGGCACAGTGGTGGCTGATGGGAGCTGGCCCAAAGGCACATCCCTAGACAGGACCCCAGTGGGGAGGGTGGGAGCAAGGCTAGCCACTCACCTCAGTTGTTCAGGAGACCTATGCATCCCAAGCCTGGGCTCCATGGGTTGTGGGGCAGCACAGCAGAGTGGTTGGTCTGCAGGAGGAGTGGGGGTAAGGGGTGGGGAGGGCAGGTCTGGAGCCACAGCAGCAGGTGCTGCCAGCAGCCTGGCCTAGCCTGCTGCCAGCACCCAGTGGGTTGCCAGCCCCAGGGGAGCCAATGGGGTTGTGGGGCTCAGCTGGTGGTCACCTAGGTCCAGGCCTGCCCACCTGATTTATCATGGTCCCTGGGCACCTATGGATGGCCAACCCCTGATCTGAGGCTGGCCAGCGCACAGCCTTGCTCAGCTCTGAATTGTTGCAAACCCTCACAAAAGGTTTCTGTCTCTTGCCTATGCGGGGCCAACCTCTGGATGCAGGGGAGAGCCCACCTGCCTCAGGGCTCCAGGTCACCACCACCACCCAGTACTGGAGCCATATGGATACACCAGCTGCACCAGTGGCACACACTAGGTAGAGCCATCCTGCTCCAGCAGCTGGTGGTGGTGGCAGAGGAATAGGAGGTGCAGGCCTGCTGGGTGGAGGACATTGCCTGGGAGACTGCCAGGGAAGAAGCATGGGACTGGGCATAGTGGGGGCATGGTTGCAGATGGAGACCTTGCAGTGAGAGCATATTGAGCTGCTCTGGCCTCAGGCGGCTCTCCAGGCTAGTCAGGAGAGGCCATGGATGCTGACCACTGGAATCTGGACACCCTCCAATGCCTGGCAGTCATGTCCCTGCCCCCCACTGCCTGGCCCCTGCCCATGGCCCCACAGGGCCTGTAGGGCCCACCCACTGCCCTGAAGCAGCCTCCCACCTGGCCTTGGAAGAAGGTCCTCCAGCACCTCCCTCCCATTGGATCCCCTGGCCAGGCTTCCACCCCAGGTTCCCTGACACCCACCTGGGCCTAGCCCTACCACTCGCCTCAAGCCGATGCACCAGAGGTGCCAGGTATGGCACCATAAAGGGACACTGGCCCTGGACTTGGGGAGGCAGAGGGGGAGCCACCCACCATTGAGAAGCACTGTCCAGCATCACCTGTGGACAAGTCCACCACCCACCCCAGTTGCCATGGCCCCCAGACCCATAGATGAACTAAATGAGGCCAGGGTGCTGGGCACCCTATTCCTGGGTTGTGTCCCCTAGGTGTCCTCACCCATGGCTCCCCACTTCAGGACTCAGGCAGAAAGTGAGACTGTTGTAAATAGTTTTCACTTTGGGGAGAAGGTTTTTTATTGTTGGTGGGTGGGGAGGGTCATGGACAAGCTCTGTATGTTGGGAAGGGAGGAGGAGGGGGCTCTATGTGTTGAAGGGGGAGTGGGGGATAGGGGATGTGAGGGGAATAAAGTTTTTTGTTCAACCATGCATTTATCCTGAGAGTGGTGCTAGGGGTGTGTAGGGGGTAGAGGGTGTGTGGGTAGCAGGGCAGGTGGGCTGAAGCATGGAGTGCAGAAGGAGGGGGTTGGCCAGGGCCTCTCACACCTAGTGTCCTGGCCTCCAATTGTGGGTGCATGGCTCTCCTGGGGTCTGGGCAGGGGGGAGGCACTGTTTGGGGCTGGGAGGGCCAGCACCATGCCTAGCAGGAGCATGGGGTGCTGGTTGTTACTACCTTTGGCAGGGCTGGAGCAGCAGGATGCTGGGTGTCACTGGCAAGGCCAGGGGCAGGAGCTGGAACAGCCATGATGTGGGGAGGCAGGGTGGGCAGGGAGGGAGCTGCTGTGTGGTGCCCCTGTGCCCAGCATATGACTCCTGGTCAGGGAAGGGGCTGGCCAGGGATCAGAGAGTGGGGCTGTGTTTCCAAGATGACTGCCAAGTTTTGACTTCAAACACTGCTGCCAAATGCTGACCATTGGGGTTGGAAGCTGGAGCTCGTCCCAGTGGCCACAGGAGAATATGGCAGGGCTGGAGGGACTTGGCACTAACTTTAGTGCCAAGTCCCTGCAAATGTAGACTCCTGCCAAAAATCAGTTACTGAATGTTAAGCTAATGCATAGTTATTTAATCATAACTAATTGCATGTGTAGACATGCCCAAGGATGACTTTTTGATTTGTAATAATAACTGTGACATAACAAGGATGAAAACCCGACATGAAGTACTCTGTGTGTGTGTGTGTGTGTGTGTGTGTGTGTGTGTGTGTGTGTGTGTGTGTGCGCGTGCGCACGCTGACAATCAGGAATATCATAAAAATGTGAATGCTTCAGATGTAAAGCCATCACCCTTTAATTTTAGCAAGCTAACTTTTTCCAGATGAACAGAGGAACTATTTTGGAGGGCAATACAGTGCGTTTAATGGTTCCACTGGGCCAGGGCTCACTACAGCTGCAGAAGGGAACAGGGCTGGATTTTCCTCTTATTAAATATTCATCTTAGCAGGCTTCATTATCAGAAGCAGGATAAAATAAATCTGAATGTGTTGCCAGAGCAAGCAAAATAGTATCCCACTTTTTATTTAACAAGTGTTTGCATAAGGATATTGATTGGCACTAATGGTGATTTTTTTATTTTTTTTTTGTGTAGCATCAGCTTTCCTCATGAAACTAAGCATCTTTCACATACCACAGCGTCTACTTGCTATTGGAGAGAAGTTGTTAGGAAAGCCTCCTTTTGCCATCTGATCAAATATTATTGAAGACAATAGACTGGAAAAATACCTACCTATGCAGTGGTTAGAAATTGTAGAAACTGACAAATCAGAAACGTGATAATCACTCAGAGCTGCAAAAATTAGTTTGGATTTTTAGTCTTTTCATGCAAATGGTTTCCCTGTACTGGAGCTTTCTTGTAAGGGATGACTTGTATACTGCCATCAATACCTATGTTGTAAGGGTCTGTTCCCTCTTTGGGTACATACAGGTGTTATATTTAGATCAACCTAACCAAAGTTAGGTTGATCTAAATGCCCAGTCATAAAAGCATGAAGAGGGCTTAAATTGCCCCCCGAAATGGTGTGCCCAATCCAAGTTAGTTCACATTAGGAGGTGCACTAACTCAGATAGGGATCAGAGTATCACAATCTAGAAAAAGGTTAGCCCAATCTTGTGAACAGCTGTATGAGTTTGCAGCACAGTTCTGGGGCTGAGAAAGCCTAGCTGCTTACCCCAGCCCTGAGGTTATTCTATTTCTATCCCACAGACTGATTGAGCTATTTTGTCTTGGGGTGGTACATAGGAGTGGTGGTGGGGGAAGAGGGATAGAAAATTGCCTTTGTTAAAAATTTAGGCCCTTGATGCCAGATACTGAGATATTTAAAGGCCCCCAGGCTAACTCAGCATCCTGTATTGAGGTTCATATTGACCATTTCAGCGGAATATGAAAATATAATGCAAATAGAAATTCACTGTTTGTGTTCACTTCAATGTCACTTCATACAAACAGCAGCAGGAAGTGAATGGTTTATTAAGCAGTGATGATTCTCTTTAGTTTTTCCTTTTCTTTTTTTTTTTTTTCTTTTCAATTTAACAAATTCTAGAGGCAATAAATGTAGAATATTGCTAGATATCCTTGGCACTAATATATTCAGTTTAAAACAAGTTTCCATGATGATTGTTTTATTTGTCAAAACATAAGCTTCTGTTTGGTCCAGGGGATAGTTGTAACTCAGAACACTTTCTGCAGTAGTAATTATTATTAAACTTCAATTAATCTTTATAAATATGTACATGTGAGCAAGGGGATGGGAAGATTAAAGGAGAAGAAATATTCACGTGTGAATTTTAACTTGGGGCCTGATCCTATAGTTCTATTTGTGCAAGACACTTGCTTTATCTCCTCTTTCTAATGTCATTTTAAGGTGTAAAGTTAAAATGAAGTGACATATAGAATGGATAGGAACATTACAGTGCTTAATTATTTTAATAAATCCAAACACTACTGCCTAGAAGGTTTTCTTTATATGCAAACAAGTAGTAAAAGTCAAATCACTTTAAATAGTATGTGTTGCAATAGATTTCTTGATGTAAATGTCTGCAAATATAACAAGCACCTGTGTGAAAAGCACTGCAAATATGATCTCTGATTTTTTTTTATCCTATATCTTCACCTATATTTAGAGCTAAACTGTAACTGAATCTTTTCAAGGCTCCAGGATGTTCAGATAGCTTTGTTTTTATTTTGTATCATTTTGCAAGTCTGCATCCTAGCCAAAATTAGAAATAAAACATGCAAAAGTCTCTAAGGAAGCCTTCTTTCCTAAGCTTATTAGCTTAATATTTGGAAATGGTAGGAGCTGCATTCAAAAACATTTCTGAAAACATCTAAGCTTATGGTATTTATTAACAATACTGAAAACTGGACCTTTAAATATCTTTCATATAGCTTGTGGCTGCTATGATTTGGCATCTAGTCTAAATCGCACTGGGGTCAAGAAAAATACATCAATGGGTCTGGATTATTCCTTATACTCTGTGAACCATGTCTTTTATTTATTATAGGGATTTGTAGTCTGCAGTTGCAAACAGCCATTTTGGGATGTGCAGTTGAACAGCCTGCTGTATATGGGGTCAATGTGTGCGGCTTACTTGCATTCAGTTATGGTATAAAAGGAAGACTGTTGTGACTGAATGTTTGTTCGTGCCTCTAATTTTGGAGAAAGCTTAAAACAAACCAAGGGTTTGCCTATGCATGTGCTTGGGGATGGTGAGGGGGGCATTTTTCATAGATTCATAGATTCATAGATGTTAGGGTTGGAAGGGACCTCAATAGATCATGGAGTCCAACCCCCTGCATAGGCAGGAAAGAGTGCTGGGTCTAGATGACCCCAGCTAGATGCTTATCTAACCTCCTCTTGAAGACCCCCAGGGTAGGGGAGAGCACCACCTCCCTTGGGAGCCCCTTCCAGACCTTAGCCACTCGAACTGTGAAGAAGTCCTTCCTAACGTCCAATCTAAATCTGCTCTCTGCTAGCTTGTGGCCATTATTTCTTGTAACCCCCAGGGGCGCCTTGGCGAATAAAAACTCACCAATTCCCTTCTGTGCCCCCGTGATGAACTTATAGGCAGCCACAAGGTCGCCTCTCAACCTTCTCTTGCAGAGGCTGAAAAGGTCCAGTTTCTCTAGTCTCTCCTCGTAGAGCTTGGTCTGCAGGCCCTTAACCATACGAGTGGCCCTTCTCTGGACCCTCTCCAGGTTATCCGCATCCCTCTTGAAGTGCGGCGCCCAGAATTGCACGCAGTATTCCAACTGCGGTCTGACCAGCGCCTGATAGAGGGGAAGTATCACCTAATTGAAGTTTTAATTAGACTTTAATGAGGAGATTCCACAGGAAATCTGTTCCAGTATTAAACCACCCTTAGAGTAAGAAATCTTTCCCCAATACATACACATCTCTTGTTTCAATTTTAGCCCATTAATACCTGTCTTGTTGCCTCTGTATATAGGGAACAATTGAATGCTATCTTCTTTAAAACAACTGTTTTTGTATTTGTAAACCAGTCATTGAGTGCTCAGTCTCTTCTCTAGGCTAAATAATAGCAGTTCATCTAACCTTTTCCTATATGTTATTTTTCTAAGTTTCTACTACCTTTGTTGCTTTCCTGTGGACTTTTGACTTGTCCATGTTTTTCCTTGAAGCGTGGTACCCAAAATTAAATACTGTACTTTAGGTAAAGTCTCTCTGGAGATTATTCCTTCACTTGACATTCTTGGCTTGGGGGAGTGTTAGGAAGGGGTTGTTTTTATTTTCCTGTTCAACAATATTATATTATTAACTTGTATTCATTTTATGGCCTGTTATAATCCCCACTGTATTTCAGCTTATCCAGTCTTTCCCACTTTGTGTATGTGGGCACTTTAGACTGTTCTTGCCTACATTTTTAGTACTTTTCACTTGTCTGTATTGAATTTCATCCTATTGATTTCATGACCTTTTTTCCAAATCATCAAGGTCATTTTGAATCTGTAAAGCCAGTAAACCCACCCAATTTGATTTTCATCAGCAAATTTACTAAGTGTATACTCAATTCCATCCTCCAGGTCAATAATAATGATATTGAGTAGTACTGGATTGAAGACAGACATCTGGGGAATGTCACTTGATACCACCCCTCAGGTTATCATTGAGCCATCATTGATTAATCTTGAAAGACAGTGATATCTTCATCTAGAATATATTTCCTCAGCTTGCTTACAAGGATGTCATGGTAGATGGCAAAAAATTCCTTATTTAATTGGAGTTGCATTATTATTTATTATTTGTTGATAATATTTTATGGATTTAGTTGACAAAACGTTGGTATTGATTTAAGTAATATATATATATATATATATATATATATATATATATATATATATATATATATAGGAACTTGGTTACTTGCTGATTGTCTAAATCATTGATTGTCAAGCAAGGAGCTGCAGCACCTTGGGGTGCCTTCAGATTCTTTCAAAGATGTTGTTAGGTGCCACACAATTTCAGCACTCTCAGATGTGCAACCTTGATTCATAAATTAAACCCACAGATTTCAAATAGGAATTGATAGAGTTAAAAATATTCTGACCTCTTGCCATCATTCTGAGTTCTTGCAACAGAAGAATTGCTCTATTATTTTTTGGTAGTCAAAATTTAAGTGAAAGCAAGGAGCTGGAATATTTCTGAAGGGTGTCTTAAGCCTAATGAACAGTACCTTGAGTCTAGAAAGGTTGAGAATCACTGATCTAAGCAGTCAAAGTATAATCATAAATATGTGAAGGATACATTTTGAAGGATACCTTTTACAATCTCAGATGAACTGCAATACACTTTCTGCTGTAATTTAAAACCTCATTGCATTCATGTAAAATCAGAATGGTATTCTATCACTCACTTTGCATTGATTTTATTTGATTATACAAAGTGAAGAGCAATAGAAATCAGGTGCACAGTGTCTGTGTAAAAGTTGAAGGCTAGGTCAGTGATTTATATGTATGGAATTGAGTTTGAAAAGCTGAATCTTTTACTCAGAGCATCCATATAGAGCCACACCATAGTAATGGTGGGGGGCAGAAAAGGGATGTTGTGCATTGTGATCTATAGAAGTGAAATGCTATATCAGGGCTTGAATGGGCTCTAACTCATTAAATTATATACTGATAGTAGTCAGCTACTCAGAGCTCTGTCAGTGGGTCCCTTTATCAGAGTTCTTAGAGAGTTCGTGCTTATCTGTTGATATAATTAATCAAAACAGAATTAAAAATATAATTATTAAAGTGGCATATATAATCCTCCTTTTATTTTACCAATTTTATTTTTTATGATATCTAAAGTAATTGCAGCAGTCTTCACATAATGAATTCAAGAGATTTGCATACAGTTGGTCAGGAAAAGACAATAGCTGCTAAACTTCATGTAGGCTGTGCCTGAGGCAGTTTTGTCAAGATGGTTCATTAAAAATGAAAATATGAGGCTTGATATGAATATAAAGCTCTGCATGTAGCATCATGTCTCTACTAGAATCGGTAGAAAATGTTTTACTGACTTCATCACGGCCAGAACTTTACTCCAGGTTTATTATTCCTTATCATGTATTAATATTATAGTTAACACAGAAAGCTCATGCCTACTCTTAGGGAAAGTGCTGGAATTATAGGCGACCCTCACCATTCATGGGGGATCCATTTTGGAGATCCCCACAAATGGCAAAATCTGCAAATGAAGCACTGTATTCATGAACTTCATGAATACAGTGCCCCTGGTGGCTGGGGTGGGGGGCATGGCTGCACTGGTAGTGGTGGGAGCCTGGCAGCGGTAGTGGGAGCCCAGTGGTGGTAAGCACAGAGCTCCTGTAAATGTACTTAAGATGTGGGTTCAGCATTCATGAATATTTGAAACCATGAGTGCCGAGCATGCAAATAGCTTTCTGTATGTGAGAGAACATATCAATGTACAATGTTTCCTTTATAAAACTTCTCTCTCACTTTCAGAAGGATTAGAACCCTCAAACTGGCTGTTTATCCTACTTGCCACAAAGAAAGTTCAGAAATGTTAAAGCTATATGAGCCCACCTGGCTTTGAATGCCCACTCGTAGGCCACCTTGGCCCGGACAGCAGAAGGTGTGTCCTCTCTAGCTTCGTGGGTTCCCTGAGGTGGACTTCGGTTGTCCTGCTAGCCTTCCCTGAACTTTCCTGCCACATCTTTGAATGTTACATTAGTGTGGGGTTCAGCCTTGAAACTCCCCTCAGGGATGACCACTCCACTTGTGGGATGTTCATGGGGCTCCACCTCCCCTACACCGCAGCCTTCCACCAAGCTCCGGCAGAGTGCCAGATTTTGACATAGCTGCCGCTGCAGTGTGGCCATTCCTTGTTCCCTGTGGTATCCCCTTTTCTCCTTGGGAAAGGATACTTAGCTGGCCCAAACTCTGGGCCTGAGATCCCCTTTGAGCCGGTCGACTCTCTTCTTGGGGCTTAAAGGTGACCCTGTCGAGCAGGGGTAAAGAAATAAAACAAAGAAAAGGAAATAAAGAAAAAAGGACCCGAAAGGGGTCTTCCTGTCCGGTATCCTACCGGTCGGCTTTCCCAGCCATCTTGCCCGAACTTGGCAATGCTCCCCCCAACGCTGGTCCTACGGGGTCCCTCTCTTCCTTCCATCCCTAGCCCAGCTCCCTGACCTGGCACCTAGGGCATGTGAGTGGGAAGACCTCTGCTTCCCTGAGGTTGGTTTCCACCTCTTCTTTGCATTCATCGAATTGGCCATGCCACCATTTGGCATCTTCCCCAATTAACTTCTTTAATGGCATAAGGGGAAGTCACCCCCAGTGTTCCACACTTTCTGGGTTTCAATCTCAGTGCCCACAGTGTGGGGAGCTCTCGCTGCTTCCCCAACCGCCTGACATCCGGGCGCTCCCTGTGTGTGCCGGCTCTGCCTATTGCCAGCACGGAGAGCCTCTGCTTCCTCACTGGCTCTCTCCTCCCTACTGCCTGCAGCTGCTTTTATCCCTGCCAGCTGGTGCATCCTTATGATGTTACCTGCCAGTTTTAATTGCATAAATGTGCGGCTTGTAAACCATGCGGACTTTTCTATTCTGTCTTCTGGCATCATTCCTCCTGCAGGTAAGTGGTTATTTTGCATTTCTTTCTTTATTTTAGTGTTTCTTCCTGCACTGTGCCTGCACTGTGCCTCGTGGGGCTTCCCGGTCCCACTTGTCACTATCTCTGGAATAGTCTGAAAAGTGCTTTGTTATATAGCCTTCCATTTTCCTGTGGAAGTCTCATTGAGTTACAATAATATCTTAAAAGAAAAAAATAAAATAAAGCCTGACCTGAATTTTTAAAAGTCTGTCCCAGGGGAGCCGGGGTTACAGGAGGACCCCAGGCCAAAGTGAAAGAAAGCCCCCACTTACCTCTTCAGGGTCCAAAAGGCATGGGGAAATGCACGCAGCGAAACCACCCATGCGGTTCATTAGCTGCACTTATATTCAGCTGGGGACGGGTGACGTCAGCTGGAGACGCCACCCGGCGGAGACCAAAAGCTGCCCCGAGGGTGCAGGAGGTGCACAGGTGAGCGGAGGCTCAACGGGAAAGCCCACACCCCAAGGGGTGCAGTTGCTGCATCAGGCAGCCTGGGACAGTGGGGGCAGAGCCTGAGGAGGCACCAGCAACGAAGCTGGCAGAGGAGCCAGCAGCAGAGCCGGTGGAGGCGCCGGCAGTGGAGCCAACAGCGTAGCCAGCAGAGAAGCCGGCAGCAGAGCCGGCGGAGGCACCAGCAGTGAAGCCGGCAGTGGAGCAGGTAGAGAAGCTGACAGAGGAGCCAGCAGAGGCACCAGCAGCAGCACCAGCAGCGGAGCCGGCAGCAGTACCGGCAGAGGAGCCGACAGAGGTATCGGCAGCTGCACCAGCAGAGGAGCTGGCAGAGGCATCGGCAGCAGCACCGGCAGAGAAGCCGGCAGCGGAACCAGCAGCAGCACTGGCAGCGAGGCCAATGGAGGCAGAGGTAGCGAAGCCAGTTACAGAACCGGTGGAGGCATCGACAGGCAAGCCGGCAGAGGCACCAACTGGCGAGCTGTCAGGAAATCCCCGGAGAGAAGGTAACAAGGGCGGGGCCAATAGCAACCACCAATGGGGATCGCTGTGGGGTGCGGCAGAAGACCCCAAGCAGGGACGGATTAAGCGGCAGATGGGCCACACTACATCCCAAGGATAATCGGCCAGGATGCCATACCCGAGTGGGGCAATCAACTGGGGCTGGGGTACCTAGGCACAGGGAAAACATGGGGCCTATAGGTTAAGGGTACTCTTTATTCCTTTGTGGCCTCTAGGTCCACCGGCCGCATCGCTTTGGCTGTCACGGTGGTGGGGATCGCACGGTATGTCACAGGGTGGTTGGGATAGGGCACTAGGGATACGGGTTAGTCGGATCCAGGTCCAAGGACCTCAAAGTCTTCACGTTGAAGCTGTGACCTGGGGACACTGAGACTCATGGCTGGAGGGCCACGAGAATCTAGAGAAGAAGCCGGGTGGAGCCAAGGATGCCAAAGGGCCAGAAGACCTGCGACCCAAGGTGGTGAGTGGCCGGGGTGTAGGGAAGGTCAGAGCCCTGTGAGTGCCCACCGAGGGGCGTGATGACCCTGGAGGCTGCCTCAAAGGGGAACCCCTCCACTGAGGTACCATTCGAAGTTGTGGCAGGCAAGTTAAGGGGCTGCCTGGACGTCAGCTGGGGTAGCTTTTGGGGTCCACTCGCAAGCCCGGGACAGGCTAGATCAATAGTCGAGGCTAAGGCAGCATGAGAACGCCTGGTAGAGCAGAGGCAGACACAAAGTCCAATAACATTTAATTTGACACTAACATTTAATTTTTGAGAAATAAACACAATCTTTTTCAGAAGTTATTTGTTGTTGCCAGTATTACCCCATTCTGTTGTTGGCATGTATTTTGAGTATCAATAGAGGATTAATTTCAAATTTATAAGCCTAGGGGCGCTGATAATAGAAGAAGACAATTTAGACATCCTAAAAGATATGCTTTAAAATAATGGAGAGGTTTTTGTCAGCCGCTCATTTACACTCATCTTTGGATAATGTCCATTTCAACATCAAGGCAGCAGTGGTTTTTAAATAATGTTCTAGGAAGGGGGTTGAGCTGCAAAGTATGGCTCTGAATTTCTCACAGCCCAAATATGCAGGGGTATTTAGAGCCTAGGGATATTCTAGGGTTATTTCTATTATAAACTAAACACTAAATTCAGACCTGACTTGTGTGCAAGTACAAATTCTCCTCAGGTCCCTGGGAATTGCACTGCCAGAAAAAGTTTAACATTAAAAATTGGATTGCTTGTTTATATCATTTTTCATTTATATCTGTTTTTTGTCTCTTCTTGCGTGCTGTTGCTGGGTATGCTTGAATGGGGAATATAGCTCTGATAGCATTCTGACAACACAAGTAGAAAGATTTGGCAGAGGCACCCTATCAATTCAAGTCCCTCACCAACTAAAGTAAGGTTCCTTCTCTTTATTTTTGACACTGTGTGCTTGTAGTATTCCAAATTGCTGAGGGATTTCATCTGGTTTCCCATAGTATATACATTAGTATGATTCTCTTTCTAATGTTCGGTTACAGAATAGTGATTAATGCTTGGTGACATTTTGAATAAGAACTGTACTAGAATATAATGACGGAATTTTTTTTTTTTTTTTTGCATATAATCATTTGACATGCGTTGTTTCTGTTAATCAAAGTTAGATGGCATAGATATGATTGTGTTCCCATTTTGACCAGAAACGCTGGCCTCATATGGACATTCATTCAACGTCTCCTGGGAGAAGTGCTGCTCTACCAGGAGAAACCACAATGTTCAGGCTTTTTCTCCCAAAGTAAAAATGGCCACTCTGGAAGAAAATAACCTGGGAACAGCCAGGGTTCAATCAATGTTTGTATCAATGTATGAATGTTTGTACATGCTGTGGCTTCTCTCAGAAAAGAACATAGTCCTCCAGCCTCCCCCATCTCTCCCCTTCCCCCCGAGGAGACAGCATGTTGCTGACTGGACTTTGATGCTCCAGCAGGGAGAAGAACATGTTCCCTTCACAAACTCCACATTGTGCTGCAGGCAAATACTGACTATAGTCTGCCTGGGTCAGCTAGTCAGGTTGCCTTATGTATTGCTGCCATATGTCACCACAAAGACTAAGGGAGCCTGTAGACCACACTGAGATGTGCACACATCCTCCGTTCCTTCAACCTGACAGTGGTAGCACTGCAAGCTCTCCACTCTTCAGGGCCTCATTTTCCTAATGTCTGTAAATGCAGCTCTGGGTAAATTTGTCTAACCAGGAGAGTACACTTGGAGAATTCTTACAGGTGATTTGCTTGTTTGTATATAGGACTATTACTACTTATACCAATGGTTCGTAACCAGAATATTGTGGGGGCCATTCAAGGGTCCTGCAACCTGGGTGATACTGCCACTGTAATTGGCTCATGTGCCTCATGTAGAGTCACACCAGGAACAGCTGTGGTAGGAGTGTACGCTCCTGCCTACATTAGGGTTATCTGATAAACTTAAGGCAGGCAAGAACACCCAATCTATTACAGCCCTTCTCAGTCCAACTGAACACTCCTCTCAGAAACCTAAGTGCTGGGACCAATTCTGTTTTCTTCCCTCAATTGCCTAAGTTGCTTAAGAGGAAAGAGTTACCCTTTCTGTGTTTGCCTAGTCTTACTTTGGTAAGAAATCAACTACCCATGCAGATACAAATATTAGCATCAAAAGCACAGGTCTATTGCTTCAGTTAAAGAAGCAGTTAACTCCGGTGGCAATACATAGGGGTTGCACAGAAGTGCACATGCACTGCCTGAGAGTGCTGGTGCACCCCCTGACCAGCCATGCTCACTGCTTAGGCAATGGGCAGGGGGGCTAGGTGAGAGCGCCAGTGCACACCCTGCAAGTTCTGGCTGGGGAGTGGAGCGCCGCACCAACTCCCAGAAATGGCCACCTTGATTGGCCATGGGAGGAACCCTGCCCGGGTCAGCAAGATCAGCTACAAGAGGACACCACCAACCCCCCGTTGGTGGGATCAGCCATGAGGGGATCACCCCCCCCCGGTTGCTGACTGGTCACTGTGGGGCACATGCCCCTCCTGACTATGCCAGCACAAGTCACCCATGGTTAACTCCATTATCTATAAATTGCTGCCAGTTAATCTCTGGAATTGTCTAAAGAAAAATATGATTAATGTGTCACTTAGCCAGTGGTTACATGATTATTGTCATGGTTTCTTTATTTTTGGCAAGAAGCTTCTTGGTTTCATGCACTGGAGATGGCTACAGTAACAGTTTTAACTGATTGACTTGATTGTTTCCTGAAATGTGTGCAACTTTTACTCCTGGCCTATAGAATGCTTGAAAGTGGAATTTTATGAGAAAATATTCTTCCTTCTGTCAAAGCAATGAAATGGGGAGAGATAAGAGGAAGAAACAGGAAATATATGTTGATGCAGTGGTGTTAGTTCTTGGTGTTCCAGCAAGGTGATTAGTTTAACTTTGAAATGCTAGCAAAAAATGTCTATATGAGAGTTTTAAAAACAAACAAACAAAAAAACCTTTTTTGAGAAGTAGTTGAAAATGTTACTATAAATATACACTGAATATTGTAAACAGTGGTAGTTGGGTGTCAGGTTTTTTTTCCAGTTACTGTGCTTGGAATATATATTCAATATTTCATGTGCCTCTCCGTTTATGAAAGTCTTACTCCTGGCATTATCTAAATAATACCTTCTCCTTTCTTTGTGGTGAGAGAAACCTTCCTTTCCCGCTAAGTAAACTTTAGAAGCCTCAGGAGTAACTTCAAACATTGCTGACTTGAAAACTTAAAATCTGTAACAACTTGTTTGCACATAGGGGTGTTGAGAAATTCTTCACTAGGGAAATATCTCTTTGGTTCTCATGTTGATATTTGGAGTAGCTGCTGCTGGTGAGGGATTTCTGAAAGACTAGGCTCTAACAGAGAGGTACTGTCACAATCAGGCAGTTCTCTTTAAGGACCAACATTAGCAGCTATCCACAACTATCACCCTTTTATCTTCCTGCTGTTTGTTTGCTCTTATTTCTACCACCATTATTATCCTGTTGTGATTTACTTCTTTCAACTTGATTAGGATGATGGTTGGTTGTATCATCAAATACAATAATATAGACCAACGGTGCTATGGGACATATATTTTGCCTGTTAGCATAATTGTTGCCTACTGTTTAGATAAAAGCAGAGCTGTTAGTTCAGTCAATAACTTCAGCAGTCTGACATCCATTTTCCCTATGTCTTTGAACTTCTTAGGAATCTCTCATTCACACCTGAATTTCCTGTAGAATCAGCAGTGATACATTAGCACACACAACTTGAATTGATTGGTAGAGACATGTCCTGTTCATGGTAAAAGGTAACCACATACACTGTGGGCTTTTGTGTGAGGTACCTTTGTGGCTGCTGTTCATCTTGTTTAACATTGTTTCAGTGATATGTAGCTAGGGTTATGCGACTTAATTTAGCAATAATTTGTGCTCAGACTTAATTAAAATATTCATTTTCAGTAGAGGCAATGAAAACTGCTATTTTGCTCAGTATCTTCCAAAACAGAATGTTTGGGAGCAGGATTGCATATTTTTTGTCTTTGTCATTGAAACAAAATAAAAATATTTGCTGTGAACTGAAACCATTTAATGAAAATTTTCCCCCTTCTGTTTGACCCTGTTTCAGCTTGGCCTCTTTTCATAGAGAAAATGAAAAAGAAAGTAGAGGGGACCTGTAAATAAGTTTCTGACATTAATAAAAAATTCTGACTGATATATAATTATTTTATGAAAATAAACTATTCACATAGCTCATAGTTTCATTTTTAAATAATCCAATGTGTTCTAGTGTCATTTCTAATTTCAGATGCTCTTAAACATAAGCAAAAGAACAATAAAAGAACTTCCTTCCCCTCCAACTCTTGCCTGCCTTGTAGCTAAGCTGAAAGAATGACTTATACCGTGATCTTACAAGTTTCTGTTTTTAATTTTCAAGCTCCTAAATACAGAGAGCAAAACTAAAAGAACACACTGAGCATTCATCAGTATTGTATGTACCTTCTTTGACATGGAAGAGACAACTGGTTTCCTTTAGCCTTTGAGAGTCATTTTCTCTGCTAGCAAAATATCTTCCAGAATCAATCCTGAACCCCTCCTTTATTTTTTAGAATTGTCAAAAGCAAAGTTGGGGGGAGGGGCAGTTTCTAAAGTCATTTTACATTTAATTTGTCTACTATTTTTTTTAAGTCACTGCATGTATGTGACTTGAAACAAAACATTATTCTGCATTAAAGATGCAAAATAAGCTATGGGCAAATAGCAATCTATAGTATCTTGTTCTATACCATGGGAAATATTCACTGATTGAAAATTTGCTGTTTTTAAAATTGCTATTTGAATATTTATAATAAGAAAAGAAATCCAATAAGCAGGCGGCAAATTGCAGACAAATATGCACAGGGCTCAATGCCCTGTTTTTTTCACAGGTTGCTTGTCATCTTTGAAATGTCCTGTTAGGCATATCTTCATTGGAGAGCACAGAATAGATATAGCTAGTTTTAAATGAGCCAGAAGCAATCTAGCTTTAACAGCAAAGAGTTCTGCATAAGTTAATTTACCCTATTTCTTGGGATGTAAGCACACTCTGCATGACTTTCAAAAGCCTCACAGCACTCTGCTACGCTTCCTAAACCCTGGTCAGCTTTGCTAATACAGCACTCTTAGCCATGCATTTAGAACCATGTGGCTCTGTTGAAAATTAGAGCCATCCGGGAGTAGCCGTTACTAACAGCTTGGATTTTCATGGTAGTAAGTGCTTTACCAGACTGAGGAATCTGGCCCTCTGATTGCTCTCTGGGTGGATCAGCACAATATCCCTGATGCCACTTGAATACTTATCCCACCTGCCCCTTTTTATATGCAACAGTGGAAATTTGATGATGAGCCTGCTCCCATGACCACTACTGAGGAGACCACTGCCCACTGGCAACGGAGGAGGATGCAATGGAAATAAGACCTGTGTTTTGTCACATGTCTTTTCCCTTTTACCTTATTAAAAAGAGTAAATTAGCCTACCTGAGCTCTGTGCTGCCATAGCTGTACTGTTTATGATAGCTGAGCTAGTTTATTTACAAAAAGTTCAGGTGTTACCGCATTTTACAGTATAGACATACCCTTGGTTTTCTGTGTCTCAGCTTTTCAGTATAAACTGGGGATAATATTTTGCTGCCCCTCAGAGATTCTGTGAGGGTAAAAGAAACATCAAAAGGTGAGAATACCAGGGTAGTGGGGCCAGATAACTACCAAGAAGTCAATCAAAACTTTTCCAACCAGAGGTACTCCATCTGGGTTTCATTCAAGCTGAAACTCAGAATTTTACCTGAATATTCTGTTATCCTTCTTATCTGTCTTTGTGATATTTATTTACAAATTAGTTTGAATCCTTGATTCCTGATGCCAGTGGCCAAATTCCTGCTGGATTAACAGTAATAAAGAGTGCTTGACAACATATGTTGGGGAGAGAGTTTTCTATCATACTGTTATGATATAGATCTATTTTCTTGTGTTCTTCACCACTTGCTATTAAATAGTATTCCATATAAATATGAAGAAGCTGAAAGTAGTACCAGCACATCCAGCAATCCAAGGAATATGCTGTTAAAAATATGAAAACAATGCTCTTCGCAGAGAGTTTCTGGTATAATCCTGATTTGTCTTAAATGTAAGCTAAATGTTTTTGGGGAGTGTTTTTTTTTTGCAGCTTACTAATGAATTCAGGAAGCTTTTGTTTATAGCTTGAGTAAACCATTCTTCTTCAGAAGCCTGATAAATTTCAATGGTGAGGAAAATGTAGCACTTTAGGTTTAAAAATACCTGGCTTGTCTAAATCTGTGTGTACTAATACTTTTTATTAAACTGTAAACTAGCTACTAGGATAAAAGTGTCACAAGTCTTTATCACCTGATTAGCAAAACAATAGCCTCTCTCCACATTACTTCAAGCTTCTTAAACAGCCTACAGGCTGACCTGTTGATCAACTCCAAAAGCCCTAAGTAGTTTTGTCTGCCTATCCCAGTGAACTTGGAGAGAGACACACACACAGATACCTCTCTGCATTAGCTAGTATACCACATGCTGGCTATGGTCCTTGCTGTGGCAGAGAGAAGGAAGGGATCTCCTCTTAAGCAGTGAGTTGTGAAAGGAGAGGGAGAGGGGGGCAGGTGGAAGCCAGCAGACCCTGCTGTTCTTTCAAGTCTGTGCTGAGCTCCAGCCAGGGAGCAAAAGGGAGGGGCCAGCCCTGCTGTGGAGCTGAGAGCTCCACCCAGCCCAGAGAGCATGCTGGGATGCTGGGGGACTCTGATTTAACTTAAACTAGTAAGGGGTCTGGGACAAATATTGCACAAACCAGTCTGACCCAAATCAGCCAAGTCTGATACTACATTCAACCAGGTTTATCTCAAACCAGTTTCAGCCATTTGCAAACTGGTTTATATGCACTGAACATCTGTTCTGTTACAGGTTTAAACCAGTTTCTGATTAATTAAACCAGTTTATGTGTAATGCCTGCCCCTAGACAAACTGTCTCTCAGAACCAGGCCCTAGGCCACCTCTGCACATGGGTCTAGCATGCTATCCAGCCTGCGGGGTTCCCCATAGGTTCAGAAATTTGGCAGGAGGGAAGTGGCAATTGCTGCTACCACTCTTCAGCTGCCAAAATTTCTGCTCCCTGAAGATCTCCTGGGCAAGATGGCATGGTTCCATGGCTTGAATTTGGCCCATTTGCCAACTGGGGGTTGAGCACCCCTACCCTAAACCATGATTCTTAGATCTCATGACATATGCAAACAAAATCTAGGGAATAATTATTTATTCCAAATTTCACTGCATTGTGATTTCTTTATATTCCTGCCTGATAAATATTACAAGGAAAAATAAAAGTGAGAGAAGCAACAAGCGGATTAATATTTATATGGATACCCTCTGATTTGCTCATTTTACACCTTCTAGTAGTCTTGGTTTCACAAATGTAATTATGATCCAATAAGACTTGATTCTAATACATTTTGTTTCTTTTGCTCTTCACTAGTATTTAGAACAAAATAGAAATGTAGAATGGTAAAGACCAGGAACCAGATTGTTGGCCCTACTAGGTTGATTTACACCATTAGAAGTAATTTGAGAATATCTCCTGAATTATAAATCCTTTGGTGTTGGGGGAGAGCTTTCAGTTCTCTTTTTGCATTCCTATTTTAGGCAGCATGAACAATAAGCAGACAATAAGTAGTCTTCTGTTGCCACAAGTGCACTATGTGATAATGGCTGTGCTTAAGTAGGAAATTGGAAAAACTATAAAGTGGCTTAAAGTGAGCTTAGACCCACACTTCCTGCCCCCTTCTCTTAAACTAAATACTTATTTCAGTCCAGAAGACACGACCCTTAAATCGAAAAGGTGAGTTTGCAACCGAGTCTGTAGGAAACAAGTCAGTTTCAGTTTCTTCCCAAAACAATTACACTATGATTCTATATTATATGAATAAAGTCAGTTTTTTAATTTCCACAACTTCAGCATTATTGGTAGTTATAAAACGTTCCTTTCTCACTGTGATTAAGAGTTCAGAAAGATCTAAGTAGAATTTTCACTTATTTTTCTTCTAATATTAAGGTAGATTTATATACATTCTTTAGATTTTTTTTTACCCTGAGCCTTGCTCTTCAAACTGTATTCCATCTCTCTCCTCCAAGAACAACAGAATTTGTCTTTCTAACTTGAAAGCAGATGTTAAAGAGTAAAACTTTCAAACAAGTTTGAGTCTTATTTCAGAAGTGACTTAATAGCCTAAAGGCAAGAATCTTGTGAGTAATATTTTTTGTTGGAACAAATTTGTGTTGGTATAGTCATCATAAGCAAAGGTATCATAGTACCCTTCTTTAAGTTCTAGTAAGTTTAGTTTAGTATTTATTAAATTTATTTATTATTTATTTAGTAGCTTTATATAAATTTGATTTTTCCTAGTGAGAAGACTAGTGCTTTTAAAAAGTCAATTAGAGCCCTAGAAACGAGTCTGTATCTTTAGGTGCTTGAATATATTTAGTAAACCAGCCTATCAGTTGTTTTGGAAATGGAGATTAGCTTCTTTTGATAATTATTACAGTAGTCAATTTATAAATAATATAGTCTGAGCTATCTTGCTAGTAATGACATAAAATTGCATATATCAAGCTTCTACAGATATAACAATTCAGAACCCACATTTCCTTCCATATTTTGATTATGGATATAGACGTGATTGTATATAAGTTAAAAAAAAAGTTTTGATGAAAATGAAATATTTTAACCTCATAAATATGTGGAAAACTAAGGAAAAGTACTGGAGAGAGGGTGGGGAAAGCAATCTTTTTCTCAAAGCTATTATGAGAAATTTTCAATGTTTATTCAAATTAGAATGGTAATAAAATCAATTCAAATACAAATACTATTTTCTGGTACTGGGTTTTTGCTATTTATTTCCATTTTTCTTTCTTTCTTCTTTTCCTTATTGTGGAAAAGGAGTGGAGTAGAAGGCAATAAACAAAAAAAATCAAATTAAATTAAAAAATATTCCCTCTAATTTTGATGAAAACTGAAGTAAAAAGAAATCCTAGCAAATCAATTGGGTGGGGAAAAAAACATTTTTCTTTAAAAAAAAAAATCTTTCAAAGGAAAAAGATTTAACTTGGTGACAAGAAAAAAGATTGGCTGCTGTTGTATATGTGGGTATTTTCAATTATGCATGGTGGGGGATCTCTGCAACCTGTAAATCCTCTTTTCTCATTATAAATAAGAGATTCAGATCCCTCCACAATCTCCTTCTCTTAAAATATGCAAAGGGAAGGATTTCTGCCTGGGTTCAAAAGTAGGAAACATTTCCAAGTTGGAAGCAGCTTGAGGTGATAGTATAGGAAAATAAGAACTGGTTAACATATTCATTAGGGCTTAAAAGCACACCTAATGGCATAGGCACTTGGCAAGTGTCAAGGAAAATGGAAATTTATGCGCTGGATCCCTGAGCTCAAAGCCAACTCACCCAGGAGACTTTCTCTCCACGGGTGCATTAGGGCTTTGCAAAGCTTCGGTCCCTGATTCAATTCTGCCCAATTTGGTGGCCAAATCTCCAAATCTGAATCAAATCAGAAGATACTTTAATCTCTCTGAATTGAATCAGAACCCTCTGAATCAAGTTGGAAAGATTCAGTGATTCAGACATAGACACAGCTTTAAATGTTTTTTCTACATACCTCTAGGTACCAGGCAGCTCATGAATGCTGTGATGCTGGGACACATGGAGTATCTCACAGAAACACAGGCAGCTCCCCAGTGTGCTTGGCAGCAGACCCAAAAGTGGACCAGAAGCACTTCTGGTCCACTTTCAGGTCCACCAGGGAGCATGCTGGGGGGCCCCTCTGGGCCCCCTGGCTCAGCGATTGGTGCCTTCTGGGTCTGGGGGGGGGCATCCGGGGTCCCCCTGTGGCCAATCACTGAGCTGGAGGGTGCAGGGAGGGGGGGGGCGCATGTTCCCTGGTGGACCTGGAAATGGACAGGAAGTACTTCCAGTCCACTTCCAGGTTCGCTGCCAAGCATTCAGGGGGGGCCCCTCACACTCCTGTGGGATGCTCCATTTGCCCCAGAATCACAGCATTCACAAGCCACATCTGGTACCTTGAGGTATGTAGAAAAAACTTTTAAAGCTGTGTCTATATCTGAATCACTGATTCTCCGAATCAGCATCAAATCTTCAGATTCAGATTTGGCCGAATTGAATCAGAGACACTGATCCGAATCAATAAATTGAATCACTTTCCCTGATTCAAGCCAAATCTGAATCGAATAGGGCCCATTTTGCACACCCCTGGGGTGCATCTCTACATGCAGGATGTGCATTTTGTCACTGAGCATGCTGCTCCCTGGATGCTTCCCTGCTCTTCCCAGTTCCCAGCATGCTGGAGGAGCTGGGGCAGAACTACAAGATGGGAGATGCTTGGCTGGCAGCCAGAGCATCTCTCTGGAGAACTGAGACTCTGTGTCTGCCAGTGTACACTCCTGTGGTATGCACTGCACTGTGGGGTTTTTTTGCAGCTTTATTTATTTATTTATTTTTGCTACTAGATTTCCCAAAAGCAAATTTTCCCCTGCACTGCAAATTTGGAAGCAGGTTTTAATATGCTGGGTGTGAGATTTTTGGTGCCACAAAGAGATTTGATTTTGCTTTCCTCACGTGCACTTCTGGATCTGGCCCACATGTTGACTTTTAAAAATGTTTAAGAAGTGTGGTCACTGTGGGTGTTTATAGATGTGCTCCAGGAGGTGGCGAGGCAGGCATTTTAATTAGCGCAGCTCCAAGAGTGTTGGCATCCCTGTGCTGAAAAATGGTGGTAAGGCACTTCAAACTAAAGCTCATTGAAAGAGCTTTAGTTTAAAGTGACCTTCCACTAGTTTTTTGTGCAGGAACACTGATACACATGATACTGGAGTCATTTGGAATGTTGTAATCACCATGCTTCAGCAGACTCAATTAATTAAGTCTGCTCCACCACGCTGTAATTCTAGCACATTGGGGCAATCTCCCCTCATGTGTATAGGAGCCCTATATGATAGAATTCAGGCTATTTTACTTCATTACAAGTCTAGGAAAGGCTTTAAGAAATGTTCCTGAATACAAAATGCAAGAACTTTCTTACATTTTTAAAGTAGAAAACTTGAACAGCCTTTTTTCTTTTTTTGATACTCCCTGCAGTTGAATATTGTAGACAGAGATGCATCTAAGACTTTAATTTTGCTGTTTCATTCCACCATGAGTTACTTAATTTCTGTCTGTCTGTCTGTCTGTCTGTCTATAACTTCATGAAGGGTGTTGTGACGGAAGGCATAGTGATATGAGTATTTTTGTTATAAACAAGTGTTTCATGCCCAGTCCCTGGAAGGGCCACACACGTTTGCACTTTCACCTTTGTTTTTAATATTTTTATAAAGGGGAAAATGGAGGGCGGGAAGCAGGGAGAGAGAAGAAGTCTCTCTCTCTCTCTCTCTCTCTCTCTCTCTTCCTCCCACCCCCCACACTTTTGTGGACTGCGTCTGGATGCTGCTGCTCTACTCTTTGCTACCCTCAGTACCCTACTTGGCACATTGGACTTCTCTGAGACTATGTATATCTTCTTTTTCCCATACTAAGCAGGTGAGGGGGGTGGCATCTGTATGGATAAACCAAGATGGCAACCTTGAAGAGAGGCAGAAACTGGCTCACAGGGACCAGCTTTGATGACGTCCTCCAACTCCTATGTTTCTTGGTCTGAACATTTGAATTCGGACACTTCATCTTGCAATAAAATGTGGGCTTCAAACAAGCACTGCTATGTGGTATGTGGTACCGCAGGCCTGTCTGAAATGCCATACACTGTACATGCAGGCATTCCCTGCACTGCTATTTTTCAGAGTGGGGCTGGGGGGCTGTTTCTTGATCCCATGGTAAAAAAAAGCTAAGTGAGAAAAAGTGAGGCACCACATGTGGCAGAGGCACATGCTGCCCGAAACCAGAGCCTGGCTGGCCAGAGTCATACTCCAGCTGCTGGCCAGGCTCCATGCTGCAGGAATGCTATGGCTGCCTCTTCCTGAGGCCCCCAGGACCCCATATAAGGCTGGAGCCCCAGCCTCCCCTACTTCACCTGTGGTATCCTGCCCCACACCAGAGCATGCGTGGCATGACCATTCCCCAGGGACAAGTAGCAGTGGCACAAGGTATGCCACTACTGCTAGTCCCCAGGGAAACTCACATTCCTGCTTGTGCTCTAAGAGAGCATTCTGCAAAGTGTAAGACAAATAGCTAGTCCTAAATGTGTAACCCTATGAAGGTTGTTGTGTGGGGAGAGGGTTCAATCTCTAGTGGTCTGAGTATTTTAATTGCTCGTGTTTCATTCTCAGCATTTGGGACAGCCACAATTTTGCACCTTCACTTTTTTTTTGTTTTTAATATTTTTATAATAAAACTTTAAGAAGCCCAAAGAAAAAAAAAATGTCCTTCCCTCTCTTGCTCTCTTTTTCAGGGCCCATATAGTTTATCTGATACTAGAAATTTAAGTCTGGGAAGTTTTGCCCACCTTCCTTCTCAGAGGGGAAAACTGTCTGTTGGAAGGATATTATCTGTTATAAAACTCTAGAGCTCTGTGAAACTTGGCTTGTTTTCTTCTCAGGGGCTCCCATAAATGTTTTCATTCGTTTGATCTATGTAAAGTGACCACCGCCTGAGTTTAATGTAAGTTTATGTTTCAAATGACCTCCCTGAACTCAAAGTGAGACTTGATCAAAATCTGAGTTTCCTGTAGTTTTGCCAAATATAGATACAAAACTGAACTTGCTCAGATTCACTTGAAATGGGGCCCAGGCTAGTGATTTTTTTAGTTACTCATGATCTGAGAGTTGAGTTCATATAACAGTCAAGACCTGATAGACACTGGATGCATTTTTGTGGACATTCTTCACACTTAAGTGAATATGTGTGACTGTAAATATAAATTGCTTTATTTATGAAAACTGACATTTTGACAAACTGATGCTTGTTACATACAGATTAAGTATGCTGTCATAATTTTTCAGTAATTTTGCCACCTGCTGGATGCATTATTTCCTGCTAGCACACATGGGTGTTCATTGAGCTCATACATCATATAAACTGAAACTAGGTATGTGTAAGGCTGTGCGAGGCTTCGGACCATGCTTCAGATCCGGAGAAGCTTTGGCATCCAAAGCAGCATGTCCAGATCAAAGCTGTGGCTTCTTTAGGCTTTCCAAAGCAGTTCAGAGCTTCCAAATCACTTCAGAAAAGCTCTGGAGCCACCTCGGAGATCTGGCCATAGGGTATAATGAGGAATCAATGAAATATCTATAACTTTGTTGTTTTTTTTTTGTCTGATTTGGATAAACCTTGCAGGGGTGGTAGCCCCTGCTGAGGGCATGAAGCCTGCTAAGTTTCAGGAAGATAGGAGCAAGGGTTCGGGGGGAACTGCACCCCAAATTCTTGAAAACAAAACTCATGTCACATGTATGTGTTACACCACAGGAGGAGTGAAAAGATGACCCTGTGTATGTTAAGGTGCAGCGGACTGAAAACTGCAGGGGTGGTGGCCCTTGCTGAGGTCACAAAGCCTGCCACGTATCAAGGAAATAAGTGTAGGGGTTTGTGGGGAACTGCACCTCAGGCTGCGGACAAGCAAAACTCGTGACATGGGTAACACTGTGTGTATTAAGGTGCAGCAGGATGAAAGCTGCAGGTCTGCTAGCCCCTGCTGCTGCCACGATGCCTGCCAGCTCTCAAGGAGATAGATGCAGGGCTTCTGGGTTCTGGGGCCCTGCACCTCTAGCTGCTGACAGGCAGCACTTGTGCATGGGTGCTTGTGCAACTGACTGTCTCTGTCTTGGGGAGTTGATTGTCTGTATTGATTATTTCCTCTCCTTAGTCTGTGGTTTTGTAGGTGTTAATCCTTGATCATTAACTTATTATCTAGTAGTTACACGAGATAATGAGTTAATTAGCACTGATCTTCTTAAAACTTGGCAGGCTTCATGCTCTCAGCAGAGGCTACCCCTCCTGCAAGTTTCATCCACATCAGACAAAAAACAACAAAGTAATAGATATTTCATTGATTCCCCATTATACCCTATGGCCGGATCTCCAAGGCAGCTCCGAAGCTTTGGAGCTGCTTCAGCTGGATTGAAGTGGGAACCCGGTCTGGAGCTCCAGATCATATTGCTGGCATCCAAAGTGGCCAGATCCAAAGCCAGATCAAATAGCTGCCATCCTTGCACAGGACTAGGTATGTGTAGTCTTTTTTATTTATTTATTTTTTGAATAGCCTAGTTGCACATTCTTACTATCCTACACCTAACAGTTTTTCATGTATTTCACTGGTTTATTCGTATGCTATAGAAATCTGTCATAGTGGAATGTAGCATCACTGAATAAATCAGATAAATTGTTTACAAAAAAGGGGGGGAAATGTTTTTAGCTTGGGATTTTAATAGCAACAATGCAAATAGGACTACTGAAAAACTCATTGAATATAGCCAGTATACTTTATTACATGTTTGTCTTTGGTATGGTTCCAAGGAACAATACAGGACAGCTCTGCATTCTTCCTTTAAAGTAGAGGGATTTTTGAGGGTTGGCTTAAATCTAAATCTACGCACTCTTTGCTAGAATTTATAGACTTGGCAATTGGAAACAACAGAAGAGAGGAGACACCTCAGTATAAAATATAATCACAGGACAATTCTGAGCTAAAAGTGCAGCCATGAAAATGGTAAATAAGATCCTATATAAAGAGAGGTATTTCCAGTAGAGATAGGGAAGTATCAACACCATTGTATAGGGCACTTGTGAGATCTCTCTTGGAATAATGTGTACACATCTGCTCATCCAGGATCAAGAAAGATAATTTATCATTGTAACAGGTGTAGAAAGAGGTCTACAAGGATGATCAGTACCTGTCCTACAAAGGGATACCAGTTTGACTTGTTACTGTAACAAAATGAGGGATACATTTGTTCCTTCTGAATATGTTAGGGATAGTAGAAGTCAGGCAGGAGAAAAGCTACATAAGCTCAAGAAGAATGTTGGCACAAGAACAAATTATTATAAATTCCATCCAATAAATTTAGGAGTTAATTTTAAAAGTTTTCTAATCATCACAGTAGGAAAATTTTGGAGCAATGTTTCAATAGGAGCAAGAAGCCTAACTAGTTTGAAATAGATTTAGCATCCTTCTGAAATAAAGTACTCAGGGATGTGGCCTAAAATATTTGGGTTATACTTGATGGATGATGAGGTTCTTTCTAGTTCATAAACTATTCTCCCTTGTGTGTACATGCACACCTGTGTGTGCATGTGTGTAACTGTCTATAGGAACATATATTTATGTTACTCCTCTTCCCCGACAGGAAATGTACCAAGGGTAAAAATACAAAGAAAGTTACACTAGCTCTGTAAATTTCTGTCCATCTTGCACACACAAAGAGTATTAAAAGCAAACCAGTGTGTGCATGCTCTCTTTTTCTCTCTTCTCCTATACCACCAAGTTGGAAAATCTACAGAAGAATATGTAACTGGTAGTGGGAAATCCAATTTTACATGTTGTAACTGTTTTTCAACTGGCAAAAGATGAAAAATGGGAAAAGACTAGGAAAAAAGAGGTTTATGACGCATCTCTAAAAGAACAGTTCACTGGTGGGAAAATTTCAGATGGGCACTTTTCCCATGGAAATTCTCAAAGGAAAGTGACCCCCTTTGCCTAGCTATCTCTTATTAAAACAAAATCGATTACCAAATCAGAATATAAGAAAGAAAAAAAATCTGAATAAAATGTATGCAGTTTAGTTGTTTCACATACAAATGGTTAAATTCAGCTTGGAGTTACAACCTTATAGACCCAGTGAAAGTAATGAATCTAATCAAATATAACCCTTATTACAGCACTACATTAAATTGTTGATGTAGATTACTCTTTCCCTTCTCAGGCTAATTTGTTCCTTTTTAGTTTATATGTCTATTTTTAACTATTATAAACATTATATTTTTTCTTTCTATAAAATTAGTGACTTGGACCAGTTAATTAAAAAACAATACATTGTATCTACTACACCATGCATGGATTATAGTTGTTGGTTGCTGGTCCCTGGAGCTTTTTATAGTAGATTCCACAGCGGAAGTTATGTGGTGCCACATCTTAAAATGTACGCCACTTACTAGTCAAGATATTTTTCGGTTTTAAATGCATTGCCTCAGCTGGTGTAACTTTATCTGCTTTTGGTTTTATGAACAGTTTAGTTGAGAACACAACAACTTCTAGGCTTATCACCATTTGCTTCAGATACATATGCAAATTAGGTAATGGACTAAAGTTAACCTTTCAGAGTCTGTGGGTATGTCTACATGTTCATTAATGTGCCATAATTATACCACATTAATTTAATACCTGTAATGACAGGTCCTAACTTAATGCATTATAATCAGTGCTACTGCGTATTAGTGCAGATGAAAGCTTTTTATGTGACACTGATGTGCAGTGGAGTAAATCTAGTGCACATTAGCACAGTTTTTGCCAGCCACACTAATGTGCAGTAAAATTAGTCTTCTGCACATTGTGTCTTGTAGATTTGCCCTGTAATGAAGAATCTTATATTTTGTGCCATAATTCTTAATTTATTTCTGGTTCATCCGGACATGCAGTAGGAGCTGCTCTAGTCCAAGCAACAGTTCATTACCATATACCACTGTTACAGAGGATTGAACCTCATTTGCATTGCTCTGTTTCTGGTTCAGCATAAGGAAACTAGATTTAAAAAAAAAAAAGACAAAAGCATGTTTTGTCATACCATTCTTCTTATTCATGGACTTTGCTGATTCATGTATAACAAACAAATTGTATTTTTAACATACTGGCTCTTCAGGGAGGTGCCAGGTTTTATATTTGAGATTTCCACATATGTATGCCTCTCACAGTTTTAAATTTTTATATCTGAGAACCTAGACTTTACACACTTTTTCCTCTTGTTATAACTGTCTTCTGCAGTTGTGTAGAATTAACCCATCAAGTTGCGTAGAATTAACCCATCAGAACCCATCAAGTTGGCTTGTGGAGTCTTGCCCTGCAGAGAGATTCCAATAGTAACCTGTGTCCATAATGACTTTTGCTTTCAATAGATGCCCTGGCATGTTAAGTCTGTGGTATTATAAAACTCTTTGCAATAAATTCCTGTCCTTAGGCCTAATAAAAAGATGATATTTTGAGGTGGAGGGGAAATGTCAGTGTGGAAACAAAATGCAAAGTTTTCTTTTCAGTTTTGATTCCCAGTATGCATGCAAGCTGCTTTACAGAGCTGATACGCTCAGTGAAATTGCCTAGGAGGGTGCTTACATGACAACATACCCTATACATTTGCAATGCATATAGGCATCCTGGAATGGAGAAAAGTTGCAGAGCTAATATACATATGTTCCTATTGAATTCCAAGAGATGCGTAGAATCGCTTCAGATATTGAAGATGTAATGTCAGGATCTTTAACAGCACAACTCTAAGCTGTTGTTTCAAGCTGATTCAAGTCACAACTTAAAATTATGAAAACCCTTGTGCTTTTGTACTGTCTTGGAACATTCAATTTCCATATTTCCTGCTTTTTTGGAATGACCTTCATTTATTAAACTTGAGTGCTTCTGGAAGCACAAATGAATTTGAAGGCTGCTGAATTGTAGGCTGTTAATTGCTTGCTTTTTTAATGAATTGTACCTGATTCTGAGTTACAAAGTTACTGAGATTTCCCTCTTTATGTGCTTTGGCAATGTAAAGGAAATGAAAATAGCCCATAGCTTCTATAGACTCAACACCCAGATTGTGTTTCTATCTTGCTCTCAATGCTCAGAGTAGTGGACAGGGAAAGGGACTGACTGAAAAACACTGTCCTTGGGCTACTCTCAGATTCCAAGGGCAGACATTAGAGCTGCCTAAGGCAGCCTTTTCACAGTTGTGAAATAACAAGGAGTATAAAGGTGGGCCCTCTGCAATTTTTGTTCCTGTCAAAAGAGCGTTGGGAATTGCAGAGTTACTGAGTTTAATTTGGCCTTCCAGGGTTTCTGTCATGCTATATCTCAGTATGTCAAAGGTTGGTGAAGCACCATTTCTCCCATTAAAATAAACAGTAACTCTTCTGTGTTTATTCTTAAAGGGAAGAACTGAATAAAATTAACAGTTTATACATTATGTAAACTGTGTATTAACCTTATAAACCTAAGGTTTGCAGACTTTAAACATTTAGAAAATTTCCCAATAAAATTATGCCCCTTCCCTTACCGTATATAGAATTCAGAAAACACTTTTTTTTTTTTTTCTGGAGGAAGGGGGGGGGAAAGTTAATTCTTGCGGTCTGACATCACCAGACTGAGCTTCTATAACTGCTGACCTATCTGTTGGAGTCACAGTCACAGTACTGCTTTCTGTTCCAAAGGTTGAGTCCCCTCATAGCAGGCTTATGTAGTGATGCCTGCTCCATGATGATTGCTTTTTAGCACCAATAGGAATGCTGTTGCGAAATGATATGTTGGATCCAAAGGCCATTGCAGTTGATATAAGTCTTTTAGTTGACTTCATTGAGCTTCAGATCACACCTTACGTAAAGAATGATTTCTGTGGAATCCATTGCCTGTGAGGGAAGGTATAAAAAAAGAATGAAAATTGACTAGAATGAAAATTGACTAGTAAAGTAGTTCATTGGCAAAACTCTCTCTGCTTCCAGATGTCAACTTAATACAAAGTTAGTACATGTAGTTTCTGGCATCAAAGCTTTGGTTCCTATGCTAGGTTGTAATATGCCGCTCTAAACGCTAGGTTTTCATTTTCTATTAGATCATATTCAAATTATAATTATTCTACGTCAGTGCAAATAATTGTGCTATAAATTCAGACTTCAAAAATATTGTTTCCTTTTTGTAATAAATTAGAACATAAGCATTTTTTTCTGTTTTACATAGCTTTTTAGTGACTGCTTCATCCTTATTTGTACAAAGTGCATCTGCTTACAGATGAAAGAAACAGCTTTAAAGCAGTGGCTTGCTGTTGCTATTGCACTGTGGTGCAAGCTGTCCCAAAACATTTACATTTATATTTTCCCATAAATATATATTTTTCAAATGTTAAATGTTTCACAGAAATGTATTGGTTTCACAAGGATTTTATATTGAAGATAACTCAGGTTCAGGATATCATTTCTAAAGGACAAAGAAGAGACTGAGAGTGACTTGCCCCAGAATAGCCATAGCCTGCTGACTAGAGCACTCGCCTGGGACATGGGATGCAAGAATCACTGGGTTCAATAAATACAGGCATACACAAATAACAAACTTTAATCTTGAAGGAGCAGTATGCAACCTCTGCAGACCCTGTCTGGATCTAATGTTAGAAATAGACTTAGCTGAATGAAAGATGTTGTGGCCCAACTGATCTTCTTCACTGCGTCTGGTCCCACCCTTGATGGTGCAGGACAGAGGGCAAAGTGATCTCCCTGTTTTCCCTTCTCAGCCAGACCCATACCGTGTGGGGCTTTTTGACACTCAGCCATACCGCATGTCCAAAATCACAGGAAACATGTATGACTAATTAGGGAAAAGCCCTGCTTTCCTTGTTCAGCCAGACTTGCTTCCCTGTGATTAGAGAAGCAGGTGTGACTGAGTGAAGAATCACTTTTCCCTACCCAGCAAGGCATAGGGCTGGTTGAGTAGGGAAACAGGGAAATCCCATCAAGCCAAAACCAATTCCCTGCCACTGTGGCAAAGCAGGTCTAACTGAGCAGGGGAAGGCTTGTTCATGCCCTACTAGACCCAGGGTATGGGTCTGACTGAGTGGATCAAGTGTCCACTGCAGTAACGGGGCAGAATCTATTACCACCATTTGTCATACCTGTGATTTTACTATCATGTGGAACAAAAAAGTATCAGTATCTATTTGCTGAGCATTTGTGCTGCCATAAAAAAAAAATATGCTGGCATAAATGAGATATCAGGTAATATCCATTTCCACCCTGTTTAACTGAGGGGCCATCTCCCAGTTACCCAACTCCTTCAGTTAGGGAGGAGTCTCTTTCCCTTTGACTATAGGACAGCTACTGGCTGACTTTTTAGTCCATGCGTTACAATACACATCTAATTGATTTGGAACAGAACATCTCATTCCTGGACTTGAGTTAATCCCTTTCTTATGTTTTTTCACAAAATTTTGAAAGGTCTCATTTTGCATTCTGTGTCTGAACAAACGTGCATTTCAGAACTTCAGAAGTTTTACAAAACAGAACTTGTTTTCTGGCCATCCCTATTTTCAGAAGTACATAAACAAAGTATTACTTCCAAGTGTAAGGTAAAATGGAATCAGAATTGTGATAAAAGTAATGTTACTTCATCAATAGAAATGCTTAATTACCTGCAGCTTGAGAATGTGAATATATTCAGCAAGAAAAACTGAAATATGTTTGATGAAGATTTATGATGTTAAACCACCAATAGATGTTAAGTGTCAAATTCAGTACAAAATCTCTTTAATCCTTCTGCCTTGCTGAATTTTTTTTCAGTGAAGTACGTTCTAAGATATATAAAATCAAGAAAGACACATTTACCAATATACAGCATTGAATTGTAGTATTTACACTTACCTAAAAAACTTGGTGAATGATGTGTTTCCATCATACTTAAACAGTGCATGTTGAATATAATTTACTTTCAATATGTTGATACCAGTGAAATATTCTTGTTGTCAAGAACAAGCCTTGTGCTAAAATACTGCCTTTTTGATCAAAACATATCTTCCTTAAGCGCCAATACAGAATTTACACATTCTCTCAGATCTCAAGCTGGCTGCAGCAGATTTCCCAATAAAATATAGCACACATGGAAAAATACTATAAAACAAAGGGCTTAAAAAGGGAATGTTACAACTTGTTTACTGTTACTTCAGTGCAATTTCTGTTGCTCATTGTTTTATATAATAGAAGTGGGGTGTAGGAGAATTGGAGACATGCATCCCTGTTAATTTACAGCTGAATTTGTCATCCTTTTGTATACTTTCTGGTATGAAAGGTAACAAGGAGGGCTTCTAGAAGTACATCAGCAACAAGAGGAAAATCAGGAAAAGCGTGGGTCCCTTACTGAATGGGGGAGACAACCTAGTGATAAATAATGCAGAAAAGGTTGACGTACTCAATACCTTTTTCACCTCAGTCTTCACAGGAAAGGTCAACTCCCAGACTACTGCACCTGGCAGCACAGTTTGGGGAGGAGGTGAGTAGCCAACAGCAGTGAAAAAGCAGATTAGGGACTATTTAGACAAGCTAGATGTGTACAAGTTCATGGGGCCAGATGCAATGCACCCAAGAGTGCTGAGGGAAATTGTTGATGGGATCACAGAGCCACTGGCCATTATCCTGGAAAAAAATTGTGGCAATTGGGGGAGGTTTCAAATGATTGGAAAAGGGCAAATATAGTGCTCATTTTAAGAAAGGGAAGAAGGACGATCTAGGAAAGTACAGAGTAGTCAGCCTCACCTCAGTCCCTGGAAAAGTTATGGAGTGGGTCCTCAAATAATTCATTTCTAAGCACTTGGAGAAAGTGATTATTAACAGTAAGGATGGATTAACTAAGGGCAAGTCATGCCTGATCAACCTGATCGCCTTCTATGATGAGATGATTGACTCTGTGGATATGGGGAGAGCAGTGGATGTGATATTCCTTGACTTTAGCAAGGCTTAGAAAGTTTGGGTAGGATGAATGTACTATAAGGTGGATAGAAAATTAGCTGGATCATCAGGCTCAGAGGGTAATCAATGGCTCGATGCCTAGTTGGCAGCCAGTATCAAGTGGAGTGCCCCAGTGCTTGGCTGGTCCTGGCCAGTTTTATTCAGTATCATAGAATCATAGAAAATTAGGGTTGGAAGGAACCTCATAAGGCTATTTAGTCCAACCTCCTGCTCAAAGCAGGCCCATCCCCAACTAAATCATTCCAGCCAAGGCTTTGTTGACCTGGGCCTTAGAAAACTCCAAGGATCAAGATTCTACCACTTCTCTAGGTAACCTATCCCAGTGTTTCACCACCCTCCTAGTAAGAAAGTTTTTCTTAATATCTAACCTAAATCTCCCTTGCTGCAACTTGAGACCATTGTTCTTTGTTCTGTCATCTGTCACCACTGAGAACAGTCCAACTCCATCATCTTTGGAGCAAACTTTCAGGTAGTTAAAGGCTGCTATGAAATTCTACCTCGATCTTCTCTTCCACAGGCCAGATCAGCCCAGTTCCCTCAGCCTCTCCTCATAAATCATATGCCCCAGCCCCCTAACCATTTTCATTGCTCTTCACTGGACTGTCTTCAATTTGTCCACATCTATAGGCAATGTGGGGGGGGGGAGGGGCCACAGGGAGCACGTTTCCACCCAGATTTCTGCACCAATGGTGGGGCATGAAGCTGCAGACCAGCTGGAAGCAGCACCTGGCAGCAGCAGGGGCAGCAAGGTGGAGTTGTACCCCCTTACTGTCAACACTTATGTGTTATCTATGTCCACATCCTTTCTGTAGCGGCGGGGGGAGGGAGGGCACAACTGGACACAGTATTCCAGATGTGGCCTCAACAGTGCCAAAGAGAGGGGAAGAATCACTTCCCTCGATCTGCTGAGGGATTTAAGTATTGGCAGTCCCTCTGTTGCCAGTTCTACAGTGGGCTTGTTTTCTATCCTGTGATTCTTAACTCTCTTCTCCCTTCTAAAATTTCAGGCCCTGAAAATTCTGTTTTGCATTGCATTTTTTTTAAATTATCTGGTGTTTCCTAGTGGTCCATCTCATAAAGTACTGGCTTCTAGACGTTATCTTTTAAGTATATCAGATTGTAAGTATATCACAAAGCCAGCATTGGCTTCTAGAAGTTATCTTTTAAGTATATCAGATTGTGTGAATACAAAAGAAGCACCCATTGCAAGTTCTGGCTCTTTTAATACCTAAAAAAATCTTCTTGGAAGGTTGAGACTTGCAGTACAGCTGTTTCTGATTTTTAACATGGTCACTAACATAGCTGTAAAGAAAATGAATTTTCTGGTCTGCATTGGGAGGAAACAATGACTTTTTGAAGATTTTGTGACAGGGTAAGTGTGGGGAAAAGGCCATAAAAAGATGTCAGACCCCATACCCAAAAGCTATTCTGATTCAGACCAGGGACATAAGCTTCATGTTTTACTTCCTGATCACATGACATTAAGGGCAATTCAGGAAGCTAAAACTAACAAAAATGAAATGGTCCCTAAATACTTTATATTTTACCCAATCCAAAGTCTTTTGAAGTTAATACGATACTTTGTATTGACCCAGGACATTAGATAATTATCATTTGTTCAAATAACTATGTCAAAAACAGTAACAGGTTATTGTGTAAGCTGTCTTTTCTGCACATCTCTGATAAGAGCTAAACAATAAACATGTTTTTTATTTTATCATGTAGAAATGTGAGCCTTGAATTTTCCTTTAGGAAAGTCGTTACAGTTGCTTACTAACAATCAACAATGGTTTATCTTCACTCTTTAAAATAGATAAGCACACTTTTTCAAAAGGCTTTTGATTAACATGTTCTATAGGGCATTTCTTGCCCAAAATGCTGAATTGGAATTTCACATAAAAGGAATACTAAACACTCTGTGCATATGGGTTTTTATCTAATATCTGAGCCAGTGCTTTTGGTAACTTGAAAAGCTGCTTTGGGTCTTAAATTGGGCCTTTGGGGGCAAATCTGTATTGCTGTTCCAAGACATCAGTCCTATACCATTCTCTTGTTTGAAAGCATAGTAAAAAAAAATAAATGAATCTCCTGGTATAACCATAACTATGGCTTTGTGGCTAAATACACCATTCATTCACTCCAAAGAATCTTAAGGATAGAAATATATTACTATGTTTATTTCGAAAGAGTTACACTGTAGACATGTGACATACCTAGTAAAGGCAGAGCAAACCAATGCCTAATGCCCTACTACGTAGTAAATCACTTGAATCCAGGGGGAAGTTATCATTGTAAAATGTGTATTGACTTGCAAGGGTGGATCCGGAGGGGCAGTAGTGGCACTGCTGCATTGCCCTTTTGGACCTGACCATGGGAGCAGCAGCCAGGGGTTTTAAGTCCCTGAAGTAGGTAAGAACTCCCTCCTTCTCTTTTCCCTCTGTGCTCAGCAGCACATGCCCTCCTCTCCTATTAGCCCCTTCCCTTTCCTGCAACTGCTTTTGTTTCCAGCTGACCTGGGGTGGGGGGAGCTCTAGAGTCCTTTCTGCCCTGCTCCAGCCAGATTGTGCAGGGAGCCAGGCTCAACCAGGGACAGTGGCAGGTGGTTTCCCTCCCATGGGAGGCAGCTGCCAGGTTGGTAGGGAACAACCATGGAGACTGAGCAGATAGGAGGAACTTACCTACTGCCACTGTTCCCAGCTGGAGCAGGTCAGAAGTGGCTCTGGAGCTGCCACTGTTCAGCATGGAAGAGAAGGGAGGGGATGCCAAGAGTGGAGTGTGTATATGAGGGGAAGAGTAAAGAACTTAAAAAAAAAAAAAAAGTCCCTAGCTGTTGTTCCTGTGGCATGGTCTGCCTGCCACAGTGGGGCAGGAGGAAGCTGAGAACAGGGGTGCAGTCACTCCTGCAGTGCCAGTCACTGTTCCCACACCACACCCCGCTTTACAAAATCCTGGATTCACGATTCACCCATGCTAACTTTATCATGGAAAGAAGTTATGAGAAGAAATGCATTGTGTGTCCACTCCTTTGATCCATTTCATTCTGAAGTAGCCATTTACTTATTCCCCTAATGGGCTCTATAATAATGCTTACTCTATGAAGCCTGCTCCAGACAGCTGGTTCTGTGTCTGCTCTTTGTTATGGCATACTATGGAGTAAATTTACTATGGAGTAAAGTCCAGAATGAATTATTCTACAGCAAGCATGTTGTGTCTCCCCACACTTATTTTCCTGAACCCACAAAATATTATAGAACTGGATTCTATTATATGCCAATATCATTTACACCTCCCCATCATCTCCTGGTCACTCACTCAGGTAGAAAGCATTTGGCCTTGAATGGCTAGGTGAACAGCCTTGAAATATAACAACGAAGTTCAGTTTATTTACAGAATCTAAGGTATTTAATGAAGGCAAGTTATTCCAAAATGGTACTGTATGTCTTTGTGAATATACTTCCTTGCTCATACAGCCATGCAACAGATTCAGTGGAAAGTAAATAACCATTCTTTTGTCTTTTTTTGAAGACCATTATTGTAAACAGCACTGTGAGGAATCCTTTGTGATTTTTTTTAATTGGCCTTGGAAGCAATGGAGTCTCTGAAACTGGTATTTCCTCAGAGAATGTAATGACCTCAGAATAATATCTCTGTAGCTGTTCTTATTTCTTTTTAGCCCTGTATATGGGAAACAAAGGAAATCTAAGTCCAACAATATTATGTAAGTTATCCAGACTAAAATCCATTCAAGTCTGCATTTTAATAAAGCAGAGCATTCCTTCTCATTTACTCAGTGACCATTAGAAATGCATGCTCTATGGTTTGTTTATCAGCTCCTTAAACAATCTCTAGAACTGCTATGAGCAGTAATGGAAATGAGAGTATCAAAAACAGTCATCTTTATTCAATGCTGGAGCCTTTTTGTGTTACCACCACAGTTTTCTGCCTGCTTCATTATACTGTTTTTATTTCAGTGAGACAGATAGACCCAGATGTTTAAACTGGGTACAACAATGAATAGCATATAACAGCAGTGCTGTAAAATCACAGCTCTGTTACTTTTTTTTAAGCAAGACATTTCTGTTTTTGCAAAGTACATATTGCTGCTTTGTGCATTTGTTTAAGAAATAATAAAAAAATGCTGAAGCAGCATAAAGGCCCCCTCAAATGTTGTGGAATAATGCTTTGTTTCTTTTATTCAGGCATATTATTTTTGTAAGAATAATACTGAGTATAAGCATAAGCTTTAACACCACCCTGTGGAGTTGTGGTAATATGTTCACTTTACATCTGGTAAACAGGTACAGAGCTTAAGTGATTTATTTTTTGTCCCATCATAAAATAAGGCAGAAATGCAGAGCTAAGAAAATAACTCTGATCCCTTGACTCCCAGACAAAAAATCAGATTTCATCCCGTAGAGATCAGAGTTCATCCAGTAAAATTCATCCTGACTTATTATTGATAAACCATCCAGTCACGTGGATTTCATGAACTATGTCAGCTCATTTACTTACTCAAAATATTCCTATATTTTTCTAAGTGAAAAGTGTGCTGCATCTTGTTTAACATTATGGGCCTAATTTTCCAACATCGTGGACCCTATCTTCCAGTTGTGGTTCTGGTGGCACACATCATGGAGTACTGGTTTACTGCCCTCTCCCACACCTCTGTTGACTATCTTGTTGAAGCACAGAACAAAGTTCTCTGTGTTTAGGAATTTCCAAATAACATTTTTCAAACTTTCCCAAAATCTGGAATGTGGGTATTAGGAACAGTATTCAGGCAGTTTCAAAGACAGACTACCGGTCTGTTTTGTAGTAAACATTTAATATGCACAAAATACAATAAAAAGTACTTGGAATCTTACTAAAATAGCTTGTAAGTAAAAGCTGTTGGATCATAAATTCTTATATGGCCTTTCACCATTTTCTTGTATTCACATTTTAGTGTAAACTTCCTTGTTTTTAAATTTCCATGTAACCTTCTCATTAAAGCCAGGTACAGACCTTACACTTTTACCAGCATAAGGGCTCCTATATACATGACTGGAGCCTGCTTTGATGCACTGGAAATCCAACACATTGGAGCAGTCTGCTGGAGCTTGGAAATTGATGTGCTCTGGCAGCCTTCTGCATCATGTGTATCAGCGATGTAGTGCATCTACATGCTGAAAAAATGGCAGCAGGGTGCTTTGAAACAAAAATACGTTTGAGCTTTGAAATAAAGTTACCCCACTGCCATTTTTTCAGTGCAGGGACAGGTTATGCATGAGCACTTTTAATTAGAATCTTATTAAGTGCACAGGCACTTTAATTAGTGCAGCTCACTAATTAAAGTGCCTGGCACTGAGTAAGATTAAGAAGTATTAACTAATACTAATCTTACTTATGCACGGTCACTTTTAATTAGCACAGCTCGCTAACTAAAATGCCTAGTGCTGATTCCCACAACACATGTAAAAATGGTCTAAGTGATCAGAAACCAGTCTATACCCATAACAGAGCAGAAGTTCAGCATACATAGACTGGTTCCCTCCCCCACCAAAGGGCAAATGTGTGTTCTGCTTCCTACCAATCTAAACTATGCCACTTACAAAAAACCATGCAACTTGGATCAGTTCTGCGCCAGGCTTTTTGAAGATGTGTACCTAGCTTGAATGGGGCAAACTTTCAATTTAAAGGCATCTAGTTGCTAGCAAAGCATAATTTTCATAGATTCTGTGACAAATTCTTCATTCATAGGTTTTAATCTTGTTCCAAACAGCACCCTGTGGTGAGCTATGCATTGATCTCAGGGCTTCCACAGTAAATAAAGCTGGAATACACTGAGCTATGTTCAAAGCTATATTAAAAGCAGTACAGGTATTGTGGATCCATTCCTGACACTAAACATGTCTCTGAATAAGCCATTGAGTCCACAGATTTTTCTCTCTATTTATGGCTCTAAGCTCTAACTTGTTGAACACAAGCTGTGAAAATGTGGAGAATGTACAAAGGAAAAATGGGGAAGAAATAGAAAATGGAGAAGGAACTTTTCTACATAATGGTAGGTTCCAAAATATGTTTGATCCCAGCTAGTAGAGCTGCCACACCTTCCTTCTGAATGATTTTTGGCCCTTTGAGGAAAATTTTTTCTTTTCTGTTTTCTGAAGCTTTGCAGAAAAATAAGACCCAGACAAAAATCCTGTCTCCCCCCTAACATTAGGGCTAAACAGTGAAATACGGTGTTATTTTACATGTTAATTACAAATGCTCAGGTCTCTATTTCAGATGCAAAATTGAGAGCGTTTTTTATTGCTAGTGTAAATATAAATATTAGAATATAATTTGCAGCTTTTCTGTTTGTTTTTCCTATTAGCTATACAAAGTAAGTGTCAATGTTCTATGAGCGACTTAGGTATTCTGAGACGTTAGATGGGCCTACTGATACTCTTTGCTTTGTGCACCTGCCTAAATCCTGCTGATTCATCAAGATTTGGAACAAATGGGATAAGCAGTCTCTCCCCAAATTTTTCTTTGAGATTGGAAATAGTTTACATGTTCATATATTCCTTATTTTATCAATAAGCAAAGGGTTCTATTTATTTTCTGCGGTGACTGATGAACGTATCCTTTCAGATTCTTTTACTTGCTCTGTTTCTTAAAGTAATGAACTTACCAAATTTCTCATTTAAGTGTTTACCTTAGGTTAAAAATAATTGGTGACAACTTGGGGTCTTGCAGCCCAACTCTATATTCTGTTGACAGCTTTCCTGTCTCCCTGGATAGTCTCAAAAAGGTTCTTAAACTTCTCTTCTAATTGTTTTTATCCTATGTACCACCAATAAGACTAAGAATTGGAAACTCTTAACTCTTGAATTCATACTTCTTCCCCCTGTGCAACTACAGATTGTGTCTTGTCTTAATTTGCTGTTTACTCATACAGTTAAAGTATGTTATTTAATGGGGCTTAATTCATAATTGGAAACCCTGAGTTTAATCTGTTTATTTTCTGCTGCCAGAAGCTTCTCTTCCAATGCTAATATTTCTGGTTTGGGTAATACATTGGCTTGTCCCTCTACCTAATTTGTAAATGTTCTATGTTATTTTCAGATTAATAGACCCTTCATCTTCTAATGCAGCCTTGTCTGTTGTACTTATGAAGAATTCCTTTGTACTAGTGTAAAGTGATATAAGCCATTTTAGTGTCTAGCTTATGTGCTTGTTGCTTCCAACTGATAGGCATTGTCTTGGCTTGTACTGGTTACAGTGTGTGTATCCCCATGCTCTCTTTTCTTGTGGATTCCAATTTTGAGCTCCACTTCTGATCTTTTTTGTAGCATTTGGGATTCTCTGGCATGTTCACGGTGTCAGAATGCTATTCACTCTTTGCTTATTCGCAATGTGTGACTACTGCTACTTACAGCATGTTTACAGCTTTAATCGGGACTGGGTGACATGCTTCCTCAGCAAATTCAAATTGCCGTGTCAATTCTGTTATATTTTCGAGTAGTCTTTTTTCAGAGCTTAGTTCCAGATCTCAATCACAATTTAGTTTCTCATCAGGGACTCAGTTAACCCACCAAAATTGCAAAGCTTAGCCCAAATTCATCCACAAATTCATCATTTTTACTTGCTTTCTGTTTGTGGAATTTGCTTTTTGGTGACAAGCCTGGGCTTGTAAGAGAGGCTAGGCTGATTTGCCTTTTGATATGCATCCTTCATTTGACTCCCAGAATAACATTATTTAATCCTAATTTAAAAGTGTACATTTTTTAGCAGACAGATACTTCCTATGGGTCAGGCAAAGTATGCTCAGGCCTTTTTATGAGACACCTTGTGACAGAACCTGACCTTCAAGGCTGGCCATTGTGTCCCCTAGAGACTCCTCGTGTCCTGCTTGACTTGAGATAATTATCCAGTTGGAGAGGCTGCCCTCAGAGGCTAGTGTGAGTTCTGGCTGCTTCATCTGGTCCTACTCATCATTGGGCTCCTTTCCTTGCCCAGAACAGGACTACATCTGTTATTATCAGTCTAGCCAAAAGTGACTCACTTGACTCAAGGGCTCCAACCCCTCTGAACACCATCTCTCTTTCTCTGTACTGGACCACTGGTCCTGCCTCTTACACTAGGCCCTGTTGGTCCCAATCTTGGTTTCCAGCCTTCCCACGTCTTGCAGGTCTCACAAGCCTATGACCTTATGCTGGTTTCAACACTCTGGGTTCAGCCATCTGGGTTGCCTTCAGCCTATGAAGTACTATGCACACAGCCCATCAGCCCTTTATGGCATGGAGTGCCTCCCAGGCACCCCACCCATGGCCTCCATTTACCCCAGTAGCCACATTCAAACCTTCAGTCAAAACAAGTACAGAAAACATTTAACCCAAACCTTTATACCATCTTGCCTCAGACAGGTCACTGAAGCTCTTTAGCTCCTCTTTTGATCTTCCCCTTTACTGCTTACTTCCCTGCAGCTAGTACTTTCAGAGCTACCTTAAGCACTTTGTAGGCCTTGCCTGCTGTATTTTGCCTCATGTCGTAACAGGTTCCCTTGACCCCTGTTACACACTTTAGTAGTTATGTTAATGTTACATGGACTCCTGTTAATAGAAGTCTTGACTAACATCATGGTCCTTGTTTTACAGCAACTTCCATTTTTTTCTATTCAAGTTTCTCTCTCTTTCCCTTTCTCTAGTCTCAGGTCTTGGGGGCCTGTAACTGTGTTAATTATAGCCTTCCATCTCCTCTTATCTTGTGTCCCTTGTCCTTCTACCTTGACCCATCTTCTCTTATCCCTTCCAGACCAGCTTTTATGTTATCTTCTCATTGTTGCTTTGGTCTACCTCAAGATCTGATCTCCACCTCAGCTTCCAAAATCTTCCTTACATGCCCTCTTTCATCAGTTCTCATGATATACTGTCTGCTCATTACACCCTCTGTGCTCTTATCTTGCTCAAGAAATCAAGAGAGGGAGATTTCAATGGTTTTTTTTTTCTTGTGTACCTGGTTTTGTGGTAACTGTTTTTGATTATGATATTCATGAATAAAGAATTAGATTATTTCAAGCAGTCATTATTTACATAGGTGTTGCACATGATTTAGAACTCCTTTCTTAGTCAACATTACTACTGGTTTTAATAATTTAAATATTCCTGCTATGGTAAGCTAATTTTCAAAATCAAATGTGGTCATAGCATATGGTATCACAGGAACTTTACGGAAAAAGCAAGTTGAGCTACAGTACTTAGCCATACAGTTTTGTTGATTGATTTGAATTGTTATGGTACATTCAAAATATAAGGCATTTGGCCGAGAAAAGGGCATCAGGATTCTTGGATTTCTTTTTTTCAGCTGTTCCAGTGACTTGTTATATGACCTTGAGTAAATCTGTTGACCTCACTGTAGCTCTGTTTACTCATTTGTAAAACTGCTGAAATGCCTAGTACACGGGGTTACTTTGTGCCCTACTTTATTAATGCATGAAAAGTGCTTTTGAGATTATCTGGAGAAAAACACTATGTGTGATGTAATTTATTACTGCTATTATTTATCATTACATTCATAAGTTGAGATGGAGAATGAGTAAAATTATAAAAGAGGGTAATCATTATCAAAGTATAAGTGCAACTAAAATGATTAATGAAAGAAGAACTGGTACTATAGGGGAAAGTTTGCTTCTATTGTGCTTTAAGGTCCAATTCAGGAAGAGTATTTGTCCTAATTGCTGAAAACATCTGTCGAAGTAGATTATAGGAGTCATTGTCAGATGCTTTTTGTCCTCTAAAATCTCACCTATAATATCTATCATCTTTGAACTTGAAATGTTTAAATGAAACTGCTATTGTACATATATTTGTTCTATTCCAGTGATTCCCTGTGTTAAAACATACTCTTAACTGTACCATAGATCATCAAAACTGAATGAAGAGCTATTGTAGGTCTTGTTCATCATTTTAGAAGGATTCTGGTCTTTGTCTGTGCAATGTTATTTGGAGCAGTTAAGAAAAAAAATGAAACTGCAGATGAAAGCTTGGAATGCCATGTCCATTTAAAGGCAAAAAGTTTTCACTGTGGTGGAAATATTTTATTTGTTTTTATCATGTTCTAATACTTTTGGGCATTTCAAGGTATATCATTGCTTTCCAATTATCACACCATAGATCTTAAACTTATGTCAGGTACTTAGGAGAAATCTCATTAGTTTTCAAAGTGTCTTGAGCACTAAAGTCACAAAAAGGCTTTCTAATAGGGCTGTGCAAAGCTTCAGGTGGTGATTTGATGTGGAGGAGATTTGGCCTGATTCAGTGGCTGAATCTCCAAATCTAAATCAAATCAGGGGACCAATTAAAAAGTTTGAATCAATTCAAAGCTCTCTGAATCTTTGGAAAAGAGCAATTATTTGGACCCCAGTCCCCAGTGGCTGCAGCTGGGATCTGCAGCCAGACTCAGAGCTGGTAAGTAGGGGTGGGGGAGGGGAGATTAGAGGAGGGGACCATGGGAGGACCCGTGCCAGCCCCCAACCCCCACCTGCTCCCTCAGCCCCCCTATGGCTGCCCCACCTGCCCCAGCTCCCGGCCCTTTAAAAAAATGCCCCGATTCACTGGGTGCTGCCGGGCAGGGGGGACAATCCCTGCTGCCCCCCACTGCACCACAATGCATGGGGGGCTCTGCATGAGTGTCCCCCAACTGCCCCCTTGCTCCCCCACCCCTCATGACTGCCCTGCCCACTGCAGCTCCGGCCCTTTAAAAAAAAAAATGAGAAAACCCTGGGACTCATCGCTCCTGCAGCGGCCTTGGGGTTTCAGGGGCCTCATGCAGAGCCCCCCATATGGCACAGGGCAGTGGGGGGCAGTGGGAATTGTCCCCTCCACCAGCAGGAATGGTGAGTCCAGGGGTTTTTCTCATTTTTTTTTTCTTAAAGGGCCAGAATTAGGGTGGGTAGGGAAGCAATGGCGGGGCTGAAACTGCGGGGGGGGGGGGCTCATGCAGAGCCCCCCATGCAGTGTGGGGCCATGGGGGGCAGCAGGGGTTGCCCCCTGCCCGGCAGCACTCCATGAGCTGGGGCTTTTTTTCCCCCAAGTGCCAGGAGGTGGGGTGGGCAGGATAGCCATTGCCCGGCTGGGAGAGCGCCCTGGGTGATTTGGAGATTTGGCAGAATCAATTCAGGACTGCTCAAATCCTGGATTTGAAACACTGTGTCCTGAATTGGATGAATCTAAATCCAAAGCGAATACTAGCCACTGTGCACAGGTCTGCTGTCTAAACTCCCACACCAAGGGTTTTTAACTGGGCATATTAGCACTGCAGTTCTATGCTATGTACTGTCCTTGTATTTACCATTTCTGATTTAGTGACTTCTGTCTGTATTGAGACCAGTTTTGTGGTATCTTTTCATTTTCTGAATTCATGTAGTATTGTTTTCTTTATTATGGCTAAACACTTTTAAAAGTCTCTTTATGATTTATTGGTGTTGAAGTGATAGTCCTAGAAATATGTGAAAGACAAGGATTTCTGTGCATCATATCTTTTATTTAACCAACCTCATGGTTGAAATAGACTTAGACAATCTTTCGAATGCAATACATTCTTCTTCAGGTCATTGCATTTGAAATTTTGTCTAAGGTTAGGTACAGATATTGGGGGAGGTTAGTGGGGAAGTTAGATGGTGTTAAAAATGGCCATGCAATCTATCTTAATTTGTCCAGGTGGATCTAAGTGTGAACTGTACATAACTTCAGGACAGCTAGATAGGTCTAAAAATGGTCATCCTGATCTAAGTTATACCTACTTCTGAGATATATGTAACTGTCCTGAACTTCTGCATAGTTCTCAGCACAGCCCCAGGGTTGGGAAAGCCCACCTACTGGCCCCAGCCCCAGGGCTGTACTTTCCTTAGCCTCTACCTGGGACTGGACTATTTTTAGCCTCCTGGACCCTCCCCCACCCCAAAACAGACAATGCCTCCCCTGCCTCATAGACCATCCTAGCCCCCACCCCTCCACCAAGCCTGCCAAACCCTTCCTCCCACAAGCCACTTCTGGGGACTGAGCAAGTAAGTTGGGGGAGGAGGGAAGGCACAGCAGGGGTTGTTCAACTTGGATGGAGAAATTGGGGTGTCTTGGTGGTTTGGGGAAAGAGGTTGCTTTCCTCCTGTGGATGGCAAGAGCCTCTCTAATCACCCCGATCCCTTCTGGACCCCATCAACCCCCTTTGAACACTGCCTGCATCCCCCTATCCTTCCCACATACTGAATCTGCCCCCCCCCCAGTATCCCAATCCCTCCTGCAATCCCTACTTGCCCCCCTGATTCTCTGAACAACCCTTGGACCCTGCTAGCCCCTGTGAGCCCCCCCATGGACCCCACCTGCCCCCCTGATTAGCACCCTCAGACCCTGCTAGGCCCCTTGATCCCCCTGAACCCTCCCATGGGCACTACCTGCTCCCTGACCCCTTACAGGTGCCTCTTCTCCCACAATTTCCCAATCCCTCCTGCAGATGCTGCTTGCCTCCCCAACCCCTCCCACAGACCCTGCCTGTCCCTGCATTGCCCTAAACCCTCCCAACTAGCCACCCCATCCCTAATTACCTAAGATTTGGTGGCCATTTTTAACTCTATCCAATCTCCCCCTAACCTCCTCAAATATACACATCCTAAGTATATTCCAGCTATGCAGTTGGTCCAATAAACGATATCACACACAAAAATCATTGCCTCTTCTTGATGTATAAGTGTGTGTGTGTGTGTGTGTGTGTGTGTGTGTGTGTGTGTGTGTGTGGTGGGGGGGTTAATATACATGTCTTTAGGACCACACTTCTTGGTAGATTTGTATATTGGGATTATGCACAAGTGCATAAGGACTGCTATTGTATAGTGGAATACATCTTCAACTTCGTAATACTTAACAGTTTTCTTTGTTTGCATATAAATATCCTATGGTATACATCCTAGTAAATGCTATACCAGAGTCCCTGTTTCTGTGTCTGGGACCTCGCTAAGTTACTCTTGGAAAATAGAATAGACACGATCTGCCTCCCAATAATCTTGCTACCTTTTTGATACTCAGCAGCATCTTGCTTAAATGACATAGGATGATCATTATACATTTCTCTGGTGTGTTTTTTTCTCCCCTGTGTCACAAACCTACAATGTTTTGTGGTGTTCATGCACATTTTCTTGAGTTTGTTTAATTAATATGACATGTAATCTCTAAGTATAAGAAGTGTCAAGCTGTATTTAGCCTTATTATTATTTCTGTATGAGTTGTGGCATTTGTTATGAATATAATTCTTATGTTTCTTATTTTGGCCCAGATGGCTTAGTAGGGTAATAATAAACTTACATGTGTCTCACCTATTGAAACTAGAGAGAAGTAATTTCTGAGAATTAGTATCTGACATGGGTATGCTTGATGGCCAGTCAAACAGAGCCTTATGGAATAGCCTAAGGTGCTTGAGCCAGGCCCTTCCAGACAAAAATGGATTTACATTTTAAAAGAAGAGACCTGTAAAAAAACATCTGAGGACAGACTATCTAGGGAAGGACATTTCTCACAGTAAAGAAATTAAGTGAGAAGACAGTCTCTTTAGGATATTGGATTAGTAGCCTTTGTCTGAAAGGATGCAAATATTCTTCCGGTCATAATGAGCAGAAAAGGCTTCTGGTCTGGTTAACAAATACACCCTTGGAGGACAGGAACTCATATGCATATTAAGGGCTCCCCAAAAATCCAATGGCTGATGTACGTAAACAGCCAGATAAGAAACTATACTTAAACTTTTCCTTGAGAGCTAGTGTTTGTTCCCAGGCATAGAGAATGATTTTAAGCTTTCAGCCAGTGGGCTGAGTGATCTTGCAGGAGGCCCTGAGTGAAAGGTCCAAGGCAAGATCTGTTTTCTAACCTGTTGAGCTGAGTAGAAGCTGCATTTTTAGTTTTAAAATGAACAGTAAGGTCAGAATGTTGTTGTGATATAAGATTAAACAAACACGAGGAAATATGTCTATCTCAGCATGTAGTTACTGATTTATGTTTCCTCTTGTTTTTGCAATAATATTTTTAGGTTTATTTTATAACACACTGTTAGTGACAAGTGATTTCAAAGCATTTGGCCAAACAGAAAGGCCTTTTTCAAAGAAGGTGGGAATTTCTCACTTATGAGCACATGGACAGGCAAGGGTGTGACACTTTTATCTGGCAAAATCCTCTCTACTAAGAGCTACGAAGGCCTAGGGGTGGTGAGTAGAGCTGACGTACCGCTGGTCAGGAAGGTAATCTTTGGAGCATCAGTCTTTTATCAGTGGTCAGGGAGCAGACAGCAGAGAGGGGCTTGGGCCTGAAGAGCACCCCAGAAGGTATAAGAACACCCCAGGAATGTGTCTCAAAGGCATGCCTGACCACATCTGGGGTGCATCATACCCAGGTATCTTAGATTTTGATGTGAAGTTTGCTTTTCCTTTTTTATTGGCCGAAATATTCATTTGGATGTTGAAGTAAATTCACTTCATCCTTATACTTGTGTTCCTTTCACATTTGGATTCTAGCATCATTTGGATTCAGGAGGTTTATCTGGATAGTGTTCTTATCATGTGAATTTTAGCAGGGTTGGAAATGAGTTTTAAATGTGAATGAACCTCCAAGTTTACTCGATTGAATCCGCACAATTCTTTAAATAATCATGAAATGGAATGATGCCATATGACTTTGGGCCCAGCTATAACTTGTCAACTCAGCACTTTCCTCCCCTGCATCTTCTTACTCAGAGTTTTCTAACATTCAAGGCCATTATCCCTGGCTGTCTGAGTATAAATCAAGGGTAAGTCCCTTGAATTGAGTAGAGTAGAAAAACATGATTGTATGTGTTCCAACATTTTTCAAATCATATTTTAACTGTTGAGGTATTCTTACAGTTCACTCTCCAGAGCCAGCTTCACTGAGCCATTATTCTTTAATGACTTTAAAATCAACGAGGTACATACCAAAGTTCTAATTATACAACATTGACTGTTTGTCAATAAAGGTGAGCTCAATGCAGGGAGGAGGTTTTTGACTTAGTACAAATTGTGGACTTTCTTTTATTAGAATTGGGGAAAAATTTCTCCTAACATTTGCATGTATTATGCCTGTCAACATTTTTGTTTAAATGTGAGATTTGAAGCCAGTCTTTTGTTTCTTCATTTTAACAAACCCTTTCTAAACTTTAAACCTTTTGAAGGTTGTCCATTCTCTATTCCATTCATAATGCACAATGCATAATAAAATGTTGAACACTTGCTCACCAGCAAAAATAACCTGCTTGCACTTCTTGCCTTCAACATATTTAAACGAGCACATTTATTTCTTAATGTGTCTGTTTCTGATATTTTACCATCCCCCATTCCACTTCAAGAATGTGCTGCTTAGTATGAATAATCTATTAAATGTCAGACTAGCCATCCAAAAGGTGTTAATGTTTTCTTTCAGCCCAGATTTATCAGCTCTGGATGGATTTATTGTACAGAGTCAGCCTGCTAGAAATGGTGTGAGTATGTAATATTTGTGGAACTCCTACTATTCTGACAGGATGTTTAAAATAGTTTCTCCTAACAAAACAATGGTGATCTGAATAACATCATCAGAGGGATTTACAATTTACATTTGCAAACTCATGTTTGCACTTTGCTTGGTCCCTAAATACAGACACTGCCAGTGAGAGAAATGTATTTTAAACTATATGGCATCATTAAACTCAAATAATCATGGTCTTAAAACAAGCAAACAAACTCTGCAGTTAGGTGATCTTAGCTCAGTCACAGTTGTCTTCTAGACTAGGGACAGAAATTACATTAAATCAGTTTAAGTGATCAGAAACTGGTTTAAACCTGTAACAGAACAGAAGCTCAGCACATAAACCAGTTTCAAAATGGCTGAAACTGGTTTAAGATAAACCTGGTTGAATGGAGCATCAGACTTAACTGATTTGGGTCAAACTGGTTTCTGAAACTTCTGTCCCAGGCTCCTTCCTGGTTAAAGTTAAATAAGAGTCAGGGAATAGAGAGTGTGGTAACAGGTGGAAGCAGCACAGACATGAAGGAAGGTGGGTGGCAGAGGTCAGGCCCAGGCACAAGCATGGGGGAGGAGGTAAAGGAGAGACAGTTGTGGGTGGACCTAGGATATTGAAAAGGGGGGTGCAGATGGTGTGGCACATTATCACATATAATATAACACACATTTTTCACCAAGTGAAAAGAAACTAGAAGCTTTATTAATATGCTAGGGGCCCAGGGCTGTATTATTCAGTTTAAGATTGAAGTAAAGTCAAATATAACTTTATTGGAATGCACATTAATTTTCTATAGCATATATTACACAAAAAAATACAACAAATCAGGCAAAAGATAAATGTTATTTCTTTAGGCATGTTGTCATTGGAATTAAATGTACATCTCTTTCAGACTCATAAAATAAAATCTAACCTGCTCAAGTATATTGACAGTACATGCAATGTTTCATTGAATGTTATTTCCACATCTGAGGTGAATAATAGGGGCTGTAAGGGACCTTGTAGATCATCAGGTCCAGTCCCCCTGCACTAGGCAGGAAAAGACAGCTGGGGTCAAGTGATCCCAGTGAGGTGACTTTCCAGTCTCCTTTTGAAGATTTCCAGGGTAGGTGATTGCACCACCGCCAGAGGGAGTTTATTCCACAGTCTGGACACCCTGGCTGTAAAGGAGTTTTTCCTGGAATTGAGCCCGAAGCAGCCTTCCAGGAATTTGTATCCATTGTTCCTGGTCTTCTCCAGGGGTGCCCTCATGAACAGCTGTTCACAGAGTTCTTGATGTACTCCCCTGATGTAGTGGTAATCCACTACCAAGTCCCTTTCAGCCTTCTCTTCTGTAGGCCAAAGAGGCCCAAGTCCATCAGCTTCTCCTTGTATGGCTTGTCTTGCAAGTCCCTGATCATACGGGTGGCTCTTCTCTGGACTCCCTCAAGTTTTTCCACATCCTTGTTCAAGTGCGGTGCCCAAAACTGGATGCAATACTCCAGCCGTGGTCTCACCAGTGCAGAGTACAGAGGGAGTATCACTTTCTTAGTTTTGTATGAGATGCAACAGTTAATGCATGCCAATGTGTTGTTTGCCCTGCTGGCCACAGCATCACGCTGCCAGCTCATGTTCATGCAGTGGTCGATCACTACCCCTAGGTCCCTTTCAGCCATGGTGCAAGTCAAATTGTTGCCACCAAGCCTGTAGGTATGTTGGGGATTGTTTGCCCCCAGATGGAGTATCTTACAATTCTGAGTCTTGAACTTCATCTGGTTCTGGTCCGCCCAACTCTCCAGCTTGTCGAGGTCTGCCTGTCTCTGCAACCTATCTTCTGGCATGGCTGTGCTTCCCCATAACGTGGTGTCATCCACAAACTTGGCCAGCGAGCTTTTCACCCCCACATTCAAATCATTGATAAAGCTGTTGAAAAGCACTGGTCCAAGCATGAGCCCCTGAGGACATCACTAGTCACTTCTCACCAGGACGACACAGAACTATTCATGAGAACTCTCTGGGTCTTACCATGAAGCCAGTTTTCTACCTACTGAACTGTTGAGCAGTTAAGCCCACAATCTTCCAATTTTTCCACAAAGATATCTTGGGAACCTAGATCAAAAGCCTTTTTGGAAGTCTAGGTATATAATGTCAACCTTCTCTCCCATGTCCAGGTGGTGAGAGGCCTGTTATAGAAGGAGGTGAGATTTGCAAGACAAGACCTGCCCGTGATGAAGCCATGCTGGCTGTCATTCAGAATCTTACCCTCAATGAGCATAGATTCTTTAATGAGTTTTTCCAGGATTTTCCCTGGGATGGGTGTTAAGCTGACTGGTCTATAGTTGCAGTAGAGCATCAGGAAGCCATATTTATTCATCTCTGTGGACTCAAGGCGTGATGAGATCTAATTCATGATCCCACAACCACATTTCCTGCCATGCAAGTGTAGCATGAAGGAGTTGTAATTGTGTGAATCATGCATTAGATCCCATTACACCTTTACCTGCATGTGTAGAGGGGTCCTGTTGTTGTAACTCTGTACTTGGTACAGAGGTACACTTGCAGTTGGAAAGGAGGCTATATTCCATCTCCAAAGAAGACTCTGTCCTTCTGCATTCGAATGTGCATTCACTTATCTGTGACAAGTGAATTTACCTGGACTAGAGCATGTATTTAATCGATTATTCTGAATAATCTGAATTAAAACAGCTTAGTTTGCTTTTTCTTTAGCAGCTATAGCTGTTTTGGTGACTTATTAGCAGAAAAGAGATAAGAAAATATGGGTAAGCTAAGCACATCTATCCGAATTAGCTAGGCTATTATACTGTGCAAACAGATAAATAATAACTTAATCCTTTACACAAATAATCATGTGGATATATGTGTTTGAATAGTAAAAGGTATTACATGTTTGAGTAATTTAAGATTGACTCAACATGTATTGAATATATTCAATGAGTATTACTTGATCAAAGGAAAGGGTTGCCTAAATGTTGTAAAATGTATACCTCTTATGAAATATCTCTCATTTGATAAAAAAGTAAAGGGCCAACGCTTGTATATTAAACATTATTGCTACTGTTTCCATTTACAAAAATGAAAATATCAGTATTTCAGGTGGTTTTAGGCTTTATTACACATCTGTTATAAATTCTTTCCAACATCTAATTTGATTTATTTTCGATATTAAGGCATAAAAATATACCTCACTTCAGTTTTGCTGTAGATAGTTTGACTTTTCATGAACAGCAAAAAACAAAAAGATTGAACATGCTTATCTCTAATTTTCTTTCTTTAAAAGTGCAAACTCAGCTTCTGATGTGTCTTTAAAACAAGTGAATTTGCTGTGGAATTATTCCTCTTGCTTTCAACTCTCTCAATGAAATATGATTCTTCATACTGACATAAGAATAAAGACTCACAGACAGGAAATCAATAGAATCCTGCAGAGCAGCCTACTATCCATACCAGAGGGTGGGATAGGGTGGAAACAAAGGAGGCAAAATTCTCTTTCAGTATTTTCATACACTTCCTATTTTCCCATAAAATTCCATAACACTAAATGGCATCTGTGAGTACCACTGTTTTCAAATTACATTGAATGATATGTAGTGTTGTCTGCATATATACCAAACCATATGATCCCATGATTTTTTTCATACAATATTTTTATGGGTAAAATCCCCTTTGCTTCTATTTTTGCTATATTTCTTGAACTAGTTGCAACATTTCTTTGGTGGATGATTCTCGACTTTTTTCATTCCAGATCTCTCTTTTCAGTTAACAATATGGAAAGGCAGATTAGTTATGGTCCCCTAACACTTATTTGAAACACCCTATTCCCCTCCACCCCATCTTGCTTCAATCCCAGGTAGAGAAGCTGTGACATAATTGTATCTTTCTTATTCTTGTTAGAACTTTTAATGAACTAGAAGTAGTAATTGCCTCTCTTACTAAAGTAGATCATAACTGTTAATAGCAAGCTGAGCTGCTCATGGTAATGTACAATAGCTAATCTTAAGTACTGTGTATATCAAAACAAGCACTCAAGTAAATAGGGAGCTACTTAAATTGTTGTTTTGCAATTTTTGTGGAAGCCACAAAAAAATCAATCTCCATGATGATTGCAAAAAATGGCATTGGCCGTGATTTCCCAGGAAATCAACCAAAGAAAAAAAACTTACTACAAATAAAATGCTGCCTCCCCAGTAGAAGCCAGTGGTCCTTGCTGTCCTTGCTGTCACTGTGACCCGGCCTCTCAGGCAATCTGAGAGGGAAAGGTACTGGCTGGTGGGGTAGCACAAAGGGCAGCTGCACCCCCCTGCCTCTCTACCAGTTGGGTGGGGCCACACGAAAGGCAGCCAGCAGTCAGGAGTTCAGATAGCAGCCAAGCCCTGGTCCTTCCCCCTCCCAGGGCCTCTCCAACAATCAGCGCCGAGGGATAGGGCCACCACAAAATGACTGTGAAATCAGCTCTTCAGGCTGCAAACAAGCCTTGAAAAGTGCTTTCCTCTCTCAGTGAATTAAATAGGCCCCCTACCAATAATCATAGGTGTATCAATCTTGCTCTAAGTACCTTATTTGGTCATACAAACAGAATATGATGTAATGGTATATTTAATTGAATTTCCTTTTAAAATGAGAAATCTCAAATTACTTCCCAGTTTAATCCTTACTGGGTGCATCTACATATGCACTTAACTCTGCAGTAGACTAATTTTCTGCAATGTAAAGCATCACAGTCTACATGTGCAATGCTATTAGAATAAAGCAAACTGATTTTCACTACCATAAGATAGTATTGTCAGGGACAGTACTATCTTACGGTGGTGAAAATAACTGCGCCTATATGCATGTGTAGATGGTGACTGGGTCTGGCTGGGGCACGAGGGTGCTACAGTACAAGGGCTGCCTGACAGCTAGCCCCACACTGTGGCACCCTTGTGCCCCAGCCAACCCCGGTGCCACTACCTGAAGCTTGGGGCTGACCCCCCTGGTCCTCCTGGCACCATGGGGATGTTCTAACCCTGCTTAAACTGCTGTGATTCAGGTACATGTGCAGACATTATGCCTGGCTGACTCTGGCATGAACTGTGCCAGAGTTTATTGTGTCATGCTAATTGCACATGTAGATGCACCCACTTTTCCTAAGATTGCTCCTAAGCTTCCCTCATTCCCTTGATAAATCCTTTTGCATTCTCTCCAAACTCTGCCAACAGTACTAGACTTGCTTCACATCATCATCTCCAAGTTTCAGTACAGTGAGTGAGCATTCTTCCTGACATAGTTATTCATTTGGGGAAATATTTTCTTCATATCCAACCCTTCTTTAAAGATGCTTACTTACGTAGGATGCTTACGTGGAATAAGCAGAGCAATAATCAGCTGAAGTCAGCTGCAAAGAGGGGCAGATGAAACTATAACATCAACAAAAATCCAGAATATGGTATCATTAGGATTCATCCTATGTGAATATACATTTGGAAAATGTCATGTTGATTCCATGTTGAGTTCTCTGACGTTCATATAAAACCTTACAGAATCATAGAATCATATAAAATTAGGATTGGGAGGGACCTCAGGGGGTCATCTACTCCAACCCTCTTCTCAAAGTAGGACTGTTCCCAAATATATCATCCACCATGGTTTTATCTAGCCAGGTCTTAAAAACCTTCAAGGATGAAGATCCACCATGTCCTAGGATAACCTGTTCCAGTGCTTTACTACCCTCCTAGTGAAAAAGTTCTTTCCAATATCTAACCTAACCTTCCCTTGCTGCATCTTGATACCATTGCTCCATGATTTGTCAACTGCTACCACTGATCACAGTCTAGTTCCATTGTCTTTAGAACCACCTTTCAGCTAGCTGAAGGCTGCTATTAAATCCCCCTGAGTCTTCTCTTCTCCAAACTGGAAAAGCCCAATTCCCTCTGCCTCTCCTCATTAGTCATGTGCCCCAGCTCCCTAACCATACTTGTTGCCCTGCACTGGATTCGCTCCAATTTGTCTACATCCTTCCTATAGTGGGGGGCCCAAAACTGGACATAGTAGTCCAGATGTGGTCTCACCATGGCCAAATAGAGGGGAAGAATCACTTCCCTCAGTCTGCTGGCAGTGCTCCTACTAATGCAGCCCAATATGCTGTTAGCGTTCTTCACAAAAAGGACACACTATTGGATCATCTCATATTCTGCTTACTGTCCACTGTAACCTCCAGGTCCTTTTCTTCAGAGCTGCTGCTTAGTCAGTTGGTGCCCAGCCTGTTAAGGTGCATGGGATTATTCTGTCCTAAATAAGGGACTTTGCACTTCTCCTCATTGAACCGCAAGAGATTTCTATTGGTCCAGACCTCCAATTTGTCAAGGTCTCTCTGAATCCTATCCCAATCATCCAGCGTACCCACTACTCCCCCCATATTTGCGTAATCCGCAAACTTGCTGAAGGTGCTCTCCATCCCATCTTCCAGGTCATTGATGGAGATATTGAGCAAAACTGGCCCCAGGACTGATTCCTGGGGCACTGCCAACTAGGCATCAACCCATTGACTCTTACCCTCTGAGCCCAATAATCCAGCCAGTTTTCTATCCACCTCATAGGCCTTTCATCCAACTCATAGTTTCTTAGCTTTCTTGTGATGATGTTGTGGGAGACCGTATCAAAAGCCTTGCTAAGGTACTATTATATTATGCCCTGCTTACACAAAGCCAGCCATCTCATCACAGATGGTAATCAGGTTGGTCATGCATTACTTGCCCTTGGTGAATCTATGCTGAGTATTCCTAATCACTGTCTTCTCCTCCAACTGCTTAGAAATGGATTGCTGGAGAACCTGCTCCATGATTTTTCCAATGACTGAGTTAAGGCTGACAAGCCTATTGTTCTCCAAGTCCTCCTTCTTCCCTTTCTTTAATATGGGAACTATATTTGCCCTTTTCCAATCATCCAGGACCTCTCCCAATCACCATGAGTTTTTGAAGATGATGGCCAGTGGCTCTTCCAACTTCCTCTATAAACTTGCATCCTGTCCAGGCCCCTGGACTTGTACACATCCAACTTGTTGAAATAGTTCATAACCTGTTCTTTTGGCACTGTTGGCTGCTTCCCTCCTGCCCAAAGTGTGTTGCCAAGTGCAGTAGCCTTGGAGCTGACCTTGCCTTTGAAGACTGAGGTGAAAAACGCATTGAGTACTTCAGCCTTTTCCATATCATATGTCACTAGGTTGCCTCCCCAAATAGTAAGGGACCCACACTTTCCCTGATCCTCCTCTGGTTGCTGACATACTTGTAGAAATCCTTCTTGTTACCCTTCACATCACTTGCCAGCTAGAAATCCAGTTGTGCTTTGGCCTTGCTGATTTCATCCCTGAATGCCCAAGAAGTGCTCTTATACTCCTTCCTAGCCATTTGTCCAAGTTTCCACCTCTTCTAAGATTCCTTCATTTAAAAGTTAAAAAAAAAAAACTTTTATTTTTAACTGCTGATAGCTTAAATTTAGCAGTTGAGAAATTTTCTTTTTGACTTATGAACACCAATTCAAAAAAATATTCTGAAATCTGAAGTTCTGTGATGGATACATCAAAAGGAGCATTGTATGATCTCTGCAGGGTTAAAAAAGGTGAAAAAGGATGAAAGTTTTCCATTGTCACTGGAGTAAGTAGAAGAGACCTGAATACACAGAAGATGAAGACTTATTTTATAAAATGATGCCTACTTTAGAGTCAGTTTTCTGAGAATTGTACTGTTCTGCTTTAGATGCCTTTGGGATATAGGAAAAATGTGCTACTGTCATTTTTTTCTTAACTCCTGTGATATTTAACACACACATCAAGTTTAATGGGTAGATGGGATTTGTGTCTTTCCTGCATAAGATGTATCCTAACTCACCATTCCAAGAATCTGTCAGACTAGAACACATTATGGATAGTTTTCCAATGTATTTTTTCATTTACTTCATGTGTGGAGAATAAGATAGTGGTTTTTTTCTGTAGTCTCCATACTTTCAGAAACTCCCGATATGCTGGTATTTTCCATCAGAAGCTCATTCTCCAGTTCATCAGTTTCACAATATGTTTCATCAGTCTTGTCTTCACTTTTAATTTGTTTCCTTCAATCTTGTGGTAAAGTTTTCCAACTTCTTTCAAGTTACAGCTCTACTGAATTTTATTTGGAATTATTTTCAGGCTATTAATAAAACCCATCAAGCTTCTCACTGGTGACTGTCAACATGATTTCATACCTCAAATTGAAACTTTTCAGATGTCAGGGGGAAAAAAACCTGAGATAGAAGAAGAATTTTGCAAGTGGAAACCTGATTATAGAGTTGGTTTGCAGTTAAATGGTTGCAGAATATTGAATCCTTAGTAGAACAGTGGGTAGCCTATGGTAAGTGATATAGCAATATGAATACTAGACCATAATCCAGAACTGAGAAAGTATTCAGTTGATTTCATTTTGTTTATTGAGCTTCCACTCCTCACTTTCTGGTATTTATAATTTTCTTCACCTATAAAATGAGAAAATGATAGGTTGATAACTGAACAATTAAGAACTTAAATGTATACACAATTTTAAATTGTGCAAGTCACCTTGTTGACTTCTGTGGAATAATATACATGCTTAAAATCATAACTGTACTTAAGTGCTGTCCTGGGTCATAAGTTAATTAAACACATGCTCTTGTCACACTCTTACAATCATTGTCACTAACCAAAACATTCTTAGGTGTTGCATAATATATAAACCATGGAGGATCTACCTTTCTAATAATAATAGCTAATTAAGGGCCCTTGTATGAAAGGTCTTGGTTGTAAAAGATTATGCTTAGAAAAAATAGCTTCTTGGCAGAAGGCATTTAGTGGCATCTTTATCATATAAAGAGCTAGATTTTAATAAGAAAACTTAAGTCACCTAGAGCATTTTCCTTTGTTGGCTCATGCTATCACGTGGAGATGTTTTTCATATCAAAACTAGTCTTGATTAAGAAAAATTTAAAACAATATGAAATAAGTTTTGTGGTTCTCACTTGTTTCACAAATGCAATGACTGTAGAGTTGGAAGTTCTTCTGTCCTTACGATGAGTGACGACTCCCTTCCAAAAAAGTACAAATATTGACCCTAGCCTATCACCAAAATGGCTGGACAGAGCAGCTGACCCATAACAGCAGGCCTAGTTATCAGCTAATGGAACAGAGAGATGAGAATAAAGGACAGGTTACAAATGAGATGCAATATTTTTCTCCTATTCATAATGTCAGGGGAGCACATATTGTTGTACTGAGGACAGATTATTTGACCATTTTGCTCATAGACCAGGTAAAAGCTAAAGTTCAATTTGATTCTCATTTAAATCCTAGGTCACCTATACACATAAGAACTTCCCTTCCATTTTACATAGGAAATGTGGATTGACATTGTTTATAGAGTTTTGAATTATGACATTATGTATAGTAGTATACTGTTTCCTGTTCTAAAATGGTGTGTGAGTGAAAGAAAAAGACAGAGGCAGAGAGAGTAATTCCACTGAGATCTACTCTCCTGGCCAATTTACCAACCAACTTTCTCATATTCCTTGCATTTAAGGACAGGAATATCTCTGGATAATGCCAGGATGGCAGTGGCAGGGAAAATGAGATTTATTGCCTATCATGTTTACTCTATCGAAAATAATACCAGTGACTGTACTTAGTTTTTAAATAAGATTTAATGTACTGAATTTGCATACCTGGAAAACAAACTCCACACTACAGAACTGCCTCAGCCAGGAGATTCTTTCCATTAACCTCTCTCCTGTGCAATAGAAAACATTTACCAAGAAGGAAGAAAAAATTCAACACCCAACTTGCCATCAGACAACTTGGGAGGTAAACAGACTACTTCAACATTTATTTGAGCCTAATTTGCATAAAATGAACTTTTCCAACCAGGGGAAGCTATAACATCTTTTTATTCTCCTGAGAAATGTTACAACCTATTCATTCTCATTAAGAAAGGGCAAGTTAGCCAAAAGCTTGCAAATAAAGACATTTTTTGCAACTATTTAGTTGGTCTAATAAAAGATATCACCTCTGCCAAGAATTCTGCATATTTTTTTGCCAGTAGACCAACACAGCTAAAACCTATATACCCAACTCACTTAAGCACTTTAGAGAATTTTTAGATCAGTCCCCCATAAATCAATAATGGATGGATTCTTGTTGGTTTCTTTCTTAAAGTCTAGACAGCTGGTGATCTTTGTTAGCATCTTGTTTTAGTCTCTGTGACAAAATTCACAGTATTTTGAATAAAGTCTAGGATACCACAAGATAAAAATAATGTCAGATAAGATTAAAATCCAAACTTGTGGCATTACTCCAGAAGTGCTCAGAATAAAGCAGATGGCCTTTGAAGAGTTTCTACAGTTAATTCCCTTAAAGTTACAATTATTTCATTCTGGCAACTCTTTGATATTTCCAGCAGGGCCCCAAGCAAGAGTAGGATCATAATTAGTTTTAAAATGATTAGTCATTTTTCTCATTCTCTTCATTTGTTTTTCAGTGATTAGCTAATAAGATTCCCTTCTAGCAAAGACAAATTTAGAGCCTTATTACACAGTAATTTTGGACAGCTCCTGGAGCTCTTAACCACTGGATTGTCCACACATTAACACCTTAAATTGGTTTCAAGCATTTGTTATGTGGCTCAAAGTTATGCCACTCCAGGGCAGGATTATCTCTGATCCACAGTACCCATCTCCTATTCCATTAAGGTGTGGCCACTCTCCACAGATATGCCACCAAGTTGAAGTTCTCCAGTATCCCAGGATCTCTCACACCCCTGCCCATAGAGCAGGAATAGAAGCCTGTCCTGGCTCATGAGCCCTCTAGTGGCAACTAACAACTACAGCTCCTAGTCCTGCTCCTGTTTATCCAGCCACTAGGCTAGGGACAGAAATTGCACATAAACTGATTTGAGTTGGAAATGGATTCAAATTTGTAACATAACAGAAGTTCAGTGCACATAAATTTATTTCAAAATTGGCTGAAACTGGTTTAAGATTGACCTGGATGGATATAGTATCAGACTTAAAACTGATTTAGGTTAAATCAGTTAATTGAAATTCTGTCCCAGATCTCCTCCAGATTCAAGTTAACTCGGAATCCCCAGCCATCACAGGATGCTTTGCCTCTGCCCCATAAACTGCCCCCTTGCAGGGTGGGAAAGTTAGCTTTGGCCCAAGCTGTCTGCTCCAGCCGAGCAGGGATTCATGATCTAGCACCCCTAAGCTTTTGACTTGAGCCACTACAGGCATGTGGCTGCATTTCTGGAATCAAAAATGAATTCCTGTTCACTTGCTTATTGGTTCAATTTATGAAGTTTAAACTAAGCTGCAAAGATTGAATCAATTCAGCCCCGGGCTTTTTGACTGTTTGTACTTAGCCCTAGTGGCAAGTCATAGCTGTGCAGGTGGAGGACAGTCAGAGAAGGCTTATAGACTAAGGGTGTGACTGCTCCAAACTCCAAGCGAGCACTAACACTGATCAACATTTGTCTGGCTCACAGTGTAAGGTGTAACAAGTCCCTTAGATCTAGCTCAGAAATAACTGTCTGCTATATGAGTTAAAAGTGAAATTGTTTATTTTTTTCCAGGTATCTAGGTAAAGCCAAAGAAGTGTCTTGAATATACCTTGTCATAGTTCAAATTTCATGTCATGGTGGATTTTTTTGTGACTTTAAGAAAATCTTCTCTCTTGGAAGTGGTGATATACTTTGTCGTGTGTTTGAGGAATCCATTTCCAGTTATGAGAGTTTCATATTCTCCGTATATATGAATTCATTGGTGCATATGAACATACAGAAGACTGAAAGATTGAGGCCCTATTCATTTGCTCTTTTGACTTCCTTTTTTGTGTCCTTGTGATAAGGTATTTAGCAGAATTCTCAGATTCTTTGGATTCTGACAGGGCCATGCCATGAGCGCTTCTGCTTTGGCCTTAAACTTGCACCTTCTGCTGCCAGCTGTGCACCTTAGTACCTGCACTACCCCGGCCCCCAACGCTTTTGACTGAAATGAGTAAAAATATGCATATTAGTAGGCACAGGAAAAGTTAAGCAGATAATTGGCATACCAAGGTGATACTATGGGAAGAAGGATTTGTTGTGTTGGAAAATATAAGTGTTCATCTACACACTTGAGTATTTGTATTGGAAATTTTACAAAATCAAAGAAAATTTGTAAAATTTGGCATTTTCTGGTCTCCATTGTTCTTTCAAATATTCCTGTATTTGGTATTTTCAAGTTTCAAACTCTGTCCAATTATTATGCTTTTCTAAACTGTGCTTAAGGTAACCTTCAGGAAATGTAACAATTCTTTTTTCTCCTGAGTCTTATGTATTTTTCATTAGTCATTATATATGGTATTCTTTTTTGAATAGTGTGGGGGGCTGTTATTTTTATGCCTCCTGAGGAGCCATGTTTGCTTTCAGTTTTGGGTCTCAGTTCAGAAATAATGTTACTAGTCAGGTTAGCTGTGGGTACTAGGACTGTGCAAAATTTCACCGTCTCTTTCATTTCAACACTGTTTTGATTCATTTTGAGCTTGAAACACCAAAAACAAAATGACATAAAGGGCTTCAAAACAGCCTCAAAACAAAACGTGGGCAGTCAAAACATTTTGAAAGTTTTGAGTTTCAAAGCTGAAGCTGGGTGTCACGGGGTGGGGTCCCTAGGGATGGCTGTGATGCCCCTGTGGCCCTGTAAGCTTGCTAGCTTCACCCTATGGGTGCTTCTATTCTTTCCTGCTACATCTTGATGGTTAAGATAATAGATGGTAGATAGGGAGGCTGCCCTCAGGGTGCTATGCAGTCACAGTCCTGGTGGACCCCACTAAACCATGTGGGTGCTTAGACCCCTTGCTGGGTCCCTCTCTAAGTAAGTGCCTCACCGGACACCCTAAGCCTTATAGGCTAGATGTGTGACTCCAAAACTGCCCCTTTATCATGCCCCATGCCTCACAGATGGTATTCAAACATAGTCCCTCTGAGGCCTTGATCTAGCTCAGCCTCTTGTCATCACTGGGCCCTTGGCCCCTGTTGACATGCCCTCTCTAGTGCTGGGCTCTCCACAGCCCTGTCAGTGTGCCCACATTGATGCTGGGCTCTCTGCAGCCCCAATGAGACCTCCTCCTCCCCAATAGCCTCAGTCCAGTCCACCGGATTAAAAGCAACAACATAAATATGAGCCCCTGGACTATAATATAACAGTAACCACAACACTGAAGGTAATACTCTGTCTCTTTAAAAGGGCTAGTTTTGCTTTCAACAATGTGTGCCTATTATCCCCAGATACTTTAGGAGCTCCTAAACTTCATTAGTCTTATCAGCAGTAAAGCAGGCACCTGGGTATCTCCATGGAGTTTTTCTACACAAACTCCACTCCCCCTGACAGCTGTCAGGACCCTAAGTGCCTTCAGTCCCAGCCCTGGGGCATATATGGGCCCGGGGCCCTGCCTTCTTCCCGTCAGCAGACCACATGCAGGTGTGTGCTAATTCCCTTGTTAGTCTGCTGCCATGGTAACCTGCACCTGGGGGGTTTCTGCCTGGCTCCTAGGGCTCTCCCTCTATGCACCTTCTACCCTTAAAGGAGCAGGCACCTTAGTGCCCTGTGACACTGGGCTTGCCTGCAGAGAAACAAAGTAAGGAGGGGAGGGGGGGAAGTGGGAAGGGAAAGGACACAGTGAGGGTCCACCTTCACACACACACTGGAGAAGAAGCTCCTGCAGGAGAGGAAAAAAAGTAGGGCTGTGTGAAATTTCACCCAGCATTTCATTTTGAAGCTGTTTCAATGCGTTTCAAGCTCAAAACAGTGAAATTGAAATGAAACAAAAGCCTTTTAAACAGCTTCGAAATGAAGCAAGGGAACTTTAAACATTTCAAAAATTTTGAAATATTTTGAGTTTCGAAGCCAGGCTTACTGGTTTTGGCACTGGTCCCAGTCAGCAGTACCTGCCTTCTGTCATCCAGCGGGCAGATCGGGAAGGCTGCGGGGGTGGTGCCAGAGTACTCCTGGGGGTGTGGGCCCCCAATCTGCCTGCCAGATGAGAGAAGCTGATTTGCCTGCACAAACTGAATTGCCCTGGGCCCTGCCCCCACCCCAATCCTGCACATCCTGGATGCGACTTCATCGGTGGCAGTGGCGGGGTGTAGCGAGCAGCCAGACACAAAGCCAGCAACGACAGCGGGGCAGAGCCACCATGGCCAATCTGCCTGGCTCCACAGGGCCCCCCAAAGTGTGGGGTCTGGGGTGGTTGCCCCGATTCGTGTCCCCCAGGGATGGCTCTGGCTGCCGCTGGCCCCAGGTGGCAGGACCTGGCTCCTGTCAGCTGGAAGGCAGATTTGAGGCCCACTGGCACCCCCAGGAGGGCTGTGCCAGAGTCCTCCCAGGGGTGCATGCTCCCAATCTGCCTGCCAGGCGACAGGAGCCAGGTGCTGCTGCCTGGTGCCAGTGGCAGCACCGATCTTCCCAGCTCTGGGTGTGGACTGTGCCTAGAGCTGGTCTGTCATCTGGCAGGCAGATCGGGAGGACTCTGACACAGCCCCCTGAAGCCCTATTGGGGGTGTAGGCAAGCCTCTGATCTGCCTGCCAGATGAGAGGAGCCAGATGCTGCTGCCAGTCCCAAGAGAGCCCCCGATTTGCCTGCCTGCTGCATTTTATGTTTCCCCATAATAACCTATGGGAAAAACATTGAAACAGCATCAAAATAGAAAAAATGATTTCAACAAAATGAAATGGAACCCAAAAGGAAACACTGTTCTGTCGAATCGTCAAAATTAAGTCAAATCAGAACGGTGCTGTTTCACACAGCCCTAAAAGAAAAACTCTGTCACCCTTTGGTTGCCGGAGGTGCTGCTGGAGCTACTGTGCTCCTACAGCACCTCACTAAGCACCTTACTGCTCCTCACTAAGTTATTATTTTACCTGTTGTCATTTAAAATGGTGGACTGAAGTGAGACTGTAGGGGAGGAGACCTCATTGGGGCACACAACTGTGTTGTGCAGAGGCCCCAGCACCAGTGAGGGCACACCTTAACACACACACACAGTCATACATATCACGAGTTTTGCTTATCAACAGCTTGAGGTGCATTTTCCCAGAAACTCCTGCACCTGTCTCATTGAAAACTGGCAGGCTTTATAGCCTCAGCAGGGGCTACCATGCCTGCAGTTTTCACCCTACTGTGCCTTAACACATACACATGACACCAGTTTTGCTTGTAAGCAACTTGAGGTGCAGTTTCCCAGAAATCCCTGCACCTATCTCCTTGAAAATTGGCCTTGGAGAATTCATGCCCTCAGAAGGGTCTATCATTACTGCTGTTTTCATTCAAATCTTCCAAAAAATGACAAAGTTATAGGCAGTTTTGTGTTTCCCCACTATAGCCTATAGGTGAAACATCAAAACAGTGAAAGAGTTTCAAAGAAACAAAATGGAACAGTGCTTTCAAAATGAAGCAAAACTTGAAACTAAAGACTGTCCCACTGAAACAGTGAAATGGAAGTCAAAACAAAACAGTGTTGTTTTGCACAGCCCTAGTGGGTACATGCAGACATTAAGTTTGGGAGTTTAGATTGGGCAAAAAATGGTTGGCCTGATCTACCTTCACTCACCTGTGCCTGATCTAATTAAATGTGTGTATAGCTCTGGGCCGCTGCTTCCTTATTCACTCCCTCCCCTCCTCCTCCTCCCACCCCATGGAGCTATTTTTAGCCTTCCGATTCCCCCCACCCAAGATGGACAACCCCCACTCTAGACCCCACAATGGACCTGATAGCCTCCTCTAACCCTACCCAGCCCTCTCCCCACCCTGACTTTTATTTAGTTCTTAGTACAGCTCCCAGCACCAGTGAATGGGTGCACAAGTCAGTTTCAATCTAGGATCTCACATCTTCTTTAAGTGTTTACCTTACTTTAAGCTATGTGATCCTAGATCAGGTCCCAGGAACATGCAGCATGTGTTAGACTGACACTATTTTTTTCCTGCATTGTGTGCTCCTTTGGACAGATGCCAACCATGGAAATTTCAGTCCAAAGACTTGGTAAAATTTCAAAATTTCAGCCCGTGCAATTCGATCTACATCTACATAGTTATTGGGAGTGGGCATGGGGGCGGGGGTGGGTAAATGTAACCAGTTTTGAAATGCTAAATATAATCCTTACTAGCACTTTCTGTAAGATATCCAGACATTTATTACAATAAATCTTTTGAAGTTGCAATAACAAAACGTTAATTTTAGTAGACAATTCAGGCACAGAAGTACCAGTTTAGAATGCCAAATGCTCCATGTAATAGAAATGTCCAAACTGTGCTGATTATTTTGAAGTCTTGATGAATTAGGAAGAATTACAAATGCATTTTGAACAGACGGTTCCTTCAAATCACCAAAACACTTTTAGATGGTTTTTAAAAGAAGCTTCCTCTGAAGATCAAAAAATATGGAAACCTGATATAGCAGTCAAATGTAATAATGAATAAACACAGTTTTCTATGACATTGTAAATACGTGTGTGTCTGTTCTGTCTTTTGGTGTGTGTGATTAATAATGTCAATAATGTATTTATATATATAAGCTAAACAAAATTCTGTGGTGCTGTATAACTTTTACCATTCTTTTAGCACATACTGACTGTCTGGGTTTTCCTCTTAGGTGATTTTAATGAGAAATATGAAGCACATCTGAAACACATTAAAAAATAAATAAGTTTAAATGGTAAGAAAAAAGGGAAATTCCACTGCATCCAGGGAACATATGACTTCTCTAGTGTACATTTATTTTGTGATGGCCTCTCCTTGCCCCAGTATAAAATATTGTAATACCTACAGTATCCCATGAATAGACTGGCCCTGAAATACTTAAGTGGTATTTTTGGGAGTGTCTTTCTCTACTGTCTTTCAATTACTACTGGAATGTAATCACATTATCATAAAGTGACAAAGCAGAAAAAAAGTTGGGAAACCCTGAGTTACCAAGTTAACAAGATTCATAAGATACTAAAATGGCAGATGCAAGGTCCTTGAGTAAATCTGAAAAGACAATCCACTCTTTTTTTGGCAAGATGATATACTTACCTTGAGAGTTAATAGAAGGAATATTCATAAACTATGAACCATTTTTCCTGATTCTTGTTGACAGCAGACAATAAATTGAGCAGAATCAGTTAGGTTATGGACATATTTTTATAGGTAAAACTGGAAAAGAAAGTTATCTGCCAGAAGCAGACTGTGGGATTTTTTGTGGGCTAAATGACCCATGAATATCAGCAGCGGTAATTATCTCAGATGCTAAAGCTGCTGAATCACTGCAGCTGTGCAACCCTGGGGGTTAACACAATGAAACTAGCCACCTCCCTCTTTTCCCCTGCTGCTGTTTTTAGTTGTAAGCATTGACTAAACCCCCTAAATTTGACTGTGGGTAAGACTGGGGTGGTAGCAGTGCATGTGAACCCAGTGAGTTAACACTGCATGTGGTAGCAGTGTTAACTCACTGGGTTCCAGGGCCATACTGATGCAGCAGGTCCAACAGCTGTACCAACACGCCATGTAGACCCAATCCAGTCTATGGAGACAAGCTATCCCATCCACAACAAGCCCTGTAGGTGAGATGCCCCCCTCCATAGGCCACATGTTTGACAATCCTGTATTTACTAAGTGAAACTGAGCTTGCCAATGTCCAATTCTATTAGGGTATGGGAAATCTGAGTTCTAAGCTCCCTTCTCCCCCAAGGGATTTGAATCCAACATTTCCTGGATTCCAAAAGGTGCCCTAACTACCAACCTCTGAGATAAGAAGGGCTGAGAATACCTCCATCTTCCCTTGTATTGAAGGTGGTTTACTAGCAAAGCAGACTGATAGAATTATGTGGCCAGGAGGAAGCCCTGCCCTATTAGTAATGGCATTATTTGGGATTATCCTTTGGCTGGATCCCACATGTGGCTGAATCCTGCAGTGGACTGCAGTGCACGGGGGGGAGGGGGGAGGGGAGGTGGGGAAAGAGGGTCTGATAATTAACATACTAAGCACCGATTATTAATATACCTATTCCATGTTCTGTGTCAGGTAGATGTATGGTATACAAGTCTTATTTCAGAAGAGATTTGACAGTGGTGAAATCAGACTAATGTCTGAGAAGGTGGACTGGACTAATGACAGAAATTATAGATTCATAGATTGTAGAATCAGTAGGGACCACAATGGATCATCATGTCCGACCCCCTGTCAGGAAAGAGGACTGAGGTCAGATGACCGCAGACAGGTGACTATCAAGCCTTCTTTTGAAGACCTCCAAGTTAGGTGATAGTACTACTTCTCTTAGAAGCCCATTCCAGATTCTGGCCACCCTTACTGTAAAACATTTCTTCCTAAAATCAGTAGAAAGATGATCTTGAACTTAAATGGACTGTGGTTGGATCAAGGTCTATACATTTAATCCAAATGTCCTGCAATGCATATCCACAACTGGGAATCATAACAACATGAAATGCACAAAACAACCTGAAATATATAAGGAATAATCATTGTGAAAGAATATAGACACAGTTAATTTTCAGCAATGATTCAGAGATCTCTTGTCTTCATGAACTTAACATCATTATAAAAGGAAACTGGATTTCATCATTGGATAAAATCTTCTGAACTGATAACCATTATATATAACATAATGTAAAAATTAAAGAGACGTTTAAACCATAAATAAAATAATAGATCTCCACCTTCCATGTCTGACCTAGTAGAAGTGGAACAGATCCCTGATGCCATGTCATTCAATGGGAATGACATTTGCCCCTAAAAGGAATGTGAATCCATGTTTCCCATGGGAAGAGAATGGGGGAGACAAACACACTACTTTAGAAAGCTGAATGGGCCTGGACAAAGTGTGGTTTCTGACCCAATCTGTATGTCATTCTATTTTCCAATACTGTATACTTTCCTTGAATCTTCCAACCATATTTTTATCTTTTTCAGTCTCAAATTATAGTAACAGCTAGGTCTTTTAATGATTTGTGCTCAGATTTTGTATGTCACCAGTTGGAATAGACAGTGTCCAAAAATATGTATTTATATCAAACAATCTAAAGCATGCAGCTTTGAGCAGAAATTGCAGGCTGGGTATGCACATGCACAGTACTAACAGTAGTAATGTTTCTTCGATTTAGATTGTATCTTTTAAAACTCTTTTTATCTTTCTTGGATGGAAATCACAATTCATATTTTATGGACAGGGACACTGGTTAAATTACATTTTTTTGCTGCAAAATGGTCCTTACGGAGCTATAAATAAAACACATATTTCCCAGCACCTAGATTTACCACATTACGAATCAAAACCTCATAAATCAAATAAATTAGTAATAGGATCTTAAAGGGATTGTATTATAAAGAGAAAATAAAATGCAGTACAGGTAGACGTAAGAAAAAATAAATCTCACAATGTGTACAGGTTTATTTGCCATAAGAATTGTTAGAATTCATTGTTTGTCACTTATTTCCTGTAAACAAAAAAAATAATTCAACTTTCCTTTCTTACCACTCATATGCTATAAGTGACCTTTAGATAAACTGCAAGGCTCTGTATTTCTTAAAACATGAGCTTGCATGTTTGTTTGGGTTTTTTTGGGCTGCATCAATTAATGTTAGATGTAATGCTAACAGAATGCAAGAACCTGCATTTTTTGTATATTTGCTGTTGTTTTTGTATCAGCACCACATTAACCTTTAGCTTAGCTTTTGGCAGGTAAAAGAAAGGGAGAAAGCAATTTCCATTTTTAATTAATTAATTATAGTATGCTTAGACCATAAATGATCTGGGCATTTTAAACAATTCATTTAACTTTCATCCAGCTCCAATGGACCAGATTCTCAAACGGAGTAAATCAACATCTCAGTCTGTCAAGTGGCTGTGTAAAGACAAGTTAAAGTGGCCACAGGAGATGTGACAACAATTATGTGACATTCTTGTACTTTTCATAGAGTATGGTTAGGTAAAATGTGTATGTGGGGGGGGGGGGGCGGGATGACAAAGATAAGTCTAGCAGCAGAATCCTTTACATATTCAAATGTGATCTTAGGTTTGTGGGAAGTGACTTTAAAATCACTTTTCTATCAATGTTCATATTCAGACTTAAAACTCGATCACACTGAGGAGTGTGGACCTGGGTAGAAACAATTGTTAAAAAGAAAAAAAAAAATCAAATATACTTCCAGTTAAAGTGTTTTTCAGTGTTTACCAAGCTCTGAATGTAAAACTTGCCAATTACCAGTCAGCTTTTGGGCTGAGTACCAAAGTAATTATTCGTACTGACAACAACAAAACTGGTCACTCAGTAGGTATTACTGTGCTTTTAACAAAAGACATGTTGCTCCTCTCCAACATATCATGGCAGTAATTTATTGTCAAATATATTTAATAGCCAGAAAATTAATGTGGAAGTTGAAAATGTTTAGGAGACAAAAAATTCTGTGTTCCATGTATTTATGGAATTAACCCGTTGGAACTATCATCTGTCGCAAGTCCCGTTGCCAGTGGTAATAAAATGAGCAGCCATAGACCTAGTATCTCAAGGATTGAGGTACTTGACAATTATTTTTATTTTTTTAATTTCCTTCTGTATTAAGCTGAAAATAATTGTTTAGATCACTAGTGGCCACACAGCCTGCAAGGGGCTAAGTTGCAACCCCTGAGCTCCTGCCAGGACCTCACTCCCCAATCACTCAGGCTGCAACAGCAGTTCAGCAGCCAGAATCTCCAAGCTCTCTGTCCTTCTTTGGCTTTTGCTGTCTGTCCCCACCCCCAAGGGGGTAGGCACAGGGGGATGGGCAGTGCAACGCAGCATTACCATTGGACCTGAGGGCATGCAGTGCAACAGTGAGGAACGGCAGCTTGGGTGTACAGTGCAGTGGTGGGAGGAAAGTGTCTGTGCAGCCTGTGGCTTGACCTGATGCAAATCACAAGCATTTGGCCTCCACTGGTTCCAGCCCAAGGGGTCTTTGGCCCATGGCTGTTTAGAAGTTTCACAGCCCTTTTTTAGATCTAATATGTGTTTATTGGGAAACAAGAAAGTGGAAGCTGGATATTTAATTTGATGCTTGAAGCCATTTAGGAAATGATCTGGTAAAAGTTTTTTGTTTTTAAACACTTAAAATTTAATAGACACATGCAGTTATAGAAATTAGAGGCATGATCAGTGGGAGGTAATGGAAACTACTTATGAAAGTACATATATTTTAGACAGTATGCTTTGCACTCCATCCCAATACTTTGAATAACAGGGCAAGACCTTTTAAGAGATACCTAGGGTTTACCAACAAGGGCTAGGGCAAATAAGTTTGTAGATGAAGCAACCTGTTAAGAAACCCGCATTCAGTAAAGTCATAATTCAACAGAATTCAGAGTACAAATCTTTTTTTAAATTTAATTTTAATTTAATTTTTAGTGTATAAGCAAGGGTATTTCATGGTACTCATGAAATATGCAAAAAAAACCCCAAAATGTGATGAGACTGGATCATTCATATCTGTGCATTACAGAAATTCAGCACAATAAACACTCTGCTTTTCTTTGTAAATGCTATTAGAACGTTTTCTGAATTTTGTTGATACAGTTCTGAATATTATCAGATGCATGCCATCTAGGAAATGATTAGAACTATAGACAGGCTGAGCTAGGTATCTTTGAGCAGGGCAGATCTTCCAAATGAATCTACAAAAGGCAGCTTATTTTATTGGTGCAGTTGTATAATCCTGTGTCTTATGTACGATGCATAAACTTAAGGCTGATGAATGCTTTTCAGAGTAAGGCCCTATTATTAGTTGCTTATAATATAGCCAAATTTCATAGGTGGCTGAAGGGGGAAAACGGGACATAGCTCCCCCCAAATGCAGGGCAGCAGTAGGGCTGTAAAGTAGCCTGGCAATGAGCTTCCAGTGGCTGCAGCAGGGGTGGGGAGGGAGTGGGTCTTAGGCTGGGCAGGCACTGCACAGCTGGCGGGGCATGGGACTGAGCCATGAGTGGCTTGCTGGTGGGGGTGGGGCACAGCTTCTGCTGCTGTATACACCCCGGAAGGCACTGGGGGCATATGCCCCAGATCTGAATGGGGTAGGGTGGGCTGCCACTTGCTAGGGCCTGGAGCCATGGTGGTGCTGGGCTCTTCCTGGCAGGGGGGACCAGGGCCAGGCTGTGTTCAGGGTTTGTGCCAGTGGCACTGGGAGTAGGGATATGACAGGGAGGTGTGCATCCACCCCAAAATTCACCGTAAGTCCTGCTCCTAGTGCTGCTGATGCCTGGCCCAAGCACAGCCCTGGCTCAGCTCCCCCACTGGAAAGAGCACCCAGCCCCAGCCTACAGCTGCAGCCTACCCTGCCCCAGCCAAACCCAGGGCCACATGCCCCCGATGCCTACCGGAGTGCATGCAGTGTTGGGAGTCACCACCCCCTCCCTGTGCTGGGTGCCCCCCAGACAAACTGCTCATGGCTCCATCCCATGCCCCACCCCAGCCCTTTCCCCTCCTCCTGCCCCTTCCCACACAGACTTGCCTCCTGGGGGGGTGCAAATGTTCAGCCCCCCCCAATTTTCTTCCTCCACCTATGCCAAATGTTAACCATTCTGTTTGATATGTTTTCCATTTCAACTGTCTGCTTTACACTATAGTGTTTGGAGTTTTTTTTACATATCTTATGTTTCTGTTCCTGATAGACAGCTTTGTGTTATCTCTGAGTATTTGTATTTGTGCTATTGGAACTCCAAGTATTTTCTGAGCCAATTTCAGATGAAACTTGTGCTTTTTGAGAGATTCAAAGTTAATGAAAGCTATAAAATGGGTTGGTAAAAGTAGAAGGTGTAGTAGAGGCACCTGTAGACATTTTTTTTATTTGATGCAGAACTTCATTGAATTTTCCAAAGGGACAGAAATTACACATAAACTGGTATAAATGGTTGGAAACTGGTTCAAATCTGTGACACAACGGAATTTCAGCGTACATAAACCACTTTGAAAATGGCTGAAACCAATTTAAGATAAACCTGAATGGATGTAGTATCAAACTTAACTGATTTAGGTTAAATAGGTTTATTGAACTTCTGTCCCAGATCCCATTCAGATTCAATTTAACTCTCAATTGCCCAGCATACCAGGATGCTTTGCACCTTCCACACAAGCCCCCTTCACAGGTTGGGTAGGCTAGCCCTTGGCGCAAGATGTCAGCTCCAGTTGACCAGGGAGACATGCTCTAATGTCATGTGTCCCCCTGTCTTTCCCACCCAGTTTCTGGCCTGAGCTACAACAGGCCTGTGACTGCATTTCCAGAATCAAAAGTGAACTTCTGTTCATTATCAGTTCAATCGATACAGCTTAGACTAATTTTTGAAGAGTAAATTGATTCAGCCTCGGGCTTTTTGACTGTCTGAACTTAGTACATCTGACCAGTTTCTGGTGGCAATGTAGCCAGGTACTACGCATTTCTACATTTTTCCATTTTAAAACTGATCTAGAGATACACTGTAGCTATGGTCCTATTGAAAGAAATCTTCCCATAGAGAACTGCTTGCTTGCTTGCTTGCTTATGTATTTATTGTTGTTGTTGCAGAAGTTTCTAAAAAGAATTTAAGTCATTTGCAATATTTCTGTAGGATTATTTTTAAGGATGATCCTGCCAGCTTCTTCTAGCTGGTTTGGCAAACATAATGGGAGTTGCTAGGGCAATGCGGTTGTGGAATGGGATCCTGGTGATAGAGAGCCTGCTGCCAAGCCACAGAAGAAAGGGCAAACAGGCTGAGAAATGGAAGTGTGTGGAAATTCAGCATTAATACTTCTGGCGACATTATTTTTGCTTTTCTCTCTCAGACCCCAAAAGAGCCAGCTGGGTTCTAATGATTAACTCCATTTTCTTCGTAGTCATGTTGTGCTAGCAGTAAAAACTATAAAATTAACGGTAAACCCAGGACCAACAGCAGGAGCTCTAGATGAGGCATTGCCTGAAGACAGATTTTTTAGTTTCTGCAGCCAGTTTGGATTCAGCTGCCAGTTCTTTCTGGAATACACCACTAAGGTCAGCACATTTTTGGCCAATAATGGATGTAATTAAAATGAGCACCTAACTTATTCTTATTTCAGAAACTGATATGAAATGCTTACAACATTTAAGCTACCATGGCAGATGGTAGAATATGATTCACAATAACAAACAGGATTAATACTGAACAGCCCACTCAGGAGAGTCACAGAAAAAAAATGGAAATGTGTGTGCATTCAAAATAGTGTTAACAGGAAAGGTTTTTAAAGCTGGAAAAATTATTCAGTAGGAAAAGGGATTTGTAAAATACACTCACTTTCGTTTAGGGCACTTTTAAAATGGAATGCTATGCAACATTTTATTGTTATTGTCTATAGCTGAAATCCACATGTGGAGTATTCACAATTCAGAACTCTTAAAACTGTCTGGGAAACTAGTTTGGTCAGCTTTCTTTCAAATAATTTTAAGAAAAGGAAACAACAATCCAAAACAAACAAACGAAAATTGTCCTTTAAAGCCAGCTGTTGACTTAGCAATACATGAAAGAAGGAGAGTGAGACCATTTTATGAATCAACTCTGCTTTGCTTTGGTGTCTTTTGAAGTTTAATAGTAAATGGAAATTACACTCACTATTGCTCAATCAGAAAATCCCTTGACTACGCAGATGGGTATTTTGAGTAAGAACTGTCTCTTGTTACATCATTACAGAAGGATGTAACAAAAAAGCACACACATGCTTAAACTTTTTAAACAAGTGAATAGATAGAATATGCTCTTCCAGAACTAAGCATAACATTTTAAGTGATTAGTAGAGTTTCTGTCCAAAAGGGGATCATTGGAACATCCAGTCTGATCTTCTCTATATTGCATGTCATTCCATTTCACCCAGTTGTCTTCATTTGATCCCTATAACTTAATTTAACTAAAAGATGTCTTCCAGAAAGGAGTTATAATTTGAAAACTTGAAGAGATGGAGCATTCCCTTTGATTGTCATTTTACTCTGTAAGACTTTTTTACACCTTTTTATAGTAATCAAGTGGTGAAGGTCCATTAAGCAATTCAGTAATGTCTCCAATTCCAGTGTTTTAAGACTCATCAGAGGTGGTGGTTCTTGCAAGGCTGTATAGACAGTCAATCTTACTCACCTGCTGCCTCTGTGGCATGGCTGTGTGTATAGTATTATATATATATATTTCCTAAAATACTTTTAAGTACAGTGTGTAAGTGAAGGGAATGAAGTACAGAGAATTTTACTATGTCAGCTTGAATGTCCTGCAGGGCTTTCCTTTTCATCTGGGAATTTGAGGAATGCTTTGGGAAAGAGGCAAGTGTTGCAGTATGGCCTGGGGATAACAAGGACTGGAATCTTCTTTATCTCTTCTGAACAGACCTCCAGTAGTGTTAAGCTTGTTATAGGAAAGGCTCTACCTTCGGCTCCAGTATATAATTGTATTGCATTGTTTTCACTTACCTTTGTAGACAATCATGCTTCATAGTTTGGTGGCTTCTAAATACTCCTCTGGTGATATACTGGGAGCTCTAAGTGAGCTGCAAGGATCCAGGGAAAAATTATGCTGGCACAGGAAAAATGTAGCGTTGTGACAAGTGGCCTTCACTACCTACTTGCAAACAGGAAAGGTATTAGCTTAGTAGAAGAAAAAGAGCATATCTAATATTTGTACTAGTACTTGGAGGTGTCGAAGATTGTGGCCTGCAGCATAGCCTGTAATTAAACCTGGGAAGCTGTAATAAAAATAAAGTTATGAACTTGTTTTAACACTGAGATCCTTTATAAAGCACTTTTTGTCTCCCTCTTTCCTAGACAGCCCCTGCTATACTATGTTGCTGAGAGGCATAGCACAAAATCTGGGAATAATTGAGAACTGATAGTTTGTAGAGCACTGTTTTCATATGCTCTTTTCTGACCATCACCCTCAGTGCATGGGCTTGTGTCTTTGAAACACAGACTGCCAGCAACTTTAATGTTAGAAATCAACATATTAGTCATTGATGCTAATGGGATTAAACATTAATTCTTCTAATTCAAGCAGAGAGAATGTGTGTGAACATTTTGGGTTAGAATTTAGTCAAACAGTTGAGCCCTTAATGCTGATGTGACTCCTAGTAATTTCATATTCTTAGTCAGAAATTATTGGTGGTATAATTTTATAACTTGTGATAACTCAGTTTTATTTCATTAAGTAAACATGTTTTCATGGGCCATCAAGAAATTTAAAAGCCAATCCAGAATCCTCTCATGGCTAATGTGAAGTTATAGCATATCTCTCACTGTGCCAATATAAGGTTGAAACAAGGTTTGATATGTTCATAAAGAAAAAAAAAAAAAAGGATATTTACTTAAATCTCAGAACCTTTTGTGATCTTTCACAATCCATTAATCACCACTTGAATTTTTAGACCTTTTTATGAGTTCATTTGATTTGTACATTAAGCGGATTGGATAAAAAGAATGTGCACTTGAAAGCTATTAAAATCATTCCAAAACAATTGAAAGGAAAGAACATGTGGATAGGATACTAGACATTTGGATATAACTAAACTAGGAGCTCCCTCTAGTGAGAAGCTTGCAAAATGAAATTGAATGGAAAGTTCTATCTTTATCTTATTGAAGTGGGAAGTTCTGAAGTGCTATTATATATCTTATTATATTAGACAAAATAAGCAGAATTTAAATCTCAGCATAGAAGCAATGGTGTGTAAAAAGCTGTTACAAATGTGTCTATAGAAATGTGTTAATAGAAAGGTTTCTCTGAAAACCATTGGGGTAGAGGACCGTGGCACATATGGCCTTTATGATTTTTAACCAGGGCCACACAGCAAATTTTTGGTTGAGGTGAGGTTAGGTGACCAGCATATCTTATTCTCTATCAACACACCTTGTAGTAGTGTTATGGAACACTGCTCATTTAGCAGTCTCATCTAGAAGCATTTTACTCTAAGGGCAAATTTGGTTTTACAGAAGAGGAAAGATGGAATTGTCAAAAGGAGGATATGACCCCATCTCCACAACATTTTAAAACAAAGTTATAGATCATCTTTAACACCATTGATCCAGATTGGATCATTTGCTTTTGTACCAAAAAACAAATATCATGTTCTGGACAATATACAAAACAATGATTTGGTATAATCCAAGGATGAACTGCTATTTTGAAAAAAAGCTGCTTGGAGGAAGTGGCTGAAGATGAAGAACAGTAAATAAAAATTGCCCTAGAGTAAAAACTGCATTTGTCGACATAGTCATGGTGTCCCCTCTAAGCTTCACTTCAGATACCTCTTGCCCCCTTTTCCCTCTTGATTAGGCTCCTTGTTGGCCTAAAACATATGCTTTCACTCACGTGACTTCCACCATATATGTCAGTTATAGGGGAGAGCAGGATGCATCATGGGAGAGAGACTCTAGCTGAGGAATCTAACTCATGTGGGAAAATGTAGTTCAACAAACACCTGAACCACAGTTCTCACAAAGCACTGTTGCAGCATAGGTAGATGCCTGTAACATCACAATGAATGGGCAAGCTGGACAGGAATGCTGGCACTGCCAGAATGGTGCTGGGGTGTGCGTCTTACCCTTCCATCCACCATGTCCTCCTCCCTCTGCACCCTATACATTTTTTGCAGGGTCTCCAGTTCCAGCAGCAGGCAGGCAAGAGAAACAGTCAAGGTGTATAGTGCAGAAGCAGAGAATGATGGTTCAGTGCTGATGGTGAAAGACATCACCTCCTATTTTTTATACTGAAAATGAGTTTTTTGAATGACTGCTCAACATGCATGTCAGTAGCAAAAAAGGAAGTGACATCTTCCTCAGCAGCAGCAAACCTCTGGTTTGTACGTTTCCTGCATTGTAAGTTTCCACCACCCAGGGCATGGTACTGGCCAGTCATGCTTCTGGTAGATGCAGTTTAACATGGAAATAGCTTGAAATGAAACGTCAGTTCAGTTCAACAACCTGAAATATTATTGTTTAAGTTGAATTAACCAAAAATAAAACGTTACTTTGGATTTTTATTTCTCTAGTGGAAATATCTTGAAATATCTTGGTAAACATTTTTATAGGAAATTTCCAGCTAGTTCTAGTATATAATCCTTTAGTCATATATTTTTTAAGGCATATAGTCAATATTTTCTATGAAGGTGAAGTAAGCACTTGGGCACTCAAAATGGTTGATTAGCTACCCTGTGTAGAGTAGGGATGGCTGACCTATGGCATAAGTGGCAAAGATCCTGTTAGTGGCATAAGGCAGATAAAGGAGTAAGCAGGTAGCACAGTAGCAGATAGGGCAGAAAGCAGAGAACAGAAAAGCGGATCAGAAAAGGGAATGGAATTGGAGAGACATGCAGGGAAGGGCTGGGCTTTATCTTGTGGCATTCCTGCCAAAAAGCTTAGTCCTTACTGGTGCATAACTTTAAAGAAAGCACAAGTATCTTTCCTTACTTAGTTTTCTTGTGTATAAAATCAGTAACATGTACAGAAAATTTCTGTAAGAAATATATTAGTCAACTTCCTCCATCATGCCCCACTTCTCCAAAAGAATAAGAAGCAGTAACTGACTTTGGGCTGAGTGAAGGAAACTAATTAAGTATAAAAACGAATTAAGATTCCAAAAACAATCATTTAAATCAAGTAGTGGTATCAAATAAAAGTAATGGCTGTCAGCAATAAGGACTGACTGAGACATACCCTGGAAGCTATAACAACCACTCTGCACACATTTAATTATGTTACACAATCCTTTGTTCCTTTGGGGAAAAAAGTTACCTTGGATTGGTGTTCTTGTGTTATGGGGGGGAGGGGGGGTGACAAGGATGGAGGTCCCACACAGGTGTCATTGCAATAAGGACATAGTGTGTATGTGTTCTCAAGAATATTAACAAGGGGGGGGGGGGGGAAGAAGGAGGTTTCCATCATTTAAATAGAGTTCTAAGAATTTCACTAGTTTGGTTCCTGCAATATATATTTTCAAAGGTAGGGTTTTTAAAAGTGATGATAGTTGGCCTAAGTCTATGCTCAAGTAAAATAGAACTAAGGCAAGACAAAGTGTTCACTTGTTCAAACTTGTTCAAACACCCTCCTGTGCAAATATTGTCACAGAAATTATCACTTATTAAATCAAAGAAAAACAGACTAAACAAAGGGATGCAAAATTCATCTGTGATGCAACTTCTCAAGGCAGAAGTCTGTGCAGCTCTGTGTAATTGACTGAACACACACACACACACACACACACACACACACAGAGTTATGTCCATTTATTCTTAATAGCAGTCCCCTTACATTTCTCCCTGAGAACAAGTTATGTCCTTTAATCCTCACTTCAGCAAAATTTTACAGCCAGCTGTAAAGGCGAACATTGCAGCATATGTTTTAATATTGTCCTGTAGTACCTAAATCAGCGAGTCTTTCTTGGAAGGGAAGCAGCTAAGGATGTTGAAAGAAAATCTGGTAATCTCACCTCCTTTAGGCAAACAGTTAAAAACCTTGCTGATTTCCTCTTTGCTTTCCTGGTACTTATGCTCTAAAATTTACTAACTTATTTTAACTTGTTTGTTTGTGGCGGGGGGGGGGGGGGGGGCTGGTTTTACTTTGTTTACTCTAAACTATTAATAAATTTAGTTTGGAATCATCACTACTTTCTGAAGCTTCTCTAAAATATAGTATTTATGGACTGAGGCTGTAAAAGGAGCTGGAAACCTTGGCAAGTATAGCTTTCTCATGAGTCTTCCATTATTTCCTGCCTTCAGTCAGAGCAGCAGTAGCATGTGAAAAGCTTTTCCTGTGGTATTTTTGTGCTTCAAGGTCTGATTCCAGTAGGAAATGGAAGAAGTGTAGATAACTGAAAATGAAGAACAGCCAGGGACATCTTTTTTTAAAAAAGTAATATTGGCTTTTTTTATTTTGAAAAATGGAGAAAGGACTCTGATCACCACATGGTCATGTTTATCTAATTCCACTGATTTCAATTTACATCACCTAAAAATCTAACCCAAATTGTTGAAACAGGGACTGAAGTTATAGGTGGTTTAATATATTTAGACTAACACCACTTTCATTTTTGTTCCATATATTTTATTATGGGCCTGTTAAATATAAGGGGTCCATTATATCAGGAAATCACAGAAATCATAGAAAATTAGTGTTGAAAGGGACCTCTGGAGGTCATCCAGTCCAGCCCCCTGTTCAAAACAGGACCATCCCCAACTACATCATCCCAGCCAAAGTTTTGTCTAGCAGGGACTTGAAAACCTTCAGTGATGGAGCTTCCACCACCTCTCTGGGTAACCTCTTCTAGTGTTTTACTACCGTCCTAGTACAAAAATTCTCCCCAATATCTAACTTAACTTCCCTTGCTGCAATTTGAAATGGTTGCTCCTTGTTCTGTCATCTGTCACCACTGAGAACAGTCTAGCTCCATACTTATTGTAACCCCCCTTCAGGTAGTTGAAGGCTGCTATTAAATCCCCCCTCAGTCTTCTCTTCTCCAAACTAAATAAGCCCAGTTCCCTCAGCCTGCTCTTATAAGTCATGTGCCCCATCCCCCTCACCATTTTTGTTGCCCTCCACTGGACTCTCTCCAGTTGGTCCACATCCTTTCTGTAGGTGGCAGGGGGACAACACAGCATGGTGCTCCCTCCCTCTGAGCTGTGGAGTTCTCGGGGTGGGGGGGGCAGTGTAGGGAGCCCCAAGCCCACAGCAACCAGCTTGTATCCTCGGCCCCTGCCCCCGCCATGGGCTGTGCTCTGGCCACACTGCTCTTAGGAGAGGGGATGGGGGAAAGGGTGTTGAAGCCTACTCTGGCTGCAACAGCTGCTACCTCCCATAGGCAGCAGCCAGGGCTTGGGCACTGCAGGGAGGCAGGCAGGGGGCTGTGGGCCCTTGCTCTAGGGCACCTGGCTAGAGTTGGGGATTGCAGGTTGGGAGGGAGAGGCACCAGCAGAGCCATGGGGTGCCTCCCTCTCCCAGTCATGCTGAGGGAAAGTTTTGGAAGCACTGCTTTAAATAGTGAGGCCACTGTCTAACTAGAAAAAAAGACAGAATTAAAAGAATACAAACTCTTATTATTTCATTTCACGGATAGAAAACTGAGGCTAATAGGGCTGTATCTACAAATAGACTCAGGTGATAGAAGTCTTTAGTTGCCTAGCTTTCTGCTAGTGGGCATAATCTTTAGGCAACCAAATCAGTCAGAGCCCTAGATCACGCCTGGAGTCTCTCTCATATTGTGCTTAATACACTAAAAAATCTAAGTTGAGACTGAGAACGTATATATATCTCTTCCATTTTCCACAACAGATTGGTGGTGAAGTCATTCTTTCAGATGTAAAAGACTCAGGTCTGGGTTCCCACTTTACCAGATATTGATTTGAGTACACTTATATATTACTAGAATTCTTTGGACACCAGCCTATAGGGTGTTCTGGAGTGAGTCTCTGTCTTCCTGTTTTACATACATAATTTAATATAGTTATTAGGGCAGAAAGAAGGAGGAGGTTAGGAGAAGAGACCCAACACCCCAGAGGTAGGACATTCATATGGGATGTAGGACAGCCAGTTTGCAAGACCTTGCTTGAAGGTGTAGCAGCTCTTTCCAATCTGTTTCATATTGCAAGTAAGGAGCAGTAGTAATGTGTAAGGAGCACCTGATATCTTTTCACTCCCTTGCATAATGTGGGACTGGCTCTGCTGCTCAATTCTCCCTCCCTGATAAATGCATTTTAATCTGTGCTCAGTTCTTGTGATTTTGAAAATGTTTTCTGGACCATAAGAACATTTTTGTGCTTCAAGGTCTGATTCCAGTAGGAAATGGAAGAAGTGTAGATAACTGAACTTGGATGACCTTGAAAATGGAATAAAAGAAGAAAATGGAATAACTGTTTTTATAAGTTGTTCTGATAGTTTGTAAAGTATTTAAATTCTGTTTTCTTATACTTTTTTCCATTTTCCAGTTTTCTATGACTGAGATGTTAACACAATGCTCTAGGTTGCTGAAATTAAATGATGAAGGCTGCCAGTTCAGATGTTGTATCTGAAGCTAAAACATGTATTATGTCACTAGCACTATACAAATAATACTCTCCACTGAAATGGGATCATCAAAACAAAAATATTAATACTTTTCAGTTGACTGATGAAATTACTTTGTATCTGCACTAGATAAACTGCTAATGGAAGAGGCAAATGGGCTGACTTTTAGTGTTTGTTTTGTTTTTGAAGTAATTTGTTTTACTTCATATATGTTTTACTTATATCTATGAAGTATAACAAACTCATAGAAAAATAAAACAAACACTAAAAGTCAGCCCGTTTGCCTCTTCCAGGAGAGAGATTAGATCCTCTCCTGTGTCATAGATACCATTGGTAAATGACCAACATCAGAGCGCCTATCTGCATGAGCTTTTTCATAGATTAAAACAGCCCAAATAACTGTCACTGGCATCCATGGATCTGTAATGGATCCTATGACAGTGCAAGGTCATCCAAGCAGACCTGGTAGTGCAGAATTCAACCTATCCTGTTGCTCTATTCTATGAGCCCCAATGTGACCCTTTACACAAGCAGTGCAAAGGTTGCTTACCTCAGGAGATGCTTTTCCTAGGTATTTGCAATCACTAGGTTCCTTGCCTTCAGTGGATTTACAGCTGAACATTTGCAGGCATCAGGTATAGATAGACAAAGCAACAGTATCTATCAAAGGATGTGGATATAAGCTGGTGCAATGCAATAGTTATGCCTACACAATTCTATAGCCATGCAAGTGTAGCTAAACCACTCCAGTTTTAACTCTTAGAGTTAAATTCAGCCTTCCAACTCTTGGAGTTATAAATTCAGCCTTCATTCAAGGCTGAATTTTGGTTAACTTAGCTAATTTGGGTTGCTACAGGTTCATGCAGATGTAGCAGCTGCAGCATAATAGCCGATGCACATTCTTGAGCAGAACTTCCCTACACACACACACACACACACACACACACACACACACACACACACACACATGCCCTTAAAATGTATATTTGTCCACAGCCAGGTTCTAGCCCCACTACACTTCCTGATTGGTACCTAGAAGACAGATCAGAAGAGACAACCTCTAACTTGTAATCTGGTATCCTGCTTCACCTCTGCTGTGTGTCCTGCCTTTTTTATTTCTCAGACTATCCTTTAACATTTTGGGTTAGCAGACAGAAGTGCATCTCTCTGCTGTAACTGAGAACATTTTGCAGGGAGCATTCTAGGTTACAAGCTGCCCCAAACCAAACAGAAGTTCACTGTTGGTTCCTGGATGGAAGGGAATGTAACTGCTGGCTGCAACCTGCAGCTGGTTTCCCCTAGCAATGGCCCCTCCTCCCTTCAGGTTACAAAGTTTTCAGAATAGGAGAGGGAGAAAGGCAGCAGAAGGAGACCATTCTAGGGGTTCCCCAGCCGGCACTGAAGAGTGGACTGGGTGAATTAGACCCCCTGCCCCACCACCACCACCTCCACCTTGGGAGTGCTCCAGTTTACCTACCTTACTTTTCAGTGGGTGTTGAAAAGCCTCCAGAATGAACTCCCTCCATTCCCTTTCCCCTTGCCATTCTCAAAACAGCAATAGGTTGGCAGGCAGTGCAGACACAAGTTACAGAAGATGCTGTTTTGAAATGTCTTCATCTGACCCCTCATGCAATGAGGGGTCATATTTTCACCTGATTGACCATTTTTGAAGCTGCCTGCAGCCATGCACTTGTTTGTTCATGGCTATATAACACTTTCTGTGGCTAGCTTGGGCAAAAATTGTCACTTCTGTCTGCTCCCTTAGGGCTCAATATTTTGAACTGCCAATATTTATATATATTTTTAAGTTTGCTATGGAGGCCTTTATTTTGCAATTTGGGCTATACTGACAAAAACCTATATCTGTACAGAGTCCCACTTTTGCCTTAGTTGAATCTTCAGATGTAACCAGAGACTCTTCTTGAATAAAATGAGTTACTGGGTCATGACTTGGAGGTACATCAGCTTAAGTGAAGACTCATTGTTGTATCTCGATAAACTAGAATCCTGGGAATGCAGATGTATGTAGCTTCCTCCATAGGACAGTAGTGGTGTTACTGAAATCATGCAATATATTTATAAACCAAAGGAATAGTAGCTTAATTTCTGATTCTATTTAGAATAGCCCAAACATCCACCAGAGGGCAGTATGCCTATAATTTGATTGTTAATATCCATATATGCTATGTAAGCCTTCAAAATAATATTATGGTCCAACAGTCTCAAGTGGAAAGAAACCTTAAATCAAGAACTTCACCCACACTTTGTTTAGTCTGTTTTATCATGCTATTCTAAATCAATCCTCCTACAGACATGTGGGGAGCCTGCTCCGATGCAGTGCAAATCCAGAGCATCAGAGCAGACTCGATTAATCGACACTGCTGGAGAACGGAAATCAACATGCTCTGGAAGCCTTGCATGTCATGTGTATCAGCATCTCCAAGCTGAAAAATGGTGCTGGGGCACTTTGAGATAAACATGTTCGATCAGCTTTACTTCAAAGCACCCACCACCATTTTTTCAGCATAGGGGCTCTGAAATGTGTGATGCGCAGGTACTTTTAATTAGAGCGGCTTGCTAATTAAAGCACCTGGCGCCACATCCCAAACCACATGTAAAAATTCCCAATGGATTTGCAAGGGCCCAATGTTGTGCTTCAGCATCCTGGAAGCATTGTTTTAATTGATGTTGCACTGGACTAACATAAGGTGGAAAATTCATTTTGAAAGGTTCTCACAAAGCTGAAAATTTAAATAATTTTTCTGAGGTCACATAAAAACTAGTTATGGCAGGAGTTAATAGATGCCCCTATTAGATGTAAACATACAGTAAGCACTTTTTAGAGTGTTTACAAGCACTGGCTCTCCTCTCTCCCCCCAACTGTCTTCCCTTCCTTTCTCCCTTCCCTGTATTCTGTATTCAGATTACTCACTTACTCTTAGGCAGACAAGGTTCCTTGGGTGAATTTGATATCTTTTATTAGACCAACCCATATAGTTGGAGAATAGTTATTAAGCAAGCTTTCGAGTTCAAAAACCCTTCGTCAAGCTAAGGAAGTTTCAGCAGTTGGTGTGTGCTCTTCCTGGATGGAAGATATGAAGATACGCTTATCTGTAAATAATATTTCATAGCGTTGGATGAAATGAGCTCTGGCTCACAAAAGTTTATGCTATACATCTCTGACTTAGTCTATAAAGTGAAAATCTACCCTACCATCCACCTGGCTTCAGACGAACCCAGATAACTATCTCCTCCCCTCTTAATCAGAGAAAGATGTGTAATGATTTTTTTTTTTCTGACGTGGTTTATTTTGGTGAGCTGTGGCAAAAGGAGTTTACTCTCTGTTTTAACCTTCCTCTCTAGAATCAGTTCTGAAGGCAGAATTGTCTAGGAACTGAGCATTAGTCTTTTGAACTAAGATCCTTGAAGGTTGGGAATGTGGACCTAATGTTTGCGGTCATCCCTATTGAGATGCTGATTTATGTAAGGTAAAACCAGTAGTACTGAGATGATAATCAGATTCTACATCACTAATTTTACTTCTTTTAACAACATGCACAATAGCAAGGTCCTACCTAACCTATGTCACTGCTTGATAAACCAGCAATTATATATGAAAGCTCATGCCTCTCTTCGTCTTGCTTTTCTTTTCCTTTTTTTTTCTTACTATCTGATGGAAAGCTGTAATCATGCCCTAGGAAATGATTCAAACTTAAATCTTGTCCCACTTCTTTTACATTAATTAAGCTTTAATAGTGGTGAGGAGAAAAAAGATGCTCACTGGGCAGTTATACACGAGACTGTAAAAGTAATTGATAAGTAATTGATCATTGATAATCTGTTCTATTTATCCATAATGCTCCATAGCTCCGTGTATATATTTTCATATTTCTAAGTGCAATAATGCACTGATCCAGATTGGCAAATATCGATATATAAGGGTTGTAATACATAATGTGTCTTAACCCAGTTTATTTTTTTTTTCCATTTTTTACAATATTTGTCTTGGCCTGATTGATGTGCAGGTAAAAGATCCTTTCCATCCGTAGACATAACTTCTTCCCCCATAGAAGTGAGAATTGGTCAAACACTAAGGAATATTGACTCCAACTTTGGTATCTAAGAGGAACAAGAGACTGAAAGATGATACTTTTTTTCTCACAAAGGTTCCTGGGAAACTATATCAGGGCTTGGGGGCCTATTTTACATGGCGGCCTCATAGGGTGCATCTAGACGAGCACAGACATGAGGTACTTCAGAGTCATCTGTGACATCGCACATTAAGGCGTTCCCCATGCTGCTAATTTGCCAGGAGATCACTGCTAATTTGCTGGATTGCCACTGCTGCAGCCCCCAGAAGCCCTCAGGACCCCAGGTAAGGCTGCTGGTGTCAGCTCAGATGCTGGCCCCAGCCTCCCCTATCCCACCTGGGGCAATGTGCCATGCATCAGAGTTCACGTGTTCAGAAATTTTCCAGCAACAAGCAGCAGCATCTATTGTCCACAGTAATCATACTTCCAGGAGCTCTGCTGAGGGATGCTAGGGTTCTACATCTAGTGCCAGGACAAAGTATTCTCCCTGTATATAATTTGAGTCCCCTACAGATCCCCAAGGACTTTGAGACTTGGTGGTTAGCCCTGTGCTGTACTGCAGAAGGAGGCAGACTTCACTTTTCTGCCTGAATGTTGCGGAAGAAGATTCTCATGAAGACCTTCTCTACCTTAGTCATTTCCTGCAATATGGTTAAGCCTTATGTTTTTGGTTCATTAAAAGATGCCATGTGTGTAGGTAGGGAGATGATTAAATGAATAGTTTTGCACCATGTTTTAGTGGGAGAAAAGGGAATCAATGAAAGGTACCAACTGACCCTGTTTTGTAACTGCTCTTGAAGTTGACATTACAGAAGTTGACTGGAAAATGTACAGCCAAATTGAGGACTATAGAACTCAGATTTCTGGGACCCTTGGTGTCTTTATGTGATTATATATCTTTCTCTGGTCCTTTTCTCCAAGTGGAGCTGGCCTCTATCTTAGGTAGGGAATTGCAGACAAGAAAGATGAAGGTACAGTTCCCAGTCTTCTGCCTCTGTGGGTATGCTAGACAGTGAATACAATATTGCATTTGAATTTGCAATTAGCTGATCATGAGATGACACTTATTAATGAAAATCCTAATATTTCTCTGCAACACTGTTAAACCATGTAGCTCACTTGTTCCTGCTTCCCTATAGGAAATCTGTCAGAAATGACTGACTGTGGAGAGAGGCCTGTGCTTGTCCCCACATAACTAGCTGCTTCAGCTTTTCCTATTCCGCATTCAGAAACCTCATCTTGGAGCCAAAATTCTAAAAGAAATACACTAATTATCAGAAAACTTACAGGTGTCAGCAGATGTTTTCCTGCTTAATGAAACAGCTGTTTCTAATTTGTGAGTTCTTGTGACCAAAGGATCATTTAGCATAGGAGATTTCTTATTTTGCACTCTACAAACTATCAGGCAAAAGTATTTGAGCTGTGAACTCTTGGAACTAGCATATTATTATTATTATTTCTTATACCTAAGGGATGACTGAGAATGAGATCCCAGTTGTGCTAGGCACTGTACAAACATGCAGTGAGAGAGAGTGTCTGTGCCCTAAAGCAGGTTTAATCAAATTTGACAAGAGAGAGATACAAAAGGTGAAAG